>NW_026294595.1:90940867-91540867 GCF_007827085.1 Peromyscus californicus insignis | reverse complement strand
ACCTCTGACAGAAACATTTGATCATGTTAACATACAATAGAACTCTCCCTGCAATTAATTACTTTTGAGGTTTTGGTTGGTTGGTTTTGGGGAATCGAACCCAGGACCTTGTACATACATGCTAGGCAAGTGTATCTCTACCACTGAGATAAACTTCACTCACCCCACCCTTGACCCAAGCAGGCGAGTTACTTTCTACCATGGCTCTCTGACTCACACCAAATTGATATCTGATGTGTTTCCTATTGTGTTTTTCCAATTAGAACTGGCCAGGCCCCGCCACATGTCTGTAGCATTGTTAAAAAAGTCACCCACATAAGTACTTCCCTTCAGTTTATTCCACTGATTTCTGAAGCTGTGAAGCTCTTTGTGGGGCCACTTAGCAGTATGTAGACCCACCCAAGGTTTAAGGCATGAACTAAACGGTTCAGATAGGCCCAACCAAACTTGACTGATCTTCACATCCCCACTGCAGGGCTTTCAAAATTAAAAACTCTTGTCTTTGTCCCTGGGTGTCTTAGTTAGGGTTACTATTGTTGTGATGAAATGCCATGAGCAAAAATAACTTGGGGAGGAAAGGGCTTATTTCACTCACATGTAATAGTTTGATCACCAAAATCAAGCAGAGCAGGAACCTGGAGGCAGGAGCTGATGCAGAGGTCATGGAAGGGTGCTGCTCACTGGCTTGCTCTCCATGGCTTATTCATCCTGCTTTCTTATAGAACCCAAGACTACCAGTCCAGGGGTGACCCCACCCACAATGGGCTGTACCTACCCCATCAGTTAAGAAAATGTACTGCAGGCTTGCTTACAGCCTGGTCTTAAGGAGGCATCTTCTCAGTTGCTCCTTCCTCTCTAGTGACTAGGCTGTGTCAAGTTGGCATAAAACCAGCCAGCACACTGGGGTATCTTGACATGGTGACTGAGTAGTAGCCCACAGAATATTCTCATTACTTTGTCACCAGGAAAGTAAATTTCACCCACTAATTGGTCCCAATTGCTACCTATTTTGAATGTTTTCTTTGTTGTTTTAAGCTGTTTTCATTGTGGTGACTGTGTGTGTGTTTTCTGGAGCATTAAGTCTCTAATACCTGGATCATAGACACGCCTTCCCTTCACTCTGCGCAGGTGAGCGGGTGTTTTAGTGCTGGAAGGTGAAAGAAGAAGAGAAAAAAAATGTACCAAGTGAGGGTACCACTGTAGTGTTATCTATTGGGACTTGTGGTCATTTTCTGTAGATTAGGCGTGGAGGTGCCGGGGGTGGGGGTGGGGTGGGGAGGGTGCTTACCAAGCAACTGTAAATGAAATAACCACATTTACTCCCCTTTACCAGGCAGATGAAGCCAAAGCCTTGCCGACTTTAAGCTCCACCCGGGCTGCCTTCGTACATCTTTGGGGGTATGAATTTCTCCCACTAGGAAATGAATGACCCAGCTCTTGTAGATGCGAGGGAGAGGCTAGGTCTTTTAGCTTTCTGTAGCCTTCAGGATTATGCTTCCTCATCTTGTAAAGGCCAAGCTTCAAGGCAGAGGAAGGTATGAACACCAAGGGACCAAGAGTCCCAACTTCAAGTGGCAGAGCCTTCTAAACAGCAAAATTAGCTCTAAACAACACAATTCAGCAAAAGCCATCTTTTGTTTTCCTAGTTACGACAGTACATGCATGTGGGGATGCTCACACGCTCTTCAGCCCCCCTTGGCGACTGTCTTCTCAGGAGCTATGCAGTCCAGGGAAGGTCAATGTGCAGAATTTGAAATGATGTCTGGATTCTTTACAAATGACTCGTCTCAGGCTTGAGGGCTGTTTCGGATGGTGAAGCGCTAGCAACGCAAGCGTGAGAGGACCTGGGTCTAAAAAGCCAGATGTGGCCGTGCAAGTCTGTAACCTCAGTCCAAGGTGGAAAGGGGAGGACCCCTGGGCTCACTGGCCAGCTAGCCTAGTGGAATCGCTGAGTTCCGGGTTCTGTGGGAGATCTTGCCTCCGCAAAACAAGGTGGAGAGTCATTGAGGACGCCTGATGTCAGCGGTCTCCAGCCTCCACCTGCACCCACATCAGCATATGCATATGACACACTCATGACAATAATCAAACAAACAAACAAGCAATAAATAAATAAATAAATAAATAAATACCTTGCTAAGAACCTCAGGGCTCAGGCTGCAAAGTACACAGCCTTTTGGGTTTTTTGTTTGTTTTGTTTTGTTTTACAGTACTGAGGAGCCAACCCAAGGCCTGGCACATGCTAGGCAAATACTTTACCATGAAGCCATAGCGTCAGACCGTCAGTGTTAACAGAACACTAGGTCAGAGGTTGCTGCTTGCTTCGCTTGGAGGACATTCTGATTTTTCAGCTTTCAAGACATAGATCAAAGCAAGGGCTCCTTCTCAGACTAGTATGTGAGGTCCCCAACACCATGACCCTGATCCTCCTTCCTACCCATCTATCACTCCTTCCGTATCAAAACTTCCTAATCCAACCAGCTTGGGTTTCCTTTCCCACACATATCTTTATCTCTGTTGTCCCCAAATATAGAAATCATTTATTCCCCAACACACTTACCTCCATCTTACTCTGTCAAAACCTGGCCCCTGCTTCAAGGCCAGTCTCCAATGTCACTGTCCTTCTGAAGGTCTCGCCATTTGCTTCTTGTCAAGTCTGGCTTTCCCTTCTTCTGAACAGCCTTAGTGTTTTGTTTGCAGTTCGCTGAAGGCCCTGATGCTCAGCTTTCTTGGATGGCAGGATCTTCATTATACCCATAGCCCCATAGCACCTAGCACAGCTTTTTTGAACAAAGAGCTTTTGACTAGTTCCAAGCACAGAACGTCATCTCTGTTACTCGGTGGTGGGCTATTACTATTTGAGGGTTGTTATTTAACTGGAGGTGATGTTCAAATCACGTAGTGACTGGGACAGCCCAGGTCCCTATCAACCTGAATAAATGCCTTTTGGGACAGCCTGAGTATCAGCCCTGATTGTGTGCATATTCCAGATGAATATGGTCCCTCCCCTCCCCCTCACAAGACTGCTCTGGTCACATGAGGTAATGCATGTGAAAGTCCTTGGGCAGCAGAAGGTGGTTTGTAGATGTGGGGCTGCAGGCTGTCCTCCAGCGCCCAGTGTGGGCTTGGCTCCTTGACCTTTAGTGCGTCCTGACCACTGCTCCACTTCACTCTGAGCCGCCTCCCAAGAGCAACTCTTGAGCAACAAATCAGGACACCACACGCTTGTGGGAACTTGGAATCAACCGTTCGATCTCCCTCGCCTCTTAGTGTTATCTTTTTCAAGCCGGGCCTCTTCCCTTTTTAGGCTAAAGGCTAAATATTTTCAGCAGACGAGTTTTGAGCAATCTCATCAAAAATTTAAACCTAGGAAGACTCTTTGAACATTACTGTAAGTTGGCTCACTTAAGAATTCCATTCGCTGTTGCATTTTGACCTTAAAATTCAGGATCCTGAGTGATGTCTGGACATATCAGGTGTCCTGACTTCCTGCATGACACTGGGATGCTCTGCCTAGATCTGTGAGTGGATTGACACCAATGAAAACAATCTAAGATTTCATCTTAGTTCCTTTGTCTTTACAGTTCTCTGTCTCTTTTTCCAATGCGTTCTCCCTTAAGAAGTGTGTTTGAGCCTCACCATGTCATTTCCTCCCCATATTCCCTCCCATCTCTAAACTGTGGAAATACAAATCATTAGCCACTTCCTTCTCCTGAAGACATTAACTCTTTCCCATTAAGCATTTATTGCTTTTTTTATGTTCATTGGTTATTTGCAGTCAATGTCTCTTCTTGTACCTTTGGATTTCTGTTAAAAAAAAAAAAAGTCTCAATGTTGTGTATACAGCAGGGTACTAGAAATCCTTGGGAACTGACAGAAGAGTACACATGACTCTTCTCCTTAGCCTTCAGGAAGTCCCATCTAAAAGGCAACCAAGAATTATAATAAATATAAATAAGTTAAAATCCTAGAATTAGAATAACAATTATTATTTGGACAGTATTGTGCCACCACTTTGTAGCAGTGGGACCATTGGCAAGTTATTTGTAGCTCTCTTGAGTGTGTTCCTTCATGGAAACATGCACTGTGTGCACAGCAGTTGAGAATCTCTGGAATGTGCACAGGCCACATCTGGCCACAGTAGCCATCATCCATCTTGTTGATATGCCCCTTTATGAGCCAGCTTCAGAAACCGTCAAGTGTTGGGCCAAAGGATGTTCTTTTGTCTCACAACTCTGGCCATGAATTTAAATCCCCATGCTGTCACTCACCAGTCATCTCATTTCAGGTGGGTCACATCTCATCACCACCATTTTTCACCTATAAATAGTGAGAATAGTATCAGCCACCCGGAGGCTTTGTGAAACGTGGAGGAGACAGCACCAAAGGAGAAGGTGGCTATTGGCTGTAGCCAGGGCAGGTTGATCATGCTTCAACAGCTCAGTGAGGATTTCATGTGCTCATGTGACAACTGTCAGGTCACGTCTATGCTTGAGACCCACAGATCAAAGAGACATCAGTTTGGACTCAATCCTTGTCTCCCCCCCACCAAATGTCTGCCTTCTCTCTTGGTTGTGTCTCTGCTGGGAGGAGTTAGAGTGAGACACTGTCAAACTCTGAAAATAAGCAAACTGGGGCTCAGAAATGGTCAGCACCCTCTCAGGGCTAGACAGTCTGGGACAGAATCCTGTGTCTACTGCTGACAAACCGTATAAACCTGAGCAGGTGACAGGGTCCCCTAATTTCAGTCCCTTTGCCAGATGGCGTTAACACCACTTATTGGCCTTCGCAGGGCTAATATGGAAGGGCTGTGTTGGCACGGCCCTGGGAACACAGGAAGAAGTCCAGGTATGTCCACAACAGCAGCAACAACCGGAAAGCTAAAAGGAAAGGCTAGATCTGACTTTCTTCCAACAATGCCCAGGGTTTCTCCGAGTCTCTACCTGCATGGGTGGAGAAAGCTTTGTGACGTTCAGTTTTGTGTTTCAGCAGTTTGCATAATGCAGTCACATGGCGTTGGTTCATTACTCAGAATGTTGTGAACCACATTCTCACTGGGTTCTTGGCTAACTGAATAGTGGCCAATGTCTTCCTTTCTGTGGAAGAGACTCCCACCCACCCATGCGGTTCCCCCATTCAGAGCTGCTGCCCACATCCTCATGAAGCCTTCTTCCTAGCAGCTCTTAAGTTCTGAGGTGCTGAGGGGAAGGTGCAGATAAAACCTAGCTCTAGGAAGACTCTTGGGAGGCAAGAAATAACTACGATGGAGGCTTGTTTGAGAGCAAGCTAAGTACAATGTCAGTGGCCCAGATGGTGTGACAGACCACAGTGAACAGTCACTCTTGGGCTTGCAGATTAAGTGTTCTCTGAAGATTCACAGCCCTGATCCAGAATAGTCAAGGAGCGATAAAAGTGACAAAAGGTGAAGAGAACAAAATAATGTCCTAAATCTGGCCAGAGAAATAGGGACCACTCACCATTATCACAGTGCTTCACAGTTTACAAAGCATCTGTAAATACTCAGTGAGATGTCATCTTATCACTGATGGTTTACAAAGGGAGAGAGGCTTTCAGACGAGTTTCTGACTATGGTAGACTGTCCTCAGTGATTTTTTGCCTTACATGGTGTTGCGCTGGTCTTTTCTCTAGAACTATTTGGGGTGGTAAGGTGGCATTTGGCACCTCTCTAGTTAAAATCAGCATGCCTGATTACTGTACGGCTGCCCTGCACTAGACTGAGGTTGTCTATTATCTAGGCTTGTCGATCTGATAAATTCAAGTTACACACAGAAAACATTTCTGAAGAAGACTGAGGTTATGGCGAGCCGGTAATTCACAGATGGGCTTTGCAATATTTCACTGTGTGGGTATTCAGGAAGTTCCCCTTTTTAGTACCTCCTTGACCTGCTGTCCCCGTCCTCAAGCCCAAAGTTTTATTTTATTTTATTTAGGAAAAGCCATAATTACATGGTTTTTTATAATTAATTTTTTCCTTTATAAAATGTGTTTTGATCATATTCTTTCCCTTCCCCCAACTCCTTCCAGATCTTCCCCACCTCCCAACCCACCCACAGATTTTATATTCTCTATAAAAAAATGAAAACAAACAAAAAAAGTAAGATAAAGAATAACAAAACAAAACACACACACACACACACACAAATATGGAATCTGTTTTGTGTTGGAGATGCCTAGAATTTAATAGACAGGAAAGAAGTAAGAGGAATAAGTTACAATGAGCAAGGTAAGAGTTCCACCCCCATGTCCTGCCCAGTTGTTTGTATTTCTGTCTTCTTCAAGTCCCTTGACGAGTGCCCAGCCTCCCACAGGCCACTTTCCAGCAGTTCTCCAGGTTCCTCTGAGAAGCTGGGACCTCGCCTATTGCTCTATCTTTCCTTTCCTGGGATAGGTCATGGCCTGTGTGCCAATGAGGCTGTGTCAAAAGAAGCTTCCTTCAAATCAAATCAAACTGCAGTACACTTATTGGCCAGGTAATTCTACAGTTTGATGGATGCTAGGAATAGAAGCTGGCATGGTCTTCCAAAGGTGGCCTTTAGAGTCTGACGTCATTGCATTACACCAGAGTCAGTTCACTGGCTCTTCCCACCTGGCCCACTTCCACCCTGGCCCAGTCTTTCACTCTGCCTACTTATTCTCAGAACTGTGTCTACTTTGCAGAATTTCTACGGGCATCTTCCTTCATGACTTCTCAGGTCCTTGGTTCCACAGATGTGGCAAGTCCAGACTTGGGCAAGCAGCCCCCTAGGAAAACCAGCTGTTTTGTGCAGCAGAGATGTCACGCAGCTAAAAAGCCCCTTCTCACTTTAGGCAATCCATGCACTTGGTTAGACATTTATAGACTGCAATCACTCGTCTAAACAATTTAGGTCATTCTTTATGTTGAGCTTCATGTCTAAGAAGGGAAGTATGCTCAGAGAGAGAGAGAGAGAGAGAGAGAGAGAGAGAGAGAGAGAGAGAGAGAGAGAAATGTGTTTGTTGGTTCCTGGTTTGCAATAGGAATAGAGAGCACTTCTCCTGGCTAAACAGGGTACTAACAGCTTAGGACAGCCACCATTTTTACCCAGTGGCCATTGGCTCATAGGCTGTCTGCATACTAGATGACCCAGGCAAATGGTACCAGTAGTAACTGCCTCATGTGCTCATAAACAATGGTGGGTAGATCTACATACAGGTTAGGATTTCTGGGGAAATCTCCAGAGCATGTTCTGTAGTGATGACTCCAAGAAGAGTGAGTCTGTGTGTGTAGCGGTTCTTAGGCAGGGGAAAAGAGGGAGGCACTAGTGGGAATATCCTTGTAGCATGGGCAACTTTTCCTGAGACTTTACTACCCCAAGGAGTAGCAGGTGCCAAGGAAAGAGCCCAGTGCTGAGGACAAAAGGCCCTTCCTGCCTGGTATTCAATTCACCAGCCCCATGACCTCAGCTAAGGCATGTTGCCTGCATTTCTTAACCTTAATATCAAGTCCATGGTCATCCCAGAGAATAAGAGTCAATGAAGATAAGGAGACTAGAAGAGGACCCTAGCTCTTTAACCTCACAGGTCTGCTGAGGGTGCCTGGATTGCCTATGTTTGGAGCTGACTGTCAGCACCTCTTCCAGGCTCCACTTCTCAGCTGTGGCTTTATGTTGTTTCCTTGAGACAGACCATAAGGAGAACAGTTCCACCACAGAAACACAGAAACACCACAGACCCGTCATCCCCAGAAGAGCTCTTGAGGGCAGCCATGCTGATTGGCAAGCTTGTCCTGGGTCCCAGTCACTAGCATATTACTGGGTTTCTCCATGCTATTCTTTTCCTCTCAAGTCTTGAAAGGCTGAGAATTTTAAAAAAAAATAAAAATTAAGGTGCCATGGACTATACGTTTTAAGCTGCCAAGGCAGTAAAAGCTGTGAACGTTGAAGGTATGTGTAACCACATTCCTTCTTCACATAGGCTTGCTGTCTCCGTTTCCACTGTTGACATTAAAAATCCCTGAACCCAACTCACAAAACCCAGGGAGTTTGGGGGTGTACTTTCCAGAGTGTAGAGAAGACTCTAGTCTTGCTGTCAAGTAGGTTTCTCTGAAGCACTCACCCTATTGTTAGATGTTCAGAGTTCTGAGTGTGCCTGTTGGGTTCTGCCTGGATCCAGTCTGCCTTCATTTCTGGGATACTGATCTCCTTTGACAGGTTCAGCCTTGCCCATGGATTTCTGATCCTAGCTTCCCCGACCCCTGGATGGAGCACACATATTACTTCCTGTTATGCAAGGCACCTCCACCCCCATGCTTACTCATGCTCAGTACACCAGTTTCTGACATTCTGCCTTTGGTACCCTCCACATCTTTCACACATCAAGGTATTTCCATGGAAACCAAAACAAAGGAGGACCAAAAGGCTGTGTGTTAGACTTTCTCTCTGGTATCGGTCATGTGCCTGTGTGCTTCATGTCAGCTTTGCAGTGTGGCATTTTCGTGTTGTCCCTCAGACAAGTCTCACTGGAAAGCTACCCCATTGCCTTGTCAGCAAGGTGGGGAACATGGATTGCAGCCTCTGCTGCCTTTTCTCGAAGGATTCGGACCACAAGGAAGCAGTTCATCCACCAGAAGCTAAAGCTTATTTAAATCTAAGCCAAAAATAAAAAGGAGGAAGAGTGTCTGTGAGAAGACACAGACACAGCTGGACTTTGACGTTCCAGGTCACCTTGCCAGAGGCCTCATGAAGTCCTCCCTCAATCACCGCATATATGTAGGGTCGTCTCTCCCTTCTCCTAGCCCTCCCACCATTCAGCAAGGTCTCTGTGACTTCTCTTCCTAACATGTGGTGCCTAAAATTATTAGGTCCACTGCCTGTGGTTCATTCTTCAGCTACATTTGGAGCTCTTCCGTGGCAGCCCATCCTCTGCTCATCAGACATCTGCTGGTACCTAGGACTATCTAGGGATAGTTTCATAATCAATACTGGTTAATAAGGTTAAAAACATGTTTTTGCAGTGCTAAGTACTGAACTTGGGACCTTTAACTGTACACGTTAGATAAGCACCCTGCCAGGATTGGCACCATTAGGCATCAATTCTTTAAAATTGAAACAGAATAAAAAGTTGATACATAGAACAGTTTGAGAGTTATGTGTCTTTATTGGTACAAGTAGATGCTAGATGACCTGCAGTGCTTTTAGAAGGAAAAGGTGCATGAGATAGAAAATGGAGATAGAAGACAATCAAGCATCTGGGATTCTGTAAAGGAGAGCTTTTGCTGGTACTGGAACCAATGGTGGAAAGTAGATTGTCAGCTCATGGACAGATCACTCCAGAGCCCACATGGCTTTTTGTTCACTCTATCAAGCAAAGGGTCCACAGGTTAGATGTGTGTCTCATCAAGTGTATTTCCCGAGAAGTATGTATCCATCATTCTATGAGTCAAGTTGCAGAGAATATTAGTGTGACATCTTGCACTCCACTAGGTTTCAGCCCTTATAAGAATAAGCAGCAGCAGATGGTAGTGAAAAATTATGCACATTTTATTATGCATTGCACATTTTGCTTATTAGAATTTTTCATATGACACCCTGCATTTTTAAAAGCCTAAAGATGAAAACAAAATGGAATATTCATTGAAATATTTAAATCAGCTTACAGCAATTATATCAAAATAAAATCTAGCACCCTGGAAGGTAGTTAGATCCCCCTTGGCCAGCATCTTGAAGAAGTTCCAAGGGATGAGGACAGGAAGGGAACCCTCCCTCAGTGAGGTCATCTCATCATCAAAGGTCATACGGGGCAGAGATGGTGGTCGGGTGAGAGTGAGAGACTGCACTAAGCCAATCTCATTGAAAAAGGAAAACCAGGAAGGGAAAATATGAGAAGCTCTGTCTAGGTGTAGAGAAAAGTGCTCCTCTCTGCTCTTTGCCTCGCATCATCTCTGCCTTCCTTAGTGAGTGAGTCACCCCCTCCTGGACTTACCATTTGCCAGCACTCACCCCCACAGAAAGCATGTAGGATTCACAAGCCACCGTGTGGGTGTGTCACTGAGACTGTAAAAGAGGTGGGGGGCGGGAATGGAGTGTGAAGATGCTTGTGAATCTTAGGCAGAACTCCCTGGCATCTTAAAGACAACAGTCAAGTTCAGATGGAGCAAACATGACTGATGAGACTTCTAGAAATCACCAGGTTACAAAGGTCATTCTTCCATATGTAGATTGGCTCCAACTGGGCTTTCTAGCAGCATTCTAGAACCTGGAGCCAGAGAAGCCAGACACATTGTTCTTAAAGCTCACTGGAGTCAGCTTCCCATTTAATCCATGAGTGCCTGGGCCTGACAGATGGCCACACAGCACACAGCCAGGTATGGAGGAAAGCACACTGGTTCTGAAATTAAGCAGATTGAGCCAGATCTTTCCCTCTATGCCCCATTATCTTTTGACCTAGAACATATTACCCAACTTTTCTACTCTTGGACTTCCTCTCCTGCAAACTGTGAACTATGCAAACATTGCTGGGTTATTCTGAGAATAAGAAATCACTTTACCATGCTTAGCACAGCCTCGGTCCTACAGAGGGCTTCAGAAAATGGGAATCACTATGCAGCATGCGCATTCAATATGGTCTCTAGCTCTAAGTCCTTTGTGATGGGAAGGCTTTCAGCACTGGGTGAGTATATCAGTTAGGCTTTTCTGCCACATGTTAAGCCAAATGCTGTTTCCCACAGTGTCTGTCCATCAACTCAGATGCTGCCTTTTATGATCCCACTGAACAAATCTAAACTTGTTCCAGCAAGTAATTATCAAATACTTGAACAGTTTCAGTGTCTCCCTAGTCTTCTCCATGGTGAGCCCTTTTAGATCTGTGAATCCTTTCAAAGACTTTGTTTGATCTCACTGAGGATACTCCTGGGACCCTTTCCTTCCTATGTAAGCCTCCATGGGAAGGTGTTTGCCAGCCAGAAGGAGATGCAAGGATAGCAAGTCTTAGGGGCAGTACATCCTGAATAAATTTACGTGGACATGCAAATGTGTGCACCTCACAAGCATAGTTCATATAGTCTCCTGTCTTTCACCACTGTGTTGAGGGATACGAACACTACTACATCTACAAAGAAAAGCATGTTGTAAAATCACATTGTCAGATGTTGCATTGAAGAGTTACTCCCTGTAGCTCTCATTGGTTTTGTTGCGTTGTTGTCCTTGATTTTTTTTTCTCTGTATGTCTAATGCTTCCCATGTGACTTGAAATTCCTGCCCTTCAACTTCAGATTCAAAAGCATGGCCTGCTTTAACCAAGAGAATGAGACACGAGCGACAGCAGACCACTCCCAAGCATAGGTTTAAGAGGCTATTGGATATTTCCATGGAGCTCTCAGGATCGTATCATCATGAGAAACATAAACTCACATTAGCTTAGTGGTTCAAGGAAGCTGCGAGACTTATTGAATTGGGCCCCCAGCAAAGGTATCTGTACTAGCCTGCATATAGCCAAAGCATAGGCTCTTGAGCAAAAGCAAATGTTTCTAAGATAATTTGTTACACGGCATTTTTGTGTCAAGGGGCAATTACACAGAAATTATGTGGGCCATAAAACATACATATAGAAAGCAATTCTAATCCTATCTATCAGAATATAAGTTTAAAGGAATTTATGGGTGAGGTTACAAAACCATAATCAAGTTAAATGAATGTTTCATTCAAATGCTTTACCAATCTGCAACTTTCAAGTTAAAAAAGAGCTGGCTAAGAAGAAAATAAGTATGTGTACTACACCAAGTGAGTGAAATGGCTAATGACAAAAGCAAGCTGAATTATTACCAAAGAGACACAAAAAGTCAGGGGATTCCTATTGGACACATTTTATGATGTTGTTCAGCCCATGCTCATTGGGTACTCACCATGTGTCAGTACTAGTCTAGACCCTGAAAATAGGTTGTGGAGGGAAATTCGCAAGGCTCAGGTCCCAGAAGATTTGTATTCTACTGAATATTTAGGAAGTTATACATTTTGTTTTGTTTTGTTTTTTGGAGACAGGGTTTCTCTGTGTTGTTTTGGTGCCTGTCCTGTATCTCACTCTATAGACCAGGCTGGCCTCAAACTCACAGAGTTTCGCCTGGCTCTGCCTCCCGAGTACTGGGATTAAAGGCGTGGGCCACCACCACCTGGTGAGGAAGTTAAACATTTTTAAAGACCAATGGGACAACCAGATCATATGTGCAATGAAGAAATTCAAGCAAAGTAATGGCTACATTGAATAGTCAGAGGAAGACCTCTCATGGGATGAGGCTGATGTGTTATGAAAGATCCAGTGGAAGAAAGATAACATCGAGGGCCATAGCAAATGCAAAGGCCATGATCTAGCAACAGCCTCAGAGTGTTTGAAGTGGAAACAGAGGTCTAGAGAAGGGCAAAACACTTCAAAGTAAAGGGCCATATTCAAAGAGGCTAGGCGCGTGGAGCTCCGCCAGCCACAATAAAGGCAATGCAACTCATTGGAATGTACTAAGAATGTGACCTGATTTTCCAGGCTTCAGGAGCTGTGTGGAGGGGGAAGAGAGTGCGGATAAATAAGAGTGGAAAGAGGCAGGCCAGAAAGATTGTTGCATCATGGTGGTTGTTCTGGAGAGATAGCAAAACCAGAGGCGGGCAGGTCCCCAGTGTATTTTGGAAATAAAATCAAGACTCACTGATGGACCAGGTGCAGGAAAAGTGAAGGACTGCATGTGAGCTCTAGTTTTTTTTTGGGGGGGGAGGGGTAACTCAGGGGGCAGTTGGTGGCTCATTTCTGGAGATGAGGAAGAGTGAGTGGAGGAGAAATGAACCAGAGAAGTCAAGAGTTCTGTCTGGATGAGTTCATTTGAACTTATGCCTCTAAGGAGACTAAGCTGCTGGACATACTAAGTTTGTGGTCACGGCTGAAAATAGAAGTTGGCAGATATCAGCAAAGAGATGGTGTTTCAGTCAGAACCTGGATTACTTCATCTAGGGAAAGAGTTCACTTTTCAATTTAAAATTTAAGAACTTTTAAATTCTACAAAATGTTAGCAGAAAGCAGTGGGAGGACTAAAGTGTAGCACAAGCTGACATTTAAGAGCTTAGCAGAGGGAGAGGAGACAGAAGAGGAGCCTGAGAGAGACGTGATACAGAGTGGAGAGATGGAGCCAAGAGAAGAATGTCTTCCAGGAGGAGACTCATCAGCTTGGCTTTGGTTGGATGGAGATTAACTGAATCATAATGCAAGATGAGGACAGGGGAATGTTTGGAAGTGTGCAGCTGATCGATAACCCTGACAATTAGATACTTGGGCTAGCCGTGGTGGCTCATGCTTAGGATCCCAGCAGTTGGGAGGCTGAGGCAAGAGAATCTCTAATTCAAGACCAACCTAGGCTAAGTAAGAGATCTTGTAGAACCAACTATCCAACAAACAGACTAGTGGAGACAGAAACTGAAACAGAATGGCTGAAAAGTGACTGAGAGGATACAAGGGTGACCCTGAGATCTTGAGGAAGAGGAAAACAGAAATACAGAGATCTAGGATCGATTTACTTTTGGTTTAAGAAGGAGATGCAGGAGCACAATTAATGTCAGTGGGCAAAAACAAGCAGGGAAAATGTTGGTGTTGCAGTCTCACCAGGGTAGACAAGCTTAGTGGTCCTTGAAAAGAGGAGACAGGAACAGAGAGGAGCCGTGGACTTCCACAAGACCTTCCACAGTGAGGGGAGACAGGCAGTGAGGGCTATAGAGAGCTAATAAACACTCAAGTTTTCTCAATGACATGTGAGTTTAGGTCAGCTTTTGGGTATTCAGGACTTCTGAGACTATGTCCTTCATTTACAACTCACTAAACTTAAGAAAGAATGTAAATGATCACCTTTTACAATGTATTTTAGAAGGCATTATAGATGGCAGATAGATAGATACATACATACATAGATACATAGATAGATACATAGATATATAGATACATACATAGATACATAGATACATACATAGATAGATAACATAGATGCATAAATAGATACCTAGATAGATATATACATAGATACATAGGTAGATACATAGATAGATACATAGACAGATACATAGATAGATGCATAGATAGATACATAGACAGATGGGACTACTTATGGAGATGAGAGTGGGATTGAGAGATGTTACACCAGAACTGTCCAACCACCAGCAATAATTCCCATCCTTAGGTCTACTGAGTCAGGAGATAACAAGACTGAGATCCTAGTGAGCATCGTAGCCATGAGGGAAGGACCAAGCACTGTGACAACTCATCCAGGAGGTAGGAAATGGGTCAAAGCAGAGAGAGATGAGAAAGGAATAGCCTGACTTCTTTCCCCTCTCATCTTCTGCTGATTGTTTCAAAAGACTACAGCCAACTAGAATCCAGCTGGCGAGTGATCCTGACTAATGTGTAGAGCAGGTCCTTCTTTGGACCACCAGCTCTCTAATGACCTGGAGACCTTTTATTAATTATGAAAGCTTGGCCTTAGCTTAGGCTTGTTCACAACTAGCTCTTAAAACTTAAATTAATCCATTTATATTAATCTATGTCTGCCATGTTGCTCACTACCTCTCCTCAGTACCATATGTCCAATTCCCTCTGTGTCTAGCTGGCGAATCTCCCACACCTCCAATTCTTTCCCAGAGTTCGTCTCTCACCCTGGAAGTCCCACCTATCCTCTTCTGCCAGCTATTGGCCATTCAGCTCTTTATTGAACCAATCAAAAGGTGCCTTAGTCAGGTAAAGTGAGACAGAGACCCATCTTCACACAGTATATAAAAAGGATTATCCCAACAAATGTGATTCATGGTGAAGGTCAGAGTGTAGATATGGTGGGCACAAGCAGCACGGCCCTTGACATGTCATACCATGGAAACCACTCCTAAGAGGAACTTTACACCCAACGCTATTATACATAACACAGCTTGCAATTGCTACTCAGTGGGATTTGGAAAACGCAAATGGTGCCTTTTGCAAATCATTGCAAAATCCACCCTCGAAAATCCACTGCCACTCTTCACCTGTAATGTTTATTCCAACCATCCCTCTTTTATTTCACCACAGGCCTTAGAATTGGGACAGCTTGTACTTCAGGCTCCTCGTTTGCGTGAGCTCCTTACAAGGCCAGGAGAGAACCCTAGAAACACATCCAACTAGCTATGTGCCTTTGTAAAATCTCTGAAAGATATTTATTTCAACTGTCTATTGACCCTGTGACTTCCCACTCTGACCCTAAAGAAGTCTCTCTCAACCCCAAATTGTATAAACTTTGGGTTCTATAAAACATAGAGCTACCTCTGCTTTCAGTTTAGATGTGGACTCCATCACCTTTGGGGCTGCTGGATTAATGGGTACCTGGAGATAGGAGAGGGTTACAGGAGAATGGCAAAGCCAGGAGGGATGACCTGAAGCACCAGGCCACCAAGCCAGAAGAGATCTGTGTTTGAACAGTCCTAGGCTGTCCTCTGGAGTCCTGAAGGATGGTCAGGGGCCCCACCGCTTCTCTCTGAGGGACTCACACGCTACTCTTTGCATTTTCAGATGCAGATGGAAACCTGTGTCGAAGTAACCAACTGTTACAAGTCGTGCTCACCATGCACCGAATCATCATCTCCTCGGCCGAGCTGCTGCAAAAACTCATGAGCCTATATCCTTGGGCATTAGCTTAGGCTGCAGCTTCAAGTGTGCTTTTATTTTGATTGGTTAGGAATAAACCTGAGCAGTAAATGGCTCCATCTGTCCTCTTAAGGGTATAGTTGTGTGTGTGTGTGTGTGTGTGTGTGCACACTGGTGTATGTATACCTGTGTGTGTATGTATACCCGTGTGTGTATGAACCTGTATGTGTGAACCTGTGTGTGTGTGTGTGTGTGTGTGTGTGTGTGTGTGTGTGTGTGTGTGTGTGTGTGTCTTCTTTTAGGTGGGACAATATTGTTTATGCTGATTTCTCTGAGTGGTAGATGGTCAAAGAAACCAACAAACATATGCAGACAACATTACTATTTCTTGCTAGTAAAAACAATTTCCTTATACATTAGCCACAAATCATATTCATCCTACACAGACTGACCATGGCGGTTGTGAGTCTTGAGTGATGCCTTTCTTGATGCACTTTATATGTGTTCTTCAGCCACATGATGTGCACTGCCTTCTTCCTCTAGGCTGTGGCAGAGGCTGTGGCACTGACTGTGACTGTTAGAACTTGCTAGACATGGGCCTCCTGTGGCAGGGTGTGGAAAGTGCCCACCTTTTCCTTCCGAATGCCGGTGATGTTGTGAGCTGTAGTCCCCAAGAGAAAAGTGCTGTAGGAGACATGAGACCAGTTAGCACCTGAGGCCTAGGTCCCTGGGGCTGAGTCAAGACAAGTGACTGTGCAAATCCTTTCCCAGAAAACAAAACAAAACAAAAGATACACTACAACTGAGGGAAGAAAAGGGGAAACGAAATGGCAGAACAGACTGACAGAAACAGTAGGACAGACTGACTCCCTCCTCTAAACCTCCTCCATGAAGCTGTATCTTTCATCTCAGAGACCAGTCTCCCAGGGGCATGAGAAGGGTAGAGCATGGGAGAGAGCCACCTAATGAGACATGCCTGGAGAAAGTAGGTGCCTCCTCTGCAGAGAATTTCAAACCAGTTCACTCTGCTGTTTCTGACTCCATGCACCCGTAATTTTGAATAATGCCAGCAATTAAACACTCCTCCCTAAAAATGTGCTGGCCAAAGGACTAAATGTACTTAAGTGGCCTCCTTTGGGACACCACTGGGTGCTGTTCCTGCAGCAACCCCTCCACGGCCCGCCCCGCCACATCCCACACACTCCACCCCCTCTTCCCTGTGTGCTCACACAGCCTTTCAGTGGCACCTGCTCCCCAGTCATTCAAATGTCCCGCATTTAAAAATAAACTCTTAACCCTGTTTCCCCTTTATTCGACTGTAGGATTAGAAATTGGATGTGAAACCTTCTGAAATAGTCTGCCTTCACAACCTCCAATCTCTACTCCCACTCGCTCTGCCGCGCAACCGCAGCTCCCACGGAAAGATGCAGACTTCCCGCTGGTGTCGCTGTGGCCTCTCAGCTGCGGCCTCTCAGCTGCCAGGCCCAGGGGGCTCTGCTCCATCCTTGCTCACACCTCCCAGAAGCACTGGACAGCCCAGGCCTCTGAGGCCTTTCCCCCAGGACTCCTGGACTGTACCTTCCCGTGTCCTTCCCAGGTCCTCGTGTGACCTCTCCCCTGAGCACACACACGTGCACACAGGGTCCATCTGGGTCTTCCCACTCAGCAACCTTTTGTGGGTGGTTTCACACAATGATTCCTCCACCACTCTATGGACCCAGGATGACTTTCAAGTTTACATTTCTCTATCATAAACTGTTTTCTTGAAGGTCTGGACCAGTTTGTCCCGCTAACATTTTAAGGTATTCAAATATATTTGTTAGCTTGCTTCCTGTGTTTGTTTGTTTCTGTGTGTTTGTTTGTTTGTTTCCTTAACCCCACGTAGCATGCCAATTTCTTTAACCCTGCATTGACCTGTGTATTTTCAGTTGCAGGCAACAGTACCACTGCCTAAAACAGAAGCAGCAGCCTTGAGCAGGTTGCCTTTGCCAAGGCACAACAGCTGAGGACTGGGGAAACTTCCTCCTTCTGAAGGATGCTTGGAAGCCTCCTGGCAGTCAGAGTGCTGCAGCTGAGGTCTGCACAGAATGCAGCTCCTATGCACCAGAAATCAGCAGGCTAGGGAGGAGGCTAGGGAGGAGGCTGCACTGTAAACAAACCAACTCCTTTGAGTTGACATTTCCACTTAGCTCTTTCAAAAGAGAGGGTGTGTGTGTGTGTGTGTGTGTGTGTGTGTGTGTGTGTGTGTGTGTGTGTGTCCTTCCCTTTTACTAAGGAGGAATAAACATTTTAACAAGTTGAAAAAAATTGATAAAAACATAGAACCCCAAAAGTATTTATCAAGAATGTGTCTTGTGCCATTTATGTTGATGTTATACATTTTTTTTTTATTGTAACAGAGAAATGTGTGGCCATTCTATGTTCTTGGCTTCTGAACCTTTCCCTTCATCCATTGCCACTGGTAGCCTGGACACACTTTGATTTTGATTGTGTTGTTGATGTGTGAGGTTTTGTGTTGAAGAGGGTTGTGATTTGTGTGTTGGGGGGGTGCTCTAATTTCAAGAACAAATTTAATAAGAAACAAATATATCCATATATAATTTTCAAATTAGTCCTATATTTATTAAAATTACAAGTTTAGTTTTCAAGTTTAGTTTGCTCATCTTTAAGATTTACATTTTAGGGTTTTTTTTTCTCAAGTTGTGATTTATCACTCGAATGGACTAACATTATCTTGGGTGTTCTAAAGCTGACCATAAAATCAGTGAGATTTTCAGCTTAAAACACAAGTCTACTGTGCTTAATCAAAATATTCCACACTGAAGTTTCAAGTCTGTGGGTCCAAGATGCTCAAAATCATTCAAAATGCACACAGGCTTTCACAGTAAACATAGCACCAGGGTCCTGATGAGCTCTGCCTTTTCTGTATTTAACTCGGTTTTCCAAAGGGGAATACACTCTCACCTACTGAGGGAAGATAGCTTCTGCCTCAGTCATGTGACTTGGACTGGTTATTACTAGACCCACCACTGGCCCAACTGTAATTCACTGACCCCTACATTGCAGTTAATCATGCCTCAGTTGTTAAAAGAGAAAGAGGCCATGGCCTTGTGGGGTAAGTAACCAGGCAGCTTTCTCTTCAATCTGTCAACAGAAGAAAGATGGTAGGACCTACGCACACTTGCCATTGGACTAGAGTTCTCATCAGATGCTTCAGTATGCAAATATTCTTTCCTTATATCTCAAAAGACACGTAAATGTAAACGCATGGTTTTTTTGTTCTTTCAAAATATTCAGAATTATAAAGGCTGTTAAAGTACTCTTTAGTTGCATATTTGGATTATTCCATGATTTTGTTTGCCTTGCCATGCAGTGCACAAGGTTGATCAAATGATGCCTAATATGTGTGTGTGTACATATATACATATATGTATGTGTATATAAGTATATGTGTATGTATGTAGGAGAAAATGTTCACGTTACTGTTCTTAATTATCGACACATTTGAAGATATATGGATATATATTTTCCTAAATCACTGCCTAAATAGTTACTGCACAAATCAGTTACTGGAAAATTTTTAAAAGATGAAGGGGATATCTTTCTAACTTACTCATTCAGTTGGACTCCTAGTCTCTTGGGCACAGGCCAGAGGTCATTTGTCCATGTTTCAGGGGTTGATTTGTAAATACTTCCAAAGATAGGAGGTTTATGGTTCCTGTAATACACCTTCCATTTCCCTTAACCACGCCCTACATATAAGGATGCCTTGGAGAAGAATTCTCCGGGAATTTGCCTGAAGATCTGCTATTTTGTCAGGTAATGTCTGTGTGATTTGGAGACTATGTGGAGTGGGGTTAGATGAAAAGCTGCTCTCTGGACTTCTGCTTTTTCTGCTCCTCCCAGCCTCTGCCTCCCAGCCTTCTGTAGGCTGCCTCTGACTCTGCAGCCTGCCTCTGACACTGATGGCTGCCTCTGACACTGTAGCCTGCCTCTGACACTGTAGCCTGCCTCTGACACTGTAGCCTGCCTCTGACTCTGCAGCCTGCCTCTGACTCTGTAGCCTGCCTCTGACACTGATGGCTGCCTCTGACTCTGTAGCCTGCCCCTGACTCTGCAGCCTGCCTCTGACACTGATGGTTGCCTCTGACACTGCAGCCTGCCTCTGACTCTGCAGCTTGCCTCTGACTCTGCAGCCTGCCTCTGACACTGATGGCTGCCTCTGACTCTGTAGCCTGCCTCTGACTCTGTAGCCTGCCTCTGACTCTGTAGCCTGCCTCTGACACTGATGGCTGCCTCTGACACTGATGGCTGCCTCTGACTCTGTAGCCTGCCTCTGACTCTGTAGCCTGCCTCTGACTCTGTAGCCTGCCTCTGACACTGATGGCTGCCTCTGACACTGATGGCTGCCTCTGACTCTGTAGCCTGCCTCTGACACTGATGGCTGCCTCTGACTCTGTAGCCTGCCTCTGACACTGATGGCTGCCTCTGACTCTGTAGCCTGCCTCTGACTCTGTAGCCTGCCTCTGGACAGACCAAAAGAGCAAAGGCCTTAATATAGGAAACTCAGCCCAACGCAGTGAATTTCCTCTGATGTTCTTGTGCTTAAGATCCTCATCCTTTTTCCTTTCAGTCTTATGACAATTTGTATCAAATGACACAAGAGAAGGATACAAAGACAATTCTTTGTTTTTATTCTTAATTATTGTGGTAATATAGTTCATTGAACATTTTGAAAATTCTAAAAATAATATAATAAACACTCATAACTACCTATTTTGTATATATCCTTTATGAACTTTTTGTTTTTAGTAGTTTTTACTAATTTTTCAAGTTAGCATGCAGTTGATGGGTTTTCTTATGGCATTTTCAAACATGAGTGTCATTATATTTTGCTCCTTTTCATTCATTTCTACTCGTGTTCCCATCCCCTTGCTTTTGCATGCCTTTAATCCCAGGACTCGGGAGGCAGAGGCAGGCAGATCTCTGAATTTGCGGCCAGCTTGATCTACAGAGTGAGTTTCAGGACAGCCAGAACTATACAGAGAAACCCTGTCTCAAAAACAAACCAAAAAACAACAAACAAACGAACAAAAACAATATGTGTGTATATAGAATGCTTTTATACTGTGTATCTTGGGGGGGTTGTTTGTTTGTTTGGGTTTTTTGGTTGTTTTTTTGCTTTTTGTTTTTTTGGTTTTTTTTTTTGGTTTTTGAGACAGGTAGCTGTCCTGGAACTGGTTTTGTAGACCAGGCTGGCCTCAAACTCACAAAGATCTGCCTGCTTCTGCCGCCCAAGTGATAAGATAAAGGTATGTACCATCACTGCCCAGCTTATACTGTATATTTTTTGATTAGCTTTCTGTTGTAAAAAATTCTTTCTAATTTTTACAAGTTTTTGATATACATTGTTTTTCATAGTTACAGTAACGTGATAAAACATACTTTACACACCCTATTTTTGAATATTTGCTTGTCTACATGGTCGTGTCTATATCCTGTCTGGGTTCTTTGATATGATACTCCTTGTCCCATCAAAGCATTTTTGTGTGGAGACACTGAAGCCTGCGAGGTGGTTTTATTCCCTCAGGAACCCTCTACCCCCAGATCTTTTACTATAGACAAATCACCCTCTGTCTTCTTCTGCGTGCTTTTTGTAGCTTCAAATTCCTTTGGGAATCTGCCTAACTGTGAAGCCCTGGGCTCAGTGTCCTTTCCAACTGCCTCCTTGTAGGTATTGGATAACAGAATTCTGGATCATGTTCAAAATGGATGCCAGCTTGACCAGCACTATGGAAGAGTTTCAGGACCTGGTGAAAGCCAACGGTGAGGAGTCCCACTGCCGCCTCATTGACACGACACAAATGTGAGTGTTCCGGTGGGTCCTTTGAAGCCACCTCCCTCCGGTCACCCGAGCTGGGGTGCTGGGCCTCTCATTCCCCCCACTTCTAAGAAGTTCAGACAGGCAGCTTCAGAGCGCCCCCCACAAAGATAACTTGACATTTACTAGGGAAGCAGAGAGGCCTCCAGTGAGGAAGCTGCAGGGCTTGGAGTAAACAGCAGAAGGCAGCCAGACCTTGCTAGAAGGTATCCAGCCCATGAGAAAACGAGAGCTCAGTGTCTGGACTAGGGCCTCATTCGTCGTTGGTGCAACGGGCACCCCTGAACTTAATGGACCAGGCACTGTTGCAAAATGTCCCAAGCAGAGAGTTAGAACACACGTAGATGTCCGTGAAAGACCACTGGAGTCCCAGCGCTGAGAAGGAACTCAGGGATATTTCACATCATTCTTTGAGTTCCTTATTCACACAGTTGGCTCACTCTGGAAAATGAGCCCTTCTTAATTTGGGGAAGGAGGGCACACATATTACATGTTGGGGTTTTTATGTGTGGTTAATTATTTTGCAATAATACAAATTCCCAAATACAGAGTTGTAGAACTGCAGCATATTGGAGAGACCCAAAATCCTGTTTTTGCCTGGGGTCTATGACTGGCCTGGGGTCTGTGACTGACTGGCCTGGGCTCTGTGACTGGCCTGGGCTCTGTGACTGGCCTAGGGTCTGTGACTGGCCTGGGGTCTGTGATTGACCTGGGCTCTGTGACTGGCCTGGGGTCTGTGACTGGCCTGGGCTCTGTGACTGGCCTACGGTCTGTGACTGACTGGCCTGGGCTCTGTGACTGGCCTGGGCTCTGTGACTGACCTGGGCTCTGTGACTGGCCTGGGGCCTGTGACTGGCCTGGGCTCTGTGACTGGCCTGGGGTCTGTGACTGACCTGGGCTCTGTGGCTGGCCTGGGGTCTGTGACTGACCTGGCCTCTGTGACTGACCTGGGGTCTGTGACTGACCTGGGCTCTGTGACTGGCCTGGGGTCTGTGACTGACCTGGGGCCTGTGACTGATCTGGGCTCTGTGACTGACCTGGGGTCTGTGACTGACCTGGGGCCTGTGATTGGCCTGGGCTCTGTCACCCATGCACAAAGACCTGATTTCAAAGCCGTACGCCACAATCCCAAATCAATCTGTTCATCCATTTGGGTCCTCAATACTTCTCTGGTTGGACTTATACAACTTGATAGATAAAAGAGATTTACTTTTCAAAGTAACAATCTTTTCATTTTAAAGATAAAAGAAAAATCTAGAGCCCGAAGCCTCTTGAAAACCTTAGTCTTCTGTCCCGATATTTTCTAGCTGAATTTTCTCTCCCAAGGTTTTTCACCGTTCATTCTTTAGAAAATGTTAGTTGAGGATATTGCCTGACTTGATGTATTTAAGGAATTGCAAGTTATGCTTTTCTTTGTCATACATTAGAAAGTCTTGAATACAGAGAAGAGGTCTACAGAATTTGTGGCCTTTCCCAAACTTGAAATCAAGGGATCCTGACGTCCTGAGCCGAGGCTGTCACAAATGCTGGTTTAGAAACCCAGGCTTGCGCCCAGTGCCTCCCGACACCAGCTGCTTTCCTCTGCTTAGCGCAAACCAGAGGCTAAGAGAGTCTGGGGTGCGCTGTGAGGACGCTGAGGAGTCACTGGGTCATTCTCGGCTCAGCTAGGTTATATGGTCATTTTCGTAACTGGGGCCATGGGAGGAAAATGACTTGTTTCTGCCCAGGGTGGCCACACGCTCCTACCAATGACTCCTTGCAGCAGAGTGTCTGCTATTTTTCTCTGAGCTCATCTGACATGAAAACTACCCTCCTCTTATGATTTCCACCAACGGTCCCATAACCCTAACAGGAAGGAAAGAACACACAGAGGCATCAAAAGAGTAGACATAGTAAGGCCAGAGGAAGGGCCAGGACCAATGCCTAAAAGTGCCCCTTCCCACTGCCCTCCTGTCTGTCCCTCCTGCTGCATGCAGAAGGCCCATTTCTTTGAACTGTTATTATGGGGAAAAAGTTGGCTGGGAGAAACTCGGTTAATGCATCATTTACGCCGAGGGGAGCTAGCCAACTGCACCTTGGGAATTCTTGTGGGTCACGCCAGTGTGCTTACTACTCATGCAAAGCAGTAGTAGCTTATTCTTCTCCTTTTCTCATTTACCCACAAAAGTAATTCTCGAGACTGGTCCAGGAAACTGACTCAAAGGATAAAGTCAAACACCAGCAAGAAGCGGAAAGTCTCCCTGCTGTTTGACCATCTGGAACCTGAAGAACTGTCTGAACACCTCACCTACCTTGAGTTCAAGTCCTTCCGAAGGATATCTGTACGTAGCCCAGGGGCAAGAGGAAACCTACTCTGGGAAACTTGCAAACATGAGCAGAGAACGCCCACAGCCAGTTGCCTTCTTGACCCAGCATGGCCCCTCTCCCTGACCATGGTGCCGGGAGACTTCCCTAGCAGGCATCGTGGGAACCCAATGCCATCAGAATTCCTTTGGCTGCCCATGCTCTGCTTCCCCGTGCCACACCCTCTGTGCCCACATACCACTCTAGCATTCACTCAGTCTATCAAGATATGGCACTGGGGGTACACACGATATCCTGTATGCATGCCTGCAAATGAGGGTTCGCATGCCCTTCACCCCTGAAAATCATTAGACTTTTAGAAAATTGTTTTATAATTTTTTCAAAAAAAAAAAAAAACAAGAAGAAAAGAAAAAATGGGCCTAGGTTCCCTAAGAGTTAGATTCCAGTGTAAACTTTGAATAGCTCTGGGAAGTCCTAAAAGTAAAACAAATATGACCAATCTTTCTAAAACATACCTGAATTCCTAAAATGGTGCCCACACGGCCAGCATTCTGGAAGCAAACTGCTGACCGAGCTCACGCTGTTGGAATAGCCAAGCAGGGCAAAGGTGAAGAGAGGTGAAGGGAAAGGATTCATTTAACCATCAGTAACAGGGAGAGATCCCAGCACATCCTGTCCTCACTACAGTCCTCACAACTAACTCTGCAGGAAACCTGAGAACACTATTCCACACAAGAGCACTTGTCCCCCACCCAAGGGAACTTGCCACGCTGCTAGATGTAACATGCTGTCACTGGCCAATGTGTTTTCCTGAAACCTGGCACACTTACTCCACTCAGGCCCCCCTCCCACCCACAGGCACTGGTTCAGTTTTGCTCTGACACCAGCCAGTACTGTGCTGCCTGCCTTTCAATGACCTGTATTCCCCAGGTGTAGGATGGAGGGCCAGAGGGTTGACTTGAGCAAGGTCTGCACAGTTCACTAGAGTTGGAGCTCATGTCTCCCAGTCACTCAGCACCAACTTATTGAGCCCGGCTGCGTGGATGGAGGCGAGCACACCAGATTGCAGAGATTAGGTCATAGCTTCTCCCATAACATTGATGTCCTGACCGCCATCGCCCAACCAGAGATCCGGGAGCTTCCCCTTGGAGCTGGCTCCAAACACTCCCCTGTGCTAACTACCCAGTTTCCTCATCGGCACCCCTCAGACAGAGTGCTGGGCCCCCAATGTGAGGCTCCAGCTTCGGGTTTTCTCTTTAGTTCACCTGTCCTGTCCCAAGGCTAGACAGAGCTGAAAGACTCTGAAAAGAGGCCATTATCACCCTGGAAATCAGAACTCTGCTGCAGAAGCTGGCAGAGCTGGCGGGCCTGCAGGATGTCTGCTTGGTGCCAGTACTCAGCTGCGGGAAGGCAGAAGTAACAGTGAGGGAGAGTGACCCCGAGCCAGTATCTCCGAGCTGAATAGTGCTCTGTTTACAAACAGAAGCTTCAGCCTTGTACCTTTTGAGTGGCATGGCCCCTTCGCAGAAGGCTGTTTTGGTGGGTTCCTTGTTTGCTTTTATTTTTCCTAGGCAGTTTTCGCAAATAATAATAATTTTCCCTCCAACACTGGGGAAATGTATCTCTGCTGTGATTTGTTTAACTCTTTGTGGGGAAGTTATATTAAATCCTCTCTTTTAAAGAGAACAAGAGATTGGACGTATTCCTAGTGAGAAGGAATATACTGCACTCATCAGAATGAGGGTGACCACTTCCTCTCAGATCCAGGAAGAACGTGGCTTTCTGTGGCCATCTCATTGCTCTTCTAAAGGGCGCTTTGTCCCACTCAGGTGTGTCCACCCACCAGCAGTCACAGCACCATGGGGTGGAGATTGGTTAGTGGGCATCTGGGCATCTGTTTTATTTAGGCAAGGCAGGCATTCATATTCTCTCTCTCTCTCTCTCTCTCTCTCTCTCTCTCTCTCTCTCTCTCTCTCTCTCTCTCTCTCTCTCGTTTCTTTTCCACCACTCTACAAGTCTAACAGGTATCAGTAGAGGCTAGTTGGAGTGGCCAGTCTTCATCTGGCTGGGATTCCCAACATCTCTGCAGCACTAGAAAGGTAGACCGGCAAGGCATACATAGGCACTTTGCTTGGTCCTGATGCTTCGCTCACATGCTACTAGCCGTTTAAGCTGCCCACACTGGCTTTCAAAGTGCAGAGTTCAGTACAGCACCAGAGCTTCCCATAGGCGTATCCCTGGAGACTAGGTTCTTCTTTACCATTGAAGCTGAGAGACTCTTGCGGCAGGGACATGTCAGCTATAATCACCACTTAAAGCAGACAGTCCAGGATATTTCAGCTTCGCACACACACAGCCCCATTATTACCCATAGCTAACGCTCCTGACAGGTTGGGCAAACATGGTCACTGTGTATTTATTTAGCTGTGTCCCAGGTGCCCTTCTCACTTGGCCCCTGCTCAAGGTGGTTCAGACAGGCTAATGCTAGCATGGCTTTCCTATTAGCACCACTTCACATTTGTGCAGGACTGTGAAGAAGAGAACTGCTCCCATCCCGTGTGTTGTCTTGAGTTTAGAGCAGGCTCATGTTCCAAGTAGGAGGTTTTATGATCACAGCTTTTTGTAGACAGCAGGTGGAAAGAGGAAGGTCCTAGAAGGAGAATTGTGTTCACAAACTGGAGATTCATAGCTGGAACTAACAAACATTTTCTACTATGCTATGCTCTATTCAGAAGAGAGGGAACACCATCTACTCAAGTATGCTATTTGGGTTAATTGATGTGTACTCATCCTTGTGTGCCTAATGGACTTCATATAGAGAGGTCCTGATGGAGCTCTCACACATCATGCTTTTGAACCTGGGAACACACGTGCCAGGGAGGTAGTCACAGGCTTGTTTGCCCATACTGGTTCCCAGCCACCACTGAGCAGAGCTGATGCGTCCCTCAGAACTCCAAGAATACCTGATGGTTGTCTTTTTTCCCTCCAGTTCTCTGATTATCAAAATTACCTTGTAAATAGCTGCGTGAAGGAGAACCCCACCATGGAGCGGTCCATTGCCCTGTGCAATGGCATCTCCCAGTGGGTACAACTGATGGTTCTCAGCCGTCCCACCCCGCAGCTCCGGGCAGAGGTCTTCATCAAGTTCATCCACGTGGCTCAGGTGAGTGGCCAGATGGAGACAATCATCCCAGGCCATGAGGTAAATGACTTAGCCCTTTCACCCTGAGCCTAGCCTGTCCAGGCTATGCCCCCTCTGACCCACAATGGGGTTCGAGCACCTTCTGTTGCCTCCTGGTCTAGACGTGCAACTCTTTTGCTTTCTCACCCAAGAGCAATGTGGAAGGCCACATGGGCCATCTCAAGATCAGGACTCAACGCTTTAATGCTTTTTCAGGAGACACATTATTTTCTCATGACTAGCCATATGGCAAACAGATGGGCAGAGCCAGACCAGCTTGAGTTATCATAGGTCCTTGGGTTGAGGCTGTGCTGATTGGCATATGCAGCGTTTGAGGGACAGAGATTCTAACTTCTCTTCCCTGGCTATTATCCTTTACTGGTGTAAGCATCTCACAGTAGAATAATATCTTAGCCTCAGTAATAACCCTGGCAATAGGATCAAGGCAATAAGATAGTGTTTATTATCTTTTCCAACTTGGGATGCTCTACACCAGTGTTTCTCCAATTTGGAAATGGCCTACCTGCTCTGATACTCATTAGAGACAGATGAGGCGAACTCTCTAAGCCTACCCCTAGTCTAGGGAACCGGAACTTACAGGGTTGGGTCCAGAAGTCTTCGTTAAGCATGCACTCAATGATTCTCGGAAACCAACAGTTTCGATGGTAGTCCACAGATCAGATACCACAGAAGAGGGGCAAATGGTCTCCATGCCGATCTCAGATCGGGTCTGCAGGTCAATGGGAAGGGAGGAAACTGCAGCTCCTGGCTGTTAGTCGAACAGTTCCACAGAAAATGTGCAGTATCGAGATGTCAGCTTCTAAGCACCCCCATGTAACGACATGTACAGTGACTGTGCTGTCATCTGTCCTGTGTCACAGAAGCTCCACCAACTACAGAACTTCAACACGCTGATGGCTGTGGTAGGGGGACTGTGCCACAGCTCCATCTCCAGGCTCAAGGAGACAAGCTCACATGTCCCACATGAGATCAATAAGGTCAGTGAGCTGTCTTCTACTGGGGCCCTTAAGACGACACATCCCTTGTCAACAAGGTTAGGGACCAGTGAGGCATACCCTAAGGAAATCAGGCTGGGTGAGTCACAGACCTGAGAGTGTGTGTGAGATTCCACCTGGCCTCAACGTCACTGTGCCCCTCTCTGCCAAGCCCCTTATAATAACGTGTGCCCCTTTCCTTGTGTCTACAAGGCATCGAATGTTCAGTTGCTGTCCTGGTCATCAATTCTGTGGCCCAGTTCTCTTCGATTAAGAATGCGTTCCCCAAACAAACAGAAGTTCAGTTGCTCGTAGTGTGTGCCAAGTGCAGTGACAGCCTGGAGCACTAGCTTACCAGAACTCTTGCAGACTTTCCAGGCACTTGAATTTCCAGAGTTGGAAACGCCCTGTTTAGGTCCAGTATTGTTGAGAAGAGCCTGGTCACCGAGCTACACCCCCAGCCATTGGCTGCAGTTTTATGTTTTACACGGGATGATTGTCCTTAAGTGTCTCATGCAGTGTCCTACATTCTTAGTTAGATGGCACAGGAAATGCTTTAATCTCTATGGCAGAGGGCTGCTAGCGTAGGTACTGCCCACCATCCACCATGAGGTCGTGAGCCGTGCCTGGCATGGGCTGGCTAATGATGGCTGTTTGAGCACTCTCATCTCGTGTCAGGGGACTTTCCTATCCACAAACCACAAACATCCTAAACTGGAGCTGGAGAGGGGGGCTCTTATTAGGGAAAGAGTCATGAGTCTCAGCATCCCTATCCATTTGTCCCATGTCTTCATCCTCTTTTCAAGGAGGCCCTCTTAGTTATCCCTTCCATTAACCATGCTGGACCTGTGAGAAACCCTTTCCCTATGGCTGGGTACACAGAAACATCTTTAGTCACCTTTTCATTCCCTAACAGTTCTGCTGAGACCACACTGAAAAAATCGCTTATGTATCAGAAACCATGGAAACACTAACAAAACTTAATATATTCTACATTCCACTGTTCATCTCACCTTGTGAGTTCACATAGCTCACACTTGCCAGCAGCATTTGACAAAAGGGTGGGGTGGGGGGGTCTCTTGCTGTCTCAGAGTGACTGAGCGGGCACAGTCCAAGCCTCTACTTCCTTACTGTATGATAGTTCTTGATAGATACAATTTTATTAAAAGAATTTGGCATAGTGTCTAATATGGTTACTATATGTGAGAACACGATGGATGAAGTCGCTCCACACCTCTGCTTCTGAAAAGCTGTCATCATCACACTTGGGGAGTGGGGTTCTGTAGCCAACATCAACCTGGTGTGTTTGAAAAGACTGTCTCTGGCTGCTCCTTTAGGCATAGGCCCATTTTGAGAATCTTGAGCCACAGAGTAGTAACCTGCACTACATTACTGCAGCTCCCCAAATAAAATCCATAGCTTCCCAGGGGCAGCAGCAAAGGCAGCTCCTACCTACCTCACATGCCAGACATTATTCCACACCCTACTTCCGGAAGCTTTCAAGGACACCAGGGAAGGCAGCTTATGGTTTGGGGTCACGAAGGCACTTATTTACTGTATACTCCTGTACCTTTAATTGTGTCAAGTGCTTATATTAGTTCTAAAAATAAATCAGTTGAATATAAAATGATAACACTTTTTCAGATGAAACTATGTAGTGATATGGAGGAAGACATACTTGGTTTTTGACTCTACTCTGACATTTAACGTAGCTGGAGTTTGAATTTGAGAGTTGTAATGGCTACAAATGGGATGCATCACCCACTGTCCAACACATTAGGGATGGGCTAAAATCATGGTGGACATGAGAGTAAGCAAGGTGGCCGGTGTGGGCAGCACACTAGGCCCCACAGGTGTCTGTGACCCTTCCGTTCTGCTTTGTAGGTTCTGGGTGAGATGACTGAACTGCTGTCTTCATGCAGAAACTATGACAACTACAGACGAGCCTACGGGGAGTGCACCCACTTCAAAATCCCCATCCTGGGGGTGCACCTCAAAGACCTCATTTCCCTATATGAAGCCATGCCCGACTATCTGGAGGATGGGAAGGTGAACGTCCAAAAGCTCCTGGCCCTTTACAATCATATCAATGAATTGGTCCAGCTGCAAGAGGTGGCCCCACCATTGGATGCCAACAAGGACTTGGTGCACCTGCTAACGGTGAGATTCCCATAGAAGAATAATTACTAAGTACCAGCTACGTACCAGGGGCCATTCTACTTCTCTTCCCATATACTAACTACAGAGTAGAACTGCCATCTCCTCTTCATGGATGGGATATAGAGGCACAAAGGTCAACTTCCCAGGCACAAAGGTCAACTTCCCAGAGGAGCTGACATTTATTAAGTGAAAGAGGCCTCAATTTAGACTTGAGTTGGGGAAGGGGACCCAGGAGGCTTTCTTTTAAGCACTGTGCCTTGCAGATTTCCAAGGGTGTGCTCCTACTCCTGCAAAAGCTGTTCCTAAGCTCTCAAGGCGGAGTTGGTAGCAAATCAGATGCAAGCCTTGGTCACAAATGGAGACAGGGTACTTTCATAAAATACAGTAAGACAGGGGGCAAAAAAAAAAAAAACAGCCTAACAAAGCAAAACAAGAAGAAAATGAGTGACCCTTTGGGTCCTGCTAGTTTCAGCTTAGATCTCTGTGCCTGGACACATCTTAGCCAAGGGTACATGTGGAGAGTAGAGATCAGGGTTTGTAAGTGGGTGTGGGGTGAAATCAGCTGCACTTCCTTCCAAATTTGTGATGCTTCATTGTGCCAGCTGCATGAATGTGGGCCTATACTCTCCAAGCCTGCTCCTCCCCTGTGAACTCTGAGGGGCCAGTCTTGAGGTGATTCAAACCCCTTGTCCTAAAATTACACAAGTTGTTGAAACTTACTTCTCTGTCCATAGTGGCCATGGTATCTTCTTATCTCACAGAGCATGTTGATGGAGCCACAGGGTTCACCCACAGCTTGGGTGCAGTTTTGGAGTTCTAACCCTTTTTCTTTAATCAAGTGACTTTGGCAAGTCTCTGGCCTCAGACACCAATATCAATTCTATGTAGATGCGTAAGATAGTAAACCACAATTAAAGAGAACATCTTAGAACTTCATCAGTATTTGAGAACACTTTAACAAGAACGGATTGCTGTTTTCCCTATCGAAATAGCAGCCAAACTTTCTGAATTTAAATTTTTTATTTGTGTGTGTGTGTGTGTGTGTGTGTGTGTGTGTGTGTGTGTGTGTGTGTGCGCGCGCGCGTGCACGAGCAAGCCATTTCTCTTCTTCCAGCTTTATGTGGGTTCCAAGAATTGAGCTCAGGTCTCCAGCCTCCCACAGCAAGTGATTTTACCTGCTGAGACATCTTACTGGCCCCCACCTAGTGTTTTAAAAACAAACTGCTGAGTCTGGAGAGGTGGCTCAGTGGTTGAGGACACTTGCTGCTCTAACAGAGGACCAGGGTTCAATTCCCTGCATCCACCTGGTGATTCACAACCATCAGCAAATCCAGCTCTAGAGAATCTAATTCCTTCTTCTGACCTCTTCAGGCATAAAGCACGCCATGCTACACATACACACATGCAGATAGAGCACTCAAACATATAATAAAACGAATAAATCTAAAGAAACAAGCAAAATCCCTGCTTAGCACCAAGAAGATGAACCACTGGATAAACAAATGCAACCAAGGAAAAAACCCTCAGTTCTGGAAGAGGTAGAGTGTCCTAGCAATTAACCATGTTCTGTTTCCCCTGCAGTTATCCCTGGATCTCTACTACACTGAAGATGAAATCTATGAGCTTTCCTATGCCCGGGAACCAAGGAACCACAGAGCCCCGGTGAGTTTCTCATCCTGGCGCTCCAGTATGGCAGGGCTTTGAAAGCTTGATTCCTTCTCAAGAAGCTGGCCTTCAGTTGCTTACTAAGCATATGTTTGTGCTGTGTGCTTAGCTGTGTGCAAAGCACACAGAAAGCTTCTCCACATACGTGTGACACATAGTTCTTAGCCATAAACAGCTTGTTGTTTAGACGAAGGGACCGCTGTGTGAACAGGAAGTGACTGTATGCCTAAGGGGGGGTGGGCTAAATTTGTCAGGGGGCTTACAAATGAGAGGAGGCAGCGTCATGAGACACAGTGCTGTCTCCCCCCACCCACTCCCTCACCCCCCATCAGCGTCCCCACGTCCCTTTTCTAAGACTGGGTGATGGCAACAATACTCACACTAAAGAGCAAAATTTGTGAAACTTTCTGCCATGGTCGAAAGAAGAAACTTCATTGGCCTGTGATGCTCTGTGACAGGAAAGTGCTGGATCTTTTGACCTATGCCCAATAGGGCTCAAAACAGCACCAAGCCCTGGCTTCGCACACAGTAGGTCCATTACAGGCTATCTGAGCCTGCCTCTCTTACCGGCAAGTAAGCAGCAGGATTATTCCCATCTCCTGGAAAGCTTCCCAACTCAGCAAACAAGGACTTGAGGGAAGGGAGTTGCCTACACACAAGAAATCATTTTGTTGTTGTTGTTGTTGATTTCAGGTCGCTAAGTCACATTGGCTCTATAGAATGGTCAGGAGGGTCCATGTCCAGGGCATTAGGGGCATTTCAGAAGAAGGGTCAGCAACTTTTTTCCCATGGGAATTTTAGCTGGGGCCAAGTTCCAAATGATCAGCAATAGATGCTCTCTCAGCACGTGTAGACTGCATCTCTTCCTTGGGCATCTTGCTGTCTTGATTCGTTTTTTCTCATCCATCTCTACTAAAATGTGACTGGAGTGCAGAGGCAATCGACATGATTCACATTAGCCTCTGTTGACAGGTCTGACAAGAGATTTCATGGAGAGGGATCTGGAAGTCAGGCCCATTGAGAAGAGAAATGATCTGCAGCTGGGGGTCACGCAGGAGCACTTTAGACAGCTGTGAGCCCAGCTAATGCAGACAGATTCCGACTGTGTGTGCGCTCTTCTTCCACGGCACACAGTCAGATGTCAGGAAAGGAAATCACCCTGTCACCCTGTATTAGTCACGAGGGTTTCCCTATTCCATTGTAGCCACTAACGCCTTCGAAGCCACCGGTTGTAGTGGACTGGGCCTCTGGAGTATCTCCCAAACCTGACCCGAAGACCATCAGCAAACATGTCCAGAGGATGGTGGATGTAAGTACCCATTTCAGCAGACAAAATCACGGTATAGCCTGCTTTAATTTTAGGATGTGGGGAGGAGAGGGGGCCAGGATGATAGAGACGTAAAGGTGAGAATGCTGGAGCTCATTCCCTTGGGAACACAAAGCTGCTTCACGCCACACATTGTGGCCGTAGAATGTTTCGGAGGAAATAATGTCAACACACTGCTCTCCAATGGGGTGGGTTTGCCTTGCTTAAAGGCTCTTGCAGGGGAACATGTGATTAAAAGTTATTGGTTAATATGTGGCAAGTGTCAGCATATAATAATGCAAACATGGAGAACGGGAAACTTGGCACTGCTTGGCCTGGCTAACTGCACGGGAAGGGGATGTGTTTCCATGTTGTCTTTATACAGAACAATAAGGGGTACAGGGATCAAGGATGTAAACGGAGGCAGAGTTTTCCTGTCGCAACCGCCTGGTCCCAAATAAACACACAAAAGCTTTTATATTAAGTACGAAATGCTCGGCCAATAGCTCAGGTTTAGTGTTAACTAGTTCTTACATTTAAATTAGCCCATTTCTATTAATCTACATATTGCCACGTGGCCCGTGGCTTTACTGGTCCTCTGGCATCTTGCTTCTTGGGGCAGCTTGCTTGTGTCTCCCCAACCCCACCCTTCTTCATCCCAGTCGTCAGTTTGATTGCCCCGCCTAACTTTATCCTGCCTTGCTGTAGGCCAAACAGCTTTATTATTAACCAATGAGAGTAATACATACTCACAGCATACAGAAGGACTATCCCCAGCACAAGGAAGAGAGCACTTCCAATTGGGTTAGGCCTTGAGCTTCCCGGAGAGGCGAGCAGCGCCCCGCAGGGAGAAGAGAGTGGAGGGAGAACTCGCCCATCCTCTACCCAGTGCAGTAGCCAGTGCGTGGTACCGTTGATATTTACAGGTTGGGAGCACCTGGGCACCCTGGAGTGGCTGGGGCAGCAGAGTCCTGGGATGTCCCCTGCTGTGCCAGTGCCACAGTTTAGGGAGTACGTCTCAGGGCTGCTCTTATTTAGGCGGTTACCAATCTTTTACGTATCGCCCCCTTTGTCATTTAGCTAAAGGGAGAGATGATCGGTTTCCTTCAGTAAACGAAAGAAACTCTTTTTTTTTCTCAGTCTGTCTTCAAGAACTATGATCTCGACCAGGATGGCTACATCTCTCAGGAGGAGTTTGAAAAGATCGCTGCTAGCTTTCCATTTTCCTTCTGTGTGATGGACAAAGACAGGTGAGGATGGTGTGTGGGACTATGTAAGGGGTCACTGAGGGACTTGCAAAGGCATGTGCTGCCAGGCTTCTGTGATTTATAAGCCTGGAAGAAAGAGCCACCCTCAAGTGAAGGCCCCACCCCTTCAGTCTGGACTGCAGCAAACCATAAAACCCATGCACTCTCTGAATAGTTCTCACTTGAAGACTCCCAACGCCACCAGCTTAGGAGAAAACATTTGGCCTTCCTTCCTGCTTTGGTGTTACAAATCATGGGACCGACTCGCAGTTATAGCAACGCTTCCCGCCTTTTCCTCGTGGCTCTAAAAGCCTTATCCTAGTTCTCAACAGAAAACCAGTGCACGGCCAGTGGGTTCTACAGGTGTCCTTCCTGTCTCAAGCCAGACCCAGGCATGAGGTCTTTGCTTTCCTATGCGCACATTCCACATCACTTCCCTTTCAAGTCTTGAGCACACTGATCTGTTTGGCCATTTGCCAGGTGTGACGAGCAGTCAGACTGCCTCGCTGTCTCACTCGGTGCTATCCCACGTCCTTACTCTGAGGAGAACTCAAGGAAGCAGCCATAGGAAGGACAAAAGGAAAGGTTAGCGCCAAAGGCTGGAAACCACCCTTCCACTACTCAGCTCCTTGCCTGTCATTTGCTTCAGGGAAGGCCTCATCAGCAGGGACGAGATCACAGCCTACTTCATGAGGGCCAGCTCTATCTACTCCAAGCTGGGCCTGGGTTTTCCTCACAATTTTCAAGAGACCACCTACCTGAAGCCCACCTTCTGTGACAACTGTGCTGGCTTTGTAAGTTGTTCTTAGAGTGTCAGAGGGGAACTTGGTGTGGATGCGTTGCCGGGGGAGGCAGGGGTAAGTGTACAGGACAGTTTAAATAAATAAGACAGAGCCGGGCGGCGGTGGTGCACGCCTTTAATTCCAGCACTCGGGAGGCAGAAGCAGGCGGATCTCTGTGAGTTCGAAGCCAGCCTGGGCTACCAAGTGAGTTCCAGGAAAGGCACAAAGCTACGCAGAGAAACCCTGTCTCAAAAAACCATAAATAAATAAATAAAGGAAACAGGCACAGCCTTAAAATCCTTACACAATCACTCCAGCTCAGAACTCAAGAGAACACCCAGAAAACATAGTCCTCGATTGTATGGGCTTGGCCTGTATCTAATTTCTTCCTGCCTGTTTTCTTCCCTGGTGCATTAAAGGTCTGGGATAAATGGTACGAAAACGTGGAATTTGGATATACCTTTTAAAAGTGTTATATGCTGTTTCAAATGCTAGAAAATAAGAAATAGGAGATGTCTTTCTTCCCCTTTCAAAATAAATTAAGTTACAGGTGCTCCAGTGGGTCACTCCACACCCCACAGGGTAGCCGTAGTTAAATTCAGTATGTCACAGAACAAACACTAAAAAGATATGGCATTGGGAGGGAGACTTATTGAGAGGAGTGAGGGTTGGTAGGAATGAGAAGGATAAAGGAGGATGGGGTAGAGGAATGAGTATTATTAGAATGCATCATATACATGAGGAAAATTGTCCAAAAATAAATAGATTTTTTAAATATCTTATCTCAGAGATTACCTGAGTGCTGTTTGCCCTCTGTCCCAACCCAACTAATAGTTTCCTCAAAACCCAAGTTTATGACCCAGGACTATACACTCAGTCCTCAGGGTGCCTATTGGTCCGGGCTCATCCACATCAAGCCTGCAGAGTGCTGGACCATACAGAGCTCTTGCATAGGTAGCACTTGTCTCTGACCAGTGGCTTCTTGTCAGAGGACTAGGACATGAGAGAGCCACCAGTGTCTACCCATTGATAGACAGTAGGATGAAGATAATTAAGGCTACCAGAGTCTACTCATTGAAGGACAGTAGAACAAAGATAGAGAATGAATGCTACCAGGATCTACCCATTGAAGGACAGTAGAACGAAGATAGAGAATGAATGCTACCACGGTCTACCCATTGATAGACAGTAGAACGAAGATAGAGAATGAATGCCAAGGTACAGCCTTATACCAGCCAGATATATGACTTGTGCCATATTGTTTTCTTTGACTTGTAGCTCTGGGGAGTGATCAAGCAAGGATATCGCTGTAAAGGTAAGTCTCAGCTTTGAGGAATGGGGTCACTTCCCTTGTCTGAAGAGCTCTCCTTGATTATATTTTTTGTGCATAGTAGCTGTCCATTCAGTCCAAACTTTCTTGGCTGAGTTCAGAGCCTCGTGTCCAAACTGGTTTCCAAAGAGCATCCTAAGCCAAGATGAGGGATGCCTATGAGACCAGTCAGGTAGTTTCCCTCCACAAGACCCTCTCTTTGTCTCAGTTGCTCTGGAAATATGGATGGCTGTGCTCCTTGTAGAAACATGGAAAGACAGATGCTCAAGGAAAGGGAAGCTCCCTGGGTAAGGTTACTACAGGACCAGTCAGGTTTTCTTTTTTCAGCAGATACCTCAGGACCTAATTTTCCAGGTTGGCATCTCTTCTCTTCATGATGAGATGCCGCTGAGTTCTGAAACTCATTGATGCAGTGATGACAAGCTCTGGGACTTACCAAGGGGGTTAAGAATCAGGAGGTGGTCTTTCCTAGATCCCTTAGGAATGTCAGGTGTGCTAGCTCCAGAGGCTAGGCCAACTGAGTTTGACAAGAGGGCAGTGCATGAGTTTGGTTGTGAGAGAGTCACTGGAGAAGTGAGTGAAAGACTTCTGAGCAGAGTGTCTTGTCCACAGACTGCGGGATGAACTGCCACAAACAGTGCAAAGATCTGGTAGTGTTCGAGTGCAAGAAGCGAGTCAAGAGCCCAGCAGTGTCCATGGAGAACATCAGCTCTGTGGTGCCAATGTCCAACCTTTGCCCACTGGGAACCAAAGATCTGCTCCATGGTAAGCAGGCACTGGGGATGTTTGCTGTGGGTAAGGGTCAAGTTTGGAGGGTAAGAAAAATCACCCCGTGATTCTTATTTCCAGTTAGCCTTGACCTCAATTGCTATGCCATGGCTGACTCATCATGGATTTTAACTCTCTGAGTGCTGTAACAGAGCAGAAATTAGACTAAAAAGAAAAGTCATCAGGTGCTTCTGGGCACCTACACCAAGTGCAGCATCCCATGTTAATTCTCTTCCTCTATCCTTAAACCCAGACCAAGGATGGGGATAGGGAAAGATAGTGAGAATGAATATATAACATGAATAACATGCAGTCTGAAAGTAACACATTATGTAAAATGAATAGCTGTGTTCAGAAGTGAAGACTAGCATCTCCATAGCTCAGAAATGTCTGGAGAACATACTATCAGCAGAAGCTGAAACAATATTAGTAGAAGCTGAAACCATAGGTCTTCTTGACTCTGTTTCCAGAAGGAGGCAGACACTGCTGAGAATTTAATTTCTGCAGTTTAGCAGAGACCACTACGCACGAAAGTGACCAGAACCAGACTCATTGCTCACACCTGAGAAAGAAGCCTCCAACACAATGTGACTGGCACTTAGGGCTGGCAGCAAGAAATAGGCTTCCCTACTGGCAAGGCTATGCACTGGCTCAATGACTGTGTGCATCATCCCTGGTTTTCTTCCAGAAGAGGATCCTCACCCATTAAATTAATACCCTGCCCTGGACTGAGAACCTTGAGAGGTCAGGTGAAGAAAAATGACTAAAATGCTAAAATCAGAAAAGTAAATACAAAAAAAAAATGGAGAAACTCTGGAGATCGGCTTGGAGATTAATCCAATCATTCGGGGACAACCTGAGGCTAAGCCAGAATTGTCACAGCTAACTCTGCATATGGCAAAATGCAAGTAAAGAGTGACTCGGAAATAATTTGAAGCAAATAGACTGGAGACTCCCCAGGTCTGGAGGGCAAAGAAGTAGAGAGAATGTCTCCAGCTGGGAGAAATGACAGCGTCCCAACATGGAGCAGGTTGGAAGCCAGTGAAGGCTGAGTTGGCTGTGGGGACACAGATGACAGAGGTGTACCTCAGAGGGGTCACAGTGCCAGGCGGCTGGGGAAGCCTTCTTGGAGAAGATGGAATTTCAGCCAAGTTTCAAAGGGAAGGTGGTGCCACGTCATGAGGAAGATGAGGAATACTCCAGAGAAGATGACGGATGGAGCAAAAGGCAGGAAGGCTGTAGGCAGTGCTGTTGGGATGAGTGAGGTGCTGTGGTGGAAGCGAAGGCGGAGGTGAGAAGTGAAGTAGAAAAGCAAGTAGAAGCCAGTCAGGCGAGTTGTAAATGCCAGGTGGAAGACTATGCATTGTCCCTGTTCCAAAACAAGGAGCTCTTACAACAGAGGGGCAGAGTCCTCAAGATTCATTCTCTGGATTTCTGTACATCTGGAGTTCTACCTCAACAATAGAGGGGGCATAATTTGGGAAGTTTGGTTGATTTAAAGTGTAACTGTGTTAAAGTCAGGAAAGGGAGAGGGGGGGTTCAAGATGGCTGAACAGAAGCACCTGACGCCTGCTTCTCAACGGGTGAGATGGCTCTGGAGGTGAAGATGCTTGCTGTGCAAGATGGGTGGCCCCAATTCAATCCCTGGGACCCACAGAAAGGTGGAAGGAGAGGGGCCTGTGTGGAGGCCCACAAAGGTTTCCTAGTGAGATCTGAGCTTGCTCTACCCAGCAGGGAGGCATTTAGAGGATTGCTTGACTACGTGCATGGTTACTATGTGATTGGAAGGGTCTGCACATGGCTGAGCTAGGGGGTGGTCTTTGCTCCGCCCCTTGGCATTCCTATAAATAGCCCTTTAGAAGAGACAGAAGGGGCCAGTGGAAAATGATCCAGGCCCTCCCTAGGCTCTCCTGTGTTTCTATCTGTTTCTCTCCCCTCTATCCTTCAATCTAAATATTTCTCACTTCACCCTCCTCAAGAGTAGCCTGTGGGGGGAAAATGGGAGCAGGTCTCCCACAGGCCTGGAGAGACGGTTCAGTGGTTGGGAGCATTGACTGCTCTTCCAGAGGACCCTGGTTCATTTCCCAGCACCAACATGGCAGCTCTCAACTGTCTTTAACTCCAGTTCCAGGGGACCTGACATCCTTACACACACACACACACACACACACACACACACACACACACACACACACATATATTATATGCAGGCAAAACACCAATGAATAATTTTTTTAAATCATTTTTTAAAAATGGAAGGAGAGAACTGAATCCACAGTTGTCCTCTGACCTTCACACACAGGCCATGGTGAACACACACACACACACACACACATACACTAAAGTTTACAACTTGTTTAGCAGGTATATAACACATTTTTAGATAGAATGAGAAAACAGCAGCAGAATAGGGAAAGGTAAGACTTAGAGACCTGGGGTGGGTGTGGTACGGGAATAAGGCACCTTGATGCCTCGGCTCCAGCCACAGGAAAGGGAGTTTCTCTATATAGCATGAAATCAAGAGTGCCCTGGCAAACTTGTCAGTGGGATGCTGGCGAGTCTGGCTAGTGGGGAATTGCACATCCCTCATAGGCTTTTACCTCACTAGACAACTAACTTGAGATCTGTCCAGTAACCAGCTTTGGAGAAGAATGCATGTTGTCTTCTGAACCTCAGGGATGCTGTACTCAGAAGGCATCTGGAGAAAGGACCTGTTGTCAGTTTGGTCTGCTCTGTGGGTCAGAACACCGGCTTATTCATACCTCTGGGATTTGAAAGATAGTCCACTGAACTGGTCAACAGGAAGTGGCCCTGTGAACCAGCCTTGGTTCTGTGGAGTGACTCAGTATGTTTGAGTCAAATTTGCTGAAGGTCCTGCAATGTACAAGATGGACATTGTCATATGAAAAAGGAAGGGTAAAGAATACAGAGAATGGGTGGAAAGTAACAGATGATGCCCTATGCCTTCTAGCCTCCAGGCATGAAACAGACAGGCACATACCTCTGTACACAGACACAAAAGAATCCTTTTAAATTCAGCAATAAGAAAAATGTATCATTTTAATATAAATGTATATCAAAATTAGAAAAACCTTTCTCATACATAAAATCACTTCATTCTCCAAGCCCTGGAAAGTAGGATATTTTTCATCTCCATCTAATGAAATAAACAGAATCCAAAATGTATTTATTCATAAATGGTGTATAGGCCCTAATTACTTTGCATGGAGCTCAAAATCAGTGCTAAATCTCTGCAAAAGGTAAACTTGGATGACCTCCAGTTTATCTTACCACCCATCTCAAATGCATCCTCTAATCCTCTACTTTCTCAGAAAATGACTCCTTATAGTTAATATTTCCAGGCTGAGTCTCAGGCAGCGATATTGGCTAAAAGAAAAATCAGATGGCTGGTTTGTTCTGACCCCTGCAGAATCAAATAAGTGTGAAACATTTTAGAACACACTCCACAAAACTAATCCTGCCACCTCACCATTAATCTGTGTCAATCATACAAGTGGGTCCCATAGAGAGTTCCCACTCTCTATCTGCTTAGGTAGCACTCCCTATGCCTGGATCAAACTCTGAGTAATAGCTCTTGCCCTGGAGTCCACAGAAAGCATTTACAGAACATTCTGTCTATGTTTACCCTGCTATCTTTAGAAGTGCTTAGGAAACCTTGCTACATCGAGGCAAGGATTCTAACTTACTTATCGGAACAGTAACTATCCAGGTAACTTTTGTGCAAACAGAAAAGGATGCTTTGGGGGCTTAAGGGATGGCTCAGAGGTTCAGAGCACTTGTTGCTCTTGCAGAAACCTGGATTCAGTTCTCAGCACCCACATAATATCTCACAACCACCTGTAACTCCAGTTCTACAGGACCAGAAACCCTATTCTGACCTCCAAGGGCACTGCATGCATGTGGTGTACATACATACATACATACACACGTATGTAATACAGGCAGAACATCATGCACATTTAAAAAATGTTATTTAAAAAGGTAAAAAAGGAAAAGATGTTCTTTCCTTGGTGTGGGTGAATCCTGACTCTGAAACCCTAGGTTTCTGCTTCTACTCCTGCCTGACAATGCATGTCCCAAACAGAAGGTACTTGGAAGTGGAACTTCAGAAATAAGGAAGGTCTCGTTTGAAACAAATGTTGAGAATCTTGAGTTCATCATGGTCTGAGAGCACTAACAAATGTATCTCTCCACAGCACCTGACGAAGGATCTTTTATATTCCAAAATGGGGAGGCTGTGGACCACAGTGAGGAGAGCAAGGATCGGACCATCATGCTCCTGGGCGTGTCCTCACAGAAGATTTCAGTTCGGCTGAAGAGGACTGTTGCCCACAAGACCACCCAGACAGAATCGTTCCCGTGGGTTGGTGGCGAGACGCCTGCTGGTCACTTCGTGTTGTCCTCCCCACGGAAGCCTGCGCAGGATGCTCTTTATGTGGTCCCCAGTCCCCCGTCCCCATGCCCCAGCCCAGTGCTGCTCCGAAAGCGGGCGTTCGTCAAGTGGGAGAACAAAGAATCGCTTATAAAACCCAAACAGGAGCTTCACCTCAGGCTCCGGACCTACCAAGAACTGGAACAGGTGCTGCCCTTCTCACCGCCCCCCTCCCATTTTTAGCTCTCCTGCTGAAGTAAAATCCAATAGGGAAAGCATAAGAGCGAAGATCCGAATCAAGTTGATTCCTAGCAAGTTAAGCAGACAAAAAAAAAGGAAGTTGCCAAATGTAGGTAATATAAGCCATTTTTGTGTCAAGGAAGAGAGGAGACATTAGCTTGAATGGTGTTTATTTTTCCTAAGGAATATTTTCATGCCCTTTTCCCTCAGACATCAAGATTTGCATATGTTTGCAGGCCTGTCAGTACATAACCCACCATCCACCTAGCTTAATGTGCTTGTCTGAGTAGTATACAGGGAAGCCGCCCCCCAGGTTCCAGGATGCTCATCATTGTTACCAGCAAGGTCCCTTCCCTGCCAGGGCCCCAGGAGAGTCAGAGAGCTATGTGCTAGACAACGTCCAGTGACTTGATTTGGTGACTGGAATGAAGAGCATGGATGGTACCAGGAGGAACACAGGACAAAGAGCCACAGAAGAAAACATGTCTCTTACTCAAAGAACCTTTAAAATGCATGTTAGCAAACAAGTTAGTCAGAAGGTAGCCACACTTGGGTTACCTTAGGAAGAGAAACTGCTGAAAGTTACCCTTTAGAACAATAAAAGAAATCGTGAAAAGGGAACATGATAAAGTAGAGGACTTGGGTCTGAGACTAAGACATTTCTCTTTTGTTTTGTTTTGTTTTGTTGCTGTTTGTTTTAGTTTTGGTTTTTCGAGACAGGGTTTCTCTGTGTAGTTCTGGCTGTCCTGGAACTCACTCTGTAGACCAGGCTGGCCTCAAACTCAGAGATCTGCCTGCTTCTACCTCTGAAGTTCGGGGATCTAATCCCAGAAATTTCTTATGCCAGTTGTTAAACACTGTAACCTGGTTGGTCCTCTGTAAAATACAGGGCCAGGAGTCCATGCTGAGGTTTCAAATCTGACATGCCTATCAAAGGTAGCAAAATAGTTGTGAAAAATGCTATGTGTAACCCGTGACAGAATAATTCCCACCCAGCTGCCAGGGCCATAAACCTTGATGTTTTTATTAGCTGCTTCTCTCTTTTTTTTTTTTTACCTGCATCACAGAGACCTGAGGAATTCTCCACAAGCATTTTAGAGAACAATTATGTGCCCTGCTTTTCTATTAGGGACCTGCAATGACAGGTCTTTAGTCCAATAGTCCTTGCCACAAGGAACGAGTCCAGTTAAACTGGTATTGAAAATAGCATGCAATAAGGACAGCTGATTACAGCTGTGTATTGTAATACACATTAAAACAATGTGTTATTTTGGTTCATGCCATAACTGAATCAGCACAGAACCAAATAAAAATGGAAACTAAGACATTTGGGTCAGATATGCCTGGGCTCTAGAACTATGAATGTGTTTGCACTTTGTGCCCCTCGAAAGTTTACAGCCAACACCTATTTCCCCGGTGTGCATGAGGATTAAGCTGCCCTTTTATCAGACAGCATTCTATTATCACATAGCAGTATCAGGCTCACGGCAAGCACTCGATCTCACATAAGTTGGTAGAGAGCACTAGGTAATTCAGTCTGAGAACCCAGAGAGGGCCCAGTTAATCAGACACTGCAGCTATGTTTTCTGACGCCCATGTAAGTCAGTCTGACATGAGGATATTTTCCTCGACACCAGAAGCCTGGAGATTACCCAATGGCTGCACACTGAAACTGCTGCCAGCAGAACACTAAAGCCCCATTGGGGGTGAGACAAAGTCTTCCATCAAAAAGGCATATTAGTTATCACTATTGGGGGTTGTGAACCTAGGTTTAATTAACTATAACATCTCATTTCACAGAGTTTTGAGGTACTGCTTTTATTGTTCAGAGCAGACCAGACCACAGACTACTTTCTGCTAAGTTACGATGCCCGCTACACACTATCCAAAGGTTGTGTCTTCCTCCACTCACCTCCCAAGAATGGACGATTCTGTCTGCTAGCCACTCACATCTGTGATACGATAACAAAGAGTAATTGCTATTTGCACATGTCCATGATAAAGTGTTATTTTATACTCACAGCTAAATAACTACTTTGAAAATAGTTTGTAATTCTTAACCACAGTGAATAGGAGATGCCAATCAAATCGAATACTCTTGATGCTGTACGTGATTTCCCACTCACTGCCTCTCTATTAACATGCCCTATTCTCATTTCTCTTTAGGAAATAAATACCCTGAAAGCAGATAATGATGCCCTGAAGATCCAACTGAAGTATGCACAGAAGAAAATAGAATCCCTTCAGCTTGAGAAAAGCAATCATGTCTTAGCACAGATGGATCGGGGTGATTGTTCTTAATCCAGAAATTCAAGGAAGAGAATCTGTGGACAAGTATCCTGGGATCTCACTTCAAAAACTGACTGCAGAGGTTCGGGCAACTTCAGATGAAGTCTTGAAAGGGGGAAAGCCAGCCGCTGTTGCTGGCGTCAATGTTTTTTACCTAAAATATTCTTAATGTGAGTCATTGGTTTTCAGTCAGTGGACTCAATGGGAAGTTCAAGTTTGGTAAAGCTTTGAGCATTCATATTAAAACCCTTTGCTTTCTTTACTGGAACCAATACCAAACCGTGTGCTAAAATAAGACCATAGTTTCCTCATAGTGTCTCAGGCAGCCTGCTTTACTGATTCGTAGATGAAAAGTCCCTGAAGAACCAATGTGCTGCCTTCCCCAGGGTTTCTGCAAACTTCTACCCAAGTCTGCTCATCATGGAAACAATACCCTGAAAGTGGTGACTTGGACATGCCTGCATTGTTTGTGACACTGATCCCTACCTCACTACCTCAGATCTGATCAAGAGCCTCCCTCCCTGTCCTTCCTCACTTGCCCCACCCCAACCCCCACTTCCTCCCTTGCTGGTAGGCACATCAGCTTATCTACCTAGAAGTGAACTCTTAGACATGTAGCCTGGTTTTAAATCCAGGGCTTTTTAATTGAACTTGACATTATCCAATTGCAGGTCAACTCATAGCCCTAGGTCTTAGTGATCATGAAATACAAACTAAAACTCACCATCCACAAACAGCAATTACCATGCCATACACAGCTAATTAGCTAAGACAAATGACATAAACGTGTTTGTCCATATATTCTCTAGTGGGTACACTTAAGAATCCGTGACTTTTTAAAAGAAATGGTCTGTGGACAGTGTTTAATTCTTCATGCTCAAGTTTCTCTTTTAAGTAAACTATCATGAGATTTTCTTTTGAACTGAATTTGTGCTTAAACTGTTTTCACTTTGACTATCTAGAAATAAGCTAATGGATGTGAGAGCTTTAACAGCTGGCAGCATGTACATATGTATAGAATATGTATATACAGTATCAGGCATGCATGTAGCTTGGACTTTCTCCTTTAGAGAATGTAGATGTGAATCAAATACCTTTTAGTAATTTACAAATTCACAAATACAGTTCTGTTCATTAGAAGACAAACTGCTAATGATGTAAATTGTATTGTTGTGCAAAACCATGAGTAACAGTCTCTGAGTATTTATCATGAAAGTTAAAAAAAATCAATGGGTTTGACTTGTTGCCTGGGAAGCTATTCATAAACTTTCTTGTCAGCTTTTTAGCTTTCAAAAGCATTTCATCTGAACATGACCTTTTGGGAAGACTTTGCTTCCATGCTTGGGAGGTCTGGCGCCATGCTAACTTGTAATCTATACACAGGGTGAACAACTTCCGAGAGTGCCATCTCACAAAACGAGTTCCAAACCTACAGCCAACAGCACTGAGTCTCCAGAGGAGTGTGAACTGTATGGTGCTGCCCGCTAAAGTACTCAGATCACTTAAGTTTATCTGATGAAAGACCACTGCCCATCTGTGTACCTTTGTGGAGTTTTAGCGACAAAGAACTGACTTGTGGTGAAAGTTTTACTCGACTTTAACGAACCACTTTACACACAATTTCGTCCTTATTCTAAATCCAAACTCAGAAATTCTCAAAGCATAGCTACCACCTGGTACATACACCTCTAGCAGGTGTAATATTATATGGAACAATTACACGGAAAAATTATGAGTAATAACAGACCTCAAAATATGAGTAATGACAGACCTCAAAATTCATATTGTTCACTATGGATAATTTCCTCTGCTATGCACCAGTACACGTGTATAGCTCAACTTTTTTTAAACACTGTCTTTTTCTTATTCCTCATGCCTGATAAATATCTCCCAAGGAGTTTTTATGTAAATAGCCTGTAATATAGGAATTCAGAGGGCCTAGGTCAGTGATGATCATGGCTAGATGATCTTATGTCCTGCAGTATCAACAGGAAAGACAGCAGGAGGCGGCAATTTCAACACAATTCTTATAGTCCAGCAAGGACAAAAGATGTCTGGAGTCTGCGCTGGTGCTGTTCCGCAGAGCTGTAGGAGCGGGTGGGATCTGCTGACACAACCTGAACAAAGTTCTGCTTATCATACCAAGTGTTGTTTACCATCCTGCTTGAAGTGTTTGGGCAGACGTGTGTCTGCCAAAACAAGGGCAGATGCTGTCACTAACAGCGATGTCTCTTCCCATCTCCTCTGTTGACTGACTCACCCCCTTACTGACCACTTGTGAAATTCTGTCTAAAAATGTATAATGTAAACGCTGCAAGGAAAAAAAGTGTACAGACTGTAAAATTTTTGATACCTACTGTAAGTTTCCTTGTCTGATATTTATATGATAAAAGACATTTGGATCCCTATAACTTCAAGGTCTTGTGTTAACTTCATGCGTTTCATTTGAATTTTTCCTGGAATTCAAAGCAAAACTACTCTATTCTATTAAACAGTTTTCTTGGGGGGATAAGAGGAAAAAAACAAAGGCAACTCACAGTATTTCCTATGAAATTACTCTAACAAGCTGACCCTGAAGTAAAGGTGAAAATTCTTCTTATCCACCCTCATTCCCAATCTGCAGGTCTCACTGTAAGCTCTGTCTTCCTCACATGGTAAATAGACATTTTCTGGCTATAAATTCTTTTGACATTATGCTCGCTGTTTGCCACAAGTGCCGGTAAACGTTTTTGAATTATATGCTATGTATTTTCTTTTTAACGAGACAACTTTTTCTAAATCTATGGAGTACAAGGAAACAGCTAACAGCTGCTTCCCTTTGACTCAGTTCACGGGCTCAGAGAGCACTGATGTTCTCAGCCCAGAGGAAAGCTCAGTTACTAATTCAGAAATTTCTAGTAAGATCCTGTCCACAGGTGCTCATAGGTGCTACAAGCTGGACAAAGACATGGAAAAGACGGGGGGGGGGGGGGGGACAGAAAGTGTAAAAATAGAAAAAGCATGAAATTTTAAAAACCAAGAAACAAAGAGAAAGTATCCAAAAAGGTATTAGGTTTTAGAGATCAGTGAAATGCCATTCATCATCAGTCTCCATGTACTCAACCCATTTATAACACTCTCATGTGATGACCTTCCACCACAAATGCCCCAAGTCACGATAGTGCCAGCACAGGCGTCAAAGAGCAAATAGTCTGCAAACAAGTCCTGAGCAAAGACTATCATAATAATTCCACCTAAGCTATTAGGTAGGTTGTGGACAACAGAGCTTCTCTCTGCAGTGACATTCACAGGCTGGGCACACAGAGCTGGCTCCACTTGGCTGTGATGTCAGAGGTGCCCAATTGAGGAGAGACTGCCGATGGTTGCAGGGCAACCCCAACAGCACTCACGAAAGGAACGAGAAGAGTGCAGCAGGAATAAACTAACGTCTCTGTCACAGTTACATAAATCTTTAGGGTGAGAGGTGAAGAACAGACACGGTGGTGCAGGCCTGCAATCTCAGCACTCAGGGGGCTGAGGCAGGAGGATGCCAAGTTTGAAACTCAAGTTTAAGAACAGCCTAGGCTGCATAGCAAGAGCCTTTCTCAGATGGATGGATGGATGGATGGATGGATGGATGGATGGGTGGGTGGGTGGGTGGATGGATGGATGGATGGATAAAGAGAGACAGAGATTAGCTGTAAATCATCCCTTACTGACAGCAACTAATGTTCATGAAAAGGAAGAAATGTGAAATTTTTCTACAAACTTTTGTTGTCTATTCCACAATATTTTCCTCATATACAAATATATTTTATACTGTTTCAATTACCACACATGAAAAAAAAAACCATTAAATACAGACACAAAAATTCTAAGTTTACAAGTGACCAACAGTTTTTCTACCCCACATTCTTCAAAGGGTTGGCTTGAAAACACATGTCTGTGACTGCGGCACATACAGTATTTACTTTTGCACGTTGAAGATTATTTTAAATTTCATCAGTTTACTATACGATAAAACAGTACACACTTGCCAATCAAAAGCCAGCTGTGTGTTGTCCACAGATAACAAGTTGGTTGTTCCAGACAACTGTGACCTGGAGCCTGCATTGAGAGTTTGCGGGAGTGAGCGGCTGCGATGGCATAGCTCCACTGTCCACCACACTGGATTTAGAAACCCTAGGAGGAACAGTTCTGGGTGTGTCTGTAACACTGTAACGTCAGGTTTAGCTGGAAAGAGAACCCTACCTTAAAAGTGGATGGCACCGGCAGGAGACCTACACGCCTGCAGGTTGTGGCCTGGGCACGATTATGGTGAACAAATATATGGTGGGGTATGGGAGAAAGAGACAGGGTGGTTCACGTCCTGTGGAGAGGGGCAGACCTGAAGAGGTGAAGGTGATGAGAAGCAGGCTAAGGTCGGTGGCTTGTTTGCCCCCAGGGCCATGGTGATGTTCCGTTCTGGGCTGCTACCAAGGCTGTTGCCTGGGTCCATAGCCCTGTTGCAGCCAGTCTGTGTTGATATCCATGGCTCCTCTTACCACTGAAGGATGAGAGGGCTGCAGAATTGGCCCAGCCCCTCACAGGCTGCAACACTAGGGAGAACTGGCCCTGCCCCTCACCAAGTGCAGCGCTTGGGAGAGTGGGTCCTGCACCTCTCCTGGGCAGCACAATAGAGCTGACTCTGCTGGCGAGGAGTGGGGGGAGGGTGAGATTGCCCTGAGGGTGTGAGAGTGGGAGAGCTGGCCCTACCAACTTCATCTGCCATGTGGTAGTATGGATGAGGGAAAGATGCCCTCCCCACCTTGAAACCTGTGACAAGCAGTGGACCTGTCCCAGCCCCTGTCCCAGCCCCTCACCAACTGCAGCAATTGGGAGAACAGGCCCCGCACCTACCTGGGAAGCACAATAGAGCTGATCCTGTTGATAGGAGTGCCGGTGGGCTGGCCCCAAGAATGTAAACATGGGAGATCTGGCCCTGCCCCTCATCTGCCATAAGGTGGCATGGGCAAGGGAGAGATGCTCTGCTCTCCCCCTTGCCACCTGTCACAGGTGGGAAGCTGGCCCTGAGGTCGTGCCCTTTACCGGCTGCAGCACTCAGAAGACTTCGCCTATACTTCGCCTGGGCAGCACAGTAGAGCTGACCCTGTTGACATGGGGGTTTGGGTGAGCTGGCCCTGAGAATGTGAAGTCACAACTCCTGGTTGCCAAGCCTTTGACTGCTCCAGTTAACAAATTACATATATCTACCCCTAAGCTGGAATCTTCCAAAGGATACCTTAACACAACCTCTGATATACTGAAGCTAGAGATGACACCCTGAGCCCAGTGACAGCCTGACTTTTAGAACTTGGTGTCTAAAGAAGGCTACTTAGTAGGAACAAGATATTTTTCACAGCATCAAGTAAACTCAGTATGTATCTTTGTTCCTTTAAAGTAATTTTGATCTTTTTTTTCTTTTATTGAGAATTTTACACATGCATATAGTGTTTTGATTAAATCCATGCCCCCTACAATTCTCTCCTGCCCCCACCACACTTTTCCTTCTCAAACTCATGTGCTCCTATTTCTGTTCTTGTTCTGAGTCCACACGGTGCTGCCTCCAGGTGCATTGGTTTGTCATCTACTAAAACATGGGCAGCCTCTCACATCCCACAGCCCTGAAGGAAGCTGGCTCGCCCTCTCGAGCAGTAATCAACTGCCAACAGCTCCTCAGCTAGGGGGTGGGCCTTCATGAGCCCCTCCCCACCCCACGCTGGGACTCTGTCTGGCCTGATCTTGCATAAGTAAGTCTTGTGCACGCTGTCACAGCTGCTATGGATTCGGATGTGTAACCGCCCTGTGTCCAGAAAAAACTCTCACTGTGGGTACCCACCATCTTCGGTTCTCACAACCATTAACTTAGTTATTCAGTCCATCACAAGGGTTTCATATCCAACTGGAAGACAGGCCACGCATACATAGTGAAATAAAGAAGACTTTGGCTTCAGTTAACAGAAATTTAATAAAAATCTAACCAAAGGAATTTCATCCTATTAAAAAATAACAACTGCCTACTAAGCACAAATATTAGAGACTTTCTCTGTTTTGTAAAATAGAATTAACACTATAGGACAGATCCACAGAAGTACAAACAAGACAAGAGTCTAGATTCCTTTCTGTTACAGCTGGAGTCATTAGTGTGTCTCAATCTTGAACAAAATACCAGTTTACAGTCTAAATTCAATCATGACAATAAAATACATTCCATTTTCCAAGTTGCTGGTAATAAATATTTACATTTTTAAAAATAGTTTTTGGGTTTTTTTTCCCATTTTCTTACTTTTTAAAAAGACACAGCATGCTTGAGTACACAGAATATGGAAAACATGTTGCAGGATCACCTGGTAGTATAAAATGGCCTTCTGTATTCAAGAATGCCATCCTTAGAGACACTACCATGGTCTCCCTCAGGGTGACGTTCAAGTATGCTCCTCAGAACACTATCTCTACATTGTATCTAGTAAGAAGCAGTGCCCTCTAACCCTGCAGTTTTTAGTATCTTCTATACCCACCACCACCACCTCCCCCTCCATATGGATCTCCATAACCTCTCCCACCATAGCCCCCTCTCCCACCATAGCCCCCTCTTCCACCATAATCTCCCCTGCCACCATAATCTCCCCTGCCTTGGAAACCTCCTCTACCACCCCCTCCCCCACCACCTCCTCCCCACCCTCCTCCCCCTCCCCCACCTCCACCCCCTCCCCATCCTCCTCCACCACCCCATCCACCTCTTCCACCCCCACCACCTCCTCTGCCACCACCTCCACCTCCACCACCCCAACCACCCCTCCCTCCGCCTTCTTGTCTCTTCTGCCAAGGGGGCATTTCAGGGGGCGGTGGTTCAATTTCGTTCGGCCGTCCTCCCCTGTCAGGTACCCTTCCCATAAGCACCTGTGTAAAAAAAGAGTTTTCATTAAGTTTCTATTTTTCAAAGTTAAAATTTACATAAATGTTTCAGGTGATATTAAAGTTATTATTTCTAAATAAAGCCAAATCTTTGAACATAAAACAGTTGAACATGGAATGAATTAATACTGAAAATATGTGCGATGTTTAACAAATTCCTAGGAGTACAGTATTATTATTATTATTATTATTATTATTATTTTTTTTTTTTTTTTTTGGTTTTTCAAGACAGGGTTTCTCTGTGTAGCTTTGCGCCTTTCCTGGGACTCACTTGGTAGCCCAGGCTGGCCTCGAACTCACAGAGATCCGCCTGGCTCTGCCTCCCGAGTGCTGGGATTAAAGGCATGCGCCACCACCACCCGGCCAGTATTATTTTTAAACAAACTAAAGCAGTATTCCCTACAGTTAAAGTCTTGTTACTTTTCTCTCATTTAAATTTGTTTAGCAAAATTTATGGCAAACATGGTATCTGTCACATTAAGAACTATTTTAGTAAAATGTTTCACAGACAAAACTATATAACCTCTGTTAGTCGACTTCCACAAGGGTTGATCTGGCAATGGTCAGCCGGAAGTCTGCACTCCTCAATGCACTTTAGTCCACCAGTGTAAAGACTACCTAACACGCAGCTCCCTTTGAACGTAACAGCAATCCCAAGTTACAGCAGTTTTGTGGCAGTTTCCTCCCAGAGGAAAGCATTCCATCCTGCAGGAAGCTCATTAACACAGGAAGTAAGCAACTTAAAATAGTTCAGGAAGTCCCTAAAACTGACCAGATTCACTATGTAAACAGAACAGAATGCTGAGCCTCTCTCTCAGAGCAGCGGAGCTACACAGAGCATTCTGAGAGAGAAGCCCCGCTGCCCAGAAGAAGCTGAGACCAGTAACACTGCATGAAGAAATGAAGACCAGCTGAAGTGCTGGAAGGGACTCAAACCGCGCCCACCACCTGTTGAGTGGCCTGCATTGATGGTATCCATATTTTGATCTGCCTGGGCTCCAAATCTGGGGAGAGTGTCCCCAGACAAAGTTTGTCACATAACAAGTGACAGAGAGAGGATTCTTCTGATCTACTTCTTTCTCTGGAGAAACTTAAGATCAGTAATGTACTTACTATAATATTGCAGCATAGACAACCTAACTCTAAATCCAAGGCATGAAATGTTTGCAAAGTAGAAGCACAGGCACACAAAAAAATATGGCACAAAATTACCTCCAAAGTATGTGTATAAGGTATACACAAAACAAATTCTGTGTTTTAATACTGGTCTCATCCTAAGATCATTATGTGGCTATTCAAAATAAATAAATATAATTTTTAAATCTATATTTTTTAAAAATTACAATTTAAATCTTTATTAAACGTCATTAAAAACCCAAGCATTTCTTTCCAAGTGCTTTGAATGAGGACTAGCAAACCCTTAGAGAGAGCATGCACACAAACACCAATCTCCTTATAGCCATGCTTTTGGCAACACTTGGTAGGATAGTTTCCACCCTTATGCAGACATAAGCTACACTGAACACTCATGACAGGGTGAAAAATCACAGGTAACTATGGAGGATGTCAACCTCCGCCACAGCCCTGGCTCAGCCCAGGGGACTCCAACAGTTTCAAGGAGACAAGGCAAAAATATTCACCCCTCAAGCAAAGCATCCAAAGAATCAGGTAGACTACAATGTCACTTCTAAAGAAACCCACAGAAAAAGAGGCACAAGGGTCTAAGCAATGGAGGGGTATGTGTGAGGGGGGGGTGTTGCATGGGAGGGATTGGGGGGAGGAAAGGTAAGGGGGTTGATATAATTATATCATAAATTTAAAAAATTATTTAAATGTATAGAAGTTATATCCTAAATTTGATGGCACATGCTTTTCATCCCAGTACGTGGGAGTCAGAAGCAGGCCAGTCTCCATGAGTACAAGGTCAGCCTGGTCTGCATAGTGAGTTCCAGGTCAGCCAGGGTTACACAGTAACACTAGTACTACTACTACTACTATTACTACTACTACTACTAATAATAATAATAATAATAATACATTCTCACTCTGCAACAAATTTTCACATATAAGAATCTTTAACTCTCAGCAATAAAGTCCTAATTACCAAATCACACATACATACACACACACATACATATCACCACCACCGCCACCACCACCATTAACACCCTTTCTTAACTATTATTCTCACAAAACTTCGGCTAAATACATAAAGATGCTGCCCCCAAACAGCTCCCAAGCTCTCCCTCAAATGACCAAGCTATGAGTAAAATCTCAGAAAAGACTGACTTTAAACAACCATCCTGAGGGACAGCAATGTGGGTTTGGTAGAGCACTTACCTAGCATGCAGGAGGGGTGGTGAAGGGGGAAACCTAAGGCCTCTGGCCAGGAATCCTGTCTCAAGTCAACTACCTGCATCAGTGCTTCTGATTTTTTTCTTTCTCTAGTCACATAATCGCCTGTGGACGCTCTAGATACAGAAAACTTTCTACTCAAGCTGACAGTGACAGCTCCACCATTACATATCAAAATCACAGACACCCTGAACTTCATGCAGACCACTGTCATAAGGGTTGAAACAGATGCTAAAGAGATTTTAATCTAATAAATCAAACAGATAGAGCAAACACTTGATAAGGCTACTGGGAAAAGCACTCCTCAACTCCTCTGATTCAGAAAGCTTTGATTTACTTCATGACTACAAAAACTGAAAGGCGCACACAAGTGATAATTAAATGTAGATGGATGTAAGCCCTCTGCCACTCTTTACTCATCCATCAGGGCACGAACAAAAAAATGGACTAAAACCTGCAAAAATAGAAAAGCAGAAAGTTGTAACTTATTCTTCACCAAGCTGAAAGAAAAACTGACCTTATTAATGGCACACACGGTCTTCTCCCGGCTGATGCCACTGCTTGTCCTAATGATCTTAGACAGATCTTCCCGGGCAGCAAGCAGATGTGCCAACGTGACTGTTGTCTTGGGCGACAAAGCATACCGCTTGGGCTGGTAAATTCTTGCTATGTTATCTGTTTTTGCCTAAGTGATGGTGAGAAGGGGGAAATTAGCAGAAGTGAATCCAAATGAAAAGCAGTAGTGATCACAATCTTTAGAAAGAAGAAAATTTACAATACACAAGCAGGGAAATAGAGAAGAGAGAAAGCATCCAATACCTGATGCAATGTATGTAGTCAAATAAATAGAAAGAAATAATACAGATAAATAGAACAAAATAATACGATTCATGTTAACCCAATACAAACAGGCAATAAATCTTGCAGAAACAAAAGCCAAACTTGAAGAAATGGTGAGGACTATCAAATGTCTGGATGGGGATGCTGGCTGTCCCTGAAAGGTCTCCAATGACACCATGGCCCAGATGATCCAACATCCAGAATGGTTTGAAGGCAACTGGCTCAGACGATACAGCCTCATGGACTATTCCATAATCCTAAAATTTTCTTTGTGTCCCCATAAGACACAGCGCCCCCCTCCAGCAGGAAGTAGTAAGAGAAGCTACGCCCAAATTCCCAAATTATATGTAATTTTACTTTGTTAAGGTTAAAACCTTCCTTTTGGGAAAAAAAAAAAAAAAAAGAAAAGAAAAGGGGAAGTGCTGTGGGATGTTCTGTATGGCAAATGTGTTGCTCTGATTGGTAAGTAAATAAAACACTGATTGGCCAGTAGTCAGGCAGGAGGAAGTATAGGTGGGACAAGGAGGAGAAGAATTCTGGGAAGTGGAAGGCTGAGTCAGAGACACTGCCAGCCGCCGCCATGACAAATAGCATATGAAGACACCGGTAAGCCACGAGCCATGTGGCAAGGTATAGATTTACAGAAATGGATTAATTTAAAATGTAAGAACTAGATAGCTAGAAGCCTGAGCCATTAGGCCAAACAGTTTAAGCAATATAAGTCTCTGTGTTTACTTGGTTGAGTCTGAGCAGCTGTGGGACTGGCGAGTGACAGAGATTTGTCCTGACTGTGGGCAAGGCAGGAAAACTCTAGCTACAGGCTGTTGTCAGTTTCCTTCAGTTTAACTTACACATTCAGAGCAACTATAGCCTATTGGGGACGGTTTTAAGAAAGACAAGAATATAAAAAAATAAAAATGTAACGTTAATCCAGAACTTAAGTATGGAAGAATGACTTAAATATTTTTAAAGAAGAGTCCTACCATATACTAATAATATGTAATATGAATTTATCTTTTTGTTTCTTTGTTTTGTTTTGTTTTTTTCAAGCAGGGTTTCTCTGTGTAGCCCTGGCTCTCCTGGAACTTGCTCTATAGATCAGGCTGGCCTCAAACTCACAAAGATCCACCTGCCTCTGCCTCCTGAGTACCAGGATTAAAGGTGTGAGCTACCACACCCAGCTGAATTTATCATTTTTAAAGCTAACATTTACACTTATTAAATGCACTACACTGCTTTCAACTTAGGAGTTATTAATCCTCAAAACACCCTTCCAGAATTATTTGTTTTATCACCCCCATCTGCAGCTTTCTTAAGTTACAGAAATAAGGGGGATGGATAAATCCATGAGAGAGGGAGGGAGGGAGAGAGGGAGGGAAGGAGGGAGGGAGGAGGGAGGGAACTGAAGTCTCTAAGACACAGTGAGAAATCCCAGCTGTACCACACGCTAATGCAGGAAAAGCACCCTGGCCACAACACACAGGACATCCACTGCCTTACCTCTCTGATTAACTGAAACTTGGAAGGAAAAAAGATTGATGAAGCAAGACAGAAAATGGATATTTAGAGTCTCATAAATAAATGAATGTAAAAATAATCTGAGAAACACCACAGATTACTGAGCAAAAAGGAAAGATTCTTTTCCATGGTGTGACATGAGACGATGGACACTCAGCAGAAAATCAGTGATGACGTCAGTGCTGAGGCACACATTCACCAAAGACTTCCCAGAGAGCAGAGCTGTCTAAGTTTTATCTTCAATTTTAAAACTTGTCACATTGTACAGGTTAAAGTTTCCATATGTTATACATCAAAGGGTTTAAAATAGAATCATCAGACAATTGAGGAAATATTCTTAAAGTGATATGTGAACTTTCTTAACAAAAAAGTTCAATCAAAAGGAACCTAGGAAGACACGGGAAACAGCATCAAGACACAAACAGAAAACAGGAAATTCAAATGACTAATGGGCCTATGGAAAACAATTTTCCTGATAAGAAGAAGCAAATCAGTAAGTTAATCTTTTTATCTATCAAGTTAGCAAGAAAGTTGGTGATACCTCCAGAAGATAAAGTGAGACATGACAACCCATATACAGAAGCTTCAAGTATTAAAACTAATAACCTTTCATGTAGTAAATACCATTTTAGGAATCCACCATAATACATTGAAATTTACAGTAAATTATGAAAGTTATAAAAATTGCTGATGTTAAATAATATAGGGAAAGGTATAAAATTAGAGTTAAGCAAATTGTAGCATCATATGGTAAATTTAATACAATCTTCAAAAAGACAGAGCTCCTTGCTCCTGAGGATCCAGAGAGTACTGTGCACCCAGACTTCTAGCTTCCAAGGGATCAGAAAATATCACAGGTACAGGCCTTCTGCTCCAGTGGGTCCAGAGAGTACCTGGGAAAGATGCTCCAGAGGGATCTAGGAGCACCATGGGACCACATTTCCAGCTGCAGCAGCCTCAGAGACCCATGCAGGGTTTGAGCTTTGGCTCCAGTGGTCTCTAAGGTCAGAGTGGTTGTGAGGTTTTAAGTTCTGCAGTGCTCACCAGAACTGAAAGCCAATACTTCTGTGGTTCCAGAGCTTACCCCAGAGCTTACACCAAGAATATGTATAGGAAATAGTAAGTGCCTGTCTATAATAACCTAAAATGTAAATGGCCTCAATTCACCACTAAAAAGATTCAGACTAACAGACTGGATTCAAAAAGAAGAAACAACTCTATATTATCTCCAACTGACACTTAGCCAACAAATATATGAAAATAAAAAACAAATTACCAAGTAAATGGAAACTGTAAATAAGCAGGCATAGTTATCCTTATATCAGATAAAGTAAACTTCAAACCTGTAGTGGGACTACCAGCCTACAAATAATGACACAGGGACTAACTATTAATTATGAAAACTTGGCCTTAGCTTAGGCTTTTTCCACCTAGCTCTTAGAACTTAACCCGTCTCTGTTAATCTACATTCTGCCACGTGGCTCGGTCACCTCTGCTCTGTGCCGCCGTATGTCCAACTTCTTCAGAGCCTCACTGCCATCCCCACCTCTCTTCTTCTCAGAGTCCTCTCTCTCCCTGGAAGTCCCACCTATTCTCTCCTGCCGAGCTATTGGCCATTTAGCTCTTTATTAAACCAATCAGAAGGTGCCTTAGGCAGACACACATCTTTACAGTGTAAACAAATAGTCCACAAAACAAACCAAGACGAATTAGAAGACATAAAAAAAGACATTACATATTAATAAAGTGAACAATTTATCAAGAAGATACAATAATTGTAAATATTTATGCACTGAATATATTGGAGCCCCTAATTTCATACAAACAAACACCAAAAGGCATAAAAGGCCACATAAGTCCTGACACAATAATGGGGGGGGCGGGGCTTTGATTTTCCACTCTTGTATGTAGATAGAGCTTCCAAATGGAAAGCAAGTAAAGACATTCAGATCTAAAATTCAGTATGGATCAACTAGACGTAACAGATATATACAGAATATTCCACCTAACAGACAAGGAATATTTTTTTTCAGCAGTAGATAGAACCTTTTCCAAAATCAAACCTATCATAGGACACAAATCCAAGTCTCAACAAATACAAAAGAAAACAGAAGAAAGCAAGAGAGAAATAATCCTTTATGTCCTATTAGAACACAGTGGAATAAAATTAGAAATCAACAAGAGAACCACAAAAATATTTGGAGACAAAACAATACATTTCTGAGTCGCAGTGGATCATCTAAGAAATACAGGGAGATTTAGAATTCCTAGGGACAAGTGACAATGAGACCACAACTTCTCAGAACCCCTGGGGCTCTAAGAAGGCAGTCCTCTCGCAGTAAGGAATCTGAAAGGTATCAAATCAGCAACCTAACGGTGCATCTCCAGCCTCCTGAAAAGCAAGCAGCAGCCAATCCCAAGCCCTGCCGAAGGCAAGGAACAACAAAGATCCGAGGAGACGTAATGACTAGAGAGAAGACGCGGAAAGAGAAAAGACTGCTACAGAGGGGTCGGTCCATGACAGCTGCACGCTAAACAAGCACTAATTCACTCCTGTAAGACCAAAGCTCAAGGCCAGGACAGAGCACTCAGGACGGCGGACAGCCTCTCTTCCACTAGACTCCACTGACCACCATGGTGGGAACCAGCTTCTAGAATATGAACCTTGAGGGACATCAAACCATAGTGGTATGTGACACCAAGTAATATAACACAGGAAGAACTGCTCAATTGCACCAAATAATAATAGCAATGTAATATCGGTCAAAGTTGAATAACTGACAGCAGATTCACCCTCTAAAGAGTATCGACTAAAAACTGCTAGACGAACAGGCAATCAATGATTGTCATACATGGGACATCACAGAGCCCAAGACAGCAGTCCTTGGAAGAAGGACAGTCCTGCGATTGCCCCTATTTACTGTTCGGAAAGTGCTTACACTATGATGAGGGAGGAGCAGAGACCCCCACACTGGCACTAGGGAAAGAGGAAGGCACCAAGCTATCTGGAAAGCCTCTAGTTGGGAATGGCTCCATCCCACAACTCCTTTCAATGAGAAGACATGCCACAATCAGCCAGCCTAAGAAACTCAAGAAACCTATTCCAGCATCAGTACTACCTAAACCTATTTCTATACTGTTTCCTTCATTAGTTACTCACTACCTCTACCGCAGTCAGCTCACAGAAATACTCATTTTGTACTAAAATAAATCAAACCGTGCGAGTTAAAAATCAAAGATGAAAGTCAGGAGAAAACTGTCCTCGGCAAACATGAACCTGTAGGAGACTATAATCATTACATGTAGGAGGAGTGGTCAGCTGAACATGTGGCCCACAAGAGAATTCAAGCATCTAAGTGGCCTAGGTACTAAGAGCAGAGAGCAGCAGGAGCTGCCCCACACTACCACCTACAGGACACCAGCGGGAAAGCAGCCTCACCTTCGCTCTATCAGACCACCCAAAGGACTGCACGGTCACATCCAATCGTTTCATTAACATCCGCCGGCGGCATTCATATTCACAGGAAAGAGCATCATTAATTCTTTCCAGTTTTTCCTAGAGAATTTGGGGATGAAACCACAAGATCAGGTTCTTTGATTTTTGCTCAGAGAAGAAATTTGAAAATTACTGTACTTTAAATAATACTATACTTAATGATCATTTCATGATCCTATGAGATTATGGAAAATATTTAAATAACAATTATAAAGCATTTATAATAAAGCTATTAAGAAAGCTTATCTTTCATTAGGTATATTTATTTAAGCAAAACATCAATTTGCTAAGCAGTGCACATGAAGGAAATAATATACCAATAACTGCCCGTCTTGCTGGCCTCATAAACTCCCCTTTTCAAATCCAAGCTCTGCTAATATATTGGCCACTATAAATACTCTTGGATAGGTAGATATTTTAAATCACTAACTCGATTAAAGAGTGTTATGATAGATTACTCTAGAATATCTGTCTAATTCTCTAGAATACTAAATGTCCATTCACAGAAGGAAACCAGCACAAAGGACCGGGTGTTGGTCGCCCCCTCAAAGGTTCCTGTGTTGGCAGTCTGGTCTGCAGGTGGCAGAGGGACAGGAAAGAGCACAGAGAGCCTGTGTGAAATGGGGCCCCGGGAGAAGTTTAGGCCCACTGTAGGACGACCCTGAAAAGGACTTAGGGACGCCAACCCCATGATTTTTCATCTGGCATCTTCTTTGTGCACACACACCAGCCTTGCCACCCACCAGGAAGTACAGCCAAAGCGGCCCTTGTCAGAGCTGGCACCTTGCAGTTTAACTTGACTCTTTAAAGCTGGGAGCTAGGCCTCTTCCCAACAATAGCCTACCTCGAGTAGTTCCTTACAGTAACAGACGTTAAAAACGAACCAGTACAGTCATGCCTTAATTTATTTATAGAATTAGTAAAAGGAACACTTACTGCCTGTTCTGAACTTAAATCAACCTTTAGCAGTGGTTTTCCCACATGGTTTTTCTGGACTTTAGAGAGAATATCCTTCACCTAAAAGTAAATACAAAAGATTATTTTAAAAAAAAATACATATATATATATATATATAATTTAAAACCATCTTATTCTTATTTGATGTGCGGTTTTGAACAGCAAATAATAAACATGCTAAAGTGAAACCACTAAGGCACATCTTCACCCAGCAGGAAAGAGGGTCATGGCAGTGCAAATTCCCCCATACATAAAAAATGCCAGTTACATCCATTCAAATACACAGCATCCGTGCCAGAGTCAGAAAATGTACAGAGGTCAAGTTAAAATAGTGTGTACACAATCACTGTGGGATTTCCTCTCAAGACAGAACTCTTTACTTCTTGCTAAACTCTCAAGTGAGAAACAGTGACATCTAACAAGTTCGTCAATTTTTCTCCTTGATAAATACCATAATTTGTACTTATTCTGATTTCACTGTTCCACAAGACAACAGGAGACAAGCTCTCTTATGTCAGTCCTGACACAGACATTCTAATTATTTTTACAACGCCACTGAGTTAGGGTATCTTTTTTATTTTGAAAACAGGATATTAGACAATCACTTTTGCTTTAGTATCATCACAGGTCATTCCACTACTAGTAATTTAGCCTGAAAAAAATTGACTGCAGAGTAAATTCTAAGTTAGGCTTGCCCTCCTAACTAGAGAGTGGTTTGGTGTCTTATTATACAATAACCACAGCAAATAAGCAGTAATATTTCTTTCAGAATTCAAAATCAGGCTGAAGAGACAGCTCAATGACTAAGAGCACTCACTGCTCTTTCAGAGGACCTGGGCTTGATGATCGGCAACCATATGGTGGCTCACAATCATCTGTAACCCCAATTCCACGGATCCAACAGGCATGCACATGGTGCACATACATGCATGCAGGGAAAACAAAGTAAATGAATATAAAATAAATTCAAACAAAAAATTCACAAGCACCTTAAAAACTGGGATGATAATAAGAAATGACTATAAACAGGAACAGGGGTTTTGATGTTAAGAATGCTCTTAAGTTAGGCAATAATTGTAATAATGGCTATACAACATAGAAAATAGACTAACGTACATTTAATATGGGTAGATTTTGAAGTGCAGATTGAATCTTATAGTTATACTTAAACACTAGTTCAGAAGGAGTCTGTGCAGCACTGCCCTGCTGTGGGATGTTCTGAATGGCAAATGTGTTGCTAATTAGTCAATAAATAAAACACTGATTGGCCATTGGCTAGGCAGGAAGTGTAGGCGGGACAAGGAGGAGAATAAAGCTGGGAAGTGAAAGGCTGAGTCAGAGAGACACTGCCAGCCACCACGATGACAAACAGCATGTGAAGATGCCAGTAAGCCACGAACCATGTGGCAAGGTATAGATTAATGGAAATGGATTAATTTAAGCTGTAAGAACAGTTAGCAAGAAGCCTGCCAAGGCCATACAGTTTGTAAGCAATATAAGTCTCTGTGTTTACTTGGTCGGGTTTGAGCGGCTGTGGGACTGGCAGGTGAGAGAGATTTGTCCTGACTGTGGGCCAGGCAGGAAAACTCTAGCTACACTGCCCCAAATCATAAACCTTCTTGTCTTCAGAGCAATCTACTTCTACCACACAGTTAGTGCACAGGATGTGGCATCATTTCTAAGTTCATTTATTTTCTTAAAACATGCTGTTTCTTTAAGCTTCCCAAACACCAAAACTACCTAAAGAAACCCTATAGGGTTACTTTACATATCTTAACAACTAGGGGTCAGCTATCATCTCTCGCTCAAGAGGACACTAAATGTACATACGTTTTTTTGTTGTTTTGGTTTTGGTTTTGGTTTTTCCAAGACAGGGTTTCTCTGTGTAGCTTTGGAGTCTATCCTGAAACTAGCTTTGTAGACCAGGCTGGCCTCGAACTCACAGAGATCCGCCTGCCTCTGCCTCCCAAGTGTGGGGATTAAAGGCGTGTGCCACCACCACCTGGCTAAATGTACATACATTTATAATTTCTTAGATTTCTAAAATGCAATTAGATGTAAAAAAAACTTGTTATAGACTGAGCCAAGAGTAGCAGCTCTGAGAGCTGACTGCCTACACTCAAATATTGTGGGATATTAGTACACTGAAGATATGCTGCTGTGATTGGTTTAATAAAGAGCTGAACAGTCAATAGCTAGGCAGGAGGTATGGGAGGACTTCCGGGCAGAGAGAGAGGAAGTAGAGATTAATCTAGGTGCACAAGAGATGCCAGGAGACATGGAAGAAGCAGGATGGGCGGTACACGACAAAACACAGATGACTGGAAATGGGTTAATTTAAGTTAAAAGAGCTAGTTCAAAACAAACCTAAGCTACAGCCGAGCTTTCATAATTAATAATAAGTCTCTGTGTTATTATTTGGGAGCTGGCTGGCAGGACAAAGAGAAAGATCTGTTACACTCAAACATCAGATCTACCACACTGTAAAACAGTACCTCAATTTCCTCCTGTGGAGGTTGCAAGCAATAAAAACACCCATTATCACAACATGTAAATATTTGGAACAGTAAATGACATAGATTTGCTGTCACATTAGTGAACAGCTTAAGTTAGAAAGTAAAAAGTATCTTCTACAATCATAACAGAGTATCCTGAAGGAACATCATATGTAGCAAAAATAAAACACAGACATTTTCACTTCTGAGAGGAACTGAATGGCAGGGGAGGTGTTAGGTAGACAACCCAGATGGCATGGTAAGGAAAAATAGTAAGGAAAGATGCAGGAGGTACAAGATCATAGTTGCTTTTAACTGTCCTCTCAATGCACTTATTTATTCATTTGCCACACAACAATACACACTTACTAAACAATCAAGAAAGGATGCTTGCTCACTGCCAAAGAAAGCAGAGTGTGAACATCCCATGGGGTGTGGGGAGGTGAGTGTCCTTCACCTTGCAAAATAGCCACTTCTTTCATTATAATGTATTACAACCATAGCTAGGAAAGCAATCTTTGAATCTGAAAAGTGATTTTTATCATGGAAAACTCTGGCAAACCCTTAGGACTCATTCATCAAGATATGATTCTTGAATATTATAAATTAAATTATATGTATATTAAATATGAATAAAAAACTTAGCTTACACATAAAACTTTGGGGGGAGTATTTTTGTTTTGGTGCTGGGGAGGGAATCCAGGACCTTCCGTATGATAGGCCAAAGGCTCTACCACCAATATAAACCTCTTGTAAGACAAGTTTCTCTTGAAATGGATCATCTATATCACAACTGGAATACAGCATTGACATGTTAGCATTTAGTTGATTTTTTGATAAAATATATATGTGTATATATGTGTATATGTACGTATATATGTACATATATAAAATACCTTTGATTCCACCTGGCTCAGTAGGAGTGGAATGTCAGAAGTGTTTGACTTGGGGACTCCAAGGGCATCACACACAGCTTGAACTTCCTGGCAAATTTCACTGTTTTTATCTAACTGAGAATTTTTATGTTTCTTCTTCTGTAGTATCTGTAAAGCTTGAAGTTCTGTACTTAAAAACACTGTAACAAAAAAAATCAGAAAAATAACATTAATACATACATGAGAATTTCTTGAAAAAAAAAACTCTGAACTAATTTACATAAACAAGTATTAACAATATCAAAATGAAGACTAACTTACAAAGAACCAATGGGAACAGCAGCTAAAGAACACCTCAAACTTGAATGACAAATAGCCACTGTTCACTGAATTCTCAAAATAGCACGAAGTTTAACAAAATACACGTTCTAAGGGAGACCCTTAGAGCAGCTGTAGGAATACAAACCGATATATACTCCAAAACTCCCTGAAAAATCAAGCCTCACTCAAGAACCTAAAGGCATAAACTACATTTTATCTGATTCTCTGTGATGTATCCTAGTGCCTAGGGTAGTTCCTGGTTTAAGAGTAGGTGATCAAGAAATGTTTCTAAACTGTCAACCAGTGCCCATCACTACAAAGAAGATGTAGAGATCTTCTCAACAGCTTCATTTCCCAAAGAATTTAAAAAATTAAGTAAGACTGGGCTGGAGAGATGGCTCAGAGGTTAAGAGAACTGATTGCTCTTCTAGAGGTCCTGAGTTCAATTCCCAGACACCACATGGTGGCTCACAACCATCTATAATGATATTTGGTGCCCTCTTCTGGCATGCAGGGACACATGCAGGCAGAACACTGCATTCATAATAAATAAGTAAATCTTAAAAAAAAAATTAAGTAAGACTTCAGAGACGATGAAGTTAACCATTTCATCATAAACAGAGATGAATCAGGCAAAGGAAAACTTGCTAAAAATACAGTAGAAAGCACAAACACAGGGATTTCCTGACCACACTGTGAGTGTTAATGTGGGCTAGTAGAGTTTGTGTGAGAACGTCTGAGACGGTACAATCCTTTTCGTCCAACACAAAGGCCTTTTCAGTGTGTAAGCTATCTGATGTCTCAACGATCAAAGATTAGATTCTGACCTGGAAATAACAAAGGTACGTTGAACACATGTGCTGAAATGTCCCAGGGAAGACAACTTACAGAGAAGTTTCAAGCAGTCATCCTTCTTCGTGAGGCGCTCTTTAATATCTCCTGATACGAGGACCGAGTACGGACAGGCCATCTCTTTTAAAAATCCACTTATCTCAAGCTGGAAGCTCTCTAGATCATCCCTCCCTTTAAAAGAAGTCATACGGATTCATTGAGCGTTTACCACATAATCCACCACTGTAAAATTCATCACAGTTGATTTCCGTTTTACATTCAATCTATATATTTTCACTTTCATCTTTAGAACGGTAACTGCAAGGCTTGGGTGAAAGCAAGCACACAATGTATACACACAGAAAGTGACATCTAAGTTTAAGAACATGAAGGGCATGCTCACAGGATATTTCTACATTTAAATCTTTCATAAGTTTCTTCAAATGGAGTCTCCAGGAAATCAGGTAAGCCAGACACTTTGAGTGTTAGCAACCAGAATATTCAAAAGCATTATCAGAGCAATAGTTATTAACTGATTCCAGGGCAACTGTCCAATTCTACTGTTTCTCTATACTGAGATAATGAATGCAATCATGAATTTTAGCTTCACTGCCATCTTTAATATAATTATGAGGAACCTGCATCATGCTTTAAATGTAGATTATTTTATTTTGTTTCAAATGAATTCTGTCATGTATGATAAAAAAAAGCAATTACTTAAAAAAAATAGCTTTGGAAAAAAGGCTACTTTTTTCCTCAATGAATACCCAATAATTACTCATTTCTCATTTTATCAGACTATCTGAAATTCTACCAGACACAGGAAGACCCCAGGAACCAGATGACGATGAACTGAAAGAACAGTATAAGGTACTAAGAGGTTTATAATCACAATATTTCCATGTGAATCTATGTCCTAAGACAAAGACTTGAGAGTAATATTTAAATTGAGGAGTATACATATTTCTAAAAATTCAAAATGAGTCATAGTGAAAAGCTCCAGTTTTTAAAACAGCCAATTCACACCACCTTTTCCAGATAGGCTGTGATGGCTTACAGTTATGGAGCAAATTTAAGAACCAACTTTGGATTACTATACAAATGAAATCAGACTTTAACAGCCAGTACTGAGGTTCATCACATCAATGATTTTTCCTCATGTAGTGGCGGCACTACTGATAAAGCTACGATTTCTGCACTGTCAAAGTTGCTTTCCTAGAAGAGGGAGGGGTAGACCGGGCGGGGTAGACCGGGCGGCAGTACCGGCTGAAGTGATGCTTTCTTCCAGGCTGCATAAGGACTTTATTTGTGAGCCTAACCAAACGCAGAGCTCTGAAAACTCAGGTGAAGACAGTCCACCCTCTGCTGCCTTGGCGAGTGCCTGCTCTTCTAACAGGGGACCCTTATACCTGGAAAGGAAGAAACAACAGTTTAAAAACGAAGAAAAGTTGTTTTGATATTAGCCATTCCAATGAGTGTGATGAAGTTTCAAAGTTGTTTTAACTTGCATTTCCCTAATTGCTAGGGATGATGAACATTTTGGGGGTTATGTCCTCACCATTTTTATTTCTTCTACTGAGAACTCTATGTTCAGATCCATAGCCCCAGGGGAGGCCAGATGACTCCCTAAACAATATAGGCTGTTGCTATTGCCTTTGGATACCTCTCAGAGGTTGAAAGTAAGCCCCTACTGCTGAAGACACACTGAAGACATAGAACTTGGATTATTTGAACTGAATCTAAGCCAAAGCCTCCTTCCTACAATCTAGCTCCCATGGAACCAGAAAGTACCATACAAGCTGCCAAGGGAGGGAAGCAATCAATAGTCCTACCCTACTGTGACACCTGTGAACCACAATAGTGACCAGCATGACAAGATATCCATAAGGTACAAACTCATGTTTACAGTAACCAACAGCCAGCCATCTAAGTGAGCTTAGGGCCTGCTCAACAGGAAGAAAAGCATGCCTGCTACTCAAAACCTAGCCAGCTGGAGCCTGTCGGGTCACAGTCTTAGAAGAGAACCTGTATCACTTTGTTAGACCAGCATAATTCCTTAACTACATTCTAAATCTTACCCTCATTCCCACAGATAGGTGGAGCTTCTCTCTACAGCAAATGGAGATCATCACAGAAAACCACAACTGGACACATGCAGAGAGCACTGGATTGTGAGGAGCCCGGCCTGACTAGGTGCATCTGCAGCAGAACTCCTGTATCTATGGCTCAGGAGCATCAAGGAAGAGAGCGCACACGGAGTATGAGAGCCAGGATACAGGGAACTCTGCTTCTCTTAGAAATGGCTGCATAAATAAGACCTGAACAGAAGATACCACCAGACATGCTTGCAGAAGGGAGAAACAATCTCATGGGCCCCACCCTAGACTAAGAACTGCAGTCTACGAGTGACTACTGAGAGAACTGGCCTCTCCCAGGGATGAACACTCTGACTGGTTATCCAATACAGTGGTCAGCCCTGAAACTATATACAAACAAACATGGACTCAGCAGGATGTATTTATACATTAGTGTGTAAATTGAGAGAGATATATGTCTAACAACAATAAAAGAAAAGAGGCTATCAATTTGAGGGTTGTGGGATATGACAGTTGCTGGAGGGAGGAAAGGGAAGGGCAAAAAGAACTCTTACTTTGTCTTGTTTACTTTTAAATTCTTTTTTTTTTAATCTCTTACTTTCTCTGGGGGGAGGGGAGCCTCTAGTCCTCTCTGCCATGCCCTGCTGCCTGTTTTCATACATTACTTTATCAGAATATAGACACTTACTATACTGATTTGTGATCGCAGCTGCTTTCAAGGCAGAGCGGAACAGCTGACAATTGTATTTGGCCCTTTGACATTTTTTTTTAGCAATTTAAAATATTACAAATGACACAATACCAAACACTCTTAATAGCCTTGTATGTCTCAATAGTAAGAACTATAGTGAAAAAAAAGCATAAATGCAAATTTCCAGTGTATAAAATAAAGCTAAAAGGACCTATGAGATCTTAACCTATACTATTTATTTCATAGTTATCATTTAAAATATTTCCACAAGTTGTATTAGCCAAGACACTAAATTTTCAAAATGCCTTATATACTACTTCAAATGTATTAGATATCAATTTTCTATACTTACTCTTTCTGCAACTAAGGTTTTCTTCAGCATCACACACGCACAGGTGTTAGCACACTCAATGTAGTGAAAACTACCCAGTTTTCACTCTGAGATTTAAATTGCTCTCTCTGGCTAGTAGAAGCACACTCACATGGCCAATCAGTCTTATGTTCCTTACTTTCCTGACAATCCAGTCAGATATTTCTATACTAGGGGGTTATCTTTAATTCAAAATACAATTTGAGTTCATTCCCAGACAATTCATCTAATCAACAGTTTGATAACCACAGTTCTGATTTGCTTTTTAATTTTTAGGAATTTCTTTTTGTTTTCATTTCACTTTTATTTATAATTTTCCTGTATAATTATATAAAACATATAGTTTAAAGTCTACCTTACAAAATGAGGTACATCCACACAAATCTAGCTTAGCGTGTTTTTGTCTGTTTTTAAACAGGGCCTCAGTGTATATATAGGTCAGACTGGCTTGAACTCACTGAAGTCCAGGATGATCAACTCTCAATCCTCCTACTTCTGCTTCCTGAGTGCTGGAACTATAGGTGTGTGCCCCCACAATCCTAGTTTGCCATCTGAATCTTATCTCCTCTACTCAACTCCCACCCCACAGTTAAACATATTTATTAATATTTGGGGCTGTCCTGCAACTATTTTTAACATAAAAATCAACATACTTCTTTTTCTCTTTGGGATAAAAGGTAGCTGCTACATGCTGTTTGGAAGCTCCCTTAGACACACACAGGCTTACTTCAGACATTTCTGCAGACATATAATCTTCAGGGCTTCTTAAGTTTTTTTCTTCTTGTAAGCCTTTTCTACAGAGAACTTGTTATGCAACCTTGAGTATATAGCTGTATAAAGTAGGTATATAAATCCAGCAGTTACTGATAATAAATCATAAATTGTCTCTACTGCAGTTTTATCATCAAGGTATCAATAATACCCATTCCTCCATAACTCATCAAAGTTGCCGAACTTCTGTATTTTACTACCTATTGAGTAAAAAAATGAGTTGTATTTCATGAAGAATATTTTCAAATCTACATTTTGCAGATAAAGAAATTAAGCCTTGGGGGTGGGGAAAAAAAAAGAAATTAAGCCTTAATGAGATTTAAATAGCAAATCAGGCACAGGCCTAGACATGCATATTTATAAATCACTTAATCTTTGTAGCACTGCTTTAAAGTCTGTATTAATCTAATTCTATAATACCAACAGATAAGAGATGGTTTTCAGATTTAAGCCCAGATGTGACCCCAAACACTCTCCATAAACTCTTGACCTCTGTCCACATCTGTAACTAAATAAAACAAACAGCCTAACTCAGATGATGCAGCCAGGACCAGGCAGAGCTGGGGCTGGGACACTGCACCAGCTAAAGGCTGCTCCTCTACATGCCACTCGAGGCCTTACAAAGCCTCTCACTGAGACTTAAGAGTAAACATTCATTTCTCCACTTACACTCATTTCTACAATAAAGCGATTATCTAAGTTATATATCGGTGGTTATAAGTCATTTTTCACTGAAATCCCGATTAAGAGATTCAACAAAAACTGATCAAATCACCAAAACACTGACTTTGGGGAGAAAAACAAACCCCATAAGCCTCCTGTTACATCAGCCAGCTCTCTCCTCTGAAGCACTTATTATTATAGTTATAAACGGACAACCACGTGTGTCTTTGCACTTAACTGTGAGCTCCATAAAGCCAGGCACCAGTCTGTTTTGCTCACCACTGACTCCTCAGAACAGTGTCCAAGACAAGCCATGCTCCGTAAATGTTTGAACGAAACTGTGGCCCTCACCCTAGACTGTGAAGCTCTGTAACATCTGCAACATTACACTATACCTCTGAAAACGATGACTCGGGGAGTCGGTAGTGTACACCAGACCAGAACCTTTTCATCAGCTATGTGCATGGTTGCCATGTACAACCAGTCCAGCTAGCTGAACTGGGCTGTTCATAAAATCATAGACCACTATAACTAAAGAAGCATGAAATCATGTACTTGAGGATACTCATTTCATGGAAGAGGAAACTGATTCCTAACTGGTTTTCTTTTGTAACCGCTGCATCTCTGCATTGGCCTTCACAGTTTTCCTATTTAAGTCATTCCATTCAATCCTTAGCGTACATGGCAACCTAAAGCACTTTCACTGATAAACTAAATGGTTTCAACACAATAGCAAATACATTATTCACAATCTTCATGGAGATCTGAAAAGACAGTGATCAATTACAACATATATAATCAGTAACATTTTCCACATTTCACCATCATAGAGGGAGTTTTCAAACTTCAAAATCTTGTCCTTGGCCATTCCAAAAAAAAAAAAAAAACCCAACCGTTCTAAAGTGTGCAAACTCTTTTACTTCTCATATTGAATGTAAACTAATGTTCCTCAGCAAATGCCAACATTACAGCAAATTTCACTTTCTTAAACGCTATAGTAGGAACAGTAAGTTGAAGGAATCAAAGGAGGATAAAAACCAATGTCTTCCCATTTCATAAACGCCCTACAAGATCCCAAAATTTTCAAATGTCAGACCTGGGAGTCAAACTGGAGCCTAAACACTTCCGGCTACTTTAACTTAGTATATAATTACATCCCCAGGCTAGGTAAGAGAATTTCACAGAGGTACAAATGGCCCTGGAATTCCCTGGTTCTGTTATTTCATTTAACAAACATTTTACTCAAGATCATGTAAATGCAAGGTTCTATTCTGCTGGGTAACAGCAAAGTATGCATCATCAGAGTGCAATAAAAGTGACAGTTGTGAGCCGGGCGGTGGTGGCACACGCCTTTAATCGGGAGGCAGAACCAGGAGGATCTCAGTGAGTTCGAGGCCAGTCTGGTCTACAGCGCAAGATCCAGGACCGGCACCAAAACTACACAGAGAAACCCTGTCTCGAAAAACCAAAAAGGGACACTTGCTAGGACAATGAAGTCTGAGGGAACAAAAGCACAGCACGGGGCAGGTTGCAAGCTTCTTTAGGAACAGTTACCACAAAAAGAAGCTGCGTGCAAGGAGGCAAACGATTGTGTAGACGGCGCCAACGTGAGGTCAGAGGTTTGTTTATCAACCCTCAACCGTTTGTCCCTTTGCTTACATGTATGCACCCTCCTTTGAACTTTTGCTTCATTCATTTACCCAATCGGTCACTGTTCCCTGTGACAGACCCCACTCTAGTATGTTGCCAGGAATCCATCAGTGAAGAGAGCTGACACAACACCTGTTTTCCGGGAGCTAAGTAAGGTTCACAAGACAAAACGTGGAAAAAGAGCAGGGCTGTGAAGAAAACCAGGTTGGGAGAGAGTAACACTGCGTGTGCAGATCGTCTAACCACCGCCACCCCTGGGATCCTCCCTCATAGCATCTAGCGCTCAGAATTATAAACTGCAGCAGCTAACAGCACTCTGAGAACTGTCCTATCTCCCTGCCTGCCACACAAACACGCATTAGGGAGAGGGAAGGTTCAAATGTTGGGGCTCTCACTCAACTAAAGGCCGTCCCCCATCAAAGAAGCTGGAGTGAGTCCTCCTGAGCCCGGGGGAAGCCAAAGATTGAGTGGCGTGCGACAACAACGGTCCAGAGGCGACTGCGGTGCGGTGCGGCGCGCGCGAGTTCTACGTCCACACCGAGGGCCCCGGAGGCCGGGGGACAGCCGGCTGCGGGGTGAACGTGATGGCCAAGGCAGCGGGACCCAGGCCCGCGCCGGCCCGGCCTGCCCTCGCCGCGGCCGCTCGTCCCGCCGGTTCACTGGGTCCCCGTTAGCAGAGGCCTGTGCACGGCCCCGCACGGCCGGGCCGGGGAGGCGCGCGCCCGAGCCGCAGCGGCCACGCGCAGGGCCGGCGTACAGCCCCCGCTGGGAAGCGGGGTCCGCGAGAACACTCACCCCAGGGCCTCCAGGGTGTCCAGGACGTCCCCCTCCATGCTAGTTTCGGGCCCGAGCTCCGGCCCTCTCATGGTCGCTTGGCCCCAGACTGTTCGTCACTCTAAAAATCCCGCCGGAAACCAGCGTCATCACGCCAAGGTTCCGGGGCAGGTAGCCATGACGACCGTGGAGGAGCACGTGGGTCCCAGGCCTGGAAACAATGCGTGCTTGGTGCAACCTAAAAAGGATGTTTGTAACAATAGACATTTAAAATAATAATAATAATAGTAATAATAATAATGATGATGATGATGATGAAAAATAAGCATATGTTCATAATAAAAGGGCATCTTTGTGTTAGGTCTTATCCACGTGTTAAAGTCAATCTTTTTAGTATCATGATTCAACTCTAGTTGTTGAACACTCCCCCTCCTTAGAGTTTTAATTTTTATGTATGGTGTGTATGGGTGCCATGGGTGTGCTGGTGCCCTGGAGGCCAGCAGAGGGCGTCAGATCACGTCCTCTAGAAGAGCAGCCACCATTCTTAACCAATGAGTCAACTTTCCAATGCCCCCCCTACACACATACATCTCACTTTTTCTTACAAAAAAATCTGAAAAGAAACTATAATTATCTCCAGTAGAAAGTAACAGCATGTGTGTAAATAAGCCCATTGAGCCAACCTATGCAGCAGTGCTCTGGCGTTAATAAGAAATCAAGAGTATTATTTCATTACGAATGTAGAACCAAATAGATGATCTGTTGTTTTTATCTAACTGTAGAATCACCTCAAGTATGTACTCTGATTTTGTGTTGTATTACTGATCATTTATGGATGTATAAGTAACAAAATACAAATAGTAGCTACAAATCCAGATTCAGTAGAAACGTCCTTAAGAAATAAAAGCACCTAACATGCTATCTCCCTCCTTGCCCTCCCACTCTGTCCCTGTTCCAGCTCGACCCTTCCATTTCCCTATGTTCTCATCCCCCACTCCTTGCCCTCCGCCACCCCCACACACACACCCAGTCCGCTCTTGTAGATCTCATCCACTTCTCCTTCGCTGGGTCATCCATGTGTCCCTCCTAGGGTCCCTGTTAGGGAGATACCATGATAGATGAGGACATCATGGGAATAGGAAGAGGCAAGGTGCTGAGGAGGCTCTCAGGAGTCCACAAGGATGACCCCACCTTGGACTGCTGGCAATGGTCCAGAGGGTGCCTGGACTGGTCTACTCTGGTGACTGGTCTATCAAATAACCTAGCTATCATCATAGGGCCTTTGTCCAGTGACTGATGGAGGCAGATGCAGAGATCCCGGCCAGGTACCACGTTGAGTTCCGGGAATCCAATTGATGAGAGAGAGGAGAGATTCTGCAGGCGAGGGACGTTGAGATCAGGATGGGAGGATGTGCAGAGACGACTGGCCACACTAGTGGAAGCCCATGAACTGTGGACTGGTGGCTGTGGAGCCCCCATGGGACTGGAATAGGCCCTCTGGATACAGAAGATGGTTGTTTGGCTCAAACTTTTTTGGAGGCACCCAGGCAGGGGGATCGGGATCTGTCACTGGGACATGGGCAGGCTTTTGGGAATCTGGTGCCTGTGGTGTGATGCCTTGCACAGCCTTGGTGCAGTGGGAAGGGACTTGGACCTGCCTAGGCTCAGTGTGCCGAGCTCTGTGGACTCCCCTTGGGAGACCTTGATTTGGGGGATGTGGGGATGTGGGGTGGCTTGGGAGAGAGGGCTGAGGGAGGGTGGGAGGAGGGAGGAGGTGAGATCTGTGGGTGGTATGTGGAATGAGTAGAAAAAGAAAGAAAGAAAAGCAAAGGCTGGGCAGTGGTGGCACAGACTTTTAATCCCAGCACTCAAAAGGCAGAGCCAGGTGGATCTCTGTGAGTTCGAGACCAGCCTGGTCTACAGAGCAAGCTCCAGGACAGGCACCAAAGCTACACAGAGAAATCCTGTCAAAAAGAAAAAGAAAAAGAAAGAAAGAAAGAAAGAAAGGGAGGGAGGGAGGGAGGGAGGGAGGGAGGAAGAAAGAAAGAAAGAAAGAAAGAAAGAAAGAAAGAAAGAAAGAAAGAAAGAAAGAAAGAAAGAAAAGCAAGGCCACCACATGCCTTAATCCTCATACCCTAGAGGCCGAGGCAGGCATATCTCCACATATCTTTGTGAGTTCAAGGCTAGGTTGGTCCAGGCCAGGCCAGCCAGAGCTACAAAGTAGGACACTGTCTCACAAAACAAATGAACAGAAAAAAAAAGAAAAGAAAAGAAAAGAAAGAAAAACACAAAAAGACATCTTCTAAGAAGCAAATTTAGCATGAATTATTTCCAGCAGATTCATGTCAAGAGGAATCTCGGGGTACTTTGAGTGAAAAGAAAATAATGACAGATGAAAACACAAGAGTGTAAAAACTGATGAAAAGTACTCCTAGGAAGAGAAAAGTGAGATAAATATTGGCTGTTTAAAACAGCAATAGTAATGCCATGTGAAATTTAAAATGTAGAGAGTGTTGGGAGGAGAATTAACAAATAGAGTTAAAGAACTACAGCATCCATCACTATAAAATAAATAATATATGGTAATGAATCAAGGCTGTACAGCATCATCTTTAAGGTATTCAGTAAACAATCATCAAACACAACAAACAACTGAGGGAAGGGGCAAGATGATGCAAAAGATCTGTTAAAGAGGAAGCAAAATGGAAAATAAAATGTTAAACCACGATGTAAGATAGCTGGGTAACAACATTAATGCCAGAAAACACAATTGGTAGGACAATAAGTGTTGTGGGGAGAGATAAGCAGGGAGATTTCATTATTATTTTTTAAGTGAAGAGAACAGAAACCTGTAACAATCATAAGTGTTTGTTTCACACTTAACATCAAAACGTTTAAAAAAGTTCAGAGCACAAGCAACAACCCAAGGGAGTGTTCTGATGAGATGACATGAAATACTGTATCTCTGAAGAGACTCATGATATATGCTATTCAGCAAAGGGATTTTGCCACTGTCTTATCAAGAGCTATACTTATTGTCCTCTTCAATCCAGGCCCTATGACCACTTTGGTCAATAGAATATGGTAGAAATGATGTTGAACCTATCAGGTATGGTCTTTAAATAGTTGTCTATATGCATATATATACATATACATATACATATATATACACACACATTTTGTTATATATACATATATATAAAACAGGCTACCGGGAATGGGATGCCTCCTCTAGAAACCCAACCACAAGGCTGAGATTCTGGGGCCACGTGTAGAGACCAAGTGTCAACATACTGCTTGGTGAACCCAGATAAGATCCTAGGACATAGCCATCATCTTGAGCATCTCCAGCTGAGCCATCAGATGATCAACTATAGTCCTAGGCCACAAATGTCAGTAATTGTGCAAGGTCCAAAGCAAGAACCATTTAGCTAAGCCCAGCCAACTCATAATCAAAGAGATAATGAATATTGTTATTTGAATCACTCAGGTTTGGGGTAATTTATTATGCAGCAGTAAACACTAAAATAACGGTGTTTTGTGTGCTAGTACAAGATTTGAAATCCTTTTGTGGTTCTGCTATTTTGGATATGTGGCAGCTGAGTTCAGCCTAAAAAGATATATGGGGAGTGTGCATAATTATGCAAAGAGTTGCATGGTGAAATTTAGAAGATGGCACATTATCTCTCCCAATATTGTATAGACCAGTGGTTCTCAACCTTCTTAATACTGCAACCCCTTAACATAGTTCCTCATGTTGTGGTGACCCCCAACCATAAAACTATTTCATTGCTACTTCATCACTGTCATTTTGCTACTGCTATGAATCATTGTGTAAATATCAAATATGCATGATATCTGATATGTAACCCCTGTGAAAGGGTCATTCAACCCCAAAGGTGTTGAGACTCACAGGTTGAGAACTGCTAGTGTAGATTAAGACTCAATCATATTTACCTATGTGTAAGGAAACTGAGAGATACACTCTTCCTGTGTGCTTAGAAAGAACAATACATGATTGGGAAGACACTGAATTGTCTCTGCCACAATATTCTCTTAAGACTTATCCCTCCAGTTAAACTATCCAGAAATCTATAGTTTGATCATATATCAAATCTAAATTTAAAGTGACTCAGAGACCTAAATATAGCCAAAAATCAAAACCTTGTAAGAAAACATAGGGAGAGTCTTAGAGATCTTAAATTAGGCAAAGATTCCCAAGATATATTACTAAATGCACAATTCAGGAACGCAAACAGGGATAAGCTGTGCTTTATCAAAATTTATTTTTGTTCTTCAGACTATTAAGAAAATGAGCTGGACATTGGTGGTGCATGCCTTTAATTCCAGCACTTGAGAGGCAGAAGCAGGTGGATCTCTGTGAACCGAAGGCCATCATGATTTACAGAATGAGTTCCAGAACAGCCAAGGCTACACAGAGAGACCCTGTATTGAAAAACCAAAAAAAAGAAAGAAAGAAAGAAAGAACAGAAGGAAGGAAGGAAGGAAGGAAGGAAGGAAGGAAGGAAGGAAGAAAGAAAGAAAGAAAGAAAGAAAGAAAGAAAGAAAGAAAGAAAGAAAGAAAGAAAGAAAGAAAAAGAAAAGAAAATGAAAAGCAAACTACAGACTAATTTTTTAAAAGGCCTGTATCCAGAATATATAAAGAACTATTAATAGAAGACATCCATGCCTCTACCCCCATGCAGTTCTGCTCAGATGGGGACTAGCTAGCCACAGTCCAGCCAGGGTCCTCAAGGCCATGGCCTGAGGGAAGACATCCATGGTCCCCATTATAAGAAGCAAATATGTGATGGAGAAATGGGAGAAAAAGAGAAGTGGAATGGTTCATGTGCTGTGGAAAGAGGCAGAAAGGAAGAAGTGAAGAGGAAGATGGTGAGGAGTAGGCTGATGTTGGAGACCTGCTTGTCACTTGGGGCTATGGTGATGTCCATTCTGGGCTGCTGCCAATGGCCATTTCTGGGTTCCTGGTCGTACAGCAGCCAGGTTCTGTGTTGATGTGCATGACTCCTGTGCCATTGAGAGGCATGCTGATTCCAGTGGTCTGGGGCACCACCTGGAACTATGGTGACAACCAAACCCAGGTTGCTGCTGAGGACTATGTCTGGGTCCATGGTCCTACCACGGCTGAGGTCTGTATTGATGTCCATGGCCCATGTTGCCACCAAAGGCTACATGAGTCTGGGGCCTGGGCCATAACCTATGGCCTTGTTAGTATCCAGGGGCCATGCTACTGCCAGAACCATCCTGATCTGAGTGGCCAGGGCTACCACTTAGAGCTAGGATGTCAACCAGGCCTAGCTGCTGCCTAGGGCCATGTCTGGGTCCTTGGACCATCTGTAGCTGGGGTCTGTGTTGAAGTCTGTGGCCCAGATTGCCACTAGGGCCCACATGGAATCTAGGGATTTGGGCCACAGCCTGCCACCTTGTTGGAGTCTGGGAGCCATGCTGTTGTTGTTGGTATTTTGGCTCTTTTGGGGGGCCCACCACCCAGCTCCCAAATAAATCACGCACAGAGGCTTATACTTAATTATAAATGCCCGGCCTTAGCTTGTTTTGTTTCTTGCTAGCTTTCCTTAGTTTAACCCGTCTGTTTTTTGCCTCTGGACTTTTCCCATTCTCTTACTTCTGTAAATCTTACTCTTACTCTGTGGCTTGCTGTGTAGCTGGGTGGCTGGCCCCTAGAGTCCTCCTCCTTCTCTGGCTACTTCTCTTGATCATCCCAGATTTCTCCTTCTATATATCCTGTCTGACTGCTAGCCTTGCCTATTTCTCTCCCCTGCCTCACTATTGGCCATTCAGCTCTTTATTAGACCATCACGTGTTTTAGACAGGCACAGTAACACAGCTTCACAGAGTTAAACAAATGCAACATAAACAAAAGTAACACCTTAAAATAATATTCCCCAACATCATGCCACAGCAGGGGCCATGCAGATCTGGATGACCTATGCTGCCCCCTGGAGTCATGGTGTCATCTGGGCCCAGGCTGCTGCCAAGGACCATGTCTAGGTCTATAGCCCTATAGCAGCTGGGGTCTGGATTGACATATGCGGTTCCTACAGCCACCAAGCCAATGAGGATGCCCAGGGTCAAGTCAGTCACCTAAGTCCAGGTTGGTGTCTGAGGGCCATGATGCATGCAGATCTGAGTGTCCTGCATTGATACCCAATGCCATGGTGATGTCCGGGCCAGAGCTGCAACTAAGGGTCATGTCTGGGTCCCTGGCCCTATTAATAGCCAGGGTCTGTGCTGATATCTGAGGCTTCTGTTGGCATCGAAGGCCATGCAGACACACGAGGTCTGGGGCCATGTTGGTGTCTGAGAGCCACACTGCCTCTGAGGCCCATGCTGATCTGAGTGACCTGCACTGCCACCTGGGGCAGTGGTGACATCCAGACCTGGCTGCTGCCGAGGACCACGTCTGGGTCCATGGTCCTGCCGCAGCTGGGATCTATGCTGAAGTCCAAGTCCATTATTTCCACCAAAGGTTACATAGAATCCCAGGGTTGGGGCTGCAATTGGAGGCCTTGGTGGTGTCTGGGGCCACACTGCTGCCAGAACCATCCCAACCTGAGTGGCCAGTGCTTACACCCAGAGCCAGGATGTCATCCAGGCCCAAGCTGCTGCCAAGGGCCATTTCTGGATCCGTGGTCCAGCTGCAGCTGGGGTCTGTGTTGATGTCTGTGACCCGTGTCACCTTGGAGGCCTTAGGAACCATGGGAGATGATATCAGAGGGCCATGCTGAGCCAGTCCCGCCCTTCACTGGTCCAGGGAAAGCTGGCATTACCTCTCACTGGACACTGCAGCAAGAGCTGGCCCTGACCCTCACAGGAGAGCTGGCCCCTGCACTTGGGAGAGATGACCCTACCTCTCACCACAGGCAAAGTGAACTGACCCTGAGGGCATGGGCATAGGGGAGCTGACTCCGCCCCTTTGCCTGAGGCAGGTGACCCCAATGGCCTGGACTGACCAGCTCAGCTACCACCCAGGCCCACAGGCAGGCCTTGGGTTGGCCCATCCTAACATGTACCCATCTAGGACCAGCTGGAGCTTGAAGGGACTGGTTCTATAGAACAAAACCTGCAGGATCCCTAAGACTCAGGGCAGCCATAGGATATCCCAGAGGAGTTCCAGTGAGGATCCAGTGAAGATGGTGTACCAGAAACCAGAGGCCTTGAACCAGATCAGTGACTCATGGCAATGAACATTTGCTAGTAAAGCTGGTAGGACAAAAGGGTCTATTGTGTGACACACCATGGCTCCCAATGCCACAGGATAAATGAAGAGATGTTGGAGAGGCAGGAAAGAAGAAGTGAAGAGGGTTTTTGTTTGTTTGTTTGCTTGCTTGCTTTGTTTTATTTTCTTTTGTGGTGGGGCTCTGCAGGGGTGAGGGGAGGAGATGGGGGGACTGGGAGATAAGCAGAATTGGGGTGCATGATGTGAAACTTCCAAAGAATCAATAATGAAGTTAAATTTTTTAAAAAAATCTATTAAATCACAATGATTAAAAAAAAAAGTGTCCAGTCTCCAAAAAAGCAAAAAGGTTTGAATAAATACATCTCACTGAAGAAGATTAGCAGTCAGCAGATCACACAAAACTATATTCAATTGTTTCTCACAAATGCAAATTAAAATCATGAAAGCCCATTGTGTACCTTCAAAATTGCTAACTTTTCAAAAAGACTGGCCATATCAAGCTTAAACCAGAAATGGAGCAGCCTGAAGTCACACATCACAGGAGAAATGTGAGCAAGTGTCTATGAACTACTTCAGAAGATAGCTCACGACTCCTCGGAATGCTGAAAATTCATCTGTCGTGTGACTCTCCACTCTACAGCTAGACACTCACACAGACTACAGAAAACCATGTCCAAAGACTTGTGTGTGATGTTCATGGCAGTATTTGTGATTGCTCCAAACTGGACGTGACTTCATAGCAATAATGTCCATTGATAAGTAGATTGAATGAAGAAATGTTAGCATATAATAGGTGGTAGCATATGACCTATCAATTGTCTTAGTTAAAGCTTCCTTTGTTCCAGGGGTGGGGGGGGAGAACATGACCAAAAAGCAAGTTGTGGAAGGGTATATTCAGCTTACACTTCCACACTGTTGTTCATCATCAAAGGAAGTCAGGGCATTCATTTAAGCAGGGCAGGAACCTGAAGGCCTGGAGGAATGCTGCTTACTGGTTTTCTCCTCATGGCTTGCTCAGCCTGCTTTCTTTTTTTTTTTTTTTTTTTTGGTTTTTCGAGACAGGGTTTCTCTGTGTAGCTTTGCGCCTTTCCTGGAACTCACTTGGTAGTCCAGGCTGGCCTCGAACTCACAGAGATCCGCCTGGCTCTGCCTCCCGAATGCTGGGATTAAAGGCGTGCACCACCACCGCCCAGCTCAGCCTGCTTTCTTATAGAACCTAGGACCACCAGCCCAGGGATGGCACCACCCACCATGGGCTGGGCCCTCTCTTATTGATCACTAATTGAGAAAATGCCTTACAGCTGGATCTCATGGAGGCATCTCCTCCTCTCTGATGACTCTAGCTTGTGTCAAGTTGACACACAAAACCGCCCAGTACACCAATAAAAGAAATCAACTGATACCTAAATTCATATGGGTGAATTTCAAACTAATAAAAAGTGAAAGAAGTTGGTTTTAAAAAGAGTACATCATAAAAATTAATTTACATAAAAATTTGAAGAAATACACAGTAACTCATAGTGACAGACAGGGATCAGCTGTTGCCTGGAGACCGTGAGAGGCAGGACTATCAGGTGAAATAAGGACAACAGAGCTGCAGAGGGAGCATTTAAAGATGATTGGCATTTGAATGTACGTATAACTGTCAAAATTTAGGAAGTTGCATGTTTGATGTGTGTTTCTTTATTGTGTGTCAGTCAGTGTAGTTCAATAAAACAGTTTTGAAAGCAATCAATTTCTTAATATATACTTTTTAAATTCATAATTTGTAGTGTTTGGGGATTGTGAAAGGAACTCTACTGGTAGTTTCACATAACAAAAATCTTTAAACTCATCCTTACAAAGTCACCGAGCCATCTCATCCCAACAGCAGTCATCAATGTTAAAGGAAAAATAAAAACCAAACTGGGCAAAGTTTCTCCGTGTCTCTGCAGCCGCTCCCAAATAACCATTATTTATGCTCAGCCGGTAGCTCAGGCTGGTTACTAACTAGCTCCTATATTTTAAACTAACCCATATTTCTTGTCTACCCTCTGCCACGTGGCGGGACCTTCTTTCAACAGGGCACATCCTTCTTGCTTCTCTCTGCATCTCTCTCGCCCTCCCGAGACTCTGCCCTTCTTCTTCCCAGCATTCTCTCTGCATCTCTCTCGCCCTCCCGAGACTCTGCCCTTCTTCTTCCCAGCATTCTCTCTGCATCTCTCTCGCCCTCCCGAGACTCTGCCCTTCTTCTTCCCAGCATTCTCTCTGCATCTCTCTCGCCCTCCCGAGACTCTGCCCTTCTTCTTCCCAGCATTCTCTCTGCCCCCCAAAGATCCTGCCTAGCTATCAGCCAATCAGCTTTTTATTAACATTTTCACAGTGTACAGAAGGATTATTCCATAGCATCAAACATGTACACAAATGCAGCTTTTGCAAAGGTCAGTATGTTTAAACAATGCCTAGGTGACTATAGCATCAGTCCCATGATGGCCAATAAACTATCCAGTAACTGTCCAAATGGATATAATACAGCTCTTGTGCAGCTCTTCCTTTGTTTTTGGTCACCTTGGTGGAGGAGTGGGTGCCAGTCATGTGGAAATACATTAAGGCTAAGACTTATGCTATCTATTCCCAGAGGTTTCTTTCAGCTGGATTAAACCTCCAACCCCAAGCAAGGCCAAGTCTGTGACCTCCAGCCTTGGCCCTCTTCTAGTGTAGCTGTAACTAAAGTTTTCCTGGTTCTGTTTAGCTCTTGCAGCCCTGCAGCCAGCTGCTTGGACCCAAGTAAACACACAGAGACTTATATTACTTATAAACTGTATGGCCATGGCAGGCTTCTTGCCATCTGTTCTTATATCTTAAATTAACCCATTTCTATTAATCTATAAGTTGCCACGTGGCTTGTGGCTTACTGGTACCTTACATCTTGTATCTCATGCCTCCGCAGTCCACTTATAAAATAATCACTCAGAAGCTTATATTACTTATAAACTGTATGGCCGTGACAAGCTTCTTGCTATCTAGTCTTTAATATCTTAAATTAACCCATTTCTATAAATCTATACCTTGTCACATGGCTCGTGGCTTACTGGTACTTTACATCCTGCTCCTCATGGTGGAGGCTGGCAGTGTCTCCTGACTCAGCCTTCCACTTCCCAGAATTCTCCTCTCTCCTTGTCCCGCCTATACTTCCCGCCTGGCTACTGGCCAATCAGCACTTTATTTGTCAATCAATCATCCACAGCATGTGGCTCGGTACTGTAAGCCTCCTAGGAGGTCTCAGAGTCTAAGCATGCCTTCTCAATGAAGGTGGCATTGCTGGGTTTTGCAGAGATGGGAGCACTGGGATCCAAATGGCACTTAGCTGTGATGACAGAGAGTGCTGGTGTCACCGGAGGGGTGTCCACAAAAGGCTTAGTGAAGTGCTGAGACCTCCACATGACTCCCTGTCAACTGATTCTCCAATGTCTCATCATGACCTTGGTGTATAGCTAGAGGTCTCCAGTCCTATAGCCCACAGCAAGGGTATCCCTTGTCAGCTTGGATCTGTCACTGTCACAGGTCATGTGGTAGCATCCAGCAAGCCAGCCTTCAAAACCAGACGGTTGAGCTATGCTTTGTCAGCACAACCAATGTCTCTGCGTCCTTCCCTCTCGTGGGACTTGATGCCCGCACTTTTCATCCCTGCTCGGAGCAAATGGAGTGTCAGATGGCATTTTCAAATCTTAGCAAACCTGGTCATCAACTGCAATCCTGCTCCCCCTATTTATATTTAGTCTCCAGATCCCAGTAACCATAGCAGCATTGTTAAAAATGAACCAGATGTGGAGAATTCCACACCACTGCATGGCTTTGTACATCCAGCTTCCCCAACCCCAAACCAAATGCTTTGCTACAAATAACTCCAGCAGCTTTGTCAAGGTTCACATATGGTGGAGGGATACACACTGGCCACACACAGTAGCAGCCAGCTCGGCTGCCACAGACAAGACCACAGGAAGAGGCAATGTGGGAGCCTCCGAAGAGGCACCTCCACTGTCACTGGGCTCTCAGCTAAGGCGTTGGGGCTCTCTAATGGTTGAGCTGCAGGAAATGAATGGAACTGAAAATCATTATGCTAAGTGAAATAAGCCAGATTCAGAAACGCAATTACTTTATGTTTTTTGTTTCATATGTAGAACCTAGATTTAAAATTAGATGTGGGGGAGGGGGCAAGAAGATGAAACTGGAAAGGTGATCATAAGAGGAAAGGGAGACATATTAAGGTGAGGGGAGAGAGGGTGATGGAATACGTGTGACATGAGATCAGAAGGGAGACTATTGGCTAAATGGAAGGGAGCCAGCCAAAGGGCCGGGGTAGCATGGAGAAGAGGTTGGGCACAATGAGAGCCAAGTATAATGACACACAGGCACGAACATGCACTAATAAAACCCATTCCTATCCAGTGACTGATGGAAGCAGATGCAGAGATCCACAGCCAAGTCCCAGGCGGAGCTCCAGGAGTCCAATCGACGAGAGTGAGGAGGGATTATATGAACAAGAGTTATTGAGGCCATGATTTGAAAAAGTACAGAGACAACTAGCCAAACTAGTGGAAACACATGAACTGTGAACCAATAGCTGAGAAGCCCCCATGGTACTGGACTAGGCTCTCTGGATAAGTGAGACAGTTGTTTAGCTTGAACTGTTTAGAGGGCCCCCAGGCAGTGCGACCAGGACCTGTCCTTAGTGCATGAGCCGGCTTTTTGGAACCTAGTGCCTATGCTGAGACACTTTGCTCAGCCTTAGTGCAGGGAAGAGGGACTTGGACCTGCCTCAACTGAATGTACCAGGCTCTGCTGACTCCCCAAGGGAGACCTTGCCTTGTAGGAGGTGGGAATGAAGGGTGGGTTGGGGGGGGGAAGGCTGGGGGGTGGGAGGAGGGAGGACAGGGGAATCCGTGGTTGATAGGTAAAACAAATAGAATATCTCTTAATAAAAACAAAAAGAAAATAAAACTCACTTCTTTGCATGATAACTTTAAAAGTTAATAACAAAGAAAAAGAAATTTGTGTAGCCCAGGTATAGCATAGCAGCCATCACTAACCAACTTGGGCACCAATAGGCTTTCATAGTAATTGATCTTAGCCAAAAGGCCTAGAAGCTATGTCTTTTTTAAGATTTAATTTTATTATTTTAAATTACGTGGGGGGAGGTGAGCATGTGCACATACAGTAGTACCATAGAGGCTAAAGACAATGGATCCCCTGGGGCTGGAGTTACAGGTGGTTGTGAGCAGTCTTGTGTAGGTTGTAGGAACCAAACTCTCAAAGAAAGAGCAGTATGTGCTCTTCTGTGCTCAATATGTGCTGAGCCATCTCTCCAGCCTCAGGAAGCCATGCATTCATCTGCCTTTGCTAAGTCTAGGCTGGACCTCGGTATTTGTCTTAAGCTGATTCTTTTTCTGTGCTCGTAGCACACATTAGGGTCTTTGTGCTCCAGGCAGTAAAATGTAGACAGAAGTTTCTGTCCCACCTAGTCCTGCAGCTGTTCAGTCCAAACAAACACACAGAGTCTTATATTAATTACAAGCTGTTTGGCCTATGGCTCAGGCTTGTCATTAACTAGCTCTTTCAATTTAATTCAACCCATTTCTATTAATCTATGTTTTGCCACATAGCTTCATGGCATTACCTGTGTTCCAATACATCTTGATCCTCTGGCAGTACTCAGTGTCTCCTTCTAACCCTGCCTTTTTCCCCCTGTATCTCTCTTGGATTTCCTGCCTGGTTCTATTCTGACTTGCTATAGGCCATAGCTGCTTCTTTATTAACCAATGGGAGCAACACATATTCACAGCGTACAGAAAGACCATCCCACAGCAGCAAAAGGCTCATTCTGAGAAGGCTGGTGCTGAAGTGAGGATGTATTTGTTCGAGCCAATGCACAGACCAAGAATATTGAAGCTTGAGGGATGCTTCCAATGTCATCAGTGTCATCAAGGCCCTGGTTTCCTTTCCATGGCTCTGTCCTTCCTGACAAGGACATTTCTGATGTTTGTCTCACTCACAAAAGAAGGTTTAGTCTGAGGACACTTGGAGGGGAAGGTGAAGGGAGCAGGCCAAAGCACCTTGGCCTGAGTACTGCCATTTTAACCCGACTCCATTTTACCTGCAGGGTGAAATTAAATTGAAGTTCCCAAGCCCTAGGGGAGCTGAGAACTTCCAATGGCTGGCCAACCTCCTCCCTAAACCATAGGAATAGTTGTTATGCATCTTTAGTTCTCTAGAAACATTATGGTTATTCCTAGCAACAGAAGGAACAAATGAATCCGATTGGCTGGACTGAAAAGCTTGCATTGTATATCAGCTGAAGCTGATGGAACACTCAAGGAAGTCTCTAATCTCTAAATCCTGATTGGTGAAAATTATAACTGTAACTCAGCAACATGTTTGTGATTTTTGTGCTTATATACCTGCTTCAACTGGCATTCAGGGTCGCAGTCGAGTATGTTCTATGGTCCTGATTGATCAGCCCCCCTCCCTTCCCCTTTTCTTTTGGACTGCCCTGATGCAAATCTTGCCTTGTGGTAATCTCTTATGCCTGCTTGGGTTGATTCAGAGCCTCGGACCACAACAGAAAACTGCTAATGACATCGTCATGTATTTCTTTGAGATATTATAAAAATATAGCATAAAGTTAGGAGAAGACACTGCTTTTTAATTAATTTAAGTTGTTAACTGGTGTTGCATTCAGTGTATATTATTCAGTTCAATGTCTAAAAAAATCCTTTTTATCCAGATTCAAAATGAGGATCCCAGACTTATTTGTGTGTGGGGTGTGTGTGTGTGTGTGTGTGTGTGTGTGTGTGTGTGTGTGTGTATACATGTACATGGTCATGTGGAAGGCCTGTGGGTGGATGTACATTATATGTGTGTGTACATGAATGTGAAGACCTGAGACTGATATCATTTACTTTCCTTGGTCACTCTCCTCCTTAATTTTTTGAGACCTGGTGTCTCATTGGTTGGACTAGCTGGCCAGCAAGCCCCAGTGATCTTGGCTGTCTCTGCCTCTCCAGTGCTGGAATTACAGGATCATGCTGCTATCCTCCTGGCTGTTCATGTGGGTACCAGGGAACCCAATTCAGGTTCTTAAACTTACAAAGCAAACACTTTACTGACTGAGCTATCTCCCCAGCCCTCAGATTTATTTTAAATGGAATGAACAATACTCAACAGTCACAGAATACAAACTACCTACCATATCACCATCAATGTCCTCTTTGGTTAGTTTCAACCATTTATAATGAAGAAGATCATGATCACCACCATGAACCAGTGAATTCCTGGGAGACTTTTCACCCTCCTGGGTGTTGTGCTTTCCCCTGGATTCATTCAACTAGAAAAATCTTCACAGATAATGCAGCGTGACTGAAATCCCTCTAGAGACATGGTGAATTATGATATCTAACTTGTGAGGAACACTAATGAGCAGCCAGAAAGGACAACAAAATCAGACTTCATAGATGTGACCAGTCAAGTCTATTTCCCCAGAAGGAAGTGATCTGGTTATCTTTGTGAAAACAAAAGTCTGTCATTCCTTCCCCCTGCACCCACCAAACTTTCCAAGTCTATCCCAAAGCATGACATAATTCCTCTAGCAAAACTGCACTTCCTAATCCTCCCCAAACAGTGCTACCAACTGGGAACCAAGTATTCGAACACCCAAGACTACGGGGGAGAGTTCTCATTCAAACCACCGCAATCAATAAAGGCAGAAAAGAGATTACAGATTGCTTGAAACTGAGGTGGCTCAGCAGTTAAGAACATTGGCAGCTCTTCCAGAGGTCCTGAGTTCAATTCCCAGCAACCACATGGTGGCTCATAGCCATCTATAATGGGATCTGATGTTCTCTTCTAGCATGCAGGTGTACATGTAGATAGAGCACCATAAACATAAATTAAATAAATCATTAAAAAATTTAAAAGATCTAGAACTCTCAGCTCCTTCTACAGCACCATGTCTGTCTGTATGCCACATGTCCTGCCATACATAATATGGAATAAACTTCTGAAACTGTAAGCCATCCCCAATTAAATGCTTTTCTTTATAAGAGTTGCCCTAGTCATGGTGTCTCTTCGCAGCAATAGAAACCCTAACTAAGACAACTGTGTTATGCACTGGACATTTAATTTTCTTCATGGCCCTGTGAAGATTAAGTGAGTAGCTGAACGGATTCAGAGGCTCATTGGTGGTGGGGAAGGGCCTTCCTTAGCTTCATTCCACAGTTACCATCCTGCCTCTCTGATATAAGAGGGGCAATCCTGGTGCTTCACATTTGGAGCAACACCTCTGCAGTTCCTACCTCCACTCTGACTGTCCACATGCATGAATACACACAGAGACACAGACACACATACATAAACACATAGACTCATATACAAACACACAGACACACATATGCACATGTACTGGCAAATATAGGAAGTAACTTTTACAGCTCTTTATACGTGTATCTCAGTTCAGCTACATACATACACATCACCTATATCAGCTAAATATATCACATATATATACACGCATATCCATGCAGGCCCTAAACTACATACATATTCATTATAAATATAGATATATTCTGGCTCTTGAGCCTGTCCACTAGGGTTGTGCTTACATGGAGGGCTTAATGAACACTATAGAAAAGGGAAGGTAGAAATCAGCCCTGATGGGACTGGTGTCCGACCTTTACCACCACCCCTGTTGCTTAGCAACCAAGAAACAAAGAAACAATGGCCATCCATCAAGCATCCTTCTGGGGAAATGTCGAAGAAACTCACCCTGTGGGGAAAAAGAAAATATAAGGACACCCAGAATCTTTCACGGCCTTTGGGGAACTCAGAGCACACATACTCCCTTTTACTTTGTTAGCTAGTTCAGATTGCTTCCCAGAATTCCAAGGCAGCAGCAAACAAAGACGGCCAGAAGCAGAAAAGGACTTCATTGGAAGATGGAGGGAGCTCTTGGGGCCCAGGACCAGGGTTTATGAGAGAGAATGGCTTCATTCATTCATTTCTAAAAGGTGGGACCACAATCACACAGGATCACAACACACAGGTTAGTAAGAAATCCATCAAGCTAGCCTCAAACGCACAGGTACCACCTTGCCTCAGCCTCCCAGGTTGCTAGGATTATAAGCATGCACCATCACATGTGGCCAGAGAATGCCATTCTTTCTTTTCTCACTCATCCCTGCCTCCCATAATCAGGGTGGAGGTTCAAGTGGAGCAGAAGATCAAGTCAATGGGGACAACATGGGGGGGGGGGTCGGGGGAGGGGTGCTGGGGACAGCGGAGGGTGCACTTTGTCCAGAAAAAGCAAAGCCTGGCCCTGACCTGAGATCCTATTTGACAGGACGGTGGAGGCAAGGGACAATGAGAAGTAGGAAGAGGGTGCCATAGTGCAGGAGCATTCGTGGGGTACTGTAGCACAAGAAAGGAGTCATTTTCCCCAGGGGTGAGCGAGCCTCGGGCTGCAGCTTAGTTGCGCTGATTCATACCCCTTCACTGAAACTTGTATAGCTTTTCAAAAGCAACGACATGGCAAGTGGCTCCGAAGACCTGACTGTCCCAAACGGGAGGCTTTGCATCAGGTAATTTAGAACTTTATGCCACTGAGTTGGCAGAGAGCTTCGAGTTCAGTGAGGTCTCCCCTAAATCCCATGTACAGTGTGCACCCTAGGTCTTTCTTTAGACACCACCTCTCGGGGCCAGCAGAGTCATGTCACACACAGCTAGGACCTCTGCGAGATTCTGTAGCACTGCTGCTCCTAGGAGCTCATCAGACATTAGAGCAGAGGGGTCTGGAGAGATGCATCCGTGGTTAAGAGCACTTGCTGCTCTTGCGAAGGACCTAGGTTCAGTTCCCAGCATCCAGCTGGCCGCTCACAACCGTCTGTAACTCCAGTTCTAGGAGACCCAACATCTGTCTTCCCTGGGTGCCAGGCAAATCATGGTGCACTTACATACATGCTGAGAAAAGGCCCATACACATAAAATAAAAATAACAAAATCTCTTTTAAAAGAAATTAAAACAACATTGTCCTCTAAGCAAGCATGGTCTATCTGAAGAATTCAGTTTGTTCCCAAGAAAGGGTGCAAAACAGTAGTAGTTTGTTATTCAACATGTTGTTTTTTAATCAATCTAAGGACTCTTCCTGAGTGTACATTGACACTACAAAAGGCCATCAAGCCAAGGGAAATAACGGATTTCCCATACGAAACTAGAGTTGAGTGGGGGTGTCATCTATTCACAAGAACCTATTCATTAATTCATTCATTAGTGTTTGTTAAGCACATACTATAAGTAAGACTTTATGCTGAGACCTAAGTTGCAAAGACAAAAGAAAGTCTAGCCCTCCACAGGCTTGTGTGTAGTTCAACCGGGTGCATTTCCCGGGTCTCAAGACATGTGCAAGTTGCTACAAGAGGTTAAGCAGCTGCCTCGATCTCTTGCAGCTTGTGGCTGTGGAACATCAACCCAGACGCATGCTCACAAGAACCTGTGGACACCTATGCCCTGAACAAGCCCTCTTCCACAGCTCGGTGCACCTCACCTCACTGTGGGTTCTCGAGACCCCACAACGTGGGAAGGATCCATTTTAAGACAGTGGGCTTTCAGCACGGGAAATGAAGAAGGTTAGTGATGGTTTCATGCCCCGCGATCTGTTTCCATTTAAAGTCATGTAAGAAGGAATGAAAAGCCCGGAATCCCACTGATTTCAAAGACATGCAGAGCTTGCTGTGACAAACTCAGAAGTAACCAGCTGGCGCAAGGGGAAGTCCACCCATTGAATAATCTGCGTGCCAGAGACTTAGGGGAAGACGCTCCATGGAGCCACTAGAGGGCGCCACAGCTCTGAGGCGCAGAGGGATCTGCCCTGGATCACTCAAGGAAGCCCAATGCCCGTGCATTCCGCCACACTTTAATTTTTGTCCCTCACAACTTGCTTGTCCATCCGTCCGTCCGTCCGTCTGTCTGTCTGTCTGTCATTTGTCTGTCTGAGACAGGGCCTTGCTATGTAGCCTTGGTTAGCTTGTCGCTCACTGTGTAGCTGATTTCAACATCACAGCTGTGGGATTCTACCTCTTCTCAGCAACATTTATTTTTGGGAGAGCACACACTGCTGCAACCATACATTAAGAAAACAAATCCATGATGGGGCAGGGCAAGGGTGTGGTGATATGTGTTCCCCAGTTTATTGTGCACCCTAATAAACTTATCTGGGGTCAGAGAACAGAACAGCCACTAGATACAGAGGCCAGAAAATGGTGGCATACACACACCTTTAGTCCTAGCATTCTGAAGGCAGAGATCCATCTGGATCTCTGTGAGTTCAAAGCCACACTGGAAACAGCCAAGCATGGTGACACACGCCTTTAATCCCAGGAAGTGATGGCAGGAAGCAGAAAGGTATATAAGGCGTGAGGACCAGAAACTAGAGCCTGGTTATGCTTTTAGGCTTTTATCAGCAGTTCAGCTGAGATTCATTCCGGATAGGGACACAGAGGTTTCCAGTTTGAAGAGACAGGATCAGCTGAGAAGTTGGCGAGGTGAGGTTAGCTGTGGCCTGTTCTGCTTCTCTGATCTTTCAGCGTTCACCCCATACCTGGCTCCGGGTTTGTTTTTATTAATAAGACCTTTTAAGATTCGTGCTACACAAGGGTCCTACCTTAACCATTCAAGCTCTATCATAAATTCTATCACAAAAGGGATCAATGAAGCATGCACTGTATTCTCTGGAGGACAAAAATGCCCAGGCAGGGTAATGAGACAGGTGACAGAAGACAGTCACAGCCCTACCCTGCCTCACACAGCCAAGGGCTGAGATGAGAGGAATAAAGATCAGCTGCCTGTCCATCAGTCCAAAACCACAAGCCCGGACTTTCAATGCACAGAGCAAACATTTGGCTTAGAATTTCCACAGGGGATGGGCCCCACACAGAGACAACTCAATACAAGATGGGAACTTGTAAACAATAAATTATCCAGCTCTGTTCACATTAGGAAAGTATATGCATTACCAAAGAGTGATCGCATTATTATTATTAATTATTATTATTATTAGTGGTGGTGGTGTGTCTGTGTGCAGTATATGCATGTGTGCGCATGTGCAGTTGGGGTTATAGGTCAATGTAAGTGTCTTCCTCTATCTTTTCAACTTTCTTTTACAAGACTCTGTCTTGCACTGAACTAGGAACTCACCAGCCTAGACTGCCTGGTCAGGGAGCCCCAGGAACCTGCCTGTCTCTGCCTCACAGTCCTGAGAGTACAGATGTGTGCCACTGTGTCTGGCTTTTTTTGTGGGTGCTGGGGATTCAAACTCAGGACCTCATGCTTGTGTGGTGAGCATTTAACTCACTGAGCCACCTCTCCAAGCAGTGAGCACACTTTTAAAGAATGTACTTAGTGAGGAGAATTTGGGGGAAAAAATCCTGCTAATGTTCTTAAATTATACAACACTGTAAAACCTTTAGAAATCGAATACTTCACCAATGTTTATGGCCTACTAGACTAAATAAAGCACAGTCCTTTAAGAATGCAGTTCCATCTCCATCTACGTTGAGCCTAAGTTTAGTGTCCTGCATTATTTAACTCCCTGGTAATGATGATGTTGAGATGTCAAATTTAAAAACAACATTTCAGTTTCAAGTTCGATGTGTGAGGGAGCAAAATGCCAATCAGCATTGTGTGTGTGTGTGTGTGTGTGTGTGTGTGTGTGTGTGTGTGTGTGTGTGTGTGTGTGTGACACCAAGGTCAAACATCAAACTTCAAAATAACGGAAGAAAAATTGACTCAAATAGTTTTCTCCTCTATTTTTGCTCTTACATATTTAACACTGAATCCATTTCACCATTGAATTTTAGTCTTCAGCTATAGTGCTGAACAGAAAACCGCTGAGATCCTCAAAAATATAACCTACCAAGAAAAAAAAGAATTTGCATGAGCCTTACACGAAGTTTATGTGAATGTCTATTTCTCAGGAATTTGTGAGTCTCATTTAATCAACTTGTTTTAGAATAGGGCCAATGGTGCTCTTTTAAAGTAAATAATTAAATAAATAAAAGCAGAGGCATGGCAAAATGGCTCAGTGGGTGAAGGAGCTCCCCAGCAAACCCAAAGATCTGAGTCTGGACCCGACATGATGGAAGGAGAGAGTCAGCTCCTGAAAGCTGTCCTCTGACTTCCACATGAATGCCCTGACATGTGTGTGTAACACACCACACCACACACACAACACACACACACACACCACACACACCACACACACACATACACACACACCACACCACACACACCACACCACACACACAACACACACACCACACACACCACACACACACATACACACACACCACACCACACACACCACACCACACACACACACACACACACACCACACACACCACACACACACATACACACACACCACACCACACACACACCACACACACACCACACACACTACACACACACATACACACACACCACACCACACACACCACACCACACACACACACACACACACACACACACACACACACACAAACAAATAAATGGCAAGGTTTTTAAAAATAAATAAGGTAGAATATAGAGAAATAAAAGGCCCTTTAATCCCAAAATACTGTGTGTTTTACCTTCCAGGCAACTGATGTCTTAAAGCTAGTGTGCCTTTGGCAGTGTGCCTGCAAGACAGTGCCTTGCAGGTCAATCATGGAGGATGCTAAAATGCCCACAGAGGGGACTGAGAGTCCTCTGTGGGAAGATGAGAGTCAAGGTGAGCAGCGGGCTCCCACCCCGCCCCCACCTCTAACCTAACTCAGGTACATTAGACTTCTGAGCGTGAATTTACTTGAGGGCAAAACTTAGCTGCCAAAATATATGAACTAGAGGACTTAGCGGTGATGGAAATATTATCTCTTGGCAATGCTCATTTTGGGGATTATCAGCAGTTATTTTCCCATTTTGTCTGTATTTTCCAAATTTTTAACAATGAGGAAGTATCACTCGTGTGATTAAAACATGCAGAGTTACATCAGAATAAAAAGATAGGCTTTGCTTACTTTTCTAAAAACATAAAGTGCTGAGAAGGCGTTCTGCTGGGATCCGGGCATTTTACATGTGAGCTGCAGTTTTCAAACAGTAGCACAGCTGTTTTGTGTCTTAGCCTGAAGCTGTGAAAAAAAGGGGAAAGATTTGGAAAGTGGGAACTGGGAAAGAGACTAAGAAAAGTAGCTGCTATTTCCAGGCTGCAGTCTCCCTGGCAACGAGGTTCTCAGAAGCGGTGCCTTCCTCCCAGGACCTAATGGAAGGATAAGTGGAGGAGCCTGAAGAGCAGTAGAGAGCAGGGGAGCTTTGAGACCAGCAGAGAACCACAGACAGATGGTCTGCTGCAGATAAGGCTGTCTCATGGCCAGCAACACAAAGCTGTTCACAGAAACTGGCAGGAAGACAGGACCAGCATAGACAAAGAGTAAGGAGGAGACTCCTGCGATCTGAGCAGGCCCAAGGTCTCAGGGACTGGACCAGGACTGAGGAAGTGCATCTCCAAAAACCAGCTACCAAAACAGGTAAAATGAACAGCAACAGGTTGGCACAAGAAAACTACAAAAGTATTAAACATGGGTACCATAATGTAAATTAATACTTAAAGTAATATATTAATAATGTTAAGAGAGTAAGAGCTTGATCTGACTATGTTGTTTAGAGATGGGTCCTTTGAGGAATGATTGTGTTTATATAGGATCACAAGAGTGGAGCTCCAAGATTGAATTTTAATCACTTGTAAGGAGAAGGTGTCCTGGCTACTTTATTATCAACTTGGCACAAGCTAGAGTCATTTGGGAAGAGAGACTCTCAATTTAGGAAGTGCCTCCAGAGGATTTACCTGTGTGCTAGTCTATGGTGCATTTTCTTACCTAGTGATCAAGGCGGGAAGGCCCAGCCCATTGTGGGTGGGCTGCTGGTTCTGGATGGTACAAGATGGCAGGCTGAGCAAACCATGGAGATCAAGGCAGTCAGCATCACTCCTCCATGCCCTAACCTCAGTGCCTGCCTCTAGGTTCCTCCCCTTGGTCCCTGCCTGGACTTCCTTCGATGATGGGGTGTCATATGCCAGTGCAAGGGAACTGAGCTCTTTGCATCCACGTTGCTTTTGGTCACGGCATTTTTATCAGAGCAATACAAACCATAAAACTAAGGCAGAGGGACAGAAGCAAGACACAGACAGAGATTCACACAGGTTTTCACAATGACAGACATGGCACAGTTGGCGAGACCTTCAAGTGAGCCCGAGTCTTAGCGTTTGCCCTTCCATCCTCCATAACTGTGAACTAAACAAACCTCTTTTCTTTATAAAGTGCCCTTCCTCAGCTGTTTCATTGAGGTAAGGAATAGTGAGGGGTCAGGAATATTTCTAAGTAAGATGCTCTCCAGCCACCACCAGCACAACAACAACAAAAAACGATAAAAAAAAAACCCTAATACCAGCATAACTTAACAACAGTTGCACCAAATGAAGAAAATGATGATGCATTTTCCTGCATAGAACACTAAGAAATGTCCTGGAGGGGCTGGAGAGATGGCCCAGTGGTTAAGAGCTCTGACTGTTCTTCTAGAGGTCCTGGGTTCAAGTCCCAGCTCCCACATGGCAGCCCACAAATGTCTGTAACTCCAAGATCTAACACCCTTACACAGATATACATGCAGGCAAAATACCAATACCAATGCAAATAAAAATAAATAAATAAATAAGAAAGAAAAAAAGAAATGTCCTCTAGAAAACCTCTCTGCCCACCCAGTTCCCACACACCTTTTCCCAGGGTCTACCTGGGTAAATGGATGGAACTAGAAAAGATCATGCTGAATAAGGTCAACCAGACAGAAAGACAAACACCATCTGTAGTTCCTAGCTCCAAATCTTTCAATGTGAGTCCATAACCTTGAGTAACTATAGAAACCAGGAAAGTAAAGGGGGGCCATGGCAGGCAGGGAGGAGCAGTAAAGAGAATGGCGGGGTCCGAGTGATTTGAAGGTAGGAAATGTATGAGGGGCTTTAACTGGGGAGGAGGAGGGAGATAAATACAGAAGTAGGGAGGAGGGCAGAATAACAGTACGGATGGCTTAAAAAGTCAGGAGGAACCCTATTATTATCTATCATCTATCTATCTAAAATTCCATATAATGCATATAAGCCTCGTATACGAGTATACATAGTTTACAGGAAAATTTCCCAACTGGGCTGACAATGTCCTAACACCAGGCATGACCAGACCCCTTTACACTGTGTTGGTCAGGGCTGTCCAAGAGACTTCCAAAACATGACTGGTTATGGCTGTCGTTCTTGGTTGCTTCCCAGAGGTTGAAGGTAAGTCCCTATGGCTGAAGACACCATGTGTTTTGGACACAGGATCTAGAAGACATGAGTTGAATCTGGCCCAAAAAGCCTCCTCCTAGATTTCCTAGAGGGCTAGGTTTCTGGTATCAGAAGGTACCATGCAAATTCAAAGCGGGGAGGTGTGGGGGGGTGTGGGGTGGATAACCAACTATACTACCCAGCTGTGACACCGATGAACCCCATCAATGACCAGCATGGCATGGCAACCCTAAGGGTGCAACAGACTACACATCCCTTGTCAGTAGCCAGTAGTTCTCTAGTGAGACTTAAGGCCCACTCAACAAGAGGGAAACCATGCCTTGTGCTGGAAAAACAGCAACTACCCGAGGCTAATGAGTCACACACAGATCTTGGAAGAGAACCCACTACTGTCCCGTTACTAAACCAGTGTAATTCCTAACTCCATTCTAAATATTTATCTTTATACGCACAGATAAGTATAGGTCTCACTCCACATCAAAGAAATGTCTCCTTGAAACAGACACCACCACAGAAAACCACAACTGATCAAAATCGTGTGGTGCCTAGTCCCAACTGAGACAAGTACTCCACAACTCCTGCACAAGTGTGGAAAGACTGTAAGGGCCAGAGCAACAGGAAGTTTGCTGTAGGTGTGGATCTCCTAGAAATGTCAGAGAAGCCATACCCCATGACGTCTCATCATCATGGCTACCTAAATAAGACCTTAACAAAGGCAGCAACAATAGACACACTAACAGGGAAGGGGGAAAAGTCTCACAGTGCCTCAACCCTAGACAAATAACCACAAGCAACCAAGGAATTCTTCGAGAAGGAGAAATCATCTTCCCCAGGGAAGAGACTCCAAATTGGTTATCCAGCACCAAGTAGTTAGCCCTGAAATCATGTACATACAAGTAACTTTATGTGGACTGAGCAGGTTGAATGTAACAATTAATGAAAAGAGAGGCCATGAACTTGAAAGAGGGCAAGGAGGGGTATATGGGAAAGTATAGAGAGAGGAAAGAGTGGGGAGAAATGATGTAATTATAATCTCAAAAAAAATGAAAGAAGTTTTTTAAAGAGAGAATGAGTTACGTTTGTGCTTTTAGATATGTTTTGTCTGTATGTGAGTATATTTATAAATAGAAACACTCAGGTTGGGCAGTGGTGGTACACGCCTTTAATCGCAACACCCGGGAGGCAGAGACAAGCAGACCTCTGTGAGTTCGAGACCAACCTGGTCTACAGAGCGAGATCCAGGACATCCAGGGCTGTTACATAGAAAAACTCTGCCTCAAAAAACAAAAATAAACAAACAAAAAAAACCAAAAGCAGTTAAAGGACTTTAAGGACATTTTTGGCCACTATTGCTTCTGTAAAAACAAACAAACAAATGGTCTCTATTTCTTTGTTTCAATAGCCAGAGTCTATTCTCTCCTTCCACCGTGTGGGTGGGTTCATTGGGGAAGGGTCAAACCTGGGTTCTCAGGCTTGGTGGTAAGCCCATTTCCCTTCTGAGCCATCTCAATGGCCTTCTTCCTGTACTTTTGAAGATCTCAAGTTTGTGATCTGTATCTCTACTTCAATTTTTACTATGTTCACTCTGTGCTTGATGTAAATAGGCACTTAACGTTTCATGAGTGACTAACAAGACAATGGTTACTAGAGGACTTCAGGTGTCCGTTTTCTATTGTTTGTTTTCTCTCATGATTTTGTTTTTCACCATTGGTGACTGAGCTGAGGGTTTCCCTTGTAGTAGGCACGTGTTCTATCATTGAACAATTTCCCAGCTCCTTTTTTTTTCTTTTTAAAATGTTTAATTTTAGGTAGGGTTTCACTAAGTGACCCAGGCTGGCTTTGAACTTGTGATCTCCCTGCTTCTACCCATGAGTGGTAGAATGACAGGCCAGCCCCACCAGGCCAGCTTCCCATTCTTCTCTCATTCAGTGCTCTGGTTTCTTCATCTCAGATGCATTTGAATTTGGTTTTTTTTGTTTGTACCCAGTTTTTAGAGTTGCTTCTTACATCTTAGAGTCACACCAATCTTATTCTAGTTCTTTTTTTTGTTGTTTGTTTGTTATTTCATTGAGAACTTCACACTTTGTATTTTGATCATATTCACTCCCCCCATTCCCAAACTTCTCCCAGATCCACCCCATTCCCTACCCACAAGATGTGGGGTCCTTTTTTCTTGTTTGTTTGTTTGATTTTTTTATTTGTCTTTGTTTTTTCATCATCAAATCCAACTAGTGCTGCCTATATATTCTGGGCCACCTGGCCATCTCCTGGAGTGTGTTAAATCTACCAAGGCCACGCCCTTAAAGAAAACTAAGTCTCCCTTTCCTACCCCTTACCGATTACCACTAGCTCCTCAGCTAGCCAGTGTGGACTTCATGACCGCCTCCCTGGTCCTGGCTTGAACTGGCACCGGTCTTGTGCATACTGTCACAGCTGTTGTGCGTTCACACATGCAACGGTCCTGTTTCCTCCTTAAAATATTGTTTCATTGTCGTCCACTGGCTCTGATCCCTGAGCCTTGAGGGGAGTGGTGTGATGTCCCTTCAGAATTAAGCATTCCACAGTCTCTTACAGTTTCTATGTCTCTATTCTGTTTTTTGTTTGTTTATTGGTGTGTGTTGTTTGGTTGGTTGTTTTTTGTTGGTTGGTTGGTTGGTTGGTTGGTAAAACAGGGCCTCACTATGCAGCCCTGTCTAGCTTGGAACTTTTATGTAGACCATGCTGGCCTCAAACTCACAAAGATCCACCTGCCTCTGCCTCCCCAGTAAGTGCTGGGATTAAAGGTGTGGACCACCTGGCACAGGTTTTTCTGTTTCTTAAACCCTATTTTAGATGTGTGTTCTTAAGCCCTAGTCTTGAGAACAATGTGGTTTTTGTTTTGTTTTTCCTTTTTCCTGGGCATTAGCTTAGCTTCACATTTCACCTGCTTTATCCTAGACTGAAGTGAACTCCAGGCAGATTCTGGGCTTTGCCTTCCGCCCCGTGTTTTGCCCTTGACCCCTGTCCAAGTGCAGTGCATTGATCCACCTCCTCAGATCCACACACATATCCGATATCCGTAGCTGGTTCGCAGTTTGCAGCAGGATCTCATCTAGCTGGGATCTGCTGAAATGAAATGGAATCTCTCCCTACCCCACTCCACAGCTCTCGGATGCTCAAACAGATGGAGTTCATAACGCACGACAACCCCCAAGTGCCGCCAAGGCTTCCCGATGGCTCCCACCACAGCTCTTTGCTTGCGGGAATCAAAGCTCCCAGGATGAAATTCAGCCCTCCCTCACTTCCTGCCCAGTTGTTTCTTGAAAGTGCTCTATTCTGCTGAGCACAGGGAAAAGATACAGATGAGAAACGGGGGCAAAGCTGGCTGCTTGGACACAAAGCTCCAGAAAGTGGAGTCCACTCCAAAGGTGGGTCTTTCCCAGCAAAGGCCTTCCATTTCTGAATCCCAGGCTAAGGCCTGTCTTACTCACGCTGTCCACACACAGAAGAGATGACCAATTTTGTTTTCCAAATCAGTCAGTTTCTTAGGCTTTCTTCCAGATGCTGGCACTGGATGGGCCAGTGATCAACCAACGTGTTTTCAATGATACTTTTCAAAACATGAGCTCTGTTTATCAGCCTGAGGAAAGCCCCTTTCAGACAGGTTTACTACTGTTTCATTGATGCCCCCTGCCAAGTGAAAACCTTTTCCTTTTTCTCCATTTGTTGGAGGTTTTTTGTTTGTTCTTAACATTTGCAAATTTTGCATTCTAAAAATCTTGTTGAAACCCAGATCAGTGTTACAGTGACCGGTAACCTTCTGGTTACTAATATCTTGTTCTTTTTTAAAAAATTTTTATTTATTTATTTATTTATTTATTTATTTATTTATTTATTTATTTATTTTTGCCTTTTTATGAGAGGACTTAGCCTCTCGTAAAATTGCCTTTTCTGTAATATGCGTGTCAGGCTTCAGTATGGAGACTCTCCTGGACTCCCAAGACAAACTGAAAAGTGCTGTGCGTTCATCATTTACTAAGTCAGTTCATGGCGTTCTTGTAGGACCGTGTTTTCCTTTCTCTTTATTAAATGTTTGGCATAATTCACCAAACAGGTAAACTATGGGTTTGTTTTGGGGGCATTTCATTCATCTCATTTAAGTTTTTAAATTAGTTGTGGGGGTGGGGGTGGGGTGTTATGGGGTGGGGTTGTAGTAATAATACCCCCCCCCTTTTTTTATTTTTGACTTCTCTCATACAATACATCCCAGCTGCAGCTTCCCCTCCCTCCACTCCTCCCAGTCCCTCCCCACCTCACCTCTCTCTCAGATCCACTCCCCGGCTTCCATCTACATCCAGAAAAGAGCAGGCCTCCCAGAGATATCAACTGAACACTGAACAACAAGATCCAGTAAGACCAGGCACAACCCTCACTCACATCAGGGCTGGGCAAGGGAACACAGTAGGAGGAAAAGGGTTCCAAGGGCAGGCAAAAGAGTCAGAGACCCCCCTCTCCCACTGTCAGGAGTCCCCTCAAAACACCAAAGCAACAACCATGACACATATTCAGAGGACCTAGAGTAGGCCCATGCAGGCTCCCGGATTGCCCCTATTTGGTCTCTGCAAGCCCTCATGAGCCCTGCTTAGTTGACTCCATGGGCTGTGCTCTCCTGTTGTCCTGACCTCTCTGGCTCCCAACCCTAACCCTCCTCCTAACCCTCTTCCACAGGGTTCCCTGAGCTCCTAGGGGAGGGACCTAATAGAGACCTCCAACTCAGGCTGAGACCTCCAACCCAGGCTCTCTCTCTGCCTAATGTTTGACTGTGGATCTCTGCATCCACTCCCATCAGCTGCCAGAGGCAGCTTCTCTGATGACTGCTGGCACTGGACTAGGCACCAATCTATGAATACAGCAGAACATCATTTAGGAATCATTTCATTGACTTTGGGGGAGGGCAGTCATGTTGGATTCTACCCTAGGTCTCTGTGCTACCCTGCCTCCAGTCCCTGGTCATCCAGGCAGTGTCAGGCATGGGCTCCCCCTCACGTTGTGGGTCTCGACTTAGACCAGTCATTGGTTGGCCATTCGGGTGAGTTTTGCACCATCATGCCCCCGCACATTTTGAAGGCAGGCCAGAGTGTAGGTGGAAGGTTTGTGACTGGGTTGGTGTCCCAGTCCCACTATTAGAAGCCTTGCCTGGTTACAGAAGATAGACAGACGGTCCAGGCTCTGTGTCCTCCATCACTAAGAGTCCTTGACAGGGTCACCCGCAGAGATTCTTGGGAGTTTACACTGCACTAGGTTTCTACCTGGTCCCCCAAATGCCCTCCAGTTCCAGTCATCTCTCCTCATACTCTTCCCTCCATCCTCTCCCTCCTCCAGCCTGATCCCTCCTGTTCCCATTCTCACCTGCCCCCAGTCCAACTGAAAAATCTATTTATACTATTTTCCCTTCCTAGGAGATCCATGAGTCTCCCCTTGAGCCCTTCTTGTTACTTAGCTTCTCTGGGTCTGTGGATTGTGGCATAGTTATCCTTTACTTTAGAGCTAATAGCCACTTATGAGTGAATACATACTATGTTTGTCTTTCTGGGTCTGGGTTACCTCACTCAGGATGATTTTCTTCTAGTTCCATCCATTTACCTGCCAATTTCATGATGTTATTGTTTTTAACTGCTAAGTAATATCCCATTGTGTAAATATGCCATATTTTCTTTATCTGTTCTTTGGTTGAAGGACATCTAGGTTGTTTTCAGTTTCTGGCTATTATGAATAAAGCCGCTATGAACATAGTAGAGCAAATGTCCTTTTGGTAGGATGGAGCATCCTTTGGGTATATGTCCAGGAGTGGTATAGCTGGGTCTTGAGGTAGATTGACTCTCAATTTTCTAAGAAACTGCCATATGGATTTTCATAGTGGCTGTACAAGTTTGCAGTCCCACCAGCAATGAAGGAGTGTTCCCCTTGCTCTACATCCTCACCAGCATGAGCTGTCACTTGTGTTCTGGATCTTAGCCATTCTGACAGGTGTATGATGGACTCTCAGAGTCTCTTTGATTTACATTTTCCCTTGTCTTTTAAACTCTCCCCATTTTCCTACCTATTGCCAGTGGAATCTCTCTTTTTCCCTTCATTTGTCTTACCAAGGAACTATCTGATTTTTCAAGTAATTTTGCTCAATTTTTTACATGCATTTGTTTACATTGGTAGTATTTTCATTTGTAAAAGAATGGCATTTTATATAAATCTATTCCTTTCTTCTTTGCAATTATTTTCTTTGAATGCCCCCCCAAAATCAGAAAAAAATATTTATCTCTGTTTTCTTTTAGTTGCCTCTCATTTGTTTTTAATGTTAATAAATTAAAATTTCCAAATAAAAGATGATATGCACATATTTAAAAGAAGATACACCAGATAATTAAGAAAAGTGAAAGGTAAAATTCTATCATCACTCAATTTCCCCTTCTTTTCTCACCAGATCCTCGGATGAACTTCCGAACTGTCTTTTAGCGTGGACTGGCACATCTCTGTTTCTACTGTATAAAATACACTTCAAATCTCTTGGGACACATGGTTCTAAACCTTCCACATTTGTTCACATGTTATTCATTAGACAGTCGATTGCAAGCATGGTTTTGTGCTTCTAAGTTAGATCTTATCAGACTAGAACATGCCTCAGAGTCACCCAAGGCATTCATAAGCACACAGATGTTGTTGCCCTCACGTCGCCCTCAGATTTCCTAATCCAGTGGGTCAGAGGAGGGGGAGGGCTGAGAATTTGCCCCTGTGACTAGTCCCTTGCTTGTTGCTGGTCCTGGTCACATTTTGAGAATCACCGTCCTGGATGATTTCTTTCAAGTATCAAAGTAATGACCCCATTCCAGTGCGCTTAACAAAGAGAAATAGAACTGAGGTCATTTGCTGATGTATCATGAAGACTTGTGAATTTCCCAAGCTCTGACTGTAGTCGGCTCCCTCCCAACACAGACACCACTTTCAAAGTCAGTATCATAGCAGAGTGTTCCTCATATATTTTCTGATAATGCAACCCCAATGTATAAGTAAATGGTGATATGTTAGTAGAGCACCACAAATTTAAGGCATTATTATCTGCAACTGTTTGGCCATATTTCACAGGACTGGCAATTTCCTGTGTTTACAAACGGGCAGGTCTAGAGGACCATTCTTTGTGGTGTTTGGGCCTCTGAGCTAAGGATGTTACTCAGTGAACACAGCAAGAACAGGCTCCAGGTTTGCTCTCCACAAAGATAACAAAAAGAAACCACTAGAACAAAGCTCAGACTTCAGCCTGCATCAGTATCGAAAGGAACACTTATCTGACCTGTAGATCCCATGCTATCACCAGGAACACTTATCTGACCTGTAGATCCCATCAGCATCACCAGGAACACTTATCTGACCTGTAGATCCCCATGCCATCACCAGGAACACTTATCTGACCTGTAGATCCCCATGCCATCACCAGGAACACTTATCTGACCTGTAGATCCCCATGCCATCACCAAGAACACTTACCTGACCTATAGATCCCCATGCCATCACTCTGAGACTCAGAAGATTGGAAATGTAGGGCATGGGCCTGGGGACTTGCTTTTTAAAAATTATACAGGGTAATCTTTATGTACTATTGCATTTCACCACTCTGGGTAGTGGAAACAGGGTGAGTATGTTGCTATTGTTATGAAAACTTCCAGAAGCAGGCAATAGCCCACGACAAAAGGAAAAAGAAAGAAAGAAAGAAAGAAAGAAAGAAAGAGAGAGAGAGAGAGAGAGAGAGAGAGAGAGAGAGAGAGAGAGAGAGAGAGAGAGAGAGAAAGAAAGAAAGAAAGAAAGAAAGAAAGAAAGAAAGAAAGAAAGAAAGAAAGAAATTGAAATGAGGGTCTGCTTACCATTATCAACTCAAGTTCATAAGCAACTCCTGGGTACCCAGCTCTCTTTGGGGTACTTAATGTATTTCACACTCATTATTCATGATATAATGAGGGTTTTTAAAAATTTGTTTGTTTGTTTTTAATGAGGGCATTGGAGATGGCTCAGCAGTTACAGCACTTGATACATAAGCAAAGCAAGAGGTCCAGAGTTTGGACTCCCAGAAGGTATGCATATGCTGGAGGGGGTGGGAATGGCTGTAATTCCATCCTTGGAAGGTGGAGACAAGGTGGCTTAGGGAGACTAGCTTTATTGGTGAGCTCTGAGTTTTGTTGAGAGACTCATCCTCAAAGAATAAAGTAGAAGAGCTATGGGGGCAGATTCCAGATATCAACTTCAAGCCTCCACACACAAGATCACACACATGTACCCACATGCATCTAAGCACACATACCTATTCACCTATACAGCACACTCACACCAAAAAAAAAAGGGGGGGGATGTGGGGAGAGAAACAGTAAAATCTACAGGAGAAAATCAGTAAGAGAGTAGTGAGATTTGAACCCACATCTGACTGTAGTACCTTTGTTCTTTCCTTATAGTACTCCCTCCCTCCAGTGTTTCATCTAAGCAAAGCAGGAGAGGGTGGGTTGCTCTGTCTACCTGTGCAGCCCTTTGGATGGGGAGTAATGATGTGGGTGGAACTGTTGGTGCTTGCCACAGTGATGTTTCGGAACAGTTAAGCCCCTGGTAAACTGGTGTTATGGAGACACAGCCTGAAAAATTAAAGCAAAAATGCGGTTTTTAAATGTGAGCTGCCTAACACAGCTCCTGGGAAAGCCACATTTCTCAGAGAACTGTACAGTCAATCACCCCCTGAGTCACCTTTGGAAAAAAAAAAAAACCACAACTGAGTGTGATTCTGGAAACCCAGCACGCACTAGGAACAGCAGAGCACACGGAGTCTGGAAAGCCCAGCACTAACATTACCGCGCTCTTCCTTCTGATGTTTAAATCCGTGGGTGTGTGCTTCTTGGAAAATTTAATCCACATGTTTTAAGATCATTTACACTTAACCCATCAAACTCGGTTTTGGAAGAGCCCGTTTAATGTGTAAGAAGCCTGATGTGATTTAAAAACAAAACAAAAACCGCAAGGCCATATGTCCTTTGCCATCCCTCCTCTGGCTTCTGAGGCTGGAAGTTGTATTTGTCCATAAGAATCAAACCTAGAACCTGAAAACAGGCCACGTGGGGCCTCACCTACAAGCTTGTGAAGGGCGATGGGTCTGAAGTCTGAACAAATAAGTTCTCTCATTTCCCAGAAAAGTCAGCTCGCAGCTGTGGGAAGCAAGCCCACCACACCGCAGATCCCGCCTCCTCCACAGACAGCCTTCTGCCTCTCCATGGGACAGGAGATGTATTCCAGATCTATCTGGTTTGCGTTCTAATTCAAAGAGAGCTTTGCCCACTTTTCTCAGGGTAGCATTCTAGAAGTCCAATTTAGTGATTCACTCCAGAGAAGACCAAGGAGCATCCAACAACGATGAACAGGCTCCCAACTGTGTCTGCCTCACTCCTGGGGAAAGATCTCCAGGGAGAGCATCTAGGCTCTGCTGAGTGCCAGTCACCCAGAGCCTCTTCAGGGACACTGGAGTAACAGGGATTTGGGGGTGTACACATAGCATGTGCCCAAGAAGGGAAAGAGAACTCAGGCCCGCTCTTTCGTGCATTACTTATTTGTGTGCTCCAGCCCCCTCTGATGTATCTGGCTGCTTTTAATTGTCACAATTTTGTTCTTGTTTTCCAACTTGGAACTACCATTAAATTACTGTTTCTTAAGGCTTTCAAAATCAATCTCAAATCCTGGGCAAACTGTTTCTTAGCATAGAATCACGTTTAAAGTTGATGAAAAAAAATTAAAAAAGGTGAGGCCTCAACAGGTAACGCCACTTGCTTCCAAACTTGACAATCTAACTTCAATTCCTGTATGATGGGTATGATTTCAGTGTGCATAATAAAAAGTGCTCTGGAGAGAGTGGGTTGGGATACTTGTCCAGCAATGTGAATGCAGTTAATGTGTGCTTTAAAACTAAACTTAGCCGGGCAGCGGTGGTGCACACCTTTAATCCCAGCACTTGGGAGGCAGAGGCAGGCGGATCTCTGTGAGGGTGAGGCCAGATTGGTCTACAGAGCGAGATCCAGGGCAGCTAGGGTGGACTGTTACACAGAGAAACCCTGTCAAAAGAAAGAAAGAAAGAAAGAAAGAAAAGAGAGAGAGAGAGAGAGAGAGAGAAAGAAAGAAAGAGAGAAAGAGAGAAAGAAAGAAAGAACGAACTAAAATTCAAAAAAAAGACACATAGTTAATTGCACATTACAGTATTTTACAATTTTAGAAAAGAAATAGCAGGAATGTGGGGGTGGGGGTGGGGTTCAAATTAGGAAATGGTAACAAAAGTGGAGGAAGAGAGTAGTAAGAACATGTGAAGGGATCCGTTGAAGAGGAAGGGGCATGGAAAGCGAACGGAGGAAGAAGTGGTTTTAGTTTGGATTTTTTAAAGATTGATTGATTGATTGATTGATTGATTTTTGGAGCTGAGGACTGAACCCAGGGCCTTGCACTTGCTAGGCAAGCGCTCTACCACTGAGCTAAATCCCCAACCCTTATTTATTTTATTTTTAATGATGTGTATATGTATGTGTGGTATGTGCACATGAGTGCAGGTTCCCTAGGAGGCCAGACGAGGGATCAGATCCTGTGGAGCTGGTGTTACAGGCAGTTGTGAGCTGCCCAATAGGGTTGCTGGGACCAAACTCATGTCCTCTATAAGGGCACTATAAGCTTCTAACCACCACTGACTGAGTCATTCCTCCAATTTCCAGAAGTCTTTTTGGTTGTTGTTGTTGTTTTGGGTTTTTTTTGTTTGTCTATTTTGTTTTGTTTTTATCAGAAACTAAATCCTAGAGGAAAAACATACAAAACTGTCGCACTCACCTTGTCTGTGTGTTTTGGATCACTAAGGCACAAAGCAAAGCTGCACTGTGAGGTTGACCAAGAGAAAGCTGAGAAGCAGAGCATTTGGCTCTCCACCATTGGGGAGGCTCAGGCTGGCTGAGGGGATTCCTGAGTTCCTGCCAGTCACCCACAGGAGCACCTAGACTCTCCCCCAGTGAGTTCTGCGCTGCATACCATCCCCAGAGAGAGGTAAACCACAGTTTTCATTTGATTCCTAGCCACAGGCTGACCAAACAGGAAGCTTGTCCTAACGTCTCCAGAATTCAGAATGTTTGTGGAAGGTGGAGTCTTGCCAGTGCTCAGTGAGTCAGCCACAGTTACCCGGAGGGGAGAGCTGGGGTGACCACTTTGGACAATATGCTGTTTGGAAGTGGGGATTTCTTCTACAAAATTTGAGCTTGGGAACATAGCGTGCTTTATATAAAGCAGAAAGTAAATAAATGATTTCAAGGCATTCCTCTCCCACATGACCAATTCAAAAACCAAAGCCATCAAACCCAAGTACCAAATGGATTCAATGAGCACTCATTTACCCCAACCTTAAAAATATAATACACATGAAACTATTTTAGAATCATTTTTTTTTTCCTCTCCCAAAAATGGAACTCACTGAAATAGAGACACACTGGCCACAATAATTTAGTTTTCATCAAGTGTGGGTTTTCAAATTTCACCGAAAGGACCCCAGAAAGAACATCTTTTTAGTAGAAGGAGCAAGGCATGGCAGTTTGATGTCATGCTGGGAAGTATGTTCAGCCGTATCTGAAATAATTTTTAATACTTTAGCAAAAGTTAATACAACAACTAAAGCTGCTTTGTGTTTTCTTCGTCTTTGTGTTTTGCAATGTTGGGGGCTGGGCCCAGCGCCTTGTACACGCTACAAAAGGGTTCTATCCCTGAGGGACACCCTCAACCCAAGTACCTTGTTTTCAGTTTGAGAACTGAATTCCCACTGTTTCTTGTTTGCCGCCCTGATGTTTATTTGTAGCTGACATTATTAATTGTATTATTCTCTGACCAGTTGTCTCCTGATACCCATGTTTTTCTCCTTTCATAGTGACGAAACTCATAAGCTTTTAACTGACCTTCTGGTTGCATGACCTAAAGATATTTCTCCTTCTCCTTTACAGCTGAGTGGGCTATGTGACCAATTCTGACAAATGCAAAGAGAAAGTGGTATAAGAAACTCCGAAGTTTACTTTTAAATAGAGGGGACAGAGCTGCACGTGGTTGTGCATGCCTTTAGCCCTAGCACTCAAGAAGCAGAGGCAGGCTATTGGATCTCTGAGTTCAAGGACAGCCTGGTCTACAGAGAGAGTTCCAGAACAGCCAGGACTACACAGAGAAATCTTGTCTCGAAAAGAAAGAAAGAAAGAAAGAAAGAAAGAAAGAAAGAAAGAAAGAAAGAAGGGAGGGAGGGAGGGAGGGAGGGAGGGAGGGAGGGAGGGAGGGAGAGAGAGAGAGAGAGAGAGAGAGAGAGAGATGAAGGAAGGAAGGAAGGAAGAAAGAAAGAAAGGAAGGAAGGAAGGAAGGAAGGAAGGAAGGAAGGAAGGAAGGAAGATTTTAAAAAGTAAAATAAAAAGAGGGGTATGCTGTTCTTTGTGCCTCCCCCGCCCCCCCCCCCCCCCCGACCATTGGCTGGAATTCAGATATAAAGAGTATAACTGTTCTCATAATAAATCAGGGTCATGAGATCCTTAGGAATGGAGCAATAAGATGGAAGGTGTCTGGGTCTCAGGCCTGTGTGATCCTAGATTACTCGGCTTTGACAAACTCTAGCACTCCAGAACATGGCCCTTTATAATAGCTGAAACTACTTACGGTGGTTTGAATGAGAAATGTCCCCCAAAGGCTCCCATATCCAAACACTTGATCCCCACTTTACAACCTAATTGGAGGAGATACATCACTGGGGATAGGCTATGAGAGTTCATAGTCTCACACTCACTTTCTAGTTTGTATCTTTGCTCCCTTGATGTGAGCTCTTGGCTTTCTGTCGCAGCTGCCATGCCTCCTGCTCCCTGTCAGGCCTCCCCACGACGATGGTTATGTCGTTTTATCACAGCAACAGAAAAGTAACCACTACACTCCTGTTTCTTCATGCTTTTAGCCAACAGTCATCATTAACTAATAAGCTATTTTAAAGTGTTATACTACTGAGGGATACAGAAGTCTCAGTTCCAGTCTGTCTCTAAGCCTAGACATGAAGATGGCATAGACATGTGTTGGAAGATTTTATGTTGCCCCATTAAGATGGACATAAGTTAAATGTCCCCAAAGCGACTCTGTCTTGTGAAACCTGCAGCCTTGTCTTCAGTGTATACTTTCCTTCCTCTGAGCATCTCCCTGTGTCTCTTGTAATACATCTGCTTAATCCTATGTTAAAACCTTTTCTTAATAAACTCTAACTTTGCTTCATAGAAAAGCAAACAAGCTTAAAAACAAGTGGAAAAGGACATGGTGGTCACAATTCTGCATCTTGCCTATGTGTACTACTCAGCCGCCTGAGGCTGTGGCATAAAAGAGGCTTTTGTGGAGGAAAATCTGAGCAATGGGCCTCCCACCCAAGAACAGACACACAGGTCCGGACTAGACTCCATGTCTTTCAAGGTCAGAAAGGACCTGAAATTATTATTTTTTTTTTTTAGGAAAAATATGGCTTTACAAAGTCTCCAGGAGCCAGGCTTGGTGATACACATATTTAATCCCAGCACTCAGAAGGCAGAGGCAGGCAGATCTTTGTGAATTCTAGCCAACCTGACCCTACATAATGAGTTCCAGGTCACCCAGAGCTAGAGCTACATAGTGAGATCCCATCTTTTTAAAACGTCTTCAGGGATTCGTTTCTTAGGTTAAGAAAATCCTGCAGGGTTTTCCATTCATGTGCACACTCTCAAGACTCAGTTTGCTCATGTTAGTGAAGAGCTTGTTGTATTTCATTCTGATTTTAGAACAGTCTTCATGAAAGACACGTTTATTGAGAGAGAGTAAAAGAAAATATGCAAAGTAAGGAAAGCAAGAAATCTGAAGCAGGACAGGAAGATTGAGATGTAAGAGCCCAAACCTTCAGGCTCATGTTAGTGAAGAGCTTGTTGTATTTCATTCTGATTTTAGAACAGTCTTCATGAAAGACACGTTTATTGGGAGAGAGTAAAAGAAAATATGCAAAGTAAGGAAAGCAAGAAATCTGAAGCAGGACAGGAAGATTGAGATGTAAGAGCCCAAACCTTCAGTGTAAATAATGTCACAACAGTACTTTTCCTTGGGGACCCTGGCCCAGATTAGAGTAAACAGGAAGCCAGTTCCATAGACAGGAACCCATTGATCTGCGCTTCAACTTAAATAAAAAAAAAAAATTTAAGCCGGGCAGTGGTGGCGCACGTCTTTAATCCCAGCACTTGGAAGGCAGAGGCAGGCGGATCTCTGTGAGTTCGAGGCCAGCCTGGACTACAGAGTGAGTTCCAGGAAAGGCGCAAAGCTACACAGAGAAACCCTGTCTCAAAAAAAAAAAAAAAAAAACTTTAAAGAACTTAAAAAACGAGAGCATGTAGGAGGGTTAAACACAAGCCAGAGGAAGCATATCTTCCAGAATTCTGTCCGCCAATCCCCTGGGAAGTTTGAATGATGGTGATCAGACTAGTTGTCTACATTTTACAACCCCTAATGTAATAAAAATGTGGCAATAGTCGTTAATAACGTGCCTAAACCATTACTTAAACACGGATGTAATGGATGGGATTAGTTAATACCATCTGAAAGAACACAGCTAACACAAACAGCCATATGCAGAAGTTTGTGTGGACATTGTTACCTCCTGTGATAGTCTGAATGTAATGGCTCCCAAAAGCTCATAGGGAGTGGCACTATTAGGGGGTGTGGCCTTGTTGGAGGAAGTGTGTCACTGTGGAGGTAGGCTTTTGAGGTCTCATATTTGCACAAGCCACACCCTGTTGCAAGGTATTTGATTACACTGTGTAAAGATATGTCACTGTGGTTGGTTTAATAAGAAGCTGAATGGCCAACAGCTAGGCAGGATTTCAAGGCACAGAGGATGCTGGGAAGAAGAAGGATGGAGACACCAGGACTGAGAGGAAGCAGCATTGGCAATACAGAGTAAATGTAACCAAGCCACATAAAAGAACATAGATTAAAAGATATGGGTTAATTTAAGTTATAAGAACTAGTTAGAAACAGGCCTAAATTATCAACTGAGTTCTCATAATTAATAAGAAGTCTCTGTGTTGTGATTTGGGAGCTGGCTGGCAGGACAGAGAAAGACTCATTACAAATGGCATCCAATGTGGGAGAACGTATTTCCATATAAGACCTAAGAAAGCTCAAAAAAGGTTCCAAACACAAAAGCAGAGCCAAACATGGCTTCCTGGTCCTGCTGTCTCTCATGAGGGCCACAGTACCTCAGAGATGTGTCTCCCAGCCACTGTCTGTGGGCTTGAGCTGCCAGGAGCTAAGCTGCACAGCAGTGTAAGATTTTGCTCATGCAGACAGAAAAGGTTACAGATACACAGTAAAGCAGGTTCAGACAGAAAAAAAAAACAAAAACTCTAAACAGGTTACAGTGTGTTTAACAATGTGAGTAGGCTTAAGAAAAAAAGAAAAGAAAAGAAAAAGAGTATAGACAGTTATAAAAATAAATAAATAGTTTAAAAATAATAAAGTCTTTAAAAAGAGTAAATAATTAAAAAAAAGAATAAGCTTGTGAAGATGGGAAATACATAAGGAGTCTGGATCCTGTATGTCATTGTGTTATCTTTGAATTTTTTGATTGCTGATAAGCAAACAACAGCTGCTGGGAGACATGGGACTGTAAAAGGGACCACTAAAATAAACCAGCTTAGAAACTTTAAGAATGCCTTCACTTTAAAATGGAACTCAAAAAAATGTATTGCTTTGGGGAAGAGGTTATGCTTTTGTTTCCACAGGAAACTAAAGGCTGTGTACTCATTCAAGGTTGATATAGATCAGATTTGATTGAGGGAGACTCCCTGAAAATCTAGCTATAAATGTAAAGAAATATACCTAAAACAAAATAAAACAAAACCCTACAAGACAGGTAAAAAAAATACATACATACATATATATATATATTTTTACCTGCTCAAACATAAAACAAAAAAAATCATCTTTGGCTGGCTTGTATACAACGTACAGTCCATACTTGTGTTAATGCAGACATGATGTATGTTACCTTTGAAAGTTAGTTTTCAGAGCAGGGGACCAAACACTAATAAAAATGAGTGGCCCAGGCGATCCAGCCTCTCAAAGTGAGTCTGTTACAGTTTCCTCAGAGTTCTGCATCCTGAATAGCTTCAAGGCTGCTGGTTGAGATGGTCCAGCCTCACAGACTATTTTAGCTAGGACTTGACTATTTTCCTAATTTTCTCAGGGTGCTCCAAAGATTTCAGTACCCCCAGACAACAGGAAGCAGTCTAGAGAACACAACATCCATATTCCCAAGAGGTAGATTGGGTGGTTTTTGGTTGTTCAGTAGGTTATGGATATTTGTCATCATTTAGGGGTGTGGTTACAAGTTGTTTTTGACAATGGTCAGGAAAAAAACTGAACAAAGATTAGATTCAGGGACCTTGTTCTGAAAAGAAAAAGGGGGAATATAGAAACAATAGGCTAAAAGGGTAGGTTATTGAATCTACTTTTAAACTAAAAAAGCAACTACTAGTCTTAAATATTTTACATTAGTATGGAATTTTGTATATTGATACAAATTTAGGTTATTTTTGTTATACTGTATATATATGTTTCTATTCTTGTTTAAGATATTGTACAGCTCATTTAAAAAGGTAATGTAAAGTTTTAGTTCTTGAAAGCTTTTTAGGATAATAAAGAAATTCATCTATAATAATCAAACTTGTAGTCATATTAGAAATGTTTTCAAGATTAAACAGATATACTTAGATAGATGGTCTTCAAACACTTCAAAGACCTACAGAATATGGCATTTAAGATGTTTAATAACCTGACACTTTTCATGACCGTGAGACACATCTGCTCCTGACAGCACCAATTTACGTCAGAAAGGATGATGGGCATCGAAGAAACTCCATATGGAGTTTGCTTTCAATGTGGCAAAACTAGCCATTTTGGCAAAAAACTGTTCATGTCTTGAATGATCACCATATGCTTGTCCAAACTGGACAAGCAGGACATAAAGGAAAGAGGCTGTTGAATTTTGCCAAGATAAGGTGGGACAGTCCTTCAAAGCTCCTGCTTCATAGAAAAGTCTTTCAGATATTCTAGGCCTGTAAGCTAAAGATGGATGCCCCAACATTGCAGAGGAATCTTGGGGTGTCTGTCTGGGCAGCCAAATGTCTCTGTCATTTCTTAGTTTTGAAAGTTGCTTGTACTGCACTTCCTGTTTACTCAGGTAATATTATATCCTTCTGGGGTCTTTGATGGAGTTAAAGACTAGATAGTTATAGTTGTACTTTTCCTTAGTTATGATAGAAGGTAAATTAAGTACAAAGCTTTGGACTCATCAAGATAAGATTAAAAAAATGGAGTATTTTCTTTGAATTTGCCAAATACATTAGATTGTAAGTATAATTTTTACATTATCATTGTTCTTATTGTATGTAGTTGTACTATGTCAGAGTTAAAAATCCTTTTCTTTTTATTTAGACAAAAAGGGGGAAATGTTGCAAGACATTTGAGTACACTGTGTAAAGATATGTCACTGTGATTGGTTTAATAAAAAGCTGAGCGGCCAATAGCTAGGCAGGATTTCCAGGCACAGAGGATGTTGGGAAGAAGGGCAGAGATACCAGGACTGGGAAGAAGCAGCATGGGCAATACAGAGTAAATGTAACCAAGCCACATAAAAGAACATAGATTAAAAGACTGGGTTAATATAAGTTAGTTAGAAACAAAAATAAGCTATCAGCTAAACTTTCACAATTAATAAGAAGTCTCTGTGTTGTGATTTGGGAGCTGGCTGGTGGGACAGAGAAAGACTCACTATAACACCCAGTGTCTCAGTTCACTTCCTTTTGCCTTCAAATCAAGATGTAGCTAGCACCATGTCTGCCTGCATGCCACATGTCCCATTATGATGATAATGGACTAAACCCCTGAAACTGTAAGCCACCTCAATTAAATGCCTTTCTTTATAAGAGTTGCCATGATCATGGTATTTCTTCACAGCAATAGAAACCCTAACTAAGACACTTCCTTTGGATTGTCCTTTTATAAGCTAAGAGTATTTTTATATTTAATTTCAAAAAAGCCACCAAACTATCTTTCAAAAAAAGTTATTCTATTTTGTATTCCCATTAGCACTGAATAAGATTGCAGTTGCCCAGGTCCCCACAGCATCTGGTATCATCAGTGTTCTGGATTCTTGCCATTGTCATATGTGTGTAGTGAATCTCAGTGCTATTTAAATTTCCATTTCTTTAACAACAGATGATGTATCTTATTGTTGAGTTTCAAGAGTTCTTGTCTTTAAAAGATTTAGTTTTACTTTAGGTATATGAGTGTTTGCCTACAGGTATATATGTGTACCACATGCGCACCTGGTGCCTGCAGAGGTCAGAAGAGGGTGTTGATCCCCTGGGACTGGAGTTACAGGCAGGTGTGAGCTGACATATGGGTTCTGGGATTCAAAACTAGGTCCTCTGCAAGAGCAGGAAGAGAGCTCTTTGTGTATTTTGAATAGGTCTTTTCTCAGATAAACCTTCTGCAAGCATTTTCTTCCCGTGTGTCACTCATCTCCTTCTCTACATGTTTCCCCCCCTCCACCCCCAAGCAGAATTTTTTGAAAGTTAATGACATTTGGCTCACTGGTTCTTTCCTTTATGGACCTCAACTTCAGCGTTTCATCAAGAAAAAAGTCATCAGCAAACAGAAGATCACTAGCTGCTCTCCCATAGTGCCTCTTAGGAGTTTTATCATTTTGCACTTTACAGTAAGGTTTGTGGTCTATTTGTAGTTGTTTTTGTGGAGTACAATGTCTATGTCTAGGTTTAGTTTTTCACATTTGGATATTCAGTTATTTTATTGCTTTGCTCCTGTATAAAAACAAACAAACATAAAACCATTGGCTTTATTTCACGGCCCTGTTTCTGAACTGTATTTACTGTATGCATTAGTCCACACAGTCTTGATTATTGTTGTTTTCATGTGTCCCATGGCTGGGTAATGTCAACCCTATTTCAATACTGCCTTGTTCTTCTGCATTGGGACTCTATTGGTTGCTCTTAGGTCTTTTCCTTCTCCACATAAACTTTATGACCAATTGTTGATATCTACAAAATGACCTACTTGGATTTTGATTGAGATTGCACTGCCTCTATAAGTCAAATTTGGAGTATGATACTTTCTTCTTAGCCATGAAATATCTCTTTGTGGATTGTCTCTTCATTTATTTAGTTCTCTGATTTCTTTCCTTCCATCTTACAACTTTCCCAGATAGATCTTGTGTGTTTTTCAAGATTTGTACTTAAGTATTTTATATCACAGGGTACCAAGATAGATGGTATTTCGTTTTTAGTTCTAATTCCACATGTTCATTGTTGTAATATAGGAAAGTGGCAGTCTTTTGTATGTCACTCTTACACCTGCCAACATTAGCTTTATTGGTCATTAATTCCAGGGTGGTCTTTGTTGTTGATGATTGTTTAGAATTTTCTGCAAAGAAGTGTTCTATAAAGACTCATATAGAAATCATTTTAAATTACTTGGGTCAACTTTGGTTGCAACTAGTAAACTATACTGCTATAGCAGGAAAACAGTCACGTGCAATATGTAAAGAAAGGAGTGTGCCTCTGTTTCAATAAAACTTTATTTCAATACATATTTATTACATTACTACTTTACATATTTAGTTTCAGAGAGTAGGTAGACTGACTATTTTGACTCATGAGCTGTGGTCTGCTGGCCCCTGATCTAGGACAACTGACCCTTTGGAACCTAGTTCCAGTTCTCTTTTCACTGACTCAAGTGGACACAACAAAAGTTCAGGAGCTTGCCATTGACTGGCTTTTTCTCATTTGGGAGCACGTAGAAGAAACAAAAACAGAGACTTCCTGTCCATGAACTCCTCTCAGCTCAACTTTCATCTACAAATGACAGTCTTATGGCCTCTTCAAATCTCTTTACTCTAAGATCTGAAGAATCTCACCACCAGTAGGCAGGCTAGCATGGAGTGGGGAATCTCCTGGGACCCCTCCCCATAGACAAAGAACTATAAGATGCCCAGGACTGCTGAGAGCAGAAGAAGCAGCCTTCCTAAGGGATGACTTCCCTCATTGGATATCCAATATCCAATGGTCAGCCCTGAAATCATATACATACAATTAACAGTAAATGGACCCAGCTGGTTGTATTGATTTATTTAGGCATTTGTGTATATACACGCAGCAACAACAATTAAAGGAAAAGGGGCCATAAGTTTGAGAGGGAGCAAGGGGGGATGTACACGAGAGGAATTGGAGAGAAGAAAGGGGGTAAATGATGCAATTATATCTTGATTTTTAAAAATAAAGAAATTGAAAATCCTCTTTGTTCTGTGACATAAATAGCATTAAAACAGAACACACGGACTAGAGCTTTAGATGAAGTTCCAAAGGAGGAAATGTTTCATCAGTAGTTCTGGGCATAATTGTCTTTGAGCCAGTCAGGTTTTAAATACTTCAACAAAACTTGAATTAATCTGGGGCCAGAATCATTAAACAAAGTAACTGAGTGGGTAAAAAACATTGTCTAACATTTAAAGATCTTTCTGTTTCTCTCTGGCACATGGGGGCAACACCACATGGAATCTTACAAAGGCTCAGAGAGTTTCCCCACTGCAGACCTTAGACAGAGTGGTATGGGCTGTGGAAGAGAGGAAGGTAAAGGATAGTGGGCGGACAGGAGACAGCCAAAATCCTAGGTCTCACCAAACTGCAGTGCTTACCGGCTTTTGTTTTTCTTTTCCTGTCTGGTATTCCCCAGGCTGAACTGAAGACAGGTCTGAACAACTGAGGGGTAAATACTGGCTGACCAGAGAGAGTTAAAAACAAACACAACAAAAATCAAAAAACCTTGTATGCTTAGCCCAGAAACAGAAAAGGGAACTGCCAAAACTCAGAGAGGATGCCGCCTCCTTCCTCCCCTCTCTGTTTTCTTACACCTGCAATACCATGGCAGTAATGACGGAGGCTGTGAGGCCACAGAGCTGAACCTTCTTTTGCAGTCCAGGAAGATGGGGTTCCAAGAGGATGAGGCAATCAATCACACCCCCTGTCTCTCTTTCTCTTTGCCCCTAGTCGTCTTCCCCTAGTTGGTCCCATGGGCAGTGGAGTCAGGTAACTAAAGCCTCAGCATCCTGGCAGAAGATGATATAAGAATTCAAGAAAATACAGTTCAGGAAAATGATGACCGCCCCCCCCCCCGCCCCCATGCTGTTTTTGAACCACTGGGGTAACTGCCTAGCTGCAAATGCATGGAACTGATCCTCATCAACCTTCCAAAGACATGGGGGGCAGATGGGATGATGGATGGCTACCTAGACTACAGACCGACCACAAGGTAAGACCCATGCAGGAGAGCCAGCAGACTGACTCTGAAGAGATCACAGGAGGGAATTGGCCAATCACACAACCATTCCACATGCAGACAGAGCATGCACCAGTCAGGTGGTAAAGCTCCCAACAACGTGTGCTCGAAAAGTACTTATTTTCTGTGTAATAATTTTAAAACAAAACAAACAGCAACAGAATGGCCATGAGCCACAGTTATGTCTTAAGGTCTCTGGGTGCAAGCATCAGAAATACCCTAGTTCACTTAGGCAGAAAAACATTTTGTTTGAAGACTACTTATTGGCTCAGGGAATTGACAAGAACAGAGAAGAACTAGAACAGCAAGGTGATGAAAGGTCCTGAGGAGGACCTCTCACTGGCCCTGTCATCAGGGCTACTCAGTTCCAAAGGGCTGTTCCAGGCGGGAGGGTTGCTGGATATTTGGATTTCCATGGGGATGTCCAGAAGGACTAGGGGACAAGTGCAAACCGGAGAGATGTTCACTTGTCAGCTGCCAAAAAAATAGGTAAAATACAACCATTGCCCTGTCCTACAGATGAGAAAAGCAGGGTAAAAGGGCTAGAATGTGTGCTCCCGACTGCCAAGGAATTGGTGGAAGAGGCTCTGGCCTCCAGGGAGCTTCGTACAAACCATGGTGCCCGCCTGAAACAAAGAAGAGAAGTAATTTGAAGCAGAAGTTCCCATTTGTGCCTGACTCTGCAGTTAAAATGAACCTTAACCCAGTTTTGTTTTTCTGTTTGTTGTTGTTGTTGTTTTTAACAGTTTGGGGTTTTATTTTGTCTTGGAAATATGAACAATAATTTCTTTTTCAGTCTATACTGCCTCTGATATATCCCTAAGGAAGCAGTATTTGAAGATTTTGGCCACATATCCATCAGCAATATTTTTGAGGTTCGGTCCTTGTGTGTCTATGTTCTTTTGTAAACTATGTCTACTACAATATTCATTTATTGTGTGTATTCTCAGTAACATGTTAGAAAGAAAATGTTCAAAAACATCCACACAGTACAAAATCACCATTTCCTTAGTAAACCGCTCACGAGTCAGTTGATGAATGTGCTTCGACTATCTGGTCCTACGTTCAAATGATTTTTAGACTTGATGCTAATAGTTGCTCTAATTAGAAAAAATAAAACAGACATGTAAATCCAAAGGTGAAAACTACATCTTTGGCTATGTTAATTAAATTACAACTATGGGTCTTGTTTTTGTAAACCCAAGCTATGCAAATGCCAAGGGTTTCGGTGGTGGGAGTGTAGTGGAGAACTGAGTAACTTTCCATTTATGCTGCTGTTAGGCAAAGAAGGAGAAGATGTTACATTGTTTTATTTTTAGAAGATGGCTTCAAGACTCCTGTAACTTGTTCTTTTTTTTTTTCAGCTAGAAAGCTTAAATATATTAGAAAGCTATGAGTCCTACTGTTTAAGGGTTGTGCAGATAGAAGAGCTTATAGGAGCTAGCCTGGCATGGGAGAGTTCATAGGAGCTAGCCTGGCATGGGAGGGTTTGGAGAATGTCTTAGTTAGGGTTTTTATTGCTGTAAAGAGACACCATGACCATGGCAACTCTTATAAAAAAAACATTTAATTGGGGTGGCTCACTTACAGTTTTAGAGGTTCAGTCCATTAAGATCATGACGGGGAGCATGGTAGCACACAGGCAGATGTGGTGCTGGAGCTGAAAGTGTTACATTTTTACAGGCAACAGGAAGTCAGCTGACACACTGGGCAGTGTCCTGAGCATAAGAAACCTCAAAACCAGCCCCCACAGTGACATACTTCCTCCAATAAGACCATATCCACCCTAACAAGACCACACCTCCTAATAGTGCCACTCCCTATGAGATTATGGGGGGGGGGCAGTCAATTACATTCAAACCATCACAGAGAAGCTAGCCTGGGGTAGGAGAGTAGGGGCTAGCCCAGCATGGAAGAGTTTATAGGAGCTAGCCTGGAATGGGAGGATTCGTAGGAGCTATTCCAACATCCTCTGCAGTAGTGAAACCATGACAGGATGGAAGTGCATTGGATGGAAGGCCTTTGCAGGTTGGGCAGTGCCTCAGCAGGGACAGTTCTGGCTGCACAAGCATGGGGACCCACGCTGGAATTCTCAGCCACCATCTAGATGTGGGTGCGGTAGTCCCCACATCAGTACCCCAGCACTGGAGAGTAGAGACGGGAAGATTCTGGAACTCACTGGCCAAGCAATCTAGCCAATAGGTGAATGTCAAGTTCAGTGAGAAAACTTACATCAGAAAAAAAAATGAAGTGGAGAAGAAATCCAGTAAAAAATCCATTTTCAGTCCTGCCCTTCATGTATATGCAATGTACATCTACACAGACACATGAATACATGGAAACACATTCGCACACATTCAGCACCTATGCTCCTTTGCTGTGGGATGGTCTGTATGTCAAATTTCTCTGACTGGTCAATAAATAAAACACTGATTGGCCAGTGGACAGGCAGGAAGTATAGGCGGGACTAACAGAGAGGAGAATTGAGAGAACAGGAAGGTGGAGGGAAATACTGCCAGCCACCGCCATGACAAGCAGCAAGTAAAGATGCCGGTAAGCCACAAGCCACGTGGCAAGGTATAGCTTTATAGAAATGGATTAATTTAAGATATAAGAACAGTTAGCAAGAAGGTTGCCACAGCCATACAGTTTGTAAGCAATATAAGTCTCTGTGTTTACTTGGTTGGGTCTGAGTGGTTGTGGGACTGGCTGGTGACAGAGATTTGTCCTGACTGTGGGCCAGGCAGGAAAACTCTAGCTACACTCCTTTGCAAATTTCTTTCTCCATAGCACTTCAAAAGTGGGAAAGAGGGCTGGGGGTGGGAGGAGTGGAGGGGGGATCTGTGCATGGTATGTGGAGTGAGCAGAAAATTTCTTAATAAAGAAAAAAAAGTGGCTACTGTCTTTCTAGTAGACTTCACTTTTACCTTAAAACAGTAGATTCAGAATGTTCTTTAACAATCTGCAAGGGAGCATACTATCCATAAGTATATGACAGGGAAAATGGCAAATAGTAATTACATTTGATCTTTTATTAAGTAAAAACACTTATACTTCATCTTCTCAGTGAAGCTTTCCTTCTAGATTTGTTGGATGGGTTTCATCAGAAGTATTTTCCTCTGTACATGTTTAAAGAAAAAATGTAAAATAAATTTCAATCTGAAGGCATTGGGAAGTTCATTGACTGTGGGGATGGGGGGCCAGGCAGTGCAGTTAGACCTGCTTCTCTCTCTAAGAAGAACCAGGCTGAAAGGGTCATCAAGCTCTCAGCTCTACTGACCACGGTGCTTGGGGCAGTGGAGCTTAGGGGTAAGCTGGTGGCTTAGTTACTGTGGTGGCTGTGCTGGTTGTCAACTTGAGTACTTCTGGAATTAACTAGAACCCAAGCAGTCAGGTACACCTGTGAGGAATTTCATTTTTCTAATTTAATCATCTTAAGTGGGAAGGCCCCCCTTTAACCTAGATTTTTTTTGAGGTGAAAAGATATACCTTTGATCCAGATCTTTTGAGGTGGGAAGAGCCACCTTTAATCTGGACCACACCTTCTACTGGCAGCCTATGTAGATGACGTGGAAGAAGGAAGCTCTCTCTTTTTGTCTGCTTGCTCCTGCTCTTGATCTCTCTCCTGACTACAAGTCCATTCCTTCCCTGGCATTGGAGCCTACTTCTTTGGGATTCCAACGTATAGTGAAGACCAGTTGAGACATCCAGCCTTGTGGACTGAACTGGACTCTTAGACCTTCTGTTAGTAGACAGCCAAAGCTGGACTAGGCTGACCACAGCCTGTAAGCTATTCTAGTAAATCTCGTGTGTGTATGTGTGTGTGTGTGTGTATGGGAATATATATATGTATGTATATATGTGTATATACATACACATATAATGTATATATGTATATATACATACATATATATACTCATTCTGTGAGTTCTGTTCCTCTAGAGAACCCTTACTAATGCAGTTACTTTTCTGATGCTGTGATAAAATATCCAACAAAAGCAACTTAGGAGAAGGAAGGTTTATTTTGGCTCACAGTTCCAGGATGCTGTTCCTCATGGTGGGGAAGGCGTGGCAAACAGAGCTCAAAGCAGCCGTACATCATCACCAGTCTTGAATCTGATATGGGTGAATGTGCAATGCAGCTGACCTCCTCTTTCTTCTCCATTTGTTCTGTTCAGGACCACAGTGGGTAGGTCTTCTCACATTAAATAACTTAATCACCACAATCCTCCATAGGCATGTCCAGAGGCTCATCTCCCCAGTGATTCTCCATGCTGTCACACAGACAACAATAACTATCACAGCTGGATTAGCCTTCTCAGTAACTCAAGTCCAGCTCCCGATCTTTCCCATCTCTATGTGAATCAAGGTGATCTCTAACTACTACCCTTCATTGCTTCCATTTCTACTTAAGCAAAGGCTACCTTGTTGGAAGAGGAGCACATAAGCCAGAGACTGAGACAATCAGATCAATGTCAGTCTCATTAAAGAATTACTGGGTCATCAAGAGCAGAAAACACAATCAAACAGAGAAGAATGTAGGCAGAATATTTTGTCCCACCACTCAGCTCTGTCCCACCAGCCGGCTCCCAAATAACCACATAGAGACTTATTTTTAATTGTAAATGATCAGCCAATAGCTTGGGCTTAGTAATAAGCTCTTACAATTTAAATTAACCTGTATTTCTTATCTATGTTCTACCACGTGGTGGTACCTTTCTTCAGCACAGTATGTTCATCTTGCTTCTCCCTGTGTGACTCTGGTGACTCTGCCCTTCTTCTTCCCAGCATTCTCTCATTCTGGCTCTCCTGCCCAACCTCTTCCTGCCTAGCTATTGGCCAGTTGGCGATTTATTAAACTAATGAGAGAAACACATCTTCACAGTGTACAAAAGGATTATTCCATAGCAGAAGAAAGAACACATGACAGATATAAATGTACAAGGGATCCAAATAATGTGGTTATTAGCTATGAACTTAAAATACATATGACTAACATGCCCGAGTCATTAAAAGATAACTCTGAGAATATTGGCAGAGATTCAGGAAGCATAAAATAATCAAAATCTGGGGGGAAACACAAGTAAGACTTCAATGAATGGACTGAACACCAAATTAGGAACAGCTTCAAAAACTGTATAAGCTGGATGTAGATCAGGGGGAAATGTTTAGACTGAAGCATGAAGAGACGGCCAGAGACACAGAGTGGAGAAGAAAAAAGGGGGAAGAAGCAGAGAGAAACTAGGTAGAAGAAGAAACATTTTCAAAGAGAATGAGCTTCTGCATGCTGGTGATGGACATGAGACTTCAAGTTCAAGCTGCCTAAGACATCCTGTGCAGGCTAATGCGTCTTTCAACAGGTTCCACTGGTACAAAATTCACCTCACCAGTGGCAGCTGGTGGCTCTCTGTGGAGGGCTGCCTTGCCCATCTTTAGAGAAGCCAGTGAGGGTTGTGTGGAATGTGTTTCAAATGTCTAATTGTGCTTGTGAGTCCCGAACTTTTCTCTCATCACCTGGGTCACAACGACTATCTCCTGTCCATGGTGGCTGCCGGTACAGAGGCTTTGTATTCACCGACAGTTTCTTTTAGGTTTCAATTACTTTAAGCAATTACACATAAAGATTCACACACACAGACTTTGTACATTTCATTATTAAAATATTCCCGGGTAAACAACGAATATACTTGAATCTGCTAATTCAGAGCGAGCGCAGCAAACTTTTCTATAAAATGATAGAGTAAATATTTGAGCTTCCTAGGGCACTTACAATCTCTCTTGTACCTATAAAGCAACACCATCACAGCACAAAGTAACCTCAGACAGTCCATAAGCTATAAGCATGGCTGTGTCCCAAGCTTTATTACAGCCAGTATTACAGATGGGCCATAGTTTACCTGCCCTTAATTTAACTGAATAGCAACTTCCCACTCTATAGAATTGGTTATTATTTTTTTTTTTTAGATCTTCACTGTAATGGTTAATTTTTCTTGTGGATTGGATACATGCAGGATCACCCAGGGGAGGAATCTCAATGAGAAATTGTCTAGATTGGCCTGTGAACAGATCTGTGAGTGACTGTTCTTAGTTGGGTTAGCTGAAGTTGGAAGACCCGCTGTGAATATGAATAGCATCGTTTCCTAGGCTGGGCTTGAAGGGGAAGAGACCTAGCTGAGCACAGGCAGGCAGGCAGCAGTCCACTGCTCTCTGCTCTTGACTGGGGAATATAATGTGACCAGGTGTTTCAAGTTCCTGCCACCTTGTTCTCCCTGAAATGATGGACTGTCGCCTGGAATTGTGAGCCCTTCCTTTCTTAGTCTGCTTTTGCACATTTCATCAAAGCTTAGATTTTTTAAAGCTGAATAATACTATCTGTTAGCTTGGTTCCTATGTAATGTGACCAACTCTCCTGGAGATCTCACTGTCAATAAATATTTGGAGCGCATGATTTTTCCAATTTTCCAGTTTAAAAAAGGGTATATGAAGGTTCCATTATTTTCTTCTCCTCCAAGCCAGTCATTATTTATTGTCTGGATGGCTAGTCTTCCATGCCAACCACAGTCCTTCAGAGCAGCAGTCCCCTGCTGTTAACAGACAATCCCTAACTTACATTGTCACAAGGGCAGAGTCTACTCAGCAGAAACTGTACATCAAAAGCCTACATCACTGTACTGTATTGGTTTCCTCTCCTGTTGCTGTGATAAAATACTTGACCAAGCAACCACACTGCACCCATCAGCAAGCAGAGAGGAAGGAAGGCTCACATGCTAGTGCTCAGTTCATTTGCTCCATTTTATACAACCCAGGATCCCCTGTCCAGGGAATGGTCTCGCTCATAATTAAAACAGTTCTTCTAGCATCAGTGAATATAATCAAGATACGCCCTCACAACACACACACACACACCATACACACACACACACACACACACACACACACACACACACACACACACACACCACACACACACACACACACACACACACACACCACACACACACACACACACACACACACACACACACACACACACACACACACACACACGTAGGCATGGCCAGAGACCCATCTCCTAGGTCATGTTAGATTCTGCCAAGCTAACAACACCAACTATTGAAACAACCATTCTGGGTTTCATCTCAACACACATGTCTCATGAGATATTCGACATTCTATCCTAAAACATGTTTTATGCTCTGTAAGTTTTGCCAACTCCAGGCTAGTGTAAGAGTTCTGCATAAGCTGAGGTAGGCTGGGTTAAGTGATGGTATTTGTAGGCTGGATGTATTTTCAACAGCATAGTTTCAGTTTATAATGGATTCATCAGGACATAATCCCATCACAAGTCAAAGAGCGTTTGTAGTGTTTGCATTGGAGAATTCAAAAACACTTGACTGAAGTGATAGGCCAAAGCCCTCTCCCTACCTGGACTATTAAAGAATATCTAGTTCTGTGGAATTCTTTTTCACTTTTTAAGGAATTTTAACCACCCCCTCTTCTCTCCCTCACATCCCCTCTCTGAGTCCACCTCTCCCATTTTCTTTCCTGACCCTTCCTAGACCCTTCCTGCTTCAATGCGAAGGGTTTTGAAGGTTAGGGAATGGGAAGAATAAGATGTACCTGGTATCCCTGGGGGTGTCAGAGAACCATGTTTGAAAATTATGGCAGTGAGAGCAGCGTGATGGTGGGCAGAGGGCCACAGGAGCTGAGTGGGATGGAGGAAGACAGAGTACGTGAGAGTGGGATGTAAATCTCTCACTGCTAAAGGACAGGTATAAACAAAAGGAGAGGCTCAAACCCTTCATTACAGACTGGAGAAGAGCTGGTGAATGGCTCAGCAGGTAAAGGCACTCACTGTGCAAGCCTGATGACTGAGTTCAATTCCCGGATCTCACAGTGGAGAGAGAACAGACTCCAGAAAACTGTCCTCTGATCTCTGATTTCCACTTGTTCTCTGTGGCATTAAACACACACATACACACACACACACACACACACACACACACACACACACACACACACACACACACTAGTGATAATAATAAACAAGTCTAAAATAAACAAAAAATAACGAGCTTGAGCTTTTTTATTTGTATGTTTTTAAAATAGGTAGGCAGATGGATCTAAAGATAATAGACATTCAGCCAAACTGACAGACAGATGGATGCAAATGCACGAGCATGTGTGTATGCATATGTACACACCTGTGCAGGGCAAAGGCAGACAGCTGCAATACCTCAGTAGCAGCCCACATCTAGTGCCTTTTCTAATACTTTCCTCCATTGAAGCAAATTGGAGACTGGGGTGGGAAATGCTGGAAACAAGCCTGGAATATCTATGGTGCCAGATAGTAAGGAAGTGCTCAGAGAACAGAGGGCACGTGATCACTGATCGGCCTGTGATGGGAGCTACTGGCACAGGCTCAAGTGGACAAAACTGGGGGCAAAGGGACAAATTATAACGGTGGTGATAACAAAGAGCGTGTTAAAGCCCCTTGAGGACCCCCGAGTCCACACTTACATCATGGTGTGAATAAGAAGCAATCACAGAAAGGGGGAGTTTTCGGCTCATAGAATAACAAACACAGGTAGACAAAGGCATGAAAACAAGCAGGAAGTAGGGGAAGGCTTGATTATTGAATAAATAATGGGAAGTTCAGCAGCAGCAATAAGGCAGACACATCTGGGCAAGCCAAACTGTATCTACTAGACAAATGCAGGGCAATGTGACCATCAGCAAAGCCAGTATTGGTCATGGATTCAATCAAACACACCAACTGTGGTGCAAGCTATGATTTATTTACTCACTTCAAGCTTCGCTGGTATCTTTGTGGAGCTTGTGAGAACCCACCTCACTCACTCTGTTGGGAGTTGGCACATAATGGAGAAGAGTGGAGAGCTTTGTAGAGCCCTAGCATCTGGGGCTGAGGACATAGCTCAGTCCGCTTGTCTAGCCCACATCGGGTCTTGGGTTTGATCTTCAGCACTGCATAAAAACTGGCCATCGTGGTGTATGCTTGTCATTCTAGCACTCAGAAAATGGAGGCAGGATGAGCAGAAGCTCAAAGTCATCCTCAGCTTCACAGACAATTCAAGGCCGGCCTGGACTGAGACTTTGTCTTAAAAAGAAAGAAACAAACAAGAAAGCTAGCATCTGGCATCAGTTAATACAGGGCCACCACACACAGTGTCAATGAGGCCCCAGCCAAGGGAAGGTAAGCAGAGGCAGAAGCAGCCTTCATCCCCCTTGCCAAGCAGTTTGCGTTGGTGGGCGATGGCATCATCAGGAGGAAAGAATGTGGCTTTCTAAAGGCCACACTGAGAGCAGCAGGCCGTCCATTCGATGCTTGTGATGAAACAGCCTTTACGATGACACGGTGGTGTGCGGTGGCCCTAGGCAAGAGTGGCATTTGAAAACTAGTCTTCCTGAGGACAACTTCTCCGATGTGGCGAGCTATATGGTAAGGCTGTCAGAATGACAGAGGCACCAGCAGAGAAGCTGGTGACAGCACGAGAGAGAATCCATGAGCTGGTCCCCCCTCCAAGTACAATGACATGGCAGCAAAACACAAGGACCCTGTCCTAGGCGGTCACAGCCACTAGGAGGTGCATTAGCCTCACCACGGCCTCATTCACCGTAATGAGGGAGTGGAAAGCCCTGTTTCCAGGAAGCGCTTTCAATGTGGCTCAGGGTCCGCCTTGGAATTGTACTCAAGTTTGTGTCCCAGAGGTGGGAATGGACCGAGATGCAATAACCACACACTATCCTGCTCCCAGGGACTCACAAATTCTCTACCCTCTCAGGATGTTGACTAACATCCTGCAGTGGACACTCAGGGGTTCTAGCCATGGGATCCTGGGGAGTTAGATGCTAAGTGAATGAATGCTTAAGAGGCAAATATACCTTTGCCTCTAGATGCATTTCAAAAGGGTGATTTATTCTTTTTCAAGAACTTGTAACACAGAACGACTAAAAACATACTTAGGTTGCTAAGATGTGCCGGGCAGAGGGTCAGTTGATTGGAAGGCAGCCTTGTCACTCACAGTACCAGTCCTGAAGCCCTGACTTCTTCACTCAAGCCCAGATGCATGGCCTCCCACACTTTCCCACGCTGTTGGCATACAGACTTAGAAGCTGTTCTCAGACTCACTGCATGGGGAGTCTGACTTCTCGACTTCCTCCCTGGTGACTTCCCAACTTGGCTTCTGTAGGAAGAAGATCTGCTTTTCTCCCAGAGGAGGCCAAATGTCATGACAGGAAAAAAAAAAAAAAAGCTGCTAGCAACAAGGGGCCCCAGTGCAAGAGCAAGGAGTAGGTTGGACCCAAGACCCTGACCAGATCCTTCTACTGGAATGGAGAAGGGAAAAAACAAAGGGTTTGCTAAAGCTGATTCACTCACTCAAGAGACTTCTCATTCCAGTAGCTCTGCATGCCTTCCTTGGTTCCGTCCCCACCCCTATACACCCCCTCACTGCTAGTTCTGAAAGTCAGTGAGTGATAGGTTAGCATGGTGTTCATCCCATGGTGTCACCTAGCAACGTGCTGTTCATAAATAGCCACAATCATCTCTTCTCCAAAAATGGCTAAAACTCCTCTTAAAGGCATCAGGAAAAATGCTTAGCTCTTTGGAGCTGGTGTGAAATATTCCCGTCTCAGCCTTATTCCCAGCCTTCCTCTTCCTCTGCTCAAACTGACCTCCCAGTGTGCTCCTTGTTTACACTTGGCCTTTTTTTAAGTGCATATTTCCTCCTAGGGGCCACATCACAGCTGCTCATGTAAGTATCCCAGTTCTTTTGCAAACTTCATTGAGCTAAAAAACAACTCAAAAGCCAAAAGCAGCCCTTTCTAATCGTCACCTTTTGCACTTGAGAGGAAATCACACTGAAAGTAGTAGAATTAGAATATTAACTCTGAGAAAGAGTTGCCTCTAGGAAAGTTAAAAGTGTAATAAATGTACAGTGCTGTCAAGTGAGAGATTTCTCTTTCTATTAAAAGTTGGAATTCAAAATAACACTAAGAGTCCACTGCCAACCATGTCAGTGCACACCTGTAGTCTCAGGACTCAGGGGGCTGAGGTCAAAGAATTGCACTGAGTCTCACCTGGGCTATATAGTAAGACTGTTTTTAAAAAACTAGTAAAGGTAGGGCTGCTTCCATTAGCTAGGTCAATATTTAATAAAGTTAAACTAACTCATAATTCCAATATGCCTTTCAGGGTTGCCTACAGTATTCCAAATACTGACCTAGGTAACAATACAAAAATGGATGAACCTGTGCTGTTAAGAAGTTAAAAGTATACAGAGAAATGTGGGAGATTTCTCATTGCAAATGGAATAAACAATACTTGAGACAAATATCATAAAAAAGTGTGTCTTACGTTTCTGGCTTGAACAACGTGGTAGATGTGGGCGCCACATATTACAGTAAGGAGGACCGGGAGGTGGAGGAAGAATAGGAGTCTCCTTTGGGGTGCATTGAACTTGAGGTGTCCTGGAGACATCTGTAGAAGTCAGGGTCAGACAGGAAATGGATGCACCCCACACTAAGTAACTGAGCAAAGAGGGAAAGGAGACCCACCTAGGGTGACCCCAGGACAAGCCAAAGTAGAGTGGGTTTGCCTTCTAGCAGTCTAAAGGAGTAACTGACACTGGGGAGCACTGACCTCAGTAGAGGAAACCACTTCTCCTACTAGAGGGATGCAATAGAGGGTCTTGTTCCTCAACTTCCCATCTCTTGTTTAGGCCTTCCAACAGGCAGGGTTGGGATTGAGAGGGGGTATCAGGGTGGTACGGTTATATTATAACAGACAGGAAGGAGATGGGCTGAGAATGATCTAGAGAAGAAAATGGAAAAAGATCAGAACCACAGCCAGTGTAGATGGGAGAAGGCGGCATTGGTTAGACAAGCCTGAGAGTTAGGAAGGGGGTCTAAAGCTGGACATCCTGGAATTCCTCAGTTAATGATTGGTAAATAAAGCCATGTCTCCAGATGAAGTCACTCTGAGAAGACAGAGGGCTCAAGCCTGCACATGAAGACAGCTTGAAGGCCCTAGGTAGCATGAGCTTTCAGATGGCGCTGAGAAGGATCAGCCAGTGAGTTTGAAACACTACAAAACTCCATATTCTGCACTGGGACTTCCAGAAAGGATTTGGTCTGTGTGATGGTAGAGTGTGCGCCCTCATTTCTTATCAATTTGATATAAGCTAGGTTCATTAGGTAGGAAGAAACCTCAGTTGAGAAAATGCCTCCATCACGTTGGACTGAGAGCAAGTCTGTGGAGGGCATTTTCTTGATTGATGTATAAAGTCTGCAGTTTGGATGCTCAGAACCCATGTAGAAGCTTCACAGTCCTGGCAGCTCATCTGTAATCCCAACACACGGGAGGAAGAGACAGCTGATGCAGGGTAAACTGGTTACGTACCTAGACTATTCAGAATTGTTGAGTTCCATGAACAGTCAGAGGCTCTGCCTAGGTAAATAAAATGGACAGCCATTGAGGGGGATAGCTACCATTAACTTTGGGCCTCTGCATGCAAGTGTACACAGGTGTGAACACACACACACACACACACACACACACACACACACACACACACACACACACACACACACATTCAAAGACCAGGAAAAAATTACCTTTAATCAGAACTCAAAGAGTACAGTAAAAAAAATATATGGATTCCTTCCTCACAGTTGTAGTGAGCTAATTTAGCCCAGGCTCATGATTTTTCTGGCCATTCTGAGGTAATTATTCTGTGGCTACTTGGTTATTTTCTCTTTTTGTTCTCTGTATGGGACTCCAATCCAGCACAAGGACTAGTGGGAAGATGCAGTTTCCAAGCAGGGTTTCCAAATAGGTAATCAGCATGCAAAACTAGGCCTGGGCTAGGAGGAGCAGTTAGGTCCTTCAGTCTCCAGCACCCCTCTCGCCCACAATACCAGGCATTCAGTGACGGCACCTCCCTCTAAGTGGGTATTGCCACTGATGAAGACATAGCCTATCACTGTGGGTGTTCTGATCTTAAGAGTACTGTGTCTCAAAGGAGGACCAAGGAAAAAGGAAAATGCTTAATACTATGTGTTCTTTATTTTTTAAGGTGTCTCCAGGTTTGCTGAAGATATTGCAGAGCTGCAGAAAAGGTTTGAACAGCTCCACATGGTGTTTTGAAATTCATCCCAACTGTAGGCTGATGGACCTGAAATGGGATAGACTGTCAGAATCCAGAAGCTTCAGCCATTTCCTTGGTGTCAGGATTCTACCTTAATGATCTCCTGATCCAGGCCTGAGACCTCAGGAACACAGTTATCTCTTCCTCCTTTTGCAACTTGGTAGAAATACCTCACACAGGACCTCCCTAAACCCACTTTATCAGATGTGTGACATAGCCTACTATCTTATTTGCGAGCTTCCTGCCAGACATAATGGCAGTTTCCTCACACTAGAGCTTGTTTGTGTGCAAGATGATACCCAGGTGCATACAGTACCTCTCAATGATGACCCAGGATACCCTCATAGTTTGGGTGTAAATGTGGTCCATGTTGGCAGGTCCTGGTACTGTTTTATTTACTGAGCTCTTGTATGCTAGGGATCAGGGGGATAAACCTGAACTCATCTCAGACAACTTAGTTTATGATTATTAAATAGTCACAGTCCTTAAGAGTCCAGTGCACACCCAGAGCTGTGAGCAGGCATGACTGCTAGCCAGAGCATCCTAGGAAGGCTTTCCTGGGGGAGGGGATGCGGCAACTGCTTGAAGTGCTGATGGGAGGTGGTTAGGAGCAGCCAGTGGTGGCAGCTGTCAGGCGTGGAGATCTCATGTGGTGAGAGGAAGTGTGGGCTGAAAGACAAAGAGAAGGCCAGAGGAACAAGCTGCAGGGCTGAAGGCCAGGAAGGGTGCTGTGTCCCGGCAGCCCCAATAAGAAGTTGTGATTTTGCCCTATGGACAATGAGAAGCCACAATAGCGGATTTGAAGGTCCAGGGAACAGATTGAGGGACTAGACAAGGCACTCAGGATGCAGGAGCAATAGACGGATGCAGAAGTCTGTCCTGAGCTGAAGTCTTAAACTAAAGGGGTGGAACTGAGCCTTCTATTCTTACACCCTCTAGAAAGAATGTTTTCTCAGCATATGTTCCCTTTGGGCTAGCATGGGTACAGAATACTCATTTTTGTTTAGGAAATAGGGAGCTGTTGAAAATAGTATTTCACTTTTCTATATAGGCAGGGCTTCATGTTCAAAGCATATTCACATTCAGCTTTTCATTCTGTCCTCAACAAAATTTATCATTTCGACTCATCCCTTATTTAAAAATCCTTGCATTCACAATCTTGATCCTATTGCGATGTGTATTTCCGGGCACATCATCAAAAACCTGCAGCTGCTAAGCCCATTATGAAATCCTAGACTCTCTGAGGTTTGAAGAAACATTGGTTCTCAGTTACTACCATCCCATTTACTTTGCTGAGGCCCAAAGAGCTAGCTGGAGGAAGAGCGGGGGTTCCAGTGAAGTAAAACAAGCACAAATCCAATCGATACTCAGGCTCCCTAGTAATTACTATATTGTTTTCCTGTTTGTTTTTATTTCAGTGCTTGGGATCCAATGCAGGGTCCTGTTTAGTCTAGGAAGTTTTCTTCCACTGTTTATCTCAAACCTCTCAAAGGAGTATTTATTTGTTTATTATTCTGTGTGTGCATGTCATGTGTATGCAGACACTGGTACCACACATGCATGTGGAGGTCAGCGACCAACTTTTTTCTTTACATGGGTTCCAGGGATCAAACTCATGACGCTACACTTGCATGCCAGGTGTTTTTACCCAGTAAGCCATCTTGCCAACCCTCATAAATGAGTTTAGAAGAATTAAATGGCAACCATGTGCCGTATATGTATGCTTGTACACCTGTGTGCACACGTATGGGAAGACACCAGATGAGGTTAACAGGGCATCCTCCTCTATTGCTCTTTAGATATAGTCTCTCACTCAACCTGAAGCTCAGTGATTTCTCCGATAGGCTATTCCACCCCTGCCCCTACACTGAGGTTAAAGTTGCATGTGGCTACACCTGGGTTTTGATATAGGTGTTCACTCTCAGGTCCTCAAACTACAGCAAGTGCTCTCACCCACAGAGCTGAATGGCAACGTTAAGACTTTAATGTAGCTCAGTGTGTCCTGATTGTGCTAACATGACAACCCAGTTGTCACGTCTGACAAGCATATTATCTCAATCATCAAGTGAAGTGTGGCTCAAGGCAATGCATAAGACGCTTCAAGATGGAAATGGCCCCGTCTCCTCATCCTGCCTCTCCAAGTGGGGACCAGCCTCCACCAAGTACGTTCCTCAGCTGTCCTGCCTCCGAATTCAGTACCAGGATAGAAACATCCAAATGGGTGGAGTGAGCAGGTGAGTCAGAAATGTCTGCTCTGGCAGGGACCCAGGGCAGCTCTTCTGAGAGAGACGAGAACGTTGCACATTGCCTGGAATTTAATGAATACCAGAAGCCTGTTCAATAGAGAGAAGGTGGGCCATGCACTCAAGCAAACAAGCCAAACTCCCTAGCCTTAAAATCAGCTGCAAAACTCCTATGATCAGCTAGGGATGTAGCACAATGGCTAGAGTACTTGCCAAGCATGCCCAAGACCCTGGGTTTGATTCCTAACACTACATAAAACTGGGCATGGTGGTGTATGCCTGTAATTGGGATATGTGGGATCCTGTCTCAACAAAAACAAAAAAAATGGCTTGGGAAAGTCAGTAAAATGCCTGTATCGAAAGCACAAGGACCTGAGTTCATATCCCCAGAACCCACAAAAAAAGCAGGGGGTGGTATGGTGAGCAGATGGAGTTCTGAACATGGCTAGGTCAGGGACCCCAATGCCTCAGACCCCTGGGAATGGTTAGGCCTTTTCCAGATGAGGCTCAGAAAAATGGCAAAGCCTCTCCCTGGTCCTAGTATGGATGCGGACTCTGTGTGTAGAAACTGCCAAGCACAGCTGCCCCTCTCAGAGGACTGCAGCCCGAGACTGCTCCCTCTGAGGCCTCCTACTGAGATTAGCTAGCCTAGATCTTCCCCCTACCTACTGTGTATAATAAACTGGCTGAGTTTCCCTACTGCTGCTGGTATACCAGCTTTAGCACGCATGGCCTACCCAATCCCAGCTTTTGAGTGCACACCTGTTATTGCTTCACTCCATGTTACCCCAGTTTGGTCAGTTTCTAAGCTGTGCAGGTAACAGCAGAACACTCCTGTAAACCTTGGTGGGGGGAAACAGATTACTGAGGGTGGATTCTGGAACCTCACTGGCCAGGAAGCCTAACAGAATCTCTGAGGTCCAGTATCATTGAATGAACCTGCCTAAATAAAAAAAATAAGTAAATAAATAAATGCAGATTCCCATCAAAGACGTGTCAACCCTGAGTTATCTACATGTATGCATGAATAGCCACACACATGTACACACACACACACACACACACACACACACACACACACACACAACTTTTAAAAAGAAATCTTTAAAAGCCTAGGCAGTGAGTGCTTTGTGGGCTGCAGAGTCTGCCCCAGCTACTCAGAACTCCTCCATGGTGGATGCACAATGCAGAGCATCCTACGAACACAAACACACATTCTATAATGCCAACTTTACAGACATTGCCATCTGAATTCTAAGTCATCTTCATGTCATAAGCTCATCGTTTTTCAACCACATTAACATGTAAAAAAACCTTAGAGTACAGGCAGAATGGAAGCAGGTGAGCTAGCCTTGGCTCACAGCGTTGTAAAGAAAGATGGCCGGTCTGGCTGTCTGCTGGGAACTGGAGACATAGGTTCTGTGCTCAGGAAAACCGAGCTACCGCTGCATTAGTGGTGCCACCTGTGTTTTGTGGTTGATGCCCCTCAAGCCGGCAGTATCTCCCAGTGTGTGCTGAGTGGGGAGCTCAGTCAGTAAAGCACTTGCCTTGTATGCAAGGGACCTAGGTTTACCTGGATAGCCCATGTCTTTGTTGTTTTTCAAGTGTGCTGTAATGTGCTTGCTCCATGGCAGTCCGCCTAGCTTACCTGTCCACTTCCAGAACAGTGAGAGACCTTGTCCCCTCCCCCAAAAAACCCTATTTTTGGATGATGCCTCGGGAATGATGTCCAAGGTTGACCTCTGGCCTCCTCATGCAGGAGCATATGCACCTGCACACATATGAGCACGTACACCCATGCACATCTGTGAATGTATACACACACACACACACTTCCACATATTTTCTCCTCTGGCTCTCAATCTCCTTGTCTGTGCTTCCTTTCTCTGATCCCCATCCTCCCACCCTTGCAGCTTCCAGTTGTTTGTAGAAATGTGTGAAATATGAAGCAAGCACTTTTCTGTTCCATTCATTCATACAAAAACTGCATGAACTACTTTATTAGTGAAATCTTGTTATTTATCTATGCATTGGCTTTAATACATGGAAGTGAACCATGAGGAGAAAGAGACAAGAAACTGAACTCTATGGACCATTATTTGCAAACAGGATGGTTTGTACTGGAAAGCAAGGTCAGTTTCTCTAAAGACAGCACTCAATAGATGGCTAGAAAGCCCAGTCTCCCACATCGTGAATGAAAAAAAGAAATAAAAAGGACATGGCTGCTCCTAGGTATGGTGATTTATTGCAGATATGAGGGAATATGGAGATTTATCGTAGATACGAGGGAATAAATAGCCAGAGGCAGAGAGAGAAAGAGACATCTGGAAGAGCCTAGAGTAGACATGACTAACAGACTGAGCTGGGCCATGTATATGTGGGAGATAGGCAGGAGCCAAGAGGTCAAAATGTAAACAGGACCAGTGTAGCCAAAAGGGCTGGCTTATACAAAGAGCAGTTGTGGGGAGGGCAGCCCAGCCTCTGGGGGGTAAAGTTTAGGGTAGGGGGCAGGGTGTGCCAGCCAGCATCTGCTTTGATGTTAACAGGCACCTCAGCCTGTTGTTCCGGGTTGAGACCTAACACACTGTATGCTTACTTTCCAGTTTACTGGCGTCTAATCTGAAATTCTCATCTCCTTTCCTGACGTTCTTTGGCCTTATTAAGCAACTCCTTCTTGGGCTTATTGCTTTGGCGTCTCAGTTTGGGCTCAATTTTACTTTCTTCATTTAAAAATTAAATATTAAAGGTACAACATTTTCTGAAGTACTGCTTTGGCTGTACCATACAAGTTTTGACATTTGGTATCTGTTATTATTGTTGTTTGGGTTTAAATAATCCTAACTTTGGCTGGGCAGTGGTAGTGGCACAGGCCTTTAATCCTAGCATTCAGGAGGCAGAGGCAGGTAGATCTCTGTTAAGTTCAAGGCCAGCCTGGTCTACAAAGCAAGTTCCAGGACAGTCTGGGCTGTTATACAGCGAAACTGTCTCAAAAAAACAAAACAAAACAAAAATTAACTTCTTCCAAAATTTTACTATTTGCTTCATGTTCATATATATATTGTGTATATATGCATGTATAGGCATATATATGGAGGTCTGAGGACAACCTGTCCTTCTACCATGTGGGTCCTGGGTAGAACTCAGATCCTTAGGCTTGGTGGTAAATTAACTAACCCTTGGTCCTTTAACAACTGAGTCATCTCCACAGTGCTAATCTTAAATTTTTATCATAGGTCTAATTTATTACTTTTGCAGTGTTCTTACGTTTCTTGTGTGTGTGTGCATGTGTGTGTGTTCCTGTATGTGAGTGTGGGTGCACAAGTACCACAGTTTGAGTATGGAGGTCAGAGGTTAGGTGTCTGTCCCCACTTCCACCTTGAGACAAGATCTCTGTTTTGTTATTTCTATTGTGTATGCCAGGCTGGCTGGCTCATGAGCTTCCAGGGATTCCCCTGCCTCAACCTCCCATTCTCCTAGAGTCCTGGAATTATAGGTACATGCTACCATGTCTGGCTTTACAGAGCAAATGAGTCAGCACCCCTAAGGCCTTTAATATTTCTTAAATATTTCAGATGTGTCTACAACCTAGCATTTTGAAATTTATTTTATTGCACAATATAGTCATTTTTGTAAATTTTTTGTTTGAAAATAAAGTATGCTTCATATTTTTAAATGTTTTTATGTGTATCGTTTGCCTGCACGTATGTATATGCACCATGTGTGCACGGTGTCTGCAAAGACCAAAAGAGGATGTCAGATCCCCTAAAACTGGAGTTCCAGGCAGTTGTGAGCTGCCATGTGGGTTCTGGGAACTGAACCCAGGTCCTCTGCAAGAGCAGCAAGCACTCTCAACCACTGAGCTACCTGTCCAGTCCCGTGTTTCATAATTTTGAGATACAGTGTGTATTCATTATGGACAGGTTTATTTTGGCTCAAGAGTTCAAGGATACCATTCATCTTTGTGTAGAAGTCACAGCCCCAGGAGCTTGTGCCAGCTGACCACTTTCTCTGCATCAGGAAGTAGAGGATGAATAAATGCTGGCGCTTAGCTGGCTTTCCTCTTTTACAGTCTGGGACCCCAGACCATGGAATGGTGCTACTCAGTTAGGGTGGGTCTTCCCACCTCAGTTACTCTAATCTAGGTAACTCTTCACAGATACTCCAGAGGTTTGTTTCCATGGAGATTCTAGATCCTCTCAGTCTAGATGGTAAACCTGACAATCAAGATTAACCAGCAAGCTGGGAACAAATGAAAAGCTTAAGAAAAGAACCATTCACTGGAAGAAGAGGGTTTCAGATCTTCAGGAGATAAGTCTCTACGATAATATGTCGGCCAGACCAATAGATTAGTTGTTGGGTGCCTGCTTATTGTGCTCAGGACAGTGAGCTCATTCTCAGAAACACAAACTTTAACAGCCTTCTCTCTCCAGAGGGAAACGACTTTAATCAATTGCAGTCAAGCTGCAGGAAGTAATGGATGAGTGCCCACATTTGCTAAGCACAATAGACTTGAGGTTGCACTATGACCAGGAAGCAAACAGAAGCCTCTTTGTTAGCTCCTAATGCATTGCACAAACATGGTACAGAGGATCACCCTGACTTTCCACTGTCACCTTCGAAACATTCAAAGCATTAATACTGAAGTCAGGAAGGATTTAGTTTTATTTATGTGTGTGCGCCTGTATGGATGTGTACCACGTGTGTACAGGTGCCCACAAAGGCCAGAAGAGGGTGTCAGATCCTCAGGAACTGGAGTTAGAGAAAGTTGTGCGTTGCCTGATGTGGGTCCTGGGAAACAAAACTAGATTAAGAGCAGCTAGTGCTCTTAAGCCCTGATCCATCTCTCCAACCCTGTACAGACTTCCCTCTGAAACCTTAATATTGCTTCAGTGTCACTGTGGACAAGGCAGGGGTGAAAGAAAGGAAGAAGCACTTACGTAAGTGGAGGGAAAACACCACCACCACCACCACCACCACCACCACCACCACCTGAACCTAGAATGCGATGGGAATGGTGCACACCAGAGGCTGTACTGATGGGAGCTGTGCACACCCGAGCCTTATTCTGAGATGGGAGCTGTGCACACTTGAGCTTTACACCACTCCCATCTCAGTGCAAGGCTCAGGGTGATGACTAGGCCAACTGGATGGCAGCAGTGCAGCGGTCCATCGAGGCAGAGAGGAGCATGGACAAAGGTCTGAGGGATGAGGGCAATCACTGAGAACTGGAGCATCCTCAACTTTCTGGAAGAGACACACTTGGGTAATTCAGCATCTGGTTTAATGGAAGGTTGTTATGATGCAACTCAATGGCCTTGCAGAAATCTCTACATTCCCTTGACCTGTTACACGGAGTATACTTGTCTAAAGAGTGCCTGACAGCCCTGTGTCCTGAGTGAATACGATGACTTCCTCAGCATCTCATTACAAGAACACCACATCATTTGTAAACATGTTGCTTTCATACTTTAACAAGATCTACTAACTAGCAGGAAGCTCATGAATTCATTGTTCTTTTAAATTTTAAGGCAGAGTAAAAACACCGACTCCCCACAAAAGGCCTTCTTGGTATGAACTGACATTGCCTGAAAAAGCTACATCCATGTCACAGACTCTACAACTGACCAGAACTTTGTCATTATGGAGACCTGTAATTTTGCAGATTGAGAATCAGAATTACCTTGGGCTATCCTCAATTCCTTCAGTAACTTTATCATGCCTCCTCTGTATCAGGTAAAACCTTTGGAATGTACTAATTTAGCAGATTATTCTACTCCGAAGCTAAAATATGCCACCAGATAGCATCTTAGACCTTTAGCAATGGTTTCCTCCCGCTACAACTCATGTGCTCAAGGTACCCAGCAGTGTATGTGGGGATTGTATTTATGACTAAACTTTTGTTCTGTGACCATAAACGCTTATGCAATAATTTCCACAGCAGAATGTGTCATTCAGGGTAACCTGAATCCATGTTCCTAGGCTATGTTCACTCAGACCTGGCTAAGATAAATCTCTCGTTTTCCTTTTGGCACAAGAGCTGTGTGTTTTGCATTGCTGTGGCCTTCCTTAGAAGAACAGAAAGAGAGGTGGGCCGTGTACGTATATATATAAAATATACTGTTAAAATTCCTTTTTATAAATTCTCCCTCTACAGACTAAGTTGAAAATTACTTTTAGAGCAGGAAAAAGTAGGGAAGAAAGTATGGAGGACACAAAGATCTAAGATACAACAAACATTTAAAAAAATCAAATTGATGGTTCCAATCTGACAATGAGTTAATAAGTAATGGAAATAAAGTTAAACCAATCTTCAATTGATCCTGTCCTTCCTTCCTACTCATGCATAGCCTCTTAACTGTTAAAAATTATTTCCTTAGTATAACCAGCAACTCTGAGGGAAGAGGGACAGTAATCTTGCCATGTTTAAGCAACCCCGCCCCCACAACTCTACTCTGGTTCCAAGGACAGGCTTGTGGGAAAGATGACAGAAATGGCCCACCGTTCTTTGAGGGGTGATGAGGGACTCACTAGAGATCACTGTTTTTCTTCTGCCTCAAGAGGAAGTATCTGCCATTGCTCTGATGAAAAAGAATCCCTCTAGGGATTTGCCACCAGTGAGTAATTCCACACTAGACTACGTCTAGCTTTAAAACGAGGGTCAGCCAAAGTGGCCAGGCCTCAAGGATTCCCCCGAGCTCCACTGCAATTCTATGTTCCCACTTTTCTGGGACTCTCCATGCCTCAGTTAAGAGGGCTGAACAGGGGTCCAGGAATGAAGGGGAATAGAAAAAATAACTGCCTCATGATCTAATTCTAGAGTGAACACTTATTTCACATGACCCTTCTAATCCTACGAAGTGTGTCTGAACCTGTCATAGACAGACAAACTGCACCAGGACTCCAGAGTCAGAGACTAGGGTTCAGACCAGGGTGTCCACTCATGGGACCGCAGGAGCACTTTTTAACCTCCAGAGTCTCCTCTTAGGAAAAAGGAGCCATACAGTATAGTTAAGTAAGGATTAGCAGTGACCAGGTACAGGGTACTTCATGGAACAATAACATTCTAGTTATTCATGTTAGACTTAATATTACAAATGGAGTTTTGAACCATCATTTATTTCAAGGATCCAAAAACTCAGATCTCAGAATGGTTAATTTTAACTAAATTCACTCCAACTATCAGACATTGACAGATTTTTTTTTTTTTTTTTTTTTTTTTTTTTTTTTTTTTTTGGTTTTTCGAGACAGGGTTTCTCTGTGTAGCTTTGCGCCTTTCCTGGAACTCGCTTTGGAGACCAGGCTGGCCTCGAACTCAAAGAGCATTGACAGATTTTTAATCATTTATGTGCCTGTATGTGTCTGTATGAATGTATGCCGTGTGTGTGTGTGTGTGTGTGTGTGTGTGTGTGTGTGTGTGTGTCCCCTCCATAATCAAGAGAGTGCATCAGATCCCCTAGAACTGGAATTACATGTCATTGTGAGCAGCCTGATGTGGACGCTGGAACCACTCAGGTCACCTGAAGAGTTAGCAAGCACCTTGAACCCCTGAGCCATCTCTCCAGCTACCTGGTTGTTTCCTTAAGGAGTATTATTGTATATGCCACTATATTAATGGCATCATAGGAACCCAATTCAACTTCACTGATACAAAACTGTTCTTATACTTGGTATTGACCTTATGTGAACAACATAAAAAGCTTTCTCAAAGCCTGTAAACAAGCATGATTTTGTACCATGCACAATCTGGGTATAGTTCATTCTTCAAATGACTACAATTATCAATTATAACACAATAACCTAAAAGCATTATTTTGGTGTCGTGATATTATCACAATTGATACTGCCCTAACAGTTCCCCCTTGTTTTTGATGTAATACAAAGGCAAGTGGTTAGTGTACACACGTACGTACACACACACACACACAGTTTGTAGTTTGTTAAACATTTGCCACACATCTTTAAGGTAGCTAGTAACTGCAGCATGGGTACAGACCAGTAATTATGTAAATTAACAACAATTCTCTGGATCAAGGGTGACGTCATGAAGTCGAACTGCAGGTGAACTTTCAGTTAGAGAATATGACTCTGAAAAATGAAACCCCATTCATTGCTTTCTTCTCTAGCGATTACCATCTTACATAGCATATGCTCTGAAGAAGTAAGAAAAAGCCCTTTTAAATTTCATGACTGGTTTAATCAGGTAATTCCAGGAGAGGGGAAATCACTGAAACAAATCGTCTACCATCTGATAAGTCCAATTACATGGTATGATGGAACAAAAGCAGTTACAAACTCATATGTGCATATTTACAGTATATACTCACAACTCTCAAGCTAGTTGACTCTACGTGGGGAGATGCATTAGGACAGCAGTTAAACAGGCTTCCACTGCTCGTTAGAAAGGATGCAGTTAGGCTCCTAGTGGGGGTAATATACACGTGAGGCACTTCTGAGGTCAAGGAAATAGAAAGCAAAACATCCTACACACTGGAAATGTTCACACAAAAACTTGTGTATCTTTAATACAAAGGCTTTCGACTAGATTATTCTTGAAAATTTTCAAACACTGACAACTTTTTCAATTCTAGCTTTTGGGACAATGGGTAACGTTAGTATACCAAAGCAACTGAAAGGTTTCTAACGGTCAGGCTGCTAGGCTACGAGGACCTTGACGCCCCTTGTAAGTCTCCTTCCCTCCCCGCCCACTTTTTGGTTTGTATAAATCATCTCTGTCAGTGTGTGCAAGTTCTTAAGATTTTTAGTTTGATTCACCATAAAACACACATGGCCCTCATATCATTTATAGCAACTTTCTAGTGTTTCCCCTAATACTTAGAAATGTGATTCTGGAAGCCCAGTCAAGAGTAAGAGCAACATTTTAGTGATGAATTGGTTTTATCCATTAACTAAGATTCTCCAAGTTACTTTTCAGAAAAAGGTTACACTTGCTCAATGCACTGTTGGACTACAATTAAAATTACTTTAAAAACACATTAATCGAAGTTACACATTCCAAATATAATCAGACATTCAATTTCAACAGAAGACAGACCCATAAAACTCTCTACATTGCCCATTTAGAGGGAAGTACATGTTTTCTGCACTCTGAAGACTGACAGGAGTATTGAGAAATACCTGTGTGCCACTTCATTAAGGGGAGAAGGGGAGAGGGAGAGAAGAGAGCTAGGCTCACCCAAGGACTTAGATGGCACTATACACATGAATTCAAAGTGCATTTGTATCATTTCAGAAGCTCATTTTAGGCACTGCTGAATATCCAATGGAAATAGGTAGTTTCAAGTTTTCCCTTGAAATTTAAGCCCTGTCTCCTCATCATCATCCACTTAGAAACATACACACTCTCTGGAGTTGTCGTGAGAAAATACAGGCAATTATGTTGATTTTTTAAAAATTCTCCCTGACTGGCACTGGGAAGAAAATAGGAATACCATTTGGTAATGGCTTCTCAGTTAAAGGAACTGGTTGTATAACTGCTTCAGTACATACATAAGTTTGACTGCCAGTTCCAAGTTTCAATAAATATTTTAAAACAGGATATGTAAGAAAAAAGTGCTTAAAATCTTCCAGCAACCAAAAAAATGCATTTGAGAAAAGATTTATTTACATTCCTTTGAGCTGTTCCTTACCCCTGGTTTCTCTGGTAGGCAGTGGGCCACCCTCTGAACAGCCCTTTACAGGGCAGACACCATCTCCATCTCTCGGCGCTGGTCTAAAATCATCCAGCAGGTGGCACTGGAACTCCACAAGTATTTCTGCTCAACAAATCAAAGGCTTCCCCCATAAGCCACAAGAACCACTTGAGAACTACTGATTCTGAGCAAACAAGCCCACCAGGCAGAATTCTTTCTGGTCATGCCATTCCGATGATTTTCATTATTTACTTTTATTCTGTTGAGCCATCTGCTTAAACTTTAGACACAAGGGGAGTTTTAAAGGAAACGCCCAATGGCAGTGCCAAATCTGTACAGCGAATGAGAAATCATTCCCAAATCCACCTCTACGTGCTTGGGAATAGGATTAAACTGTCCAACTGATTCACATAGGGACTCAATACTACTATATCATCAGTTACTTTTCTGGACTGATTTGAATTCGTATATGCTAATTATAAAAATCCAAGGTGAAAAAAAAAACAATTTCATTACCATAGTTTTTAATGAAGAGAAATGTTTAAAACTGTAAAGGAAAAAATGGGAACAGGATGGCAAAATCTTAGCAGCAAAGTGGTTAAACAAACTGAAAATATTAATGCACAAACATTAAAATATTAAAGCATGTATGTTGCGTATAAAATACAGTAGAGAACCAGGAGATGCACTATAGTGACTAGTGCTTAACAGAAAAATGATTAATTTTGTTCTTCCCAGAAGTATATACACAGTTCATTTCCACGGCATTTCCTACATAGCCAGCAAGTTATTTTCTTCAGTTATTCACACCTTGCTCCAACCTGAATTATAAACTCCATACTTACAAATATGAATATTCATTCAGAAAGAAAACCAGTATTTCTATTTCAACAATAAAAAGGAATTTTGAAAGTTAACAGTCTGCTCTAGGAAACCAAGTTTATCTGAAAATGTCAGGGATGAAGATCATCTGTGTAGCAGCCTCCAAATATAGAAACAGTAAAAATAAGACTTAAAATTGCTGCTACAGTGTCCGGTTTTGGATTTAGTTCATCCAATTGATTTTTAGTACAAAACTAGAAATAACCTCTTCTTCATAACATCTATAGTTATCAATATATTTTTCTTCTTTTCAATGTGAAATAATACTTCAAGATGATCTATATACATAATGTTGTCAGTTCAAGCTGTCATATAAATATAAATGCTTTCTTAAAAAAAAGTATCTTACAGACAGATAGTGTTATATATACATTGCTCAGTTTGATCTGGGGCAAAAGAAGAAAGCTAACACAAGCTGAAGCGTGACACATAAAGTAACAGTACAGAAATGACACTGAAAACCTGTGTGATTTTCTATCACTTCAGAAACTTTAAGCAAAGGGAAAAAAAAGGCACACTGCTCAAGTGTCAAGGGAGTATTGTCAAAGAATCCCTCAGATGGTTAGAATTTTAATGTAACATTAAAAAAAAATAATTTGACCCCAAAACACTTTTAAATGGTTTGTTGAAATATACCATACCATTCTGCAAATCAAACATCCCATAATACAAATGCTCTGCAACAGGATGTGATGAACAAGATCTTCCATTCACAATGGCGGATTAAATACTTTCCTGGGAGAGTTCTGCATACATTTAATGCAAAGTAACTTTGCTCCTGGCTAGCTGAAATAAAATGCAGCTAAAAAATGTTATTGTTATGTGAGTAATAATAAGCACAGAGGATTAAGCTTTAAAAAAAAAATCAGTGAAACAGCTGTGTGCATTCTGGTTTAGCAGAATGATAAATGGAGACTCAAGAAGAAACTGCTTCACACTAACTATCCAGTTAATGCTCCTGCCTTGTAAAACCTTTATGAGCAAGGTTAAGTTTTTTGGAAGGAGGGAACTCTGAAAGAAAACAACTTGCTGGGTGAATACCACAAAAACAGAACAACTGACCCCTCGCTTTCCCTTCTATAGTTCCTCGGTCTCTTGGTATAAAAATAAGTGTTACGTTTCCATCACAACATTAGACAATGACATCTGTGCTTAAAAAAAAGTTGGTCACTCAAGGCTATTAGAGTATTTTAAAGAGTTTAGAGTTCCAGAATGTACAGATAATAACTCAATATAAACTGCAGCCAAAGAAAACTGAGGACGAACATATCAAATCTTTCACATGGATACAAACATTATTAACTAGATGAGTTAAATATTCAAAATACATGGAATGTGGTGGTAGATATATGCACATCTACCTCAGAACTAGGAAGGGCAAGAAAAGTTTAATATGTCATAGTTCGTACCTTACATTTAGTTAAATATAAACATTTGTTATTTATACATAAAACTGCTTTCAAAAAACAACTAATAAATGATTTAGTTGTACTTGTTTTCTCTTTTAATTTCCAAGTATTAACTTTTCTGAACTGAAATCAACTGTCTCTTAGTGCACTTTTTAGTTAATGTCCTAAAAAAATTCATATCTTTAAAAAGTCCCATCACCTAGTGCATAAATATAAAAATGCCAAAATTAATCCCTTTTAGTTGGATCATAATCTATGTTGACCTGCTGTAGTCAATACCCAGAAATGACTTTCTTCTGCAAATGCTCTATGATCTGTCCCAGAACATGCCATGCACTCAGGGAAACATCGGCACGGCTGGCATCTGTAAATCACAAGAACTGACGAGTTCTGCTTCCTCCAAGCATGGACCCAATACCAGGCAAGATTCCATACTGCTTGCCAACAGCTTCCACAAATCCAAGTTAGCTAATTCCTGGAGATGAAGATTTTAAGCTCGTGTTGGCCCTGAACTGCTTCACCCAGCAGCCTTATGTTTCCCACCACAGCACCCACACGCCTCACCACAGCGATGGCACATTCTCAAAGGGACGTAGCAGCACATACATGGTACAATGAAGGACAGAGCTACCAGGGCTAACCATCTTAGGCAGAACTTGTCATCACTAGTGTCACATGAACAAGGGTCAGAAAAGTCTCCCTCTGAGTCTGACATACAATGATACAGCATGCTCTCTGCACAGAGCATGCAACTAACTTGATATATGCATCTTTTAACAGGATCTGGAGCATCCTGGCATTTTCCCCTGCCATTTTCTTCATGATTAAACCTTTCCTGGCAGTACACGCAGCGAGAACGTTCCCCATCCTCTTTTCTTCGTTTCGACTTAAACTTTAACGAGGGAGGCTGTGTCTTAAATACCACAGAGTCTTTCAGGGAACTTAACTTAGTTTCATCTCCACAGTGGTAGAGATAGTCTGATTTTTTACTGTCTTGTTTAGAAAATGGAATATTGGAGTCAGTATCGTCTCTCTCCAAGTCATTTTTCCACATGTCCGGATGTCTGTAGTCTGCATACCGACGTATTAAGATATCTCGAGGATTTATTCTGACAATCTCATCCTCATCTTGAAAGCTGACGTGTCTGATTGACTTCAAAGGGACCTAGACAAGATAAAAATTGCAGAAAGGACTATGACAGTTAATTTTATGTCAATTTGATGGAGCGACCCTATCTAGGGATTCATTCAAGGAGCTCTGTGAAAAAGTTTTGGATTCGATCAACACTTCAGCTGGTGGACCATATCCAATCAGATAATACCTAAAACTAAAACTGTCTCTCTGGCATGGCAAGATGAAGTTCTGCCAGCAGGGAGCCTTTGTACTCAGGCTCCAGTTTTCCTCCATCTCCAAACCAATGGCTTATCTGTAGATTTTGGGTTACTATTTCTCTCCAGTACTGGAGAATGAGCCTAGATCTTGTGCCTGCTAGGCAAGCACTCTACCATTGAGTTACACCAACTAGTTCTTTGCACTTTGTATCGTGTTACAGGACCTCACTAAGCTATCTAGATTGGTCTTGTGCTCTCATTCATCTTGCCTCAGCCTCTTGAGTAGCTGGGCTTATAGGTCTGTGCCATGAGACCTGGACTAGATTTTGGATTTATATCCCATTACTGTATAAGCCAATTCCTTAAAAGATCCACCTACTGGTTCTATTTTAGTTTTTTTTTTTTTTTTAGTGCCAAAGAGCTGGCTGCCATTGTACTATCTTTAAAAACATAGAAACGGGTAATGATTCCTGACTAGAAATGTTTTATGACACATGTCAGAGCCTCAGAAACCACTAGTAGAAATATGGCCTATAAGGTCCTGCTGGTGAGGACTAGGACAGAAACAAGAACGTGCTACTGGACACTGGGAGAAAGAAAATGCAAGTGACGAGATCAATCAGGTTTGGTACACCTGGAAGGTAGAACTTGGAAGTAACAATACTGAACAGAAGTGCTGAAAGTGTGGCACAGTTTTCTTCTTACTGTTTACAATACCGTGTGTGTATGGCAGGTGTGTGGGCGTATGTGTGCGCGGTTGTGCTTGCACACAATGATAAAGGACTTCCTAAGCAAAGGGAAACTAAAACTTTGGATAATTCTCAGTGTACTTTTATTGCAAACCATGGGGAAGTGGAGAGGATACCGGGCACACAGCTGGATAAAGCAAAGTGCTGCCAACATGGACTAAAGCAGGTAGTGCAGGATGGAGACAGAAGGTTTCATCTCTGGGTCTCTGCAAAACAGGCCAAGAGCACCGTGTGGCTACAGGCATACTCCATCCTTCCAGTAAAGAAGCCTGACTCTGGAGGCAGGGCTGAGACGTGTTTCCACAGTTCAAGAGGGAAGGCTAATCTTTTATTGCAGCAGGCCATGCTATGGTGTTCTAGGACCCTGATAGCAATGCTGATACTAGGGGTGAGGAGGAAGCAGGGAGGACCACCAACTCAAGAGGGCAAGAAGAAACAACCACAAAACCAAAGATGATTAATTCCAAGTCCTAAAATGGAACAAAATGCTTCTTATTAGGGTTTGGACTCCCTTAGGATGAACTATGACGTCTTCATTTCAGTTTCTCAATTCTGTAATGGGACTGACTGTTTATTTTCTACTCTACACTTTTCCTAACACTGTATTCTAGAAGCTATCTTCTGTCTGGTTCCACAAGATCACAGCTGGAGAGCAATTTTGTCTCAAGATGAATCATTTCCCAGGGGTTATCTACACTTTGTTGAAATGATAGTTTAAGACTTAGGAATTAGAGTACATGTTGGAGTGGGACAAGCCTTCTGGACCCCTGGATGCAGGTGCTATATTATTATTCTCTATGTGAGAAGGGCACGTGAAGTCCAGAGTATGAAGTGAAGGATGCAGTGCATAAATTAGCAACATGAGTTCCTGTTTTGTCCTGTTCTGATGGTGCAGAGTCAAAAGCCACTCAGGCTGAATAGAGCCTATGTACAGAGATGCAGCAGATACATACTGAGTAAGTCTCATATACATTTCACTCAAGTGGAAATTAGACTTGGATGCTGAGCTGCTGTGTTTCAGACCAAGAGACAAATGACCATTACTTACCCTATTTTGGGACTTTAGGCTCCCACACTCCTTAGATATTTGCCTCTGTACATATTCCATACTTCGGCTCTGAATGTCCAGGCCTTGCTGACTGAATGGCATCTAAAATTCCAATAATTTCGATTTTAAGTGACAGCAGTATATAAATTTCTTACTTTAAACAAAACCAAGTACAACATACATTTCAAGCCTTTACACCTGATAGGTTGTAAAATCATGCCTAACCAGCCTCCTCACCACCGCACACACCAAAAACCCATTTGGATAAAAAGCAGAATCAGGCTAGAGAGATAGCTTAGCAGTTAAGAATACTTGCTACTCTTACAGAGGACTTGGATTTGGTTCCCAGCACCCACACAATGGTTCAAAGCCATTTGTAACTCAGCTCCTGGGGATCCAAGCTGTTTGCTGGCCTCCACAGGAACCACACATGTATGTTTGCTGTGCATATATGTTGTGTATCACATATGCAGGTAAAACATTCATACACACAAAATAAATCTTAAAAAAAAAAAGGAATGAAAAGCAGAATCACTTCTTCCCCATTTTACTCTTGGAAAGAATTTTCTGTTGTAAAATGCATTTAAAATCCAATTCAGCAAATAACATCTTGCACCAAACAACGCCCCTCCCCCCCCCCAAAAAAAAACTACCACCAAAACCAAACAACACAGAAGATAGGTATAGTGACCCATGCCTGTAATCTCAGCACTTTGGAGGTTGAGAAAGGAAGATCACTAGAGCTAAAGGATAACCTGGACTAGAAAATTACAGTTCTAGTCTAGCTTGGAATACAAAGTAAAATCCTGTCAAAACAACAAAAATGGGAGGGGCAAGGCACAATAATCACAATGGGTTTTTTGGAGTGATAGAAATATTATGGAATTGAGTAGAAGTGACTGCACAATCTTGTAAATATATTAAAACCAAACTTAAATACATTAACAAGAGATTTTTATGGTATATGAATTACGTTTTTAAAAAATGAGGGCAGTCAATGTCCTGATAAGATTTCTTAGCTTGAATTGTAAAGAACATTAAAACTCAATAGATTGTGGTTAAAATTTTATCAGTTTACTTTTTAGAATTTTATAGTAAAATTAAATAGACATAAAAAGTAAAGAATATAATGAACTTCCATGTTAATCATCATCAGTATTTCAGTCGTTCTGTATTCTTTTTATTGTTTTACTGAAACATTCTCATCTAAACCCTGCTACACTTAATAATTAAAGTGTAATTTGAAAATAGCAACACATGTGTTCTATATGAAGTATGAGGTTTATAGGTAGAACATATAAGAATTCAGGAATTAACAGGGAAAGAGACCAATATGGATTAAAAGTTCTGGTAAGACTCCATGAAGGAAACACAGAATAAACTATTTGTTAAACTATTATAAATAAGGGAACACTACAGAGAAGGAAGTAAGAGGGAAACTTCTTGACTTAATATAATGACCTCAAGTTAAAAAGTACGTAGTCTTAATGGCCAAGGGTTATAGTTCTGGGGTAATGCATTTGCCTAGCACGTACAAAGCCCTGGTTTCAATCCACGGTGCTAGAAGAAGAAAAAAAAAAAAAAAAAAACTTCCTGTAATAGTTTTCCATTATCTCTTATTATCCCTATTTTACTATCTCAAAAATCACATATACACATCCCATATAAACACATACACATTCTGCAACTATCCAAGTTAATGGACCAATAATGTAGATACTGTTCTCTCATGTGACCTGTAAGTAAAGAGACAAACGGACAATACTGCTTTTACACTCATTTAACAAAGGTGTTAAAATAGACACCGCAATAAAGTCCTGCTTTTGAAAACACTGGGAATACATGCTATTTCTATTATCTTTAGGATAATTTATCAGCTTAAAAGCCAAAAGATACTTTTTCAAAAGGATTCTACTCATAATGGCAACAAAATAGTACAAAGAAGTAAATCTGACATACAATCCCTTTTCTTGAAGAAAATATAAAGTTAAGAGAAACACAGGAAGAACTATATAGAAGGATGTACCATCTTCACGAATGACACCAAAGCCTCCCTAAGCTAATGCACTGATTCAAAACAACAAATATAAAACACAAAGTTTTCTTTTTTAACCAAACTTAAACTGAACAAGCTGCTAAGTTAGGACACTTGCTGAACAATAACATTTCTTACAGAGATGGAATCTAAAGATGACAATGTGGTACAGGAACAGACAAAATGGTAACAGATCTCATCAGAAACACCAGAAACAGACCCAGACATACAGGTAAGCTTGATATGCGACATTCAGGACACTATGAACCAGCAGGAAAGGCTCCAATACAGGGACTTTTTCTATGTGACACACAGCACTGTACACCAATGGGGGAGGCTCTAATAAATCAGTTCTATGCAGGAAATAAAAACAACTGGAGCTCCACTACAGAAGAAAACATGTCAAGCTGTGTTAAGGACAAAAGTCACAAAACTTTCACAACCGGGAGGAAAATGGCAAGATAAGTACAGAGAGGAATTTACTAATTAACACCAGCAAATACAACACAGATACTACATTAATAGCAAAAAATCCGTGTTTATTAAAACAACCACCCACCCCGACACACACACAGGACAGGAGCCACAGACAAACCTCAAAAAGGACTAGCATTCAGAGCACACAGCAAAATATCATTTAGTTTACTACTCAATATGAGGTTTGTTATGACAGCATGTTCTTAAATAATTTATCAACAATAACAGCTATTTCCAATTACTGGAATTTGTATTGATCAATATACACTCCCTGTGCACAAAGCATACATTACTTATGTAGTCTAACTTGCATCTTCTTAAACTGAGTAGTGACCTCATGAGGTCACATATTTGAATGTGGGATTTGAAATAATAAATGAAATTAAAAAGGTAACAGCTGGAGGTTTCTGAGAATACAACCAGACCAAAAAAATTAATTCAAAATCAAACATCATCAATCTGGGGTGATTCTGACAGCACTTGTCCATGTTACCACTTCACCGCAGCCCTGAGTCTAAATACACACAAGGCAACATTGCATGGTACTCGCCTTCAGGTCACACCTAGGAACACTGCCTGAAACACTGTGGCTTAGATCAAAGACTGTGTGTATAAATGGCAGTCTCCTTACTGTACATAAAAGGCTTCCTGCACTTACAGAATCATAATGGTTTAATTGTAAAAATGGGCTTTATTATTTTCCTGCTGCCATTCCTCAGCATGTATCAGCACTCTATCTTTAGACTGCACTGTTAACAGTATTTTATTTCAAAAGTTGCTGACTTACAAGTTTCATTTAAAAAAGTCAAATTTTGGTAAAGGATTGATTAGGAGATTTACCTGCAAATTTCTGAAATGGCTCTAAACATATACCTGCTATTTTGTATTTGTGAGAAGTGGCATTCTCAGCATTGATAGTAATAAATCAAAATACTGATCAATTCAAATTTTTTTTTTAAAGACACACAATGTTTTGCAGTATTATATACTGCACCTGAGGCAGGGTTTAATTTTTAATTTTATGTTTATAAGTGTTTTGTCTATACATATGTTTATGCATCATGTATGTGCCTGGTGCCTGTAGAGGCTAGAACAGGGCATTGGATCCCCTGGAACTGGAGTTACAGTTGTGGGTCCCACATGGGTTCTGGGAAGAGGACTGGGGTCCACTGGAAGAGCAACCAATGCTCTTCACCACAAATCACTGGTTTATTTATGTAAAAATCTTATTAGTGCACACGTTGCATTTGTCTCTGGTAAATTTAAATGTTGCCAAGGAGCTGTTTTAAAGTCAACTACAAGTTATCACTTGTATACCTATTTTATATCCATACATACCCATGGTCACACAAAAATTTCTTATGCAAAGGAGGGTTGCTAGAGGGGAAAGTTTAAGAAGGGCTGGACCAATTTGTCACAGAGTCTTTTACTGCACACCAACATCAAAAACCCACCTATGCACTCCCTAAGAAACTCACACATGCAAATAGCTGGAGAAAAGAATTATCAAGCCTGGCAGAAGAAAAAGACCAAGTGTAGAGATCCAGAAAAGCAGAACACTAAGCACATAAAAACCAAAGTAACAGAGGTAAAGGTAAGGGGCAGGCTGGGATGTTTCTGGGTTGTGTGGTAGCTTCTTGGGTGCTCCTACATTTCACAAACCTCTGATCATGACCTCAATTCATAAACATTATCTTGTTCATGGTAAGAAAAGCAGCTATGACTTTCATGCCAGTTGGTTGAACTAAGCCTTAACTGAGTATTATCATTTTCAAACAATGTACTTATCTATACAAACCATTTAAACAGCCACGGAACACTAAAGGAGCCAAAGAAAAACAGTGACAACGTCTGTAAGCATTTCTGGAGGGAAGACTTGAAGCCAGCATTGGGGACACTTTCCCACAGAGCTCGCTTCTGCAAATCTCCCGGGTATATGCTTTGTCCACCTCTGTTTCGGACCTTTTTAAGGATATATGCACAGGAATCCCCTGAAAGAGAAAATGCTCTCTCTGAAGGCAGGACTGTTTAGTACCCAGAGAAAGGAAGACGTAAGTAAAACAGTCAGGCCGGTTAGTCTTGACTTCCTGAAGTTTAAGGTTCTGTTTTAATTTTTAGCATTTCATATAAATTCCTAGATATATTTAGATTATTTTCTTCTCTTCTCCTTCCAACTCCTTCTGTGTCCTCTGCTATTCCCTCTCAAATTCATGGTCTCTTATTCCTTAATTGTTATTGTTAAATATATACACATAAATTTAGAAATACAACCAGCTGAGTCCCTTTGATATTTCTCATGTGTTTGGGATTAGCTCAGCAGGGGCTTGTTCCTGAACTCTCCTTCTCTCAGTAGCCATTAACTGCCTACAGCCCTTCATCGAGGAGTGAGTCCTTGTGAGAACTCCCCTATGCTGGCATGCCAACTGGTGTTCAGTTTTCAGGTCTTGCTTAGGCAGCCATATTGTTGAGATTTCACAGCTGCAGCTTCTCTCTCATATAGAGAAGACACTAGCTCACAGCAGTCATCCTAGTTTTCTGGCTCTTTAATCTTTCTTCCATGTTCCCCAAGCCTTATATCTGTGGGTATAAGAATAAGTACTTAAAATACAATCAGAAATTAAACTGGTTTAGGAAAGTGGCAGTAGGGGGTTCTCCTCTAGGGCCTGTGACCTTTACCAGCCACAGAGAGTTGGTCAACTCCCCTCCTACTCAGTGGAATGTCCAACTAGATGACTGTTTGTCACTCACTGAATACAAGCACCACTATTGCATCTTTCAGAATATGAACATCCTTATGCGAGTGTCACAACTGGGTATGTCTACTGAGTACTTTTCTCCCTTGGCAGCTTGCATAGCTCCATCAAATACTATGAGAACTAGTCCTTATAGCTCTAAGCTCTATAATGCAAGCCTATTTTGTACATCTTGAGCAAACACCAACCTGATGTTTTAGGGAACAAGGAAACCAACATGAAAATGAAGGTCATGCTACTACGCTGTACTGAGAAATAAGGCTCTTTGTGTCTTACCACACAATCTTGTGTCTTCTGGAGGAATTTATAAACATGGCAGCTAAATTTGGTAGCTATAAGTAAGGTAACATTCTAGACTTTATAGTTCAACAGGGCAACTGTCCAGTCCTTTTGAAAAGGTAGCTTCTCTGTTGTAGAAAAGGATCTGTCATTAAGATAACTCTGAAGCAGACAACTAAATATTCAAGCATTTTAATTCCTCTGTTGAACACTTATACTCACACCAAGAGGTTTTTAGTAGTAGCCCAGATCAAGAACTACTGCATGTAGAGTATGTGCTAAGATGACAAGATACTGGTTATATAATCCTCTTGGATTCTGATTCTTATGTATCATTTCCTCAAACTGAAGTATTTGAATCTTAGAAAAGGGACTTCAATTTAGTTATTTTGAAAAACAAAATGAAGTTTCTGCTCTGCAAACTAAGGGTTGGATTCTGTACTGTGGGAAATTCTCCATGATGCCTTTCAGATTATATCCAAACACAAATGGTATGGAATCCTAACACCATTGTGCTGAACACAAGAGTGTTTTACTCTTGGCAAGTATGAAAGCACCATCATTTGTGGTGATATTGTATCCCCCAATATATTGTGTACCCTAATAAACTTATCTGGGGTCAGAGAACAGAACAGCCACTAGACAGACATAGAGGCCAGAAAATGGTGGCACACACACCTTTAATCCTAGCATTCTAGAGGTAGAGATCCATCCGGATTTCTGAGTTCAAAGCCACACTGAAAACAGCTAGGCATGGTGACACATGCCTTTAGTCCCAGGAAGTGATGGCAGGAAGCAGAAAGGTATAGAAGGCATGAAAACCAGGAACTAGAGTCTGTTAAGCTTTTGGGCTTTTGAGCAGCATTTCAGTTGAGATCTGTTCGGATGAGGACACAAAGGCTTCCAGTTTGAGGAAACGAGATCCGCTGAGGAATTGGTGAGGTGAGGTTAGCTGTGGTTGGTTCTGTCTCTCTGATCTTTTAGCATTCACCCCAATACCTGACTCCAGGTTTGTTTTTATTAAGACCTTTTAAGATTCGTGCTACAATCATCAAATGCATAATTTTGTATATTAACCCCTCAACAAATAAATGTATAGCTTTAAAGGAAACAAACCCATCATATTTAATTCCTGCTAACTGGGACGTTACTATCTAGCTCTATCTATAATCTTGGAGATCAGGACACATTTGAATTATTAGAGACTAGGAATAATATCGTTTTCTTTATTTAACAAAATACTTTCCCCAGGTGCTTTATATATCACATTTTGTCATTGTAGTTTCCTAACTCCTGGAGGCAGATTCTAGTACTACTCAATTTATAGACAAAAAAACCCTGAACTATGAAGATGTTATAAGGCATGTACCTAACAAAGGACTTGGTTCTAAAAATAATGCAAAGAATATCCCTGCAATTCAGTAAGAAAAGGCCAAGCAACTCAATATGAGACATGTAATCAGGGAAATAAAACTTAAAATCACAATAAAATACTATTTATTTCTACCTAGTGACTACTTCAGTATAAAAGAAAAGAGGTAGAGTAATACCAAGTGTCCCAGGAAATTTCAACTACCTGTGGGAATGTAAATGGGACAATGACTTCGAATTGTTGTTTTTGAGTAAAACTGACAATCCATATAAATGATCTGTTTTTTATCTCTGGTGTTTGCTTTTTTTTTTTTTATTTTTTTATTTTTTAGGTTTTTCGAGACAGGGTTTCTCTGTGTACCTTTGCGCCTTTCCTGGATCTCGCTCTGTAGACCAGGCTGGCCTCGAACTCACAAAGATCCGCCTGCCTCTGCCTCCCAAGTGCTGGGATTAAAGGCGTGCGCCACCACCGCCTGGCTATCTCCGGTGTTTGTATAACCCAATACACAACTGTGTACCCAGGTTTGTGAAAAACACACTAGATAAAATACAAGGCGATTTCCACAGTTTGAACATTCAATAATCTGGTGCCGGTTCTCTGCTTTTTTCCCTTTGTTTTTAATATGTTGTTGTTTTCTTCCAGATTATATACACCTTTGCTCATGGTGTTCTCTGTAATGGAGACTGCATGTCTCTTCTTGAAATCAAATGTGGAATTTCTAGCTTCCTCTATGTAACGGTTATTTGGAGATAGGCCTTTGGCTGATAGTTAGGTCATGAGAACAGAACTCCTGATCTGACAGAATGAGTGTCCTTGTTAGAGCCACATCTGTCTTTATTTCTATCGTTCCCAACCAACTGGGGACATAGCAAGAAGGCAGCAGTTGGCCAGCTAGGAAAAAAGGCCCTTACCACAGCCACTCCAACTCCCTGTCATTCTAACTGCTAGAGCTGTAGGATAAAAGAGACAAACAAAAACCTTGCTGTTTGAGTGACCCAGTTCATGTTGTATCACAACAGCCTGAACTACGATACTCCCTCCTCCCTGTCTGCAGCACTCACCTTCACATCCCGTGCCCTTTTACAGAGCAGTACATGAACTTGTCTACGGCCATACCACCTGAATGCACCCAATCTCGTCTGACTAACATTAAGTGTAAATCAATACCCTTTCTGGGTTTTATTTATTTTTAACCTGGTAAAGGACAAAGGGTTTTGGTGTTCTTCTGTGGCACACCAGTTTATACATGCTATACATACGAATAGTATGCATTTCCTCACCTGGCTGCCTTGCAAGTAGACTCTTCTGGCATTCAGATCTTCAAAGGGTAAAGGTCTTATGTCTGAGCTTCTGTAAGGCTCACTGGTAACAACTGTCTCTTGCTGGAAAAGGTGATCTTTCACTAGGGAACGAGAAGCGTCCTCTTCAGTGGTCTGATGGGAATAACATCAACAAAGAAAGACACTTCAGCACAATGAGTAAGTCCATGCCATTACCATCACCATGAAAGGCAATTCCCTGAACTCAAAAGTTCACAATCAGAATGCCATGCCAAAACAAAAGGAAATTTAGAACACTTAAACTTCATGAACACTGACCTTTTTAAAAATAATTCAGAAGAAATGAAAGGCTACTGTTCCAAAGAGATACAATGATAAAGCCTTTAATTACATTGAGAGTAATACAAATACATAGGTGATGAAGAAATTAGGAAGAAAATACAAGTAAATATAACAATTTGCAAATTAAAAATATAAAGCACACAGTAAAAACTATACTGATGATACAGTGAACAGAAACATGAACAACAGTGGTCCATGACCATGTTGAACTTGTTAATGACTTACACTTAAATGTTTCATCAGTCACCATAGACTTAGGTGAGGAAATATACTCGACTAGTGATGGTCACTTAAGACAGTATTTCAAAATATCACAAACAAAAATGTCTATAATAAAATAAATGTTACATAGGTGAAAAGTAGCAACTATAAGACAAAGTCCTAGGTGTTTCCATTTCTTTTCAGTGTAGATTATACCATTGCTACTGTCTCCATTAATGTGTAATTATTTGAGAAGAGATCTTGACAGTCAAGTAGAAATGGCTGAGTATTTTCACTGACTCAAATTATCCTAAAATAATCTGGAATAATCATTATAGTGTTAGCAAACTCAAAGGTTCAAGATGTATATTTTGTTTCTTAAATAAGTTTTGAAGCGTTTGCTAATGCTACTTCTAAAATAAACAAGTAAATTACATAAACTGACTAGGATCTTTTAAATTTATAAGTAAAATTTTATTTTTAGTTCTAGAACCACAGTCTCCAGCTATTTAATTTCTCCAGAATACAATTTCTAAATTACGAAATAACTGTAACACCTAGTAAAACCGTTTACGTGAAAGCAGCCATTACAACAGGAATCAAGCAGGTAAAGTTTAAAATATACATGAGGACCCACTGCCAAGTAATGCTAACTATGTCAAAACCAGTTAATTCAAACAAAACAAAACAACGCAGTTTTAAATAATTCCTTAATGATAAAAAAACAAAAACTGCAGTTTTAAAATGAATTAAAAAATTCCTTAATAAAAAACAAAACGAAACAGTTAACTCACGTTGTGACCTAATTCTCCTAACAGTTGTCCCAAGCTATTATGACAATTAATGCTAAATTACTGAAAGGAAGCTGGCTAAACACTGTTATCAGCAAACATTTTCTGTCAAAATACATTTGAAAATTGGGAAGAGCAAAAAAGAAGAGAAAAAAAAAGAAACTTGTTTACCTGCTGGAGACCTTCAAAAACAAACTACCCAGCTACCCACAAACTGAATATAAGACAATGTAAAACACAAATGGCTAAGGAAAAGGACCTCGGAGGCTTTGATTCACTCATTAAAATATGATAGAAAATTTAAATGGTCAGTCAACTTTTTACTATAAATTTGGTACAGTAACAGCCTTAGAGCTGGTTGGGATACTTACAAGATAAAAATTTCAATAAGCATGAGTTGCAGCAACAAAAATAATTATAAGGTAATTATATCTTTAAGATAACTTCTTTGATTGTGTTATCTTTTACTAAAGTATAGCCTAACTGAGAAGTCATTTAGGAATTCTAAATTAAAGCTGGGCATGTAGCTCAGGGTACCAGCACTTGCTTAGCATGAGCAATGCCCTGGATTCCATCCGCAGCACAGCAAGGAAGCAACAAAAGTTTTTGTTCCAAACAATAAGCCTTACTTAAACTATGTTTCTGAACAAACATAAAACGGTTATATAGCCCAGTGCTGACTTGGCTAGAATTCTATACTTCTGTGAGTTGAGTGACAACTGATAAATTTTTAAGTATACACTTAAATGGGTCTCAGTCAGTAAAACAACTAAAGCATCATTTGAACGTGAAAAATGACCAAACAAGTGTTTGAAAGGTGCTATGCACACAATGTATAATAAAGCACGTATTACTTATATATTATGAAAATGTAACATTTTAGACAATCCTGAACTGGGAGAAAGGTTTGATTATTTTTAGGCTGTTAATTTCTTTAAAAAAAAATTAGGTTTATGCTTTTCCCCTTACTTTTGATAAAAAATCTTAATATTTTAAAATATAATACAAATACACTCTATCAGTGAACCAGTCACTTTTTAAAAACCATAATGTATCTTTTCCCTTTCACCTGATACAATGGACTGCAATATTCTACACCCTTGCCTGAGATATCCAGATTGATGCAGAGTAACTCTCTATGTCCATAAAATGACTTTGTAAACATCTGAGCCTTTCCAGCCACTTTCCAATCTATTTCCTCTTCTCAATACCCACTGTCTGACTGAAAGCCCCATTATTCTTCTTGCTTATCTCATTTTAGTGTGATTCAAACTGATCTTTTCAGACTTTGGCCCATCATTTTTCATGAAGAGTTTTTGATTTTCTTTTTTATACTCAAAGTCCTATTAAGAGTCCCAACTACCAAGGCTGTAAGAGACTGGGCAGAACCTCCAGAACATTCTCCTAAGGTAAGTAACTACACAGTCCACAGGAATGCACTGGGAAAGTTTAATAAAGTTCAATTTTATCTTACAAGCAAAGAAATGCACTACATTGCACTTGCTCAAGAATTTTATTTTTGAAGTTATCACAAATTACATTTTTAAATGTGTGGCTAGATGATATTCAACAAGACAAAACCTTAATTATTAAATATATATACATATAAGCATATATATAGTAGCTAAAAACTGTATGCTCAGATTTTGTCACCTTATAAATTCCAAAAACTTCTATAATTCTGTTGTACTAACATCATAACAAACATTTTTGTATAATGTTTCTAGTGCCAGTTCATTTTAGAATTGGCCACAATCAACTATTCTGTTTAAGAGATCTCCTCAGGTACATTTTTGATTAAGAATAAACTCAGTCCCCTCATATACACCTTTGACTTTGAAGACAGGATCTCACTAAATATGTAGCCCTGGCTGTTCTGGGACTCATGACGTCATTTAGACTGACCTTGAACTTACACAGATCTGTCAGTCTCTTGCTCTCTAGGGCTCAGATTAAAGGTGTATGCTTTAATGCTTCCCATGCTTCCCTTAACATTTTAATTCTGTACTTTTCTGAGAGTTTTGTCTAGAAAATCACTAATATATATTATTCTACTTAAGCAACCTCAATGAAATAATTGTGATGAAACGGTAAGAAAGGAACATAATAATGTCAAGACATATCTGGCAAAAAATGTATTATTAAAAAAATCAGTCCATGTGCTGGCTTAGATAACAGAAGAGCATTCCAATGAAAAGTTCATTTGGCTTAAAGGTACTTTTAAGTTTGCAGAGATTCTTTACTGTAGATATAGTTTTGAGACAATAAGCAGTAGTTACACAGTTCTTGCTAACTATATAAATCTTCATCTAACCCTTTTTAGTAAACCTATTTCTAGGATTCTACCCAAGGTAACACTTTAGAAACGTGAACAGAAATGTATGTGAAGTGTGGATAATCAAACTCAATCTAAGAAGCATCAGAAACCTTCAGAGCCACGTGACAATGTGTCTAAAAGAGATGCTGTGTGCACAACATGAAAACACTCCGGGAGGGAGCTAGGGCCGTCCACTCACCTCACTCTCAGAAACAGAGCCTTACTAAAAGTAAAGCCTTTCAAACTCAGCATGTCAACAATTTGTCTCTCGCAGTCTGAAAACTATTTTTAGACAACAAGCGCTAATTGAAAGCTTTTAAATCATTTTGGCTATGGCATCTCATTTTACGAAATGATTAAACTGAGTGCTTCTCAATAGTGAAAAGAAGATGTGAGAACATTTAAGTTCTGACCAGCTGGTTTTTCTTTCTGCTCTGAAGCATGGCACCTAAGATCTTTTCTTTGTGCAGTCTCAAGTATGTTATGAGGCATATTTTGTGGTTATATCAATTAAGATTATCTTCTTAAGATAAGTTCTTCTTGGGAGAAGTTCTGCCTTCTCTGATTGGAAAGACATTAAAAATGACACTGAAACAAATAAAAACTGGAATTAAGAAACAAAGTAATCCCCACAAAATCTTAATTGCTTTACTGGAATAGTCTTAAGAAAAGAAACCAAATAAAAGATTTTTCTTTAAAAATCGTTTCTTAAGTAACAACTATGTTTGTGATCAAGGCTGTAATACACACCAGAAGTAAAACATGAACAAGAGAGGATTTTAAACCAAATGATGGACCTGTTCTGAAACTAGTCAAAGACAGTTCTCACGGCAGGTGACAAAGACACTGAACTGCTGAGAGCAGGAGGTGCTCTGCCACCCAACAATCTTACATCTAACAATGATGGCCAAGCATGGGATCTTAATATCTGCTAGATAAATTAATGAAGGAGATTCCTGCTCTGACATTTAATCCTTTCAAGATATTAATTTGAATTTGACATTTTTTTACTTCTACTAAGCTGAAAAAATTAAAGAACAGGTCATATCCTAGTTGTCATTACAAATAACTGTCATAAAGCAACTTGTAAAAAAGTAAGTAACGCATGGGTCAATGAAATGGCTCAATGGGTAAAAGCATTTTGCCTCCAAGGCTGATGACCTGAGTTCAACCCCTAGAACCCACATGGTGGAAGAACCGACTGATCCTCAAAAGTTTTTCTCTGATTTCTACAAGTGTACTGTGTGGCACACATTCCCTATCACACACACATACATGCATCCCCCGACCCCCAATCATTTATCCTCCAAAACTCTGGCATATTATCTAGTGATAATATGGCGGGGGGGCACACATCCTATTCCAAGCACATGGAAGCTCACGACCACCTGTGACTTCAGTTCCAAGGGATCTGATTCGTTCTTCTGGACTCCTCTGGCACTGCATGCATGTGGTGTGCAGACAAACACCCACACACATAAAATACAAATAAGGACCTTCTTTTGCTGTGGAATAATCCCTTTGTACAGTGTGAAGATCTGTTGCTGTGATTGGTTTAATATACAAGCTGACTGGCCAATAGCTAAACAGAATAAGGCAAGAAAGCCAAACTGAGAATGCTGGGAAGGAGAAGGGTGGAGTCAGGAGTCACCAGCCAGATACAGAATGAGTTGGACACACAAAATGGGACAGAAGTAAAAACCTTGAGCCTCAGGGCAGCACACAGATTAATAGAAACAGGTGAAGGTGTAAGAGCTAGTTAGTAACAAGCCTGTGCTACTGGCTGATCACTTACAATTAATACAAGTCTCTGTGTTGGTTATTGGGGAGCAGGTGGTTCAGGGCAGGAAAACTCCACCTACACTCTTTCTACTCATCTTAAAGAAGTTAGCTTCTCTGCTCACACACTGTTTGCTGTATAAGACATCTCCACAAAACTCAACAGCTTAAAACAATTTTCATAATATAAATTGAATCAGAAATTTGGGAACAACATAGATGTACAGAAGTAAATAATCTCGACCATTAAGCCAAATTTTTCATTGGAATGTTCTTCTGTTGTACAAGCCCCATTTAAATCAATACACAATAAGTAAAGGAGATTTCCCTCAGTGTGTGAGGCCTTATCCACATAGATGATGTCCTGAAGAGAAAGGACTAGGGATCTGGAAAGCCTGTTCACTGCTGCAGCAGGAATTTGACCAGGTTCCATCATGCCAGTCTGAAAACTTGATAGATTTTAGACTTCCAACCTCTACAACTTCATGAGTCAATTCCTTACAAAAACAAACCTATAGGCAGTGGTTCCATTGATCAGGAAGACTAGGTAAATAAAGCATTTTTGAAATTTATGAGTTATTAACATGAATTCTAAGACTTCCTAAAGATGTTTATGTTTTTTAACTCCTTTCAAGCCAAACTACTTACTTGTAAATCATTTTCTCCTCCTTCAGCCTCATTTTTTGATGCTGGGCACCCTAAAAAAAGAGGTCAAAGTTAATTAAGCATAGCATTTACATATATTTTGCCTTAGATTTTAGTATTAATGGTTGACTATGTCATTATAAAGATCAAAGATTGATTTCTGGGTTGCTTGGCAACAGGTTCAAACACCACACTTGTAGTTGTTCTGTTAGAATAATAAAGTGACTGCTTCTATCATCTCTTGGCAAATTTCCACTTTCTTTCAAAGCTAAGCAGACTAGTTGTGTTCTATTTCTCTGATTGTTTAAGTGATGTCAAAATGTGACTAACTCAGTATTTCTAAATTGTGTGATCCAGGAAACACGAGCATTCAAAAATCAAGATTTCAGTTGCTCAAGTTAAAAAAGAAGTCAGTCTTGACTTATTATGGGCAGTCAAGGCTCCACTTACTGACTTGTCATACCCATGTCTGCATAAGCTTTTATGGTGTTGAGTGTCCTTAGTTACAATAAATTAATGTAAAATGATGTGTAGTAGTAGAGTATACTGCATTTATGTTATGACACATAGCAAGCATGAAACAGGCATGAGATGAAACATAGTCCTGGTAAAAAGTAGTTTATTCTTTGGGATTAAAAAAAAAAGTGACAGAAACTTACTAAGTTCAGAGAACTTTGATGAAGATGATATTCAATGTTTAACAAGACAGGCTGAATACAGCAATAGTAACCTGCTTAGGCAAGTACACATTTCCTCCTTAAACATAAACTGGCACAATACTGTGGACCTGATATACTCTATCGTAGAAAATGGAGTATTCTCTTACAAGTGTATAAATACAGGCTTAAAAAAAAAATCAATTCTAAATTTAAAATATATGACTTAAAATTTTAATAGTTATGAATAATGATTTTCTTTTTAAAATACTTGTTTTATAAAACTTAGCTAAATAATTAGAATTAACTGGGGAGCTTTAGAAAATATGCCAAAATCAACCAGCTTCATACACTATCAAAATATACTCAGTATTAAGCATTTTCAAGCTCATATCCAGTTTTCCCATAACTAGTTTATTTCTTCAAATTTTTCTAAAATATCCCTTGTACTTCTCTACTTTCTGTCTGCTTGCTTTTTCAGATACAGTCTCATAACCCAGGAAGATCTTGAGCTCTCAACCCCCCTGCCTCAGTCCCCGAGCATAGGACTAATGGGCATGTTTGACCACAATGAGGGTTATTACAGTTTGATTCAGTTACTCTTAGCAAGTTTGTTTCTATTATTAAAGACCTTTTCCTTCTAGATTAGGAGGAAAAAAAAATGGTTATTCTCTCCTATGGGAAGAGATGGGTTTAAATGTAGTTTCTTTCTGTTTAAGTAAACACACACCAGAACTATGGGAAAATAAATCCTCCATTTAAAATCTCCATGTTTGGGGCTAATCAGCATTTAACAGACTGGTAAGATATTAAAGGGGATAGATAAGATTGCAGTCTCTACCAAATCTCAACAAAATCACAGAGTTTTATAACTGAGTATCTAGAGTCTACATATGTTTGAGTATTACCAAGTTTCTTTATATCTCATTAAAGAGAAAAGAGTGTAATGTACCATGACACACACTGTTGACAGGCTCTTCACAATACAACATTCAACTGCTATCGACTGCGACTTGACAAAAATAAAGGAAGCCAAGCAGCCTTCTCACTGCTCACTACTCTCTTTACTCATTATGTCCTTCAAAGTGTGGTCACAGAACACAAATGCTTACCTGATTAAAGGACAGCAATCACTTTAGGTCAATGTTACAGAAAATATCTACTATACCTATATAATGTGTAAACATTCAGAAAATAACAACCACAGCAAAAACTCTACCTTGAGAAATATCCTCTATAGCTCTTCGAATGCCTCGATCAAAAGCCCTGGCATCAGCAGGACTCTGAAAGGTAAGGCCGAACTTCTTGTCATCGATCTTCCAGTGGTGAAATGTAGGAGTGACCTTATTATAAATGAGGTCTTTTTTAAGCATACATTCCAAAACCACCTGCCAAAAGTCAGGTGCCAAAGTTAATGAACACACAAAAATCCATCTTATGTAGCTATTACGTAAACACTGAGGACTATAAATATAATGAGTATTTTTAAATAAATTGAGATACTGAATGTAATCTTCACAAAGTCAACTTAATAAAGGGACTAAGAGAGGATTAAAAAGATCATACAAGTTGTAAACAGAATATGGATTATGCTATCATTTAAAAGACTAAACACAGTGCTGCATACAAAATTTCCAGAAGAATATAGTTAAAAGGGTTTTTGAGAAAGCCTGTGCAGTAGACACAACAGAAGTGGTAGTAACAATTTAACTTTTAAAATCACTCTCCCTTTCCCTTGTGTTTCTGGGCATCTAACAAGTGCTCCACTATTAATTATGTCTTCCAGCCATTCCTTTGCTAAATTTCTTAAGAGACCCATTACAGAAGCAGATCAAATACCTATTTGTCATTTTAGTAGCTTGGTTATAAAACTTGTTTCCCCCTCTTTGAGACAAGGTCTCACTAAGTATGTCTGACTGGCCTGAAACTTCCTAGGTAGACCAGGCTGGCCTCAAACTAACAGACTGCCTCTGCCTCCCAAGTGCTGGGATTAAAGGTGTGTACCACTATGCCTGGCTCTGGTTTGGTAACTTTTCAAAGCTCTAGCTTCTTCATTTTGAAAATACAGTAACAGTATTAAATACACCTTATAATTTGTGAATGAAAGTTTTGTGTAATTTGTGGGACAATACAGCTTTGTTTCTTCGTATTTTATATTTTCTGAAATGGTTTTTTTTTTGTTTTTGTTTTTGTTTTTTGTTTTTTTGGTTTTTTTTTTTTTTTTTTTTGGTTTTTCGAGACAGGGTTTCTCTGTGTAGCTTTGCGCCTTTCCTGGAACTCGCTTTGGAGACCAGGCTGGCCTCGAACTCACAGAGATCCGCCTGGCTCTGCCTCCCGAGTGCTGGGATTAAAGACGTGCGCCACCACCGCCGGGAAGTAACAACAACAGGAAAAATGCCTTCCTCCCTTTTACTTGGCTTATCTATTTTTAACATTCGCTCTATACATTCTAATGTATACAATTTTTATTTTATTTCTGTTTGTCTATTTTTGCAGTACTAGGAATTGCATTTAGGGCCTCACACATGCTAGGCAAGTGGTCTACCACTGAGCTACATTCCTAGCCCAACATTTTTATTTTATTCTGAACTGTAGCAAGGAGGTAATTATTTGATGTCCCTTTAATTGTTCTTTAATCTTGGGTGCCTTTCTTAAGACAAGACTGTTCTTGTATGTAACACAGTGACCAACGTTAACATGGAGACAACACTTTTACCTAAATTCATATTCTAATTTTGTCTGATAATAACATTTTAAAAACTCCCAATACAGGATCCCATTCTAGGATCACACATTATATTAAGTCTTTAATATGGGGGCACTCTCAGCCTTTGTCTACCATGATATCCACAGAGTACTTTCTATCACATTAGCTATCATTATTACTACACAAAAGAAAAATTACCCATCTTAGTTATTTTAAGATTACTCTTTAAGGCCAAAAGAAAGCAATCAAAAGCCACCTAAATAACCCTCAGATCATACATCCTACTTTATTTCTTCCCACTAGTCCTAATGACTTCAATCCACTTTGTTTCCTAGTTTGCTCATTCCTGGTGCTCCTAAGACTAGGAATGCCACAAGAACAGAAATTTGGACTCAGCTTTTTGCCAAAATTTCTGGCCCCAGAGCAACATGTGATATGCATATATACACACACATTATATGTTAAAAACAGTGGTGAGATCTGAGCATCAGGTGAGATCTGAACAATCACCTCAGACAGGGTAACTACTCTGCATGTGAAATACTTTCTTTTTTTTAAATAAAAAGCATACTTTGTTTCAACGTTTACAGTCTTCCCAAAGCTAGGATCAAAACCAAAATCCTAATTGTGGCTCCTTAGACCCGAGAGATGGTTCCACTCCATCCATCCTCATTTCCTACCCTCTTCTTTACTCCCTTTTACTCATCTGACAATGACTCTGGAGATACATTCGCAGAGACAGACAGTGTGGTACAGGTCACTTTCTTTGCCTATACTTTATTAATACTTCCTACTTTAAGATTTCAATTCACAGCCAGGCAGTGGTGGTCCACGCCTTTAAATAAGTTCAAGGCCCCGGTCTACAAAGTGAGTTCCAGGACAACCAGGGCTACACAGAGCTGTCTTGAGTTCCACGCCCCCCCCACCCCCACCGCCAAATCTCAATTCACACATACATTCATAAGAAAAGCCCTTCCTGACCCCTAGACAAGATACAGTCTGATAAAGTCTCTGACACTGTAATTTCAAACTGGTTATTTTTTAATACCTCCTTCCACTGAGTCTATAAACTGGATGCTATATTTGGCTATCACTGTATCCCCCAATCCTTACAACACAGAAGCAACCTTACATATCTAACAAACATCTTTCCTCAGAAAAATACACATGTGCATAGTTTCTTCAAAAAATTTGTAGGCTCCATGTGTTTTCCAGATTTCCACACACTGATTTAGGTTATACCAGTCTACAATTGACTTTTACAGGTTCTGTAGAGTCCAGTGGATAAACATTTTGGAATTTTGGAATTCATTATTAAATCAGTATTCCATGCTGATTTACTATTTTTTATACAACTATTTTTCAGAAACAGAAGTAAAAAAGAGGCAAATTAAATTCTAAAACTCAAGAAGTAAATACTGTATTGGTGTTAATCACTACAATACTTGTACTGTAACTCATTCATAAACATAGGAAATGCAGTATTTTAGAAAATGTTAAACTGGATTGTTTGAAAACAGGAAGAATAAAAAACAGTTTGCTTCTAGTTACTAGGTAACATGTCACTAAATCTTAATTTTAATGCCTGAAAATATTACTGAATTAGCTCATTAGATTTTCTAAAATTAGTACTGTCCAACTGTTTCTTCTTAGGTAAAATCCCAACATGATCTACACTACTGACCACCACCCATTTCCAAATGCTGTCTTCTCAGAGATACACAAAAAAAGGAAAACAAGTTTTAAAGATGAACCTGAAAGAATACTGAAGAATGGAAAGAATAATGATGCAGTTTTTGGACACACATGAATGCTTACAGAAGAGCGTCTACCCAGAGTTGTGTAAACACAGAGTTCATGCAATATAGCAACAGGTACAAGGGCAACATACTAACTAATTATGAACCAGAACTCAATTTGTTTTTACCTACATACTAGGAATTTACTTGCTGATACTACACAATACATTTAATGTAGCAGAAAGCTTCTCTTTAGGAAAGGGCTATTATGGTGGTAGCTACTAAGGGTTTAAGAGGAGTCAGTAGAACAGAAAGACACGCTACCTATTTATTATTACTGCCCCCCAACGAAAACCTTTGTAGATAATCTTCAGTGTATGCCCAAGGATGTGTTGTATCAAACAACGGTTACATAAATCTCAGATCCCATGTCTGAGTTAAGTAATTTCTTACCCATTTAAGTCACATAAATTACAAAGCTGTTTCACATTTGACTGAAAGTATCATTAACTGAGGGAGACAAGGGTGGAAGAAGGGAACAGCAGGGAGGAACTATAATTATTGGAGCGTCTTTATAAGAGAAAACCCTGCATACAGGAAATGAGTAATTCCAAGACTTATTAAAACTATCCTAAATGCAACTGCCAGACATCATAAAAATATGTTTTAAAACCATAAATAGTTTGGTTTGCTTATTTCGCCATTCATAAATGCAGTTATAGCTTGAAATGCAAGGCCAGGAGCTGGATCTGTGGGCAAAAGTGTTTGTGGCACAAGTGTAAGGACCTGAGTAGACTATCTCCAGAACCCATGCAAAGATGAGCATGGCAGTGCACATCTGCAATCCCAGTGCACCTACTGTGAGTTAGGAAACAGGCAGGAGAATCCCTGGAAGTTCTCAGGCCTGCAAGCTCGACATATTCAAAGGCAAAATTATGAAGACAAACAGGGTGGAAGGCAAAAAGAATGTTGTCTGACCTCTACAAGTGTGTCTTGGGATGTGTATACCTGTATACACACACACACGCAGAGAGAGAGAGAGAAACAGAGACAGAGATTGTATGCTTCAAATGTATCTCCACCTAATTTTTCATAACTCAAACTTTTTTCCAGGACTTATGTTTAGGAAATGGGTGAATTTCATCAGGTCCCCTTGATAACCTTAATTAATGAGTTAGTGAGACAGAAACACACACAAAAATACAAATACACACACACATGAATAGCCTCATCCTCATTTCTACCCCAAAGAAAAGCTTATATTAAGTTAATAAAATATAAAAAGCTATTGTATATATTAACACAATATTAAATCAATAAAAGTAACTATAGAGAATACTTTCCTAAAATATTTTGGCAAGAATAACCCCCTAATTTGTGACTGATCCATTTAGAATGTGGCTGGTTAGCAAAGATCAAATTAAAGAGCCATGTTTTAAAAATTACATTACTAATTGTTTTTAACTTGATCATTAACAAGTACACTTCTGTTAGAAAGTAAAAATGTATTATTCCTATTCTGGTAAGGTTAGATAGATGTTAATTATAAAAACTATAAAACTCTGGTATTGCAGAATATTAGTTGAAGATGTGTTTATGCTGTGGAATATTTGTTTAATGATGCAAAGATGTGTTGCATTCTTTTATGGTGCATTTGTTTAACTCTGTAAAGCTGTGTTACTGTGCCCGTCTAAAACAGCTCATTGGTCTAATAAAGAGCTGAATGGCCAATAGCTAGGCAGGACAGAGGAATAGGCGGGCCTGGCACGCAGAGAGAATAAATAGAGGGAGAAGAAGAGGGAAGAGAGAGAAAAGGAGAAGAGAGGAGGATGTCAGGGGCCAGTCATGCAGCTAGCTACAGAGTAAGAAAAAAAGAAAGGTATATAGCATAGAGAAAGGTAAAAGCCCAGAGGCAAACGGTAGATGCGGTAACTTAAGTTAAGAAAAGCTTGACAAGCCGGGCGGTGGTGGTGCATGCCTTTAATCCCAGCACTCGGGAGGCAGAGCCAGGCGGATCTCTGTGAGTTCGAGGCCAGCCTGGGCTACCAAGTGAGTTCCAGGAGAGGCGCAAAGCTACACAGAGAAACCCTGTCTCGAAAAACCAAAAAAAAAAAGAAAAGCTTGACAAAACAAACCAAGGCCAGGTACTCATAAATAAGAATAAGTCTCCACGTGTTTATTTGGGAGCTGGGTGGTCGGTCCCCAAAGAGCAAAGAGTAAAAAAACCAACTACAATCTAGAATTTAAAAAATTCTACTACTACCACTTTATTAAAATCCAATATTAAAGGGAAAGAGAAAAAATGGGGTCTCTGTGCTATTAAGCAGAGTTAAAGAAAAGTGGAGAAGGACGGTATATTAGCTAATTTTCTCACTGCTCTGACAAAATACATGAGAAAGATAAATGATAAAAGATAAAAGATAAAGTCTAAGGAGGTAAGGCATATCACAGCAGGAAAAAGACGGTGACAGCAGCATGAGGCGGCTGGTCACACAGCCACAGTCAGGAGGGAATAAGACGACTACTTGAGCTGTTTGGTCCCTTTTTATTTGGCCTGGGTCCCTAGGCCACAGGTCGGTGTGCTCCACATTCTGGGTCCATCTTTCCTTCTTCCTCAGTTAAACCTCTGTGGAAGCAGTCTAGAGGTCCAGAAGTGTGTGTCCTCAGTGATTCCAAATCCAGTTAGGTTGACGAAGATTATTCATCACACAAAAGCTAATGAGCATGGATATTTTTAGTAAAGTGTCTAAAATAACAATATTGAGTTATGAAAAACAGAACAAACAGAAACATAACACATTCCCAAAGCATGATGACTGATGGTGAAAAAGAAATTTGGTACAGTAACTTGTTAGGTCTGTGGGCCTTGCACCCAAGAGCAGTTGGATCCCATTCCATGTCTACCACTTACTGTCCAGCTTACTTTGAAGAATTAACTGGAGTAACACACAAAGTATTCAGAGTGGTATTAACTGTCAACTTTATAGAATTTAGATTCACATGGGAAATAGGCCCTGAGCAGGCTTGTAGTGAGTTATCTTGATTACATTGAGAAGATCTATCCTAATTGTAGATGGGGCCATGCCCTGGGCAGGGATCTTGGACTGTATAAAATGGAGAAAGCGGGCAGAGAACTAGAAAGCATTCACTGATCTTTGCTTCTTCAACTGTGAGAAAACAGATTTAAAGTTGGAGGGGTAAAGTTGATTTGGACAAGACCATTAAATTTCATCTGCCACCCACATGTTGGAAACAAATGCATGAAAGATGGTCTTTAAGGTGTGTAACATTTAAATGTTTATCCACAGTATAAAATGTATCTTGACAAAAGAATCACAGACTGCATTCTCTAGGATAAAAAGTGAAAATAACCCAATTCTCTAGTGAACTATATAACTACTTCTAAATGCCCAATGAATCAAGGAACTCAGCATGAGAATCAGACAAACCTAAGGATCAAAGAGGAAATAACTACATAGGAGTGGAGGGCAGTGCATGAGGGAAGAGTTTTGCATATATAAAGGCCTAGGTTTCCGGAGAACAGGAGGCAGGGGGTGGTATCCTATGTGGGACAACCAAAGCAGAATGTTTAAAATGAGTTTGTACCATAAAAACATTAGCAGATAAGAAAACCAGGAAGCAAAAAGAACTTGATGTCAAATGTACAAAATAAATATGCTCTTTTTTTTTTTTTTTTTTAAAGAATTTAGAGATCTGAAAAGAGATTGGATGACTGGTCATAAATACAATTCCTGCCAAGGTGCCATAAGCCTTCTTGCAGGCAGAGGCAAGAGCAGCACTTAGAATATACACAGAAGGGAAGACTGTAGGACCTACAATCACCCTGAAGAGAGAAGAAACAGTGGGAGTACTCCCTCTCCGGGTATCTTGCTGCTGATGCCCATACAGCAGTGTGGGATACAGCATCTGCAGGAAAACTGGCAAAGCAGGAGAACAAGAGAGAACCTATGAAAATGTGTTTACCTCATCTTAAAGGAAGACAGAAAGGTGATTCAAGGAGGAGGGACAACCTTTTCAACAAATTGTGCAGAGAAAAACAATCATAGTATTAACATCCTGCCCAAAGACAGAGAATCTTAAGTATCACAATAACTAAAAATTAATCTAAAACATAAAGTACAAAACTATAACACCTGTAGGACAAATTATAGGATATAGCCTCAGAAACCACAGTCAAGAGAACAGTCTGTGGATTTGACACTAAAACTGCAGTCTACTAAAAGAAAAACAGATCAATGAACGTTACCAAAAGTTAAAGCTCTGTAAGAGCCTATTAAATAATGAAAAAGAAAATTATATGCTGGGAGAAAACACATACACAGCATATATTTCCACAGAGAACAAGTTTCTAGAATAGAATCAACATTCAAGGCTCAACAGAAAGAAAGTACCCTAGTGAGGAAATGGGCAAGACAACAAATAATCACCAAGAAAGGGAACTATTAGCTACTAGGGAAACACAAATGAAACCAAACCTACAATGACTTTCTCACTAGATACCTAATTACTAAAATTGAAAAGTGAGTCCATACAATGCTGACAAGAATGCAAATTTAACACACCACGGCCACTTTCAATATAAGTTTGGCAGCTTCTTATATCATAAAACAAATGATCGCCGGGCGGTGGTGGTACACACCTTTAATCCCAGCACTCGGGAGGCAGAGCCAGGCGAATCTCTGTGAATTTGAGGCCAGCCTGGTCTACAGAGCAAGATCCAGGACAGGCATCAAAACTACACGGGGAAACCATGTCTCGAAACCCGCCCCCCCCCAAAAACAAAACAGAACAAAAAACCCAAATGATTATCACAAAATCTAGCATTTTTGATCATTTATCCTAGAAAAAGAAAAGCTATATTCACAAATAAATAAATGTATGGTAAAATGCATACAAATGCTCACAGTAGCTTTATCTATGAAATGGCCCTAGAAGAACCTAGAAGTCCTTCATTAGTCAATGACTAATATAAAAACAAACTATACTTAGATTACAAAATACTAACAACAAAAAGGCCAGACTTAAGGTGAGTTATGCCGAATGAAAAACAGAATTCTGAAAGGTTGCATACTTCCAATTCCACTTTTATAGCACTTTGGAAATGACAGAAATCATAGAAACGATCCAGAGAACAAACAAATCAGTGCTTGTCCGGCTAAGAGTGATATGTGGTTATAAATATTAACAAGGAGTTGCTGGCTACTATGTATTGTGCCTGTGAATGTTAATTTATGTGCTTAAACTCTACAGATCTAAATACAATAAAAACTGACTAAAGATAAAACAGAAATCTGAGGTAGTTGTCTGTACGAATATTCTAGTATAATATACAGTTTTAGAAAATGTCATTTATCATTGGGAAACTGAGTAGAGGATATACACAAGATCTCTTTACATTGCTTTTATAACATTAATAATCTAAATCTGCTTTAATAAAGTTACAATATCTATGGGACACATTCTAAATATTAGTAAATTCATAAAAATTAGTAACAAATTCTGGTGGCAGGTGAGAAATACAAAAGTGCTATCTATGTCCACAATACAGGATAGCTCTCCAGGTAACATTATACTAGAAAGTCTGTAAATTCACAAAGAAAACAAGGGTCCTTAATCATCATTCAGAAAGATCAACTCAGTACCTAAAAAAGAGAAGTTATATGAAGAACTTTAAAAGACTCCAAGAATGGTAAAAAGGAGATGGTGATTTTTATGTATATATGAAAAAGATTAAATGAATACACTCCTATGGCTTAACGATAAACCATTTATACTTCTCAAGGAATGAGCAAAACATATTCTACAAGAAAGTATTAACACTAAACTCTCTATATACAGTTATAATATTATAAGAAAGTCTGTTTGCCCAGAAATCTATCAGCCAAGAATTAAGCAGGAAGCTGCCTGGAAATGAACTGCATCCCTGCAAATTCCTCTGCTGTAGCTCTAACCTCCACTGTGGCTTTCTTTGAAGACAGGCCTGTGAGGGAGTGACAAATGTCAAATGAGATGGGACATACAGGGCCTAAGTCGTTAGGAAGCCAGTGTCCTTGTAATGAAAGAGATAGCAGTACTCCTCTCTAGGCCAGAAGACTTGGTGAAGAGTCTGCCAAGGAGGAAGTGCCCTCATCAGAAACATGCAGGCAACACCCTTGATCTGACTCTGCAACTCCCAGAACTTTAAAAACAACCATTTTTGTTGTTGAAGCTATTCAATCAATACTGTTTTATGGCAACCTGAGCAGGAAGTCCTGAACATAGAAAGACAACAGGAAATGATTAAATACAGACAGGAGTGATATTAATTAACCAGTCAACTAAAAGCATGGATAGTCAGGTTACAATTTAGGATCTGATGAAAGTAGTGGAGAAAGCTAGTATTCAGCACCAATAATTTCAGTTGAAGATTTGGACTTTAATTCAGTAATTAAGAAGGCTACAGAAGTTTAATAGCCTGGACAGTAGTGTAGCTCAGTAGTAAAGTTTTGCCTAATAAATATAAGGTCTGGGTTCAATACCCAACACGACAAAAGGCAAATAAGAAACAGTTCAAAAGGAAACAGAGTGTATCAGAATGGGAGACCTAGTCTGAAGCACCAGTGTTAGGCACTATAGAGAAAGATGACGTCAACATAACTAACAAGTGTGACAGACCATACCAGTATAAATCATTTCAATATAGCAGAATCCACAGAACAAATTGAGTAACTAATGAACCGACTGGTGATCATCTTTTAAAACACACAATTCAATCTTAAAAAATGTGACGCACGGGCTAAAGAAAGGTCAAAGTATGAAAGGTGAAGTTGTCTCAAAGAGGAGGAAATAAGGGCAGCCAGAAGGGTAACTGGCCAACAACTCCCAATCCTAACTTTCAGGAACCAGGTACCACAAGGCTCCAAAAAAAAGCAAACAGTAAGAGTAATGGTAACAGGCAGGGTTTTCCTCTTCAAGAGGTATCAGCTACATTAAAAAAGCAACTGCTTTAAAACTACTTCTGAAAGAAAGTCACAAAACTTATGGGTGTCTACAAAGATCCTAAAGGTGTAATTGATTTCTTTATCTGTGGACTGACCTTGAAATTCAAAGGTAACGATGGACTGGTTGAACACTGCTGGCATCTGTCCCAATTCCATTTATTCACAGCAAAGCTGATTTTCTCAAAGTACTCTATCTCACCCAATTCTATTTTTGGCCGGTGGCAATAGAATGCAAATCTGCTCTCTACCATTACCTAGAGTCATGTGAGCATCTACTTAGAGTCTCCTTTCTACAGAATGTTAATTAAACTTTTTCAATATTTGTTTTATGTGCATGAGTGTTTGCCTGTATGTATGTCTATGTACTGTGCACACGTGTGTCATGCCGGGTGCACAAGGTCAGGAAAAGAATCTCCCAGAAGTGGAATCACAGATGGCTGAGAGCTGACATGTGGGTTCTAGAAATTGAACCTGGGTCCTCTAAAAGAACACCAGTGCTCTTAACCCTGGGGCTATTAGTTCCATACTTGTAAGAGTAGATATATATTGCTTTAGCTGATCCGTAAGTACTCAAGCAATAACATGAAAATAACTGACAGTCTATCCTTGAGAAAAATGCAGCTAGACAGATGAAAACAAAGCTGGCAAGGGCCAGATCGTTTTCTTTTGAAATAAGAAAGTAAGATTCTCCATAGGAAAGTGATTGGTAAATACAATGGATTATTACTCCAAGCTTTAGAAGGTTTGCAATGGCAAACAATATAGATGCTACAAAGAACTGAGTAAAACTGGGCAATGAGAAAAATTAGGAGTCTTATCTGTGGCAACATAAAAACGATGCAGAGAGGATGACAGAGATAAAGTACGAATAAAAGCCCGGTTGAACAAACAGAGGTCACAGTTAATCTCTAGGTGAATGACTATTGATAACAAATATTTTGATTCCACTTACCAAATCCAAAAAAGTCCAAGATTTGATATAGCATACTATCCAAAACTAACATCATAACTGTATCCTACTTTAAGAATGCTCAAGCTGTGGAAACCTAAATATACAAACTAAAGTATAAATCATCTTCACACAGATGTTCCCCAATCTTTTCAGTCAACCTGCCATCAGCTACTCAACTCCCCAACCAAAAACAAAAAAACCTTCCTACACCCTTTCTTCTAGCACTATCTAGCATATTGCTTATTCAATATTTACTTATCTTTCAGTAGAATGTGTATACTCTGAGAACAGAGATTTTCATTTACATAATCCCAGTTCTTTTAACTGGTTTGGCACAAGCATCTACTGACAAACTATGTGTTACATGGTTGGAAGGACAGTTCACCTTTAAAAACGTAGTATTAAAACAAGTTATAGTATATGGATTCAACAGGCTCTATCTGGGAATATGTGTGTATGTACAAATAAATATGTGCATGCAATAGCAACTGGTGAAAAAGGAGGCTATGAATTAGCGGGAGAGGTACATAAGAGAGTTTAGAGGGAAGAAAAGAAAGGAAAAAATATAATTCAAATACAATCTTAAAATATTCTAAGCTTTTAAAATGTAGTTATTAAAAGGACATGCTGTATGATGTTGCTTTTATAGTGATATAAAAATTCACCAACTTATTGCCCAGCACAGAATGAATGAGAAAATAATTTACAAGATAGGAAAAATAAAATCAATGCTGATAAATATTAATAAAAATATTAAAGACAGAGGAATTTAGTGAGCTTAGGAGAAAATTACAGGCAAAGTAATTGAATAGGCATTACATTTAAGGGCAAAAGAGGAATGTTAGGAAACTACAAAGTCCCAAGTGGAATAGAATAGCCCTGACGACCAACCATATCAGGAGAACCTGCTGGGAAGAAGACCAGAAGGTCAAGAAGACAGAGAGTCCTCAGGAAGGATAAGAAGGCCCAGAGGTGGAAGAGCTGATATGGAAATATAGGATATGGATATGAGAGGATAAAAGGGTGGATTGTTGAACCTACTTTTAAAGAGCAACTTGCTTAAAATGTTTTACATTGGTATAGATTTTTAGCTTATTGATACAATTTTAAAGTTAATTTTGTTATACTGTATATATATATATATATATATATATATATATATATATATATATATATATATTTCTACTCTCGTTTAAGGTATTATGTTTATGTAACTCATTTAAATTGTAATGGATAATTAAGAAATACAGATTAATAATTAGTCTTCTATGATAGTGAAACTTATAGTCATGTTAAGTTTTCTAGGTATACATAGATATAATTCAATTAGGTAGGTAATCTTCAAACACTTCAAAGACCTACAGAATATGGCATTTAAAATGTTTTAAAAACTTAGACTTTCTGGACAATGAGATACCTGGCAGCACCAATTACTTCAAAGAGGAGGATGGGCATTGAAGACACTCTATAAGGAGTTTATCTTCTTCTTGGCAAAAATAGCCATTTGGGCAAGAAACTGTTCTTGCCTGGACTGCTTGACAAAATGTATTGACTGGACATGCAGGACCCACAGGAAGGTGACCACTGAATTTTGCAAGGCAAAATGGTCCTCCAGGTTCCTACTTCGCAGAAGAAACTCCCAGACATTCTACAGGATACAGAAAGAAATGACTAAGAGACTCTAGGCCTATGGGCTGAAAACAGATGCCCCAACATTACAGAAGAACTTTAGGAGACTGTCCAGGCAGCCAGCTTTCTCTGTCATTCTAGATTTTTGGAAGTTGCTTGTAATGCACTTCCTGTTTACTTAGGTAACATTATATCCTTCTGGGATTTTTGATGTAGTTGAAGACTAGATAGTTATAATTTTCCTTGGTTATGATAAAAGATAAATTAGATATGAAACTTTAGACTCACAAATATAGGATAGATGATAAAATATTTTCTTTAATTTTGTAAAATACAAATAGACTAGATATTATAACTGTAATTCTTGCTTGATAACTGCTTTATTATGTCATTTTACTATGTTAAAGTTAAAACCTTCCTTTTTGATTAGACAGAAAAAGAGAAGTGCTGTGGAATGTTGTTCTGTATGCTGTGAATGTGTGTTGCTCTGATTGGTTGATAAATAAAATGCTGATTGGCCAGTAGCCAGGCAGGAAATATAGGCGGGATAAGCAGACAAGGAGAATTCTGGGAAAAGGAAGGATGAGTCAGGAGTTGTCAGCCAGACACAGAGGAAGCAAGATGATATGGTAGAACTGAGAAAAGGTACCAAGGCACGTAGCTAAACATAAATAAGAATTATGGGTTAATTTAAGCGTAAGAGCTAGTCAGTAATAAGCCTGAGCTAATGGCCATATAGCAGTTATAATTAATATAAGCCTCTGTGTGTTTATTTGGGTCTGAGCAGCTGTAGACCAGGTGGGACACAGGAAAACTTCCAACTATAACGAGTTGCTTTGGGGAGCAACTGTGAAGGTCAGAGCTGAAAGTGAAAGTCAGAGGCTGTGATCTGCAAGGTACAGCATCAGCAGAGGAACTACTGTATGTGGGCGGCACACAGAAATAAATAGCACAACACCTCTCCTCCCACTTCTCCCCTCTTCCTAACCTTGATATTCTAGTTCACACAACAATGTCTTTCAGGAGACAGAACTGCCAAGAAGGCCTAGCCCTAAATAAAAGCTGGTAAAGTTCTTTAGTTTTCAGTGGCACACACTTCTATAGTACGGCCATTTGACAGTGGAGTAATTCAGAGGTATCATTGGAAACTTAGCAGGAAATTCATGTTTTGTACTTTTACCAAGTTCAACCCACAGTAGAAAGACACCAGTGTTTTAAGATTTCCCTAATATTAAAAGGAGGTCAGTGTCATTTTAAATGAAATGATGGGCATTATGTAATTATTTTATCTTCTTCCTAGGAAATACTCTGATTTTGTCATGGTCTCCAGGAGATAGCAAAAAGCCCCACTTTTAAAAATATTGTTGTTGAAGAAATAAAAAACTATTTTAATGAAAATTTATTTTTATTGTTTATCCATAATCTATTTATTAATTCTAAAAATAATTCCTTGATCTCCTCAGTAACTTCCCACACTAGAAACATGTGTCTTTCCTTTTCTCACTTCAAAATTACCTTAGTCAATTAATGTTTACATTAGTAACTATTTTCTAACCTTCTTGTTCTTATTTTTCAAAGCACCTTAAGCAATTTTCCTGTTTTAGGAAGGTCTCACTGTATCTTCCTCTTCATTGTATAATCTTTGGGAATCATAACAAGTAATTACAAATTAAAGGCTGGAAAAGTCAGTCTTCTGTTAAAGCAAGACTCTGTTTACCACTTGGGGGAGGGGGCTAGCTTTCTTTAATTTAAGGGTCTTATAGGCATCCTTTAATATCACTTAGTATGTCTCTCAGTCAGCAGTGACCATGTGCAATTCTTCCTACTATTTATTTTCTTAAGGGGCACAAGTTCATTCAAGAGTCTGAAGAACAAAAACTTCACTTCTATAATTCAAAGGGACTGAACTCTAAGAATCAGTCCACAAAGGAGTACAGGATAGTTTCTATCAATTACCTAATTATCACATGGAAAACTATTAAAATACAATGTTTATTTACTAGGAAAACCTTTTTTAAAAAAGTAACTATTAATTTGAAAAGAATTTATGGATTTCCAGATTTGAAGAGTAAGGAAGCCTTTAAGAAAACAAAACCAGACCCCCCCCCACCTTCCCCAGGGGTAGGGGGAGGAAGGTATAATAAAACCAATCAACAAAATAAGTCATAGAAATAGACACTGTCATCTAGAAGGCCTATTATCTCTTGATTTCAATATTCCTGTCTTCTTTGCCTTGAGACTGTATACTTTAATATTTTCAAGATATACCCAAGAGTTACTGCCTATACCTTTGTCCCTAAGTCCCCATAACCTAAAATGCTTCGTTACAGCTAATCTCTGAAACAAACTTATAGAACCTTCCAACTGAAAGCAATGTCTCCTTGAGGTCTACATCTGATCTGCTTATTATCCCTGCATCACAAGCAGCCAACAGGTGAAACAACAGATGCTTTGATTCCTGGTCAGTACTTCTGGCAGAAAAACCTATCTAGTTCACTAACCATCATGGATGGTCCTCTATCCCAGGAGAGGTTCTGTGCTTGCATATGTACACACTCTCTCTTTCCCTCTCTCCTAATTCTCTGATATCCTATTGTTGAAAATAAGATTGTCTTCTGAATACCAGGTTCATTTTTTTGTAGTTGTATGGTAAAGTCACATACTGAACACTCACTGTCTCCATCAACCTGAGCTACTTCAGACCAGCTTCACTTCAAATTATACTGTTTGGGTCCTTAATTAACATTATGTAAACCATCTCAATTAATATATTCAAAGTTTAGTCTTATATTTAGGTCATCTTTTACTAGCAAATATCCAATTTTTATTCCATATTTGACTTCTATTTAAAAAAAAATTACCAAAGGTACCATAAGAAACATCTTAAATCCTTCCTCTTTACACAGTTTCTAGAATCTACAACTTACTTTTTAAATACTTAATTATCAAATTAGAAACATTATACTCTAGGACAGACTACTTACAACAGCATTATGGTCGCTACTTAGCATCTCCAAGCTTAAAATATGCAGACACCATTCTATGTGTGTACAGAACCACTTTTAAACTTTATAAGGTGACACATTCAATTTATTCTATTTTCCTCTAATTCCAAATTGAGTTTTCCATAAAACTGAACATATTCTAGTTAACTGTGTTCCATTGTGCCATGTGTACCATTAAGAACTAATTATAAACCCACAAAACAGTGGTCTTGGGAGGATTTCAAGGTGATTCAGGATAACTCTAACCATGGGAAAAATCTGGGCAAAGATTAGCTTAGAAACTTTCTAAGCTATTGAAATGATACATCAGTAAAAAACATGATGAAATTCAAATCCCAATCTAAAATATAGTTGCATTCAAAATGTTCATGCACAAAAGAATTATTTAAAACTCAAACATCTCTGAAAAAAGTAACAGAGGCTAAATATGCTTATGAACTCATCTGCAAATATATCTAAAGGGATTTCTAGTTACTTAAGATCTTAAGAAATTTTCAACACTATTTCTATTTTGCTTCTACCTATATGCTCTTTCCTTGATACAGAAATGACCCTAACATAACTCAGCTTCTCAAATGTAGTAGTTTTTGGCTCTCAGGTAAAATGAGAATAAGTCTTCCACATTAATTAAAAAAGGACAGTTAACATCAAGCACTAGACTACCATTTTAAAATCCATTTATTTATATACACACACACACACACACACACACAAAGGTGGAAAATAAGGAGTGGCCAGTAGGTAATCTTATGTGGCTAAAAAAATTTATGGGGAACTAAGAGAGAAAACCTGAGATCCCAAGAGTCTAAGGCAGAAGTAAGCAGTTTCTCTGCAAGGGACTACACACTTAAGGCCTCTGTGGCTGCTACTAAACTGTCTTTATAGCATGAAAACAGTAACAAACATAAATGAATGACTTTAGCCAAACTCTAAATAATTTGTATGGGGCTGGAGGATAGTACAGCACTTAAGAGCACTGACTACTCTTCCAGAGGACACAGAGTTCCATTCCCAGCACCCACATGCAGCTCACAACTACCTGTAACTCTAGTTCTAGGAGATCCAACACCCTCTTCTGGCCTTTGAAGGCACCAGACATACATATAGTGAACAGAAAAAAATGTAAGCAAAATATCCATATACATAAATTAGAAATAATTTTTTTTAATTAAAGACTTTACTTATGGACACTAAAATTTGATTTCACATAATTCTCTAAGTCACAAAATTATGATTCTTTGACTTTAATAACCCTTGCTTTTTGAGAAAAAGTCTATGTAGCTCAGGGTAGCATAGAAGTATGTATTCCAGGCTGATCTCAAACTCATCATAATCCTCCTGCTTCAGCCTCCTAACAATCAAGGTTACCATGAGCCATCATGATCAGCTTTCATCAACTCATTGATAATGTTTAAAACAAACAACATCCCACCCCACCCCACCCCAAAAAAACACTATTAGCTCATGGACTGAATAAAAATCAAATAAAAAGAACAGGTAGCATGCCTGAATCTGTCCTTCAGACTAGGAGTTGCTGATCTTTGGCCTAATGAACAAGGATAAAAGTGGGGGAGGCTAGAGAGCTATTCATGAACATTCTGGAGTTAATCGAAACAGTAAAGCAGGAGCCCCATGCGATATGTGTACATTACTGTCAGATCCAGCCAGACACAATCGCATATTGCTGTCTTTAACATAAACATAAAAATGACTCCCAAGAAATCATTGAGTCACAAACAAAATTAACTAACTCTCACATAAATGGTATACCAGTTAGAATTTTAAACAGATAAGTCATTTCTTCAGAAAGTATCCTAAAATTACAGTGATAGCTACATTAATCATTACCATTTTGTCCCTGAGTCTCTCTCCACGGATAAAAAAGTCCGCACAGCCATTCTCTTCCTGATGAGGGACTCTGAAGACAGTGACGCTGCTCAGTCCGCTCCCTCCGAGTGGTAGCCATCCGCCACTTGAGTCATCTCTGGTCATTACCACAGCTCGCACTTGTGCATAACTATTACTAAAACAGATGCAAAGATCAGGAATTAGCTTTTCCATAAACAACAAGAAAGCCAATGTGTTGGTCTTGTTTAAGATGCCAAAAACCACAGTAATTACTATGTAGTAACTAGTATGTTTATTACTTACTTCCATAATAAGCCATAGGAAAAACCTAATTGAAAGGGGGAAATCCACAAACTGAAGGTTGTTCTTTATTTTGAAGGCTCAACTCATAATAAGACTACAGGACTCCTATTTCAATTCATCATTTGGTAGACAGAGCATATCTGGATCACCCTGTACATGTGTGATCATAGACCCCAGACAGAATTTGTCACCTTGCCTCTATGTATTCATTTGATGCAACATTACAACAAGGACAAATTACTGCTGTATTTATTTAGCTCATTTAATTATTTCTAAGTTCCAAACTGTTTTGGAATATATTATAAACAAAACATTGAAATAAGCATCCTTAGACTTAGAAGTCCATTTTTAAAAATTTCTACCAATGAATGGAGAGCCTACATAATTTTTATAAATCACAGAGGGATATTCTGTTTATTCATCAATCAAATATACCTGTGGACACCTTTCATGTCTTCATTTTGCTAGATTCTACTCTTTTTTTTTTTTTTTGGTTTTTCGAGACAGGGTTTCTCTGTGTAGCTTTGCGCCTTTCCTGGAACTCACTTGGTAGCCCAGGCTGGCCTCGAACTCACAGAGATCCGCCTGGCTCTGCCTCCCGAGTGCTGGGATTAAAGGCGTGCGCCACCACCGCCCGGCTAGATTCTACTCTTAAGAGACTAGTTCCATTTCATATTGCTGTCCCAAATTAACAATGATTTTTTACATAAAATCTAGGATATTCACTTAATGCATTAAATATCCTATACAACTGACATGTAGCCCTCAGTTTAAAAACTTTTACTGACTATTAATAAACCATTTCTAAGTCTGCATAATAAATCATGCAGACATAGAAAAGTATACCGGATACAACTTAGATCTGTGGATAATTATAAATATAAGCTGAAGTTCTACACAACAGTTCTATACCTCTTAATGTATCTCTGCATGCTCTAAGCTGCTTCTTGTCATTCCTATGGTACTACACTTGTCCAAAAGTCCTTCCCTTGATTCTGTTGTTTCCATTATTTTTCTAATTTTTAAAAATTATAAACTCTAATTTTAAAATTTATTTATATTATTTCCCTCTTCCCATGTTACTCCCTTCAACTCCTTCTGTGAAAATCTTTGTTATTTCTTTTATTGAGGTAACTTCATACACAGTACCATGCATCCACTTTAAATACACAGGCACCACCAAAGTCTGCAGATGTGTACATATGCAGCTCAGTACAGGTGTTTGTGTCCCTGCAGAATGCATTGCTATCTAAACCCAAAGGTGAGGGTATGCAGCAGTGGAGAATTTGGGTCAGGAAGGCAAACACTCATGATTGGGGTGATCAACCTTAAACAAACTCTTAAAAGCTACCTCATTCTTTCTCCCATGTGATGACATAGCTAAAAGATTATCACCTATGGTCCTGAAAGTGAACCCAAACAGACAAATTAATCTTCATGTTCTCATCCTCCAAAAGTGTAAAAAAGAAATGTTTGTTGATGACAATCCATCCCACCTATGCTTTATCTTGTAGATGCACAAATGGACTAAGATATACAGAACCACCATGGAAATTTAAGATACTTCTGCCACACCAAAGAATCCCCTTTGCCTTCTGTTTTTATTTATAACATGCAGACAGTTTGGCCCATGCTAAGTTTTCATATAAACTGAAGCAAGTAGTATTACTATCATTATACTTTAACTCACTATACTGTTTTAGTGTATCAGAGTAAATTTGACTAAGTAGTCCTCTAGTTGAATCATTATTGATTTTTTTTTTTCTTACACTGAGAGAAATCTGAATCATTCCAGTTTGTAAGCCATGGTCAAGTTCATATATAGATCTCTTTCTCTATAATCCTGTTTTTGAGACAGGGTCTCATACAACCCAGGCTGGTGTAGAACTCACTATGTAGCTGACAAAGACCTATACAAGTCTGTTATTAGCAATGCTTTCATTTCTCTTAATTACCTAGAAATGCAATTATTAGGTTACAAGGCAGTTGCATGTTTAACCATATAAAAAGTTAGTAAATTATTTTCCAAAGTAGTTGTAAGTATACATTTTGTCAAAAATGACAGCTTGTGTTCCACATCCCTACTAATATCTGGGGTTTTCGATATTTTAAATATTACTGTATTGTGTACATTATAGTGCTATTTGTGAACTATTCTTGTTGTTTGGAAGATTAATGAGAGCTAGCATCATTTCATTTGGTCATGTGCTTATCTTTTAAGTCTTTTCATCTCTCTCTCTTTTTTTAATGACAAGGTCTCATTGTGTAGCCCTGACTAGCCTGGAATGAGCTATGTGGAGCAAGTTGGCCTCAGATTCACAGAGATCCACCTGCCTCTGCCTACTGAGTGCTGAGATTAAAATTATGTGTCACCATGCCTAGCTTGCTCATTTTTAAATTAATTTTTAGAAGTTTTTTACATATTCTGGACACAAGTCTTTTGACAAAGAGTATTACACTGCCCAGTACTGTGGTTAAGAGTGAGGATTTCGTTGACCATGATGGAACACACCTTTAAGCCTAGTACTCAGGAGGCAGAGGCAGACAGAACTTTGTATGATGGAACCTGGCCCCATCTAGTCAACGTAGCAAGTTCCATGTCAGCCAAGGCTACATAGTAAGACTGTCTAAAAAGAAAAGAGAAGAGGAGGAAGAGGAGGAGGGGGAGGGGGAGGAGGAAAAAGAAAAGTGTAGATTCTAGTCAAATGTCCATAAGTTGGATCTAGGTTTGGCTAAATACCAGGTCTGCAACCTTTGGAAAAATACTAAAGCTTCTGTGCCTAATCTTTAAAGAAACAGCACCTATCTTTATTACAAGTAAACAGTGCCCAACACATAGTAAATGCTGTATTTAAGTAGATGACAAAAAACATTAAACTAAAGTTGCCATTCTGGTTATCCAAAGCCAGAGAGTGACGACTTTCTATGGCTAGTCAACATTAAGTATACAGAAGCTCTGATGGCACTGGCTTTACAGGGAACCACTCGTGTCTACACTTTTTAGTACTTAGCTCTTTAGTCTCTTGCCAATCTTCCCTTAGAACTGCTCAGAGACATAGGAGCACAAAGGCTGCATTATTAACAGCTTCTCGAGGCTAGATTCTTTAAGGTACATGAAGGAGTTCTTAAAGGATTTTCTTCATTCTTGTTTTTAATGTAAAACCAATATGGTACCAAAACTTCTGATCTCTGCTCTCTATTTGAACAACTGTTTAAAAGTATTCATTCACATAAAGAAGAATTAGCTACTACAGCGTAACACAAGACTGAGCAATTTCTAAGTGAACAAAGACTTATTTTCCATAAATCTGGAGACTAGAAAGTCCTGGATCAAGAAACAGGAAACTTTTTTTTTTGTCTCCTTACAGTTCAGTTCTTTTGCTCCAAGATGTTGCCTTAAACTCTGTGATCTCCAGAAAATAACACGGGCCCTAAAAACTTCTATATGAAAGGCTTGGTGTTCAGCTGATGCCACTCTTAGGAGCTGAAACTTTCTAAGTGGGACTAACTGGAGGAAGTATGTCATAGGAGCACAGTTTCAGAGGACACACTGAGATCCTTGTTCCTTTCCTCTTTCTGCTTCCTGGCCCACTAGGAGTTAAGCAGCTGTTAGATGGTGAGTTCTCTGGCATATGATCTACTCTACCACAGACCCAAAGTACCTGGGCCAAGTGATCATCTACTGAGATCTCTGAAACTATGCCAAAGTAAGATGTCTTCCTTTAAAGCTTGTTTTCTCATGTAGTTTTCAAAGCAATGGAAAGATTACTAGCATAGACAGAAAAGTTAACTGGTTGGTACTTGGAAATAGTAGGAGCTCCTAGTCACCCAGTCATCTCTCAGCCTCACACCCCACACACATCTGTAATGAACTGTAAAGCTCTTTAACCATGTATGTATTTTCTTTTCTAGAGACAGCATAGTTTTAACCACAACTTTTCAATTAATGTATGAACCATGGCTACACAAAACAGAATTTCTTGTACTACTCTAGCTTCTCCCAGGTCTAGCTCGGAAGTATTTCTCATCTAGCCTATCTGTAGTTATGCTTTGGCTAACTGTCTTAACATCTGTAAAATAAATTCTTTTCCTAGTTTTTCTTTCCTGTCTGCCTCTGACTCTAACTCTTCTATAATATACCAACTGACACACATCTTTATGTGAGCTTACTAAAAGGTTTACCTAAGTTTCTGGCCTCCAAGCAACAATATAACAAATTTCTATTGCCTTAAAGACACTGGTTCTCTGGTAATTTGTTCCAGCAGCAGCAGTAGCAGCAGGAAATGAATACAAAAGCATGAAGGAAAACCTTGAGGATATGAGAGTAATCTGCATACAGGAGAGGAAAATAACAATTTTCCTACAGTAAATGGTAATTAACTGCCCTTCTTACCCACAAATCGAAACCTCCTAGAATTCTATAAGTTGTATTCAGTACAAGAATTAGCTCTGTGTGTGTGTGTGTGTTTTCCCCTGATGTATGCTTACAATGACAAATGGCAAAGTATTTTTGTGTTTTCTTTTTACTTTTCATTATGGCATATTTCAGGCACACATTTGCCATTCAAATATTAAGGCAGACACTAAGAGAACCACACATTCACTTAACTAGGGAACACTACTTATATGTCATGTACATAAACAAAATAGGAAACTATGTTCCTTTTTCTGTAGAGGCTTCACACCTCTCCACTAAAGACTTAACAAATAGAAATTACTAATATCCCCTTTATTTGGGATGGGGTTAAGACAAGATCTCATATGTAGCCCAGGCTTCTCTCAAACTTGAGGCCTTCTCCCTCAGTTCCTGGGTGCTGGGATTATAGGCAAGTACCACCACATTTGACTTAACAGTCAATAATCAAGCCTTCTATATATGCTCAAGATTATTACTTGCTACTGCAATAACAGAATGCAAAATGCAGTAAGCTTGGAGGGAGACTGATATGTGTTTCAACATTCTCAAAACCTTGCTGTACTAATCCCAAAGAAGGTAGTTACTTTCCCACTTGAATAAGAAAATTAAGGACTGAGTATGATTAGAAAATTCCAAGTCCAAATTACTCTTCTGCACTAGTAAGTTTAAAAGTAGAAGAAACAATTCCCATATAGCAACCATCAATCCAAAGTACCAAATGGCATTATGTTCAATACCAAGTCAGGCCTCCTGGCTTTTCAAAATCTATGGTAGTGAAATCACAGGCCAAGGAGGGAATTTCCTGTTGTTTTGCCCTAAGGATTCACAAACGACCTTCTAAATAACTGGGTTTAAACACATAGACTAATGCAGCTCTTGGCCTTGGTCAGAGAAGCCTCTTTCTGAAGTAGATGAGTATTTAAAGCAGGGATCCATAATTGCTGAGAATCGGTGAATGCTGAATACTCATTCCAAATGGTACATGTATGTAATGTCCACTGAAGTCCAGGAAATAGAGCAAAGAACAGTTGGAACGACTATGGGAAGTGAAAAATGGGGGGGGGGGGGGGTAAGGGGGGGGCTTTATGGAGACAATCATGTACACAGAGTAGCAGTAACTTCCCTCTCAGGGAAAGGGAATCACTCTGAGCAAGGAAAGACCAGAGGAGAGTGGAAGAATATAGAGACACGAGTGTAGGAAGGGGTCAGAGGAGAGTCAGCAAGCAAAGAAAGAGAGGGAAGACAGAGGATAGTGGAGTGTGAATGAATGTAATCATAGCGTATTGTATATAAGCATGATAGTAATTTTCTCAAAAAGCAGAATGAGTAACAGGTACTAAAGAGAACTCAAATAACATATGATGTTTATATGCATATATCTATATGTTCTATATGCCTGTGTGTGTTCTAGTATGGTTTCTGTTGCTGTGAGAAAACACTGACCAAAAGAAACTTGGGGTAGGAAAGGGTTTATTTGGCTTATAGATTATAATCTGCCATGAAAGGAAGTCAAGGCAAAAACTCAAGGCAGGAACCTGGAGGCAGGAATGAAGCAGAGACCATGAGGAAAGCTGCTGCTTATACAACCTAGGACTAATCTGCCCAGGGTTGTACCACCCATGATGAGCTTGACCCTCCCACCTCAATTACGAATCAAGAAAATGTCCCACAACCATGTCCACAGGCCAATTTTATAGGGACAATTGAGATACCCTCTTCCCAGGTAACTAGTTTACTCCCTATATTTTCTTCAATCAGATTCAGGGTATCCGGCCTTGTGTTGAGGTCCTTGACGCCATCTGGAGATGAATTTTGTGCAAGATGATAAATATGGATCTATTTATATTTTTCACACATTCTATACATCTAGTTTGACCAGCATCATTTGTTGAAGATGCTGTCTTCTGTACAGTGTGTATTTCTGGCTTCTTTGTTTGACCAATGGAACTGAATTGAAGACCCAAATCTAATTTTTTAACTGTTTCTACATCCTAATTTTTAAAACTACATTTTAAAGCAAAAACATCTAAAGTTTTAAAGCAATGCCACCAGTTAAATATAACCTTGGGCTCTCCCTATCTCGTTTTCCTGGTTTGTAGAGTAGGGTAATGCCTATTATCACAGTATTGTGAGAAATAAATGAAGATACAATGTGAAATGCTTAGCACTGTGTGTGCTCATACTCATGTGGCTAGTAAATCTTATAATGATCTGATTAAATTAACTTTCTATGTTAATAGTGAGCATTCTGGAAATGTCTCATTTTGTATTCACTACGGTTTTGTGGAAGAAACCCAGGAGGTAGTGTCCTTCTCAAAATTTAAGATTATTAACTATAGCTAAGAATCAATAATTAATTTTCTAAATCTGCCACAAATTGTTTATTTTATAGAATGGAAACACATCTAACCAAGTCAGGCATCTGCAAAGTTCTCAAAGAGGAGGAGAACTCAATTTTTTTAATCTGAAGAATGAACAGAAGTATTGAATTACCTTTTCAGAATGGACTAAACTTCTGACTGACAATATCATCAACTTTCCAGAGTACATAGTTAAAAACTATGACAGCTGGCATGTGATGTCCATAATCTCAAATCTGAAGAATACAGCAGAGCAATTGTAATCTCAACACCAATCTGGGCTACATAATAAGATCCTGTCTTAAAAAAAAAAAAAAAGACCAAAAACCAGAATGAGAACCATGGGAGATGGTTGAGTCCATAGAGTATGTGCCACAAAATAATGACGACTTGAGTCTGCATGTCTAGCACCCATGTAAAAAGCCTGGCATAACAGGGCACCTGTAATCCCAGCACTGCGGAGATGAAGAAAGGAGGATCCCTATGGTTTGATGACTAGCCAGGCTAGCTGGATGAGTCGGCTCCAGACTCAGGAAGAGACCGTCTCATAAAATAAGGTGGAAAGCAATTAAAGAGAACAACGGACACTGATCTCTGGCTACACATCTAGCATTCTCAAGACCCTATGTTGATCCAGCATGGAGAAATGATGAGAGGGAGAGTGAAAGAGGGGGGTAAAGAGATGCCAACATTAATACTAAAATCCAGGGTGAAATAAAAACATTATACAACAGTACAGTATGTCTACACAACAAACCACCACAAACAAGGTGATAAACAAGGTAACAAAAAGTAAGCAGCAAACTGATGGTAGCAAAATATCACACACACTTTACTGTTACTACTGATATAAAAAATTGCCAACTAAGTAGTTTAAGACAATACACATTTATACAGCTCTGTGATTTGGAAGTTCATAGTTTCACTGGGTAAAAGCCAAGGCATTAGCAATGCTGCAATCCTTTCGAGAGGCTCCAGGAGAGAAATAGCTCCTAGAGGCTGGTAGCATTCTGCAGCTTACAGCCCCTTCTCTCCTGTATGAATCTTCCTGAAGTCACTTCTCTCTGATCACCATCCCACAGCTGGGAAAGCTTACCACTTTTAGAAACCTATGGGATTAGGCTGAGCCCATTTAGGTAACCCCAAACAAGCTCTCCACAGCAGTGCTAACTGCAGTCACACTTTCAAGGCTGCGAGCATATTTAAGAGTTTCGGGTTTAGGGAAAGAGCCTTTTTGAGGCAGGGGAGAAATGAAAGATATATTATTTGTTCTCTTTGCCACAAATAACACAAGCAAGCAAGCAAACAAGCAAAAGGCACTCCTCTTAAAAACTCCAACTCTATAATAGTATGAAATTTTCAAGAAACAAATATAACTTAAAAACGTGACAAGAAAAAGAAAAGGCAACTCCAAAAATCAGTAAACAAGGAAGATAACTCAAAGTTTGTGAATAACACCCACAGGCCATTAAATAAAAAAGAATCTTAGTTATAATTAAAAGGATGCAAATTAGAGATGACCAAATATCAACGTTCACTAGCTCAAGAGACAGTGAGAATATGAAAATATAAATTAGTATGGTAGATTTTAAAGATAATTTATGAATATCCATCGAACTTTAAAATGTGAACATTCTCTTACTCAGCAATTCAGCTGCTCCCTTCTTCCATAATGTCCAAACCTACTACTCACTACATAATGCAAGTAAGTACCCTCTGTCAACCTGGAAGGACTGATGGCTCTGTTCCCACCTATTCACTACTTATAATATCCTATATCTCACTTACTTGCTCAACATAGCCTGGTATTGCAATCTCTTCCATACTCCTTTCTACAACACACAACATGTACTCCTTCTAAAGGTGCTATGCGTATCTCATGAAACAAGGCAGCTGTTCTATGGAAATTGAAGGGGCAGCTCAAACAGTGTCTTGCCTAAAGAAAGGCTGATGCTCTCCTGTGGGATATGTAAAATGTAGACATTTCCTAAGAGAGAAGCTAGGAAGAGACAAGCAGGAGAGGAGATTATTTTGCAAATGTTTCCATTAAGTGGGATGTGAATCCAAGACTCAGATAATGGATATCTGATAGCTAGTGTGGTTAACAGACTTACTTAAAGCAAAAAGCAGACACCACTTCATTTTTCTAACACAGGTTAATATAGCTCTCTGAGAAATTCCTTTTTGCCAGCTAAGAAAAAGGCATGCAAGTCTATTCTCATTTCTGTTTCTAGTAAAAATTATATTGCTCAGTCATTATTACTTGGTATTAACTGTGTTACCAAAGACATTAATGACAATTGTGGGTTCATGGGTAGGATGAAATAATACTTTTCTAGCTATGTGGGACAGCAGCAAGAGCATTTGGTGATAGATCACTGTTCAAGGAGATTTGTGATCATCCTGAGAAGGGAAGTCCTTTACTCTCAACATTGGAAGATGGCTTTTGCTAAGAATGGAAGAGCAAAACCTGTTCCATTTAATTGCTAGGACTTCTGATAACACTGTGAACCCTTCTAAGGTTCTGTGCATACAACTTCATTTAGCAAAGATGAAAAGCACTTACTTTTCCAACTTCATCTAGGGGCAAATACTTAGCTATATGCATGCTGACAGAGCCCACATAACATCTTGGCATTTAATGGTAGGTAAGTGAAGTAGACTGTAAGCTGCCAGCCTTAAGGGTAATACAGTCAAATTTGGGGTATAAAGCAATATGGAGTCAGTGGCAGGGACCCAGATTCATCAACAGACTAACAAGGAAGAAAACTGAGTATGTTCACATAGAGTATTAAAAGACACCTTCTGAGTGTCCTAAATATGACCAACACCTGAAAGTCTTAGAAGTACCTCCAGGCATTCAATAAATATCTGACTGAAGAGGTGAAGATGAGAGTAACAAAGAACAGATAAAGGAGACATTAAAATGGCTAAAATGCTTCTTATAAAAACCTTTCAAGAGTGACTTTGGCATGTGGACACTACAAGGTAACTTACTCAAAATGAGAATTCAGTCGGAATTTAGCACTCCTCAGTGGTGTGCACACAGTGACATAATGCCCCTAGAATTTTATCCACAGAAGGCAGTTTAGAGACTTCCTCTTAAGAGGCCACACTAGTCTGGAAATAGAAGCTGTGAGACTGTGGAACCTTTGAAATTTTAAACACTCCTTCCTCTTAATGCAATATAAATCGATTTAATTTTCACTGAAAATTTAATGTCTTGCAGCAGCACTGTCCAATAACAAACAAACAAAAAACAGAATAACTAAAGAGAGCAGCACTGAAAATGGTGACTACATTACTCCAAACATAAACACCAACAGACTAAAATGTGCCCAGAATCAACTTTGTTAGAACTGTAGGTACAGTGACTAAGCAAACACCAAATCAAAGAGAAAAACAAAACAAAACAAAACCTACCAGCAAGGCTAACAACCTGAACTACATTAGTAAGTTCAAATAGCCTATGTCACTATGTCAATTTTGATTACTGCTCTGTAATTACATGAATATAAATTAATAGGTACAATACTGGAAAATTATTTTAAAATGTAAGGGGAGGGGCTGGAGAGATGGTTCAGCAGTGAAGAACACTGGCTGTTTAAAGGAACTGGGTCTGCTTCCCAGAGCCCACATGGCAGCTCACAACCCTCTATAAATCCAGTACCAGGGGTACCAGGGGATCTGACACATTCTTCTGGTTTCTGCAGCACTGTACACGAGGTACAGACACATACGCTAAAATAAAAGTTTTTTTAAATCTTTAAATTTAAGGGGATAGTACAGAGAAAGACAGCATTCTAATGCTTTTTCAGGAACTGAAGTACTCATAAACAAATAAATATTCTTGCCTTTGTTGTTTTTTGTCCTGTAGAATGCTCTTTTCTCCTATATAAAAATTCATACACATTCTCACATGATGGTTGAGGTTATGAAGACTTTTCGTTTATGAACTTTAGGATTTAACATCTATCTTACGTTTTTTAGAATTTCTGTGATGTCATCTATCCACTCTTAATGGGCTGTTTTCAGCTGAGCTAAATAATCAAAAAACCATCAACTTGAACCAAGCAAGACTTCACAAAAAAGAAAAGAACCTAGATGCTTTTTTATTTATTTATTGGCACTTTTAGCTCTTAAGTTAGTTTGGTGGTGATGAAATGAGCTCCTGTAAACATAGGTAGGTAAAAGCTGAGTTCCACTGACAAAGCAAAATATCTGTTAATAATCCCACAAACAGCTTCAAGTCATGACAAGGGAAGAATGTTAACTCTGGCTTTCCACCAAGCATAAGTCAGCCAGTCCTACCAGTCCCACGCTGTTCATCAACAGTCAAAATGTCACCTAATAACAGAACTGACAGTCCGGACAGCCAGAATTAAAGTCCACTCAAAGTCATTTTCCACAAAAAATGGATTTGCTTAACACTTTATCGCTATCCAGAAGGGAAGAGCCACTAGATAAACAGGTACTTTCTTACAAATATACCTTATTTAAAGAAGTACTTCCTCGTGCAGTTCACTTTGTTAATATCAGTTTTCAGAATATAGTTAATGATACCCTGTCCATGTATGATGCATTGATAAACATCAGTAGAAGTAACTAGTCAGTTCTCACACATAGATTTTAAAAAATTTTTAATATTCACTAATATTTATTTATTTATGTGTGTGTGTGTGTGTGTGTGTGTGTGTGTGTGTGTGTGTGTGTGTGTGTGTGTGTCTTTGTGTAGCAGTTCCTGTACCACTGTGCATGCCTGGAGGTCAGAGGACATCCTACTGGGGTCAGTTCTCTCTTTCAATCACGTAGGTCCAGGGATCAAATGATGTCACCAAGAATGGCAGAAAGTGTCTTTACCCACTGAACCATTTTGCCAACCCCCTTTTTTTCTTATAGTCATTTATAAATCTGAAAAATCATTGCTTCTTTTTTAAAAAAAGCCACTGGAAGAGGAAAAATAAGGAAAAAAGATTGTAAAAAAATACTCTTGAAATAATAGCAAACATGTATCTTGGTCTAAAAATGGAGAGCAAACTAGAGAGTTCACAGATGTGACCAGCAGAGAGCCAGCACCCGGTAAGTTTTAAGAATGGAAAGCAAGGATACACACTCCCCTGAATCAAACCTTCCAAGGACAGTCTGGTGGCTGATCTCGTTTCCAAAAGAAAAGAGATCCCTTTGAGTACTACAACACAATCTCTTCTGGCAGTATTCTCTGGCAGACTACAATAATAAAGTTTTTCTTGCAGTGAGATATCCTTAAATTAACTCTTCTATTTTTCCATACCTATATTAACACGTAAGTGTACCTAAGTCAAAGGATAGCAAGTAAGTCTCAATATCTCAGTGGTAAGACATATGCCCACCAAGCCAGCAGTCCTAGGTTTCATTCCCCAGGACACATACACAACACACACACACACATACACGCACGCATGTACACACAAAAGATCTTTGAACTTCCTCTCAGATCCAATCAAGAAAATATATTTACATTTACACATACTCTACCAAAACACAAAAATAAATCATTTTATCTCATTCTTCAGTGTTCTGGGCTGCTGGATTCCTTTGGTGAAGAAGTTAGCGGACTCTCCTAACTCACTGATACACATGGAAGTACACAAGTATCCATGTACAGATATAGTATACAAATGCCAGCGAGACATTTTACACATCCTCTGCAACTGAAGTTCTCAAGTATAGCAAAAACACTTCAAAGAAAAGGGACTTATTTGTAAAATACATTGAACTTCATTTTAAATTTGCCTCTAGCTAAGGGCTGTTCACTGACCACCACCTCATCAGTTTTAGGTTCATAAAATTCTTAAGAGTACCAACAAAGGGTCTCTTCTCAGTGTTCAAGATCTTGAACTGAGTTCCACTGTTTAATTAATTTGTCTGTCTTGGTTTATTTGCTAATTCCCGAACCAAACACACCTAAAGGGTTAACCCTGACTTAATGAAAAGGTCAGAGAGTGAGGAGGGGATGACTCCCTGAAAAGAAGGAAAGCACTCTCCCAGATAGAGGCAAAGTGTGCCTGACAGACTAAAACTATAGATGGACACTGACACCATGGGCACTGATGCTGTGGGATGTTCTGTATGGCAAATGTGTTGCTAATTAGTCAATAAATAAAACACTGATTGGCCATTGGCTAAGCAGGAAGTGTAGGCGGGACAAGGAGGAGAATAAAGCTGGGAAGTGGAAGGCTGAGTCAGAGAGACACTGCCAGCCGCCATGATGACAAACAGCATGTGAAGATGCGGTAAGCCACGAGCCATTGTGGCAAGGTATAGATTAATGGAAATGGGTTAATTTAAGCTGTAAGAACAGTTAGCAAGAAGCCTGCCATGGCCATACAGTTTGTAAGCAATATAAGTCTCTGTGTTTACTTGGTTGGGTCTGAGAGGCTGTGGGACTGGCAGGTGAGAGAGATTTGCCCTGACCGTGGGCCAGGCAGGAAAACTCCAGCTACACACTGACTTAATTAGAAATGTGGTGCAAGATATGTACATATGCACTATCCAAGCGTGACCTGAAGAGTCTAAACAACAAGAAAAACGAACTCAACTGAATAGAAATTTTACTGGTAGATGGCCTTATATATTAAAAAATGAAATTATTCTAGGCTTCAATGCTGGAAAATACGATTAAAATCTAAGAATAATTACACTAAAAAATAGACTCAAGAAAGCTTGGAATAACCAGAAAGCACAAACCGAAAAGCAGCTAGGAAGATGTTATTTGAATCCTGGTACTATTTTAATGGTGAAGTCCGGGAATACAGCAGTGTCTTTACAGACAGAGCGAGAAGGTAGAATTCTAACTCTATTTCTTTCAACAAAACTCAGGCAGAATAAGCATTAAAAGACAAAGGATGAGACAAAAACTACAGGAATCAGATATTCTCCAAGACTACAAACCTGTTAAGACTGAGCCCAGCAGGGTGAAGAGAAGTTGCTAGCCCAGAATAAGCAGTCAGCATGGTATTATGGTTTGGATCACAACTGTCTCCTAAAGGCCACATACTATAGGGCTTGGTCACCAACCTGGGGTGCTACTGAGACATGGTGGAAACCCTTTCCTGTCCTACACCCTTCGTCCCAGGAAATGAGCAGCTTTGTTCTGTGACATGCTACTCTCATCACAGGTCCAAAGCAACAAAGCCAAGCAGCAACACGAAGATGAGTGGCACATGCACTAAGGACGTCCACAGGTAGTAACAGGAAGCCTGAGTGACAGTGCCTAGTCACATAGCACTTGCTATTTTTTCAAGTGGACAGTCAAATTCACTCAATTTTTTAAAAATAAAATAATACATTAAGGCTCGCTTGTTAAAGGGCTTGCCACACAAGTAAGACCCAAGTTTGGGTCCCCAGAAGCCTGTAACTAGGTGGGCACAGCAGTTGTGCACCTGTGATCCCAGCACTGGTGAAGCAGAAACAGGAGGCTCACTGGGGCTTGGTGGCTAGCCAATCTAGCTCAGTCACAGTGAGCTCCCAGTTCGCAAGAGATGCTGTCTCAAAAAAAAAAAAAAAAAAAAAAAAAAAAAGTGAAACTGACCACTGAATGTTGACCTCTGGTCGCTCAACACATGTATGCACATATACACACACAAAAACCAATACATTAAATACCAAATACCCAAGATGAATAAGACACAGTTCCTATTCTCAAAGTACTCATATGGTGAACTTTAATAATGTAAGGAGAATAATATTCTGAGGTGTTTTATTCTGATGGAATTATTCTATGTATTTAATAGAGGCTCTGGAAGTAAACCTGTGAGAAAGATTGTAAGTCAAGCTAATTTTCTGAGAAATATTCCTTTTAAAAATCAGTGATAGATGCCGGGCGGTGGTGGCGCACGCCTTTAATCCCAGCACTCGGGAGGCAGAGCCAGGCGGATCTCTGTGAGTTCAAGGCCAGCCTGGGCTACCAAGTGAGTTCCAGGAAAGGCGCAAAGCTACACAGAGAAACCCTGTCTCGAAAAACCCAAAAAAAAAAAAAAAAAAAAAAATCAGTGATAGGAGTCACGATACACAATATAGGTGGGTAATTTAAAATGTAATTAAAGTCAAGACAATGGTTTTCTAAAATTCAGAAGTGAATCCCATGTTTAAGTATAATTTGAATGCAGAAGCAATAACAAACTGGCACAATAAATGTGAAACACTCATTTCTTCAGTAACAGGGACTAATGAATTAGCTTATAAAATCCAGATTCTGGTATCTTTTGATCAATCCAAATCACTTTAGAGTCTGCTTTTTCAAAAGAACTAGTCGCTGTAAACATCTGAATTTTCTTGGTAGCCTACATACCTGTAACAGCGTCACAGGTCTTAACATGAACAAGAAACAGTAGCTGTGAGTTAGATAACACTTCAGTGCTGGAGGCTCCGACCATCTGATGCAACATTTCACTCCAGATGCTGCCTTGTAGGAACGGAGGTGCAGTACTGGGAAGGTTTCAAACTATTTAGAGAAGTTGGACATCTTGCTTATGTGGAAGCTCCTGGTTTCTTAAATGGTGGCTCACTTAAATGTGGAGGACCATTTGCACTCCACTTTCCAGTCTGTCTTAAGGTAGCCAGTAATGATTCTCCAGCACAGTAGAAATATACATGTTTCAGCCATTTTTACTTTGGCATTAACCTGGCTGTAAGTTTTTTGTTTTGTTTTGGTTTTTGGTTTTTTGAGACAAGGTCTGATACTGTAGCCCAGGCTGGTCTGGACCTTACTAAGTAGCCAAGCTGCCTCAAGACACAGCAACCTGACTCGGCCACATCATGTCCAGCTCAATTACCTTTTCTAAAACTACAGAACAATAAAAACTACATAAACCTAGCACACTTCAGAATCTATAGACAATGTAATGTAAACAAGAAGCTTATCACTCTATCCTAATGACTCAGTTAAATTTAACTCTAATGACTTTTTTTTCATTTCAGTGATGAATATCTAATCTAATATCTATCTTTCAATATTAAATCCAAAACTTAAAAGACCCCAGCAAACTCTAATTAGAGGGTCTACCTTCTCACTACTCCCAAAGTCCCCTCACTGTATTTCAAACACACATCTTCTATTCCTTAACAGCTTTCTTCTATCCCAGTTGTCTCCACTTGATTACCCCAGAAATATGTAATTAATTGGATGCTTGCTTCTTCAGTATCAGCTGAGTCCTCCCCACAGTAACACTGACACCTCCTTGCCATCCTAATACTTATGACTGAGATAATCTAATTAATTTAAATATTTTTGTCCATCTCCTAGTAACAAGGCCAATAATTCATATAAAGTGGGCCTTTCAACTGATCTCACACAATATCATATGGGATAGTGATATTCAATATGCAATCACTGAGAAAATTAAAAAAAGTAGGAGAAGTCCTAACCTTCATCTCAGTTCATTAGCATGTTATGTCTATCAGTCTCTATGAAGACAGTAAAATATTTTGTGAAAGTTTTGTCCCAAGCAAAGAGAAAATTTCAAAATGCAATATTGATCAGTAAGTGTTGTAATATTAATTCAACCTCCATTCCTAAAACAGCTGCTAGAGTGCAACATCTCCCCTTTTTTCATAATTTATTTTTTAAATTTATTTTATGTGCATTGGTGTGAAGGTGTCAGATCCCCTGGAACTGGAGCTACAGACAGTTGTGAGCTGCCACATTAGTACGGAGAATTGAACCCAGGTCCTCTGGAAGATCAGCCAGCGCACTTAACCATTGAGCCATCTCTCCAGCCCCAGGAACATCCCTTTTTTAGGTTAACTTTTTTTTGTGACAGGGAAGCCTAAGATTCCAGAAGGACCTCTAATAGTACATTTGTACACTCCAGTCAAAAGCCATTCAATATGGAAATGTCTCAATTTTTTTTTTAAAGAAAGCATCTTTTATTTATTTATTTATTTATTTATTTATTTATTTATTTATTATGTATACAGTGTTCTGCCTACATGCATGCTTGCAGGCCAGAAGAGGGCACCAGATCTCATTACGGATGGTTGTGAGCCACCATGTGGTTGCTGGGAATTGAAGGTTGCTGGGAATTGAACTCGGGACCTCTGGAAGAACAGCAAGTGCTCTTAACCGCTGAGCCACCTCTCCAGCCCGCAATTTGTGTCATTCAGAGAAAAATATCTCTGTTCTTAGAGACTCAGTCTTTCCAGGAACGAGGTGCTCTGTATCCAAGCAGCCAAAGGAAGAGTAGAATATTAACAAGAAGGAGCAAAGGATTCTCCTGGTAGAAGATTATCTTAGACAAAGACCACAAGGCAAGAAAATGTCTAAAGTGAGAAAACAATGCTGTAAGATACAAACAAACCAGTGGACACATGGTAAAAATAAGGCTTCTCTTTACTAAGAAAAACACTTTTTGAACAGGGAAATGTAAAATCTAAACTTAAAAAAGAAAAGCACTGTCTTGCAGATTAAAGTAAAAAGTGGGGAGGGAGCCAAGTGAATGAAACACAGCTGAGAAATATAAAATTAGGAAAATAACTTAAAAAAAAATGGGTTAGAAAAATCCAACAGCATAAAGGAATACTCTATGCTGCTCAGTGTGCTTCTGAAGCTTAAGTCCGTAAGTTGTACTTCTATGAATTTTTCAGTTGACTCTGATCTCTGTAGTAAAGGCTTGTCAGATATTCTAAACAAGAATTAATGGCATAATCACCTCCACTCTACCCATTACCCCATGTGGCCTGTTCCAGGATGGCGTTATAATACATTTGCTGTACATCGTTGTTACATTCTGCTGTACCTCTCACATCAATGTTCTACAGTAGGAAACCTAAGATTCCAGAAGGACCTCTAAGGACAGAGAGAGGTACAAGCAGGTACATTCTTATAAGGCAGGCAAAAAAAGGGATATTCCACTCCAGCAGCTGTCTTAAGACAGATATGTTGGCTGAGTTAATATAACACTGCACTGATTAATTTGTAAGCTCACAGACCCTCTTTTAAACTCAGAGTGTCTGGTAGAGAATAAACACTAAACAAAAGTTTTAATTTTAATAGGGGAGTGCTTTTCTTGAGTTTTTACTGTATACGTTACACATACACAGGGTAGGGGTGGCAGAACTTGCCTATCAGGCAGCAGTAGAATAAAGATATAGTATTTAAAATACTGTAGTCCAGATGAAACAATGAGGTTCCTCAAAAAACAGCCCTTAATATACATGCATCATAGTGATCTAATATGTTTATTATGTCACTGGTTCATAAATCCCATCCAAATGTTTGAATACATTTCTCATGCCAAGGGCTAATAATAATAATAACCTTTAAAACAAAACAACAAAAAAGATGAAGTGAAAACTGCAGAAATGTAGTCTGGAAAATATATAAATGTATTCAAAGTATCTAGTATGAGATTGCAATAAGGCATATCAGATCTGTGGAAAACAGAATGTATGTTCAGTAGTATTAAAGTAAAAAGCAAGCTTTCTGGAGAAAGAGCTAAAATTAAAAGGTAATTATTAGAAATTTTCATAACTCAGAAGTTGGAAGCTGAAGGATCAGCTGAAGGTCAGCACCAGCAACAGAGCGAGTTTGAGGCCAGCCTGAGATACACAGACTTTTTCAAAAGAAAAAAAACAAGCAAAAATAGTATTAAAGGACAAGCAGAGAAAAGGCAATTTACAAGATGAACATCACTGGTGTTCAACATCATTAAGAAATCACTGAAGTAGAAATTATTTACAATTGAGATGACTTTTTCAACTACTGAAATATAATAACAGTATCAGTACAATCCATTCTTCTACACAGCTTATGAGAATGCAGGTACAGTTTGGCAACACCCCCCTCCCCAAAATACATTTAAAAACTATACCCCTCAGAGCCAAAAACTTTACATCTAAAAATTAATTCCATCAAAACAGAGATATACTCAAGACTATGCATAAAGCTATGGACTGCAGTTTAATAAGGAAGGGAAGCAACTTACTAGAGGCTCATTAGCCAGAGACTAAAAGTAAATCTTGTGTAACTAAGTGTTATTATGAGGCATACTGTATACAAGCTGACACAGTAAGTACGAGGAAGTAGACTTTGAAACAGCAGGAAACATCATGATCTCAGTTTGAGATAATTTCTACAAGTGGATTTGTTCCTAAGGAAGAGTCACAACATATCGTGGTAGTCAGAAGATATAGGGGCTACTTTTTTCTTCTTTCACAACAGCAAAAACAAGGAAACAAAATAATCTGAGCTCTAAAAACATTAAACTGTCCATTCGGCATTGAAGATTTCAGTAGCCTATTATGCTTGGGAAACTGGGTTCAAGACATGTTTAATTCTGACAATAATGCCCACTGACAAGACTGCATCTTGTGTAAGAGCCAGAACAAGGATTCAAATCCCTGTCATCCTGGTTCTGCTCTGTGCCTTAATTAGATGTGTCTACAAAGGAGGCTTCATTTACGAAAGAAGTCTTTGGATGGAGTGGATATTCTCTATTAGTTGCAGTTTTATTGATGTAAGTATAAGCACATAGCACCTATTGAAAAAAAAATACAATTCCATAATCATGCCCCCAAACATTACAACCTCCAAACGTGATTGTACTCCACAAACATTCATCTCCAAGTGTTTACCATTCACAGCTACCTTGAACTTCTCATTAACCCCTCAATGTTTAGCTACTCACAAGTTCATGGAATTCACTAGATGCTACAAGATCCTTTGTAACAAGGATCAATATAGGCTTCAAATTAGCCTCATGATTCCCATACAAAGCAGCAAGAGAAATGTGGTTTAAGAGCAAAACAGTTTGACAGTGAAGCACTTAAACACTACCAAACCACGGTTCTTACTCAGAAGGGGAAAGGAGTTTGGCACACACACACACACACACACACACACACACACACACACACACACACACAGGCATCACTAGGGGAAAAACACACTTAGTCTATCAACTTTTCATTTCTGAAGTTTTAATGAGTCAAAGATTACACTAAAGGCATACAGAACACACTTTCCAGAGCTACCAACCAACAGACACAGATAATTCATTCTGAGTATTTTCAGGACCCACAAATCAAAGCATTCTATTATTGCTTATCTGTTTTGTCAACAGTTTTTCTATCAAATAAAACTGGAGTGAATCAAGGATACTAAAAAAAAACTGGAAAGAATCAAGGATGTTAATCATGACTTCTACATCTCAATAAGAAATTTTTAATACATTCCTTAGTTGTATTTACAGATTGTGTAGATTATGTTGTAAAGCATTATGACTGCAGTAATGCTAATGCCCACCAGATTATGACAATTCCAAAAAGGTCAAGTTGATTTCTTAAAATAAGTGAAAGCTTTTCTATCCACAGAAAAATATGCAAACACACACAAAAACTGTATGAGTTTTGAACCCAGGGCCCACGTATGCTAGGCACGGCCTCTCTTTCTCCTGCCCCTGAGCAACATGAAGAACTAATACTTGCTGCCTTATCAATGGATAAACATTTCCTGCTCAAGTCTACAAACAAGAGGAATGGAATTTGGATCCCAGGCACCCATGTAAATGCCAGGCGGATGTCGGGGCATATCTGTAATCACAACACTTCAGAGGTGGTGACAGAATTCCTGGAACCAACTGGCTGGCTAGACTAACCTGACTAGCTGAATAAGTGAGTTTAGTGGAGAGTGATCAAGGAAGACACTGGACACTTCAACCTCTAGGGCACATTCGAATTCATACCCCCCTCAAAAAAAAAAATCAAAACCAAACAAACAAGCCTGTGGGCAATTTCTGTGGCACAAACCAACCCTACATGCTGTTCTGTCAGAAATAACTAATGGGTCAGTTCATTTTTTTCTCCACTTATAAATTTCAAGCTGCTTCTCTAAAGCTAAGCATTGTTTCTTTTTTATACACACATTTTCGGAGAGTGGAAAGGTGAAGAAACAACAGCATATTAAGTATAGAGGGCTAAAAGCACGGACCCTAAACAACTATAAGGAACCTTAGAAGACCTAGACCAACTTGACACAAAGCCCAGCACTCCGTTTTGAAAAAAATTCAGATGATCAATCTTCTCTCTATGAAACTATGATGACTTCTGACTTCCTAAGACAATCCATTCCACCATTCCTAAGACAAACCACATCAGAAACTTAGCTTCTGGCTCTATACACAGAACCAAAGTCTGCTCTCTTCCTTTACACTTCCACCTGCTCAGTCTTCTTTTACTCTCAGGAACTGAGTGTGATTCATTCTTACCATGTGAAAAAATCAGGAGATTCCTACTATCTGGAGCTAGTTCACTGACAAGTTTCCTCAAAGCTCCGTTTGATGAGTCCTACAACTTGTCTTCATCTACTCTACTTTCTGAATATCACAGGACACTAAATAGAGGCACAGGTAAATGCAAAAATGAAAACAAATTTAGTATTGTATGTTTGTGTATCGTATTTACACATTAATTGAAGATTCTAAGCCACCTAAGTACACAGAAAATGAAATAATCACAATCATCACACCACCCACCTGTACTAAAGCACATGCTTAAGAAGAAAATAGCATAGTAAACAAAACATTTTCAAGTGTCTCCAACACATACATGCATAGGGCAAAAAACTACCAATATCCAACACACAGCCTTACTCAGAGCAAGCATGTAAATGGTTTTAGAATTGCAATGGCTATTTCTGGATTTGAAAAAGCTATATACATTTTAATATATTTTAACTAGGCTGTGTCCAGGAAAGGCAAAAACCAAAATTATTATTAAAGCAAATGAGAAGTTTGGAGTGGTGGTGCATGCTTTTCGTCTTAGTACTTGGGAGACAAAGACAAATCTCCTGTGAGTTCAAGACCAGTCTGGTATATATAGTGAATTCCAGGACAGTCAGGGTATGTAAAGAGACTATGTCTCAAAAAAAAAAGAAAGAAAGAAAGAAAGAAAGAAAGAAAGAAAAAAGAAAGGATGGAAGGAAGGAAGGAAGGAAGGAAGGGAGGAAGGAAGGAAGGAAGGAAAAGAAAATACAGGAAAATAGGTAAATGTAAGGAAGGAATATCAATATCTAAGTGGTTAAGTAGAACAAACCCTGCCTTAGAATAGGAGTCTAAGTTCACAGCCCAACTCTTATTACAACTTTATCTGGATTTTCTGAGAAATATCTTTAATTTCAGCTTAGTTTTCTCCATCTGTAGTGTAGGCTAAATAATATTATGGACTTACTCCAAAGCCAATGAGCACGGCTGGGAAATTTTTAAATACAATTCTCCAATAAAAAGAACCAGTGCTCCTTAGAAAAATGGTGACTCCAAAGCGAGGACAAGTAAAACATGCACCGAGCCTGTACATTCGTGATACCAGAAAGTAAGGATCCAAAAACTGAAGAGTTATCAAAGGGACAGAGAACCCAACACAATAGTGCTTCCCAATGGCCAAGTCCAGGGACACTGAGCATAAAAATGCTGACAATGGGCCAAAGGTCATACTAATATAAGAATGCATATTAACGAGAAGAGAAGCCCTTCTACCATATACCAAATTATTAAAAGAGAGAAACCATGGTCATAGAAAAATCATTTGGCAAATATCACAGTAATTATTGTAGATAAGAATTATCAGCAAATGAAAAAGTAGTGAATATATGCAAGAAAACAGTATTTTCCAGGCCTCAAAAGTCTCTCCAAAAGCCGGTTATTACAAAAAGAACGTAACAGTTAAGAAACCTGGCAAACATCTTAGCCAAATGTTCAGTTCGTCTCACCAACCTTCTGAAGAATACAGTCCTACCACTTTCTAACATGGTACTGGTGCACACCTTGAGTTGAGGAACATCCTGCAAATACCTGCCCAGTACTCTTCAGGCAGTATCAAAACCATAAAAAGAGAAATCAAAGAGCTGCTTCAGATCACAGGAGACTAAGCAGAAGTAACAACTTATTGCAACATACAATCATGAATTAGGGCAACTGGTGAAACTTAAATAGTACTGATAGACATTAGCAGTGTCAGTAGACAATATTGTCTATGTGTTAACTGTTTCATTTGACTATGCAAGATACTAACATTTTGGGATACTAACTGAAGGTATGTGTATATTCTTTGTAAACCGATCCCTACTTTTCAAGGTCTAATATCATGAATTAGGGCAACTGGTGAAACTTAAATAGTACTGATAGACATTAGCAGTGTCAGTAGACAATATTGTCTATGTGTTAACTGTTTCATTTGACTATGCAAGATACTAACATTTTGGGATACTAACTGAAGATGTGTGTATATTCTTTGTAAACCGATCCCTACTTTTCAAGGTCTAATATGTTTCAAAAGAGATACTATGTCCCTAACCTTACCAAACTGCTTTGAGATTATGGCAAAAAAAAAAAAGTGTTAGCAGATCTCAGCACCTGTTTCTGATTCTGATGCTCTGAGAAGCAGACACTTGCTCTTTGTAGTCATGCAAATACACCCTTAAGTCTAAAGGAACAACCTGAACTGTCAACTGTAGAATTCTAGGCTTAAACCAAGGGCATCGAAGAATATTTGGATTCCTACTTTAAAGAGGGAAAAACATTTTTTTAAAAGAATTAGCTTTGTCAGTGAACATAAGATACTGAAGTATACAACTTTTAAGAAGTAAAACAGCAGTATGAGTAGCTATAATTACCAACAAATGCCACCTATCTTCCAACAGTCTCCCCAAGACAACCCTTGAGAATATGTAGGTAGACAAGTGAAGTAATGACAGATGAGTATATTTACCTCACCTCTTCACTGTTTCTACCTTCACCTTTTACCCATAAAGTCTTCAGTTTTCAGAATAACTGAATGGAAAAGGAGAACTAAATACAGTTCAGTCTGCTTATGGTCAATTAGAGGAGTATGCAACTCCAAATCTGTTCTTCACCTCAAATAACCTTTTGTCTTCTGATCAGAAAACAAAGCTTCCTGGAGCATAACTTTGAGAGCAGCACATCTCTCACTCTTACATTAAATGCTGGCCCAACTGTGCTAATTGTCATATATTAACAATTATAAATTAATTCACTTCAAAGCTCTTTCTAGTGAAGGAGTACCAGATAGTATATACATATATATTAGTATTATATATATATATATATATATATATATATATATATATCACTCATAAAAAGTTTCACCCACAACATACAAAATATAAAGGTACGAAAAGACTACTTCCACAGTATTCATTTGCTCTTTTCCTCCAAGCTGCAACCAACACTTAAGCTTTTAACTTTTAAGTAAGACAAAATTTACCCTGCCATATGAACTTTAAGATGTATCAGTCATCAAGATTGTAGTTACATATCATAAGACTTCTGTTGTGTGATATTCTCATCTACAGAATATGACCACCGCCCGGCCATTTTTTTTTTTTTTAATGACAATGAGACATGTCTGCTCCTGGCAGCACCAATCTATGTCAGAGAAGATGACGAGCATCAAAGAAACTCCATACTGAGGTTACTTTCTTTGTGGCAAAAGTTAGCCACTGGACGAGAAACTGTTCTTGCCTCAACTGCTGACAGCTGCTGTCCAGTTTGGACAAGCAGGACACAAAGGGAAGTGACTGCCAAACTTTGCCAAGACAAGGTAGGACAGTCCTTCAGAACTCCTGCTTCACAGAAAAGTCTGTCAGATATTCTAGGCCTGTAGACTGAAGATGGATGCCCCAATGTTAGAGGAACCTTTTATGACTGTCCAGGCACCTGGCTGTTTCTGTCATTCCTTAGTTTTGGAAGTTGTTTGCTCTGCACTTCCTATTTACTCAGGTAATATTTTCTTCTTCTCAGGACTCTGGAGTTGAAGTCTAGATAGTTATAGTTAGACCTTTCCTTGTTACCAAATTAAAAAAAAAAAAACTCACAAAAGAGGTGTAAAGTACCTAAGGTTGAGAGACATTAAAAAAAAAATAGTTTTGGGTTGGTAATCCAAGTTAGGATAGAAAGTGAAAAAAGTTTGGACCCATCAAGATAGGGTAGATAATGGAGTATTTTCTCTGAATTTGTCAAATGCAAATGGACTGGACATTGTTAATGTAATTCTTGCCTATATATTTGTATATAGTTATTGTACTTACTTTATATAGTTTTCCTATGTTAGTTAAAACCTTCAGTTTTTATTTAGACAAAAAAAGGGGAAATGTGTGGTATTTTGACTGTGTTCTGACAAATAAAGCTTGCTTGGAGTCAGAGGGTAGAGCAAGCCACCAGCTGACCATAGAGGTTTGGAGGACTGCAGACAGAGAGGAAACAGGAAGTGGTAAGGCAGGGCTGAGAGAGGATCTATGTCCAGGAGGACCAGAAGAAGTAGAAAGCAACTGTGGCTGCTCCCTGTTCTCTGATCTTTCAGGTTCTTACCCCAATATCTGTGTTGGGGAATATTATTTTAAGGCGTGTTACTTCTTTTTATATTGCATTTGTTTAACTCTGTGAAGCTGTGTTACTGTGTCTGTCTAAAACACCTGATGGTCTAATAAAGAGCTGAACAGCCAATGGCGAGGCAGGAGAAAGGACAGGTGGAGCTAGCAGGTAGAGAGAATTAATAGAAAGAGAGAGCGAGAGAAGGCGGAGGATATCAGGGGCCAGCCATCCAGCTACACAACCAGCAATGGAGTAAGAAAAAAAAGGTATATAAAAAAAAATAGAGAAAGGTAAAAGCCCAGAGGCAAAAGATAGACAAGATAATTTAAAGTTAAGAAAAGCTGGCTAAAACACCCTAATTGTCGTGCTAGAAACCCCATCCAACGACTGAGGGATCTGGATGCAGAGATCCATGGCTAGGCCCCGGGTAGAGCTCTGGGAGTCCAATTAGCGAGAAAGAGGAGGGTTTATATGAGCGAGAATTGTTGAGACCAAGGTTGGATAAAGCACAGGGACAAATAGCCAAACGAATGGAAACACATGAACTATGAACCAATGGCTGAGGGGTCCCCAACTGGATCAGGCCCTCTGAATGAGTGAGACAGTTGATTGACTTGATCTGTTTGGGAGGCATCTAGGCAGTGGGACTGGGTCCTGTGTTCATTGCATGAGTTGGCTGTTTGAAACCTGGGGCCTATGCAGGGTCGCCTGGTTCGGCCTGGGAGGAAGGGACTGGACCTGCCTGGACTGAGTCTACCAGGTTTATCTCAGTCCGCGGGGGAGGCTTTGCCCTAGAGGAGGTGGGAATAGGGGGTGGGCTGGGGGGAAGGTGAGGGGGGCAGGAGGGGGGAGAACAAGGGAATCCGTGGCTGATATGTAGAACTGAATTGTATTGCAAAATAAAAAATAAATAAATAAATAAAGCTGGCTAGAAATAAGCCAAGCTAAGGCCAAGCATTTATAATTAAGAATAAGCCTCCATGTGTAATTTATTTGGGACCTGGGTGGTGGGCCCCCCAAAAGACCAAAAACAACAACATATTTGACTTCAGATTTTTTACTGATAAAGATTAATTAGATTAACACTTCAGACTTCAGAACTGTAAAGGTAAGTGCACATGAAAAAAATGTCTCTTATAAATTATTTAATTTCAACACTTTTTCTCATCTTGGGGGAAATTGTACAACCCTCTCAGTTGTACAAAGCCCTACAGTACAAAGAACTATCACTATTTCTAATAACTGGGGAGAACTGCTTGAGAGAATGACCCAGGCTCTATTCATCTATACCCCCAATACTTATACCCAGAATACCACAGTATACATTAAAAAAAAAAAATGTTAACTCCTTTCCTTCCTCCAGTATTTCACAAATGTTCAACAAATGCTTGCTGTGTTACCTCATTCAGTGTCAACACTAATGACTGTGCCAACCCTAGAAGCAGTACAAAATGTGGAAGATGAACTATATTTGACTAGTAAATGCTATAGCATCCTCATTTCCATCTGTATGGCTACTGCTACCAGCCCTCCATTCAATATCCATGAATGATTAAGCTCTTTGGGTCTACTACACCGAAATATTTAGTGACCTCTAAGGTATGGAGAACTTACATAATGGCTTTTAATTAAAGGACATTTCCTTACTGAAGCAGATCTAAACATTTTTTTTAACATGACCTGAATACTTTAATGTTAATGACATTTAAATTATCATACACAGCACAGGGATAATCATTTATTCATAGGTTCTAGCATTTTGCCATCCAGTAATAAATTCTTCTAACACTAACATTCGCATTTATCACTGTGAAATAATTACTTTACATAACAAGTAAACAAACAAGAATCTGGTGCTATAGAGATGGCTCAGTGATTAAGATTACTTGCTACTCTTGGAGAGGGCTAGAGTTTGGTTCCCAGCACCCATGTCAACAGGCAGTTAACCATCACCTGTTACTCCAGCTCCAGGAGATCCAACGCCTCCTTCTGACCTCAGTAAGCACCCATATACAGGCATACAAATAAAGATAAAATTAAAATTAAAAAGGGAAGAAAGACGAGAGAGATAAAGCAAACAAACAGCAATACATGCAATTTGCAATTATCAACTGAGCACCCAGAAGATCATACACATGACTGCCTTCATTAAAAACTACCTCAAGGAAGCAATCAAGAATGTTAACAAAGCAGCCTGACTGCAGGGTGTGCACAGACAGTTCGTCGGGGGGGGGGGGGGGGGGGGGGGGGGGGGGGGGGGGGGGGTCAGTGCATTTCAAGTTGACTCCAAGTTGGTTTTTATAATTTTTAATCAATATGAAACAATGCACATGTGTGTAAATCGCTTCAGATTTTTAAATTACCTAAACAGTTAGTCCATAAGAGCAATTAACTGAAAATAGAATTATATAATAGAATAAGTCTTACTCAACTGTTTCACATTTTTATAATTAAAAAAAGGCGAAGTAAGACAAATAATATCTTGAAATTAATGATGCAACGAACAGGAGAATAAGTCAAATTACAAAACAATTAAAACCAAAGTGCTAGAAATCATCAGAGCGATCTTACTCGTCTTATCATCGGGGAAACTGAGTCTAAAAATGGGTTTTCAAATGATTACATATCAGACAATGCTTAATACTTTATGGACAGAATGAACTGCCAGCATTCACTATCATGAACAAACTCAAATAACCCCAGGAAAGAAAATACAGTGTGTTAACAAAAAGAATATTACATAGCAAATACCAATGAATTAAAAAACGCATGTTAAAAATGCTTAAATATGCTGGGCAGTGGTGGCACACATCTTTAATCCCAACACTCAGGAGGCAGAGGCAGGAAGATCTCTGTGAGTTCAAGGCTAGCCTGGGCTACAGAGTGAGTTCCAGGAGAGGCTCCAAAGCTACACAGAGAAACTCTGTCTTGAAAAATGAAAAAAAAAAAAAAAAAAAAAAAAAAAAAGGCTTAAATATGCAGCTGGAGAGATGGCTCAGTGGTTAACTGTATAGTGATCTTATAGAGTTTAGTTCCCAACACCCACATCAGGCAGCTTACAATTGCCTGTGACTCTTAGTTCTGAAGAATCCAACACCTACTGGCTTATGTAGGCTCTGCACTCCATGTACAACCTCCTACACACACATACATAATTAAAAAGGTAAAATGTTTATAAAATAGACACCACAGATGTGCACTATAATTTATTACTACTGGAGTTTTTTAAAAATCAAGGTCTGTGGTCAACATTTAAGTAAATACATTCCTTTAACAGAGCTCAGAAAACAATGAAGCACTATTTAGGCATACTGTGGGATTTTTAAATTATTTGTAGGAGCATTTTGTTTGCAGGTATACATATGTGCATCACAACTGTGCTGGCACCCGTGGACATCAGAAGGGGGCACTGTAACCCATCAAGTTAGGGCTGGCTGTGTGGATCCTCAGAACAGAACCTGGGTCCTCTGCAAGAACAACAAGCACACTCAGCTGCTGAGCCATCTCTCCAGCCCCTGGGTGAGGTATTTACTTACTTAGGGACAAAGCAGAGAGTAGGCTGGCATCAAACTTGTGATCCTCCTGCTCAGGCTCCTAATGGGCTTACAAGGGGTGCACAACCTCACCCTGCACAATTTCCTTATTTTTATAAGAAGACTAATGGTAAACACCAGTTAAGAATTATTTATGAGAAAAAAAAATTTGATAGAAGAGCTGGGCAGTGGTGGCACATGCCTTTAATCCCAGCACTTGGGAGGCAAAGGCAGGTAGATCTCTGTGAGTTTGAGGCCAGCCTGGTCTACAGAATGAGTTCCAGGATAGTCAGGGGTACACTGAGAAATTCTTTCTCAACTAAACAAAACAAAACAAAAAAAGGAATAGCAAGAACTAAAATGTAAAAAATTTAAAGGGAGATGGCTCAGTGGTTAAGAGCACTTGTTCTTACAGAGGACCCAGGTTCAGTTCTCAGCACCCACGTGGTGGCTCAAAACCATCTGTAACTCTAGTTCCAAGGGGTCTGATGAGGACATCAGGCACGCACATGGTACACATACATGGATGAAGGCAAAACACTTACACATAAAAGAAAGAAAGGAAGGAAAGAAGGAGGGAAAGAGGGATGGATAGAACGAGGGAGGGAGGGAGGAAGGAAGGGAAGGACAAAGGAAGGAAAGAAGGTAGGTAGATGTGGGCCACAATTTAAAAGAAAAAAAAATTGACAGAAGCACATGAAACAGATGTTAGTTTTCACATTCTTCCTCATTTGCAGATCGGATTCTATAAGGTTATTAGTCAAATATTTAAAAATAATAGACTGCAGAAGTCGTATATACAAGTGCCAACGATAACAGTATGAAACAAGAAGTAACTAATTCTGTTTTGAACACCTAACAAGGACTGAGGGGTTAAGATAACCTGTTTTGGTGCAGAATGAAACGAGATAATGCATGTCTCACATAGCAAAGCATTTGATCCATGTCAGTCACCGATCAAAGTGATAAAATCTACCAGGGGTTATGTTAGAATAAAATATTTGTTTTTAAACATTAAAACCTCTCCAAGAGTGATGGCTCATACCTATAATCCTAACATTCAGGAGACAGAGGCAGGAGGATCAGTTGTTCAAGGTCTTTCTCTGCTATACAGGAAATTCAAGTCCATCTAGACAACATGACACCCAACTAATAAAAAACAGAATCACTTCTCATGTTAAATAACCCCTTTTTTGTTTCCCCAAGCAAAAACCAAACTTAATAGTTGATGTTTTTCTGTCAGCTTAGTGGCTACACATGAATCTACTGACATTTTAATTATTGTCTGCAGCCCCAGAGCCCAACAGTCAGCACCCTACCAACCACTCAGGCCGAGGCCTAGTAGGGCTTCTGGTCCCAGAGCCGCAATATGTAGGTTTAAATTAAGTCTCTATTGTTCTATTTACCAGCAAAGACTTGGAAGTAAGATGTGGGGGGTGAAAACCTGCTAAAACTGCAAGAGATGGTCTCTTCCCTCACCCCAGAACCAAAAGGAAGCTCAAACTCTAATCCCAGCCCTTTCCTTCCTGTGTGTCTTCTCTATCCAAATTGCTGGCTTCTCTATGCCTAATTACATCAGTTACTTGCTGGCTCCGCCCCCTGATTCAAAGTAAACTTTATTGACAGTCTGGAGTGTCACAGTGCGATCAAAATATTCCACAACAAATAGTGACTATCCCCAGGGCAAACCAATGGCACAAGAGGGTTTTTCCTTACTTACCAATCAAAATCTCCTTTTGCTAGATCAGTATGCCAATGTTTTGACATTTACTACTTTCATCAACTTTTTGGATGTATGTGTCAAGAATCTCCAAAGCATGATGTTCCAAAATAAGTACAGTTCAATCATTTGTAATTGACTATATGTATCAAAAGTCATGAATGGCCGGGCGGTGGTGGCGCACGCCTTTAATCCCAGCACTCGGGAGGCAGAGCCAGGCGGATCTCTGTGAGTTCGAGGCCAGCTTGGTCTCCAAAGCGAGTTCCAGGAAAGGCGCAAAGCTACACAGAGAAACCCTGTCTCGAAAAAAACCACAAAAAAAAAAAAAAAAAAAAAAAAAAAAGTCATGAATGGGTAATGACATTTAACATAGCAAATGGACTATGCTTCTCTATCAGATGAAGGATTTGTATGAGCGCGCGCACACACGCACACACTCACACACACACTAAAGCATATACAATATAATCACTCGTTAACCTTCTAAGATGAAATGTAAACATATCTATAAACAATAACATTCAACACATACTAAAAAGGACTAACCTTAGTTTAATTTAATACCGTTTTTGCAAAACAACTAAAATGACCTACTTTCAGTGACACTTCTACATTTTAGAAAAGCTAAACCTCAAGCTTTCTTATTAAAATGTAGAACTGTCAATAGCTTGAAAAAGAATGGTACAGTTTTCAAGGTATTTTTCTGGGATGAGATTGGAAATGCTCCAGATTTGTGTTCAATTCAGAAATGGCTATTAAAACCATGATATTAAAAAGTTAGCTCCCTAGGAACTCCCACCACATTCCCAAGTCTCCTACTTCTGTCCTAAGGCCAGTTTTGCCAGCATGGAGACCTTCTTCACCAGTTATGGAAGTTTCACTGCAACTTAACTTTGCCAAGCCTCAGTTTTCTCACCTTTATGAAAGGGCAAAGTAATAGCAATGACATCTACTAAAAGAAGTAGTTGCTATGAAGCCTAAATCTACATCTTCCTCAAGCACTCTACCACTGAGCTATAGCCCCAGCTCTTCTGCAAACTAATGCTAACAATCCTTCAAATATTAATGGTAATTTAATTATGTATCTGGAATCATACAGCACTAAAAATACAAAATGAATCTAAGATATTTGGAAACAAATTTCACTTAAAAAACAATCAACAGAAAAAATATCAAGTATCATTAAAAGAAACTTATGTTCTTTGACAATTATCATCCTTTCACAAACTTTGACGGCTTCTGGCAGGAGTGAGGGTGGGGAAGTACTCAGCTTTCTTTAAGGGTCTGGCCACTGGGAGTCTGACTATGCTCCAGTGGGCAACACAAATTGGACTTGGCATATTCTTTTTTCTTTTTCCTTTTTTTTTTTTTTTTTTTGTTGGAGGGCACAAAGGATGGACATGGGAGGACTGGCAGTGTGACCAGGGTGCATTATGTGAAATTCCCAAATAATCAATAAAAATATTATGTTGGAAAAATAAAAATAAAGTAAGAAGCTGGGGAGATGGCTCAGTGAATAAGAGCCTACACTGCAAGCATGAGGATCTGAGTTCAAATTCCTAGCATTGCATAAAAGCTAGGTATAGTCACATTCTCCATAGTTCCAGCTATGGAGGACAGAGAGAAGGATCCTTGGAGCTTGCTGGCTGACAGCTTAGGTCCAGGTTCAGAGAAAATAAGGTGAATAATTAAACATCCTTCTCTGGCCTCTATAGACACACAAACACACACAGGGGAAGGCAGAGAAACAGAAAGGAAGGGAGATGCTCTCTTGGAATTTACTATGCAGCCAAATTCTGTCCTAAAATTTGCAATTTCCCACTTAAAATCCTCTTGCCTCAGCCTTCTGAATGCTAGGATTCCAGCTGTACACCAACCATACAATGCTATTTGTAATAGTAAAGAGCTGGAAACCTACCACTCATTAAAGAGAAAATAGCTATGTAAGCTTTTGGTACAATATGATGATATATTGCAGTGTAAGTGAAAACTATTAAAATATGCATATAAAACATAGTCTTTATATTAAGTGTATCAATTAGGAATGAATAAATAGTTCTATTGCTTTTTGGCCTCTTATTATAATACAATTTAACAATAACTTTATATGTACACTAGAAACACAAAATTATATTCACATAAAGCTTATGTATATGAAAGGTCTGAAAGGTGTTTGCTTTTTTTTTAATATCTCTTTCTTCAACATTAATTGCTCCTGTCAGTAAACCAAAGTCAATTAAACGTGTCCATTTTACTTTTTTTGGAGACAGGGTCCCACTATGTGAACCACACTGGCCTCAAACTTAAGAAATCCACCAGCAGGTGCCCATCTTGCTAGTATTGGTTTCCTTACTCTTGCCGATTAGGTAAATATATTTAAGGCAGGATAAATTCGAGAATGGGATGATGTGAAGTTAATCAGTAATTACAAACCAAACTACGCTTTTCCTTTGATATATACTGGAGAACAACCAACACACATTATATAGGTTGTTCAGACTCAAAGCAATACAGTCTGTGTGTCTCTCATCAGTAAACTTTTTGGTCACTAAAGCTGTTTGCTCCCTCGTGAAGTGTCAAGACTCAGGAAAAAACTGCCAAGGAAAACAAAGGGTGGCTAAAGGTCAGCCCGTTTCATTCATCCGCTCTCTTTCTCTTTAAAACACAAAGTTGAACAATATTCTGGTTTGATGCATTTATTAAGGTTACTTGTAGCCGGACGGTGGTAGCGCACGTCTTTAATCCCAGCACTTGGGAGGCAGAACCAGGCGGATCTTTGTGAGTTCGAGGCCAGCCTGGTCTACAGAGCGAGATCCAGGAAAGGCGCAAAGGTACACAGAGAAACCCTGTCTCGAAAAAAAAAAGGGGGGGGGGGGTTATTTGTTACATGGTCTTGACTTCTACCTAGTTTTTTTACTCAAACAAGCCTGATTTTAAGTTCTGGATTTATGCTTATTCAACCTTAATTCATCAATAAACTTCAAATTAGGTCCTAAACCAAGTATACAGTTATCTATCCAAGGAGGTTATTTCTGAATTAGCAAATTAATTATCTCAGAATAGCAGGTTAAATATCAGAACTAAAGATAATATATATTAATTTTTTGCTACAGTTTTCATGATCGAAATTGGCTGCCTATATAGAAGCTGATACACTCTTGATTGGCCCAATTAAAGTTCTAACAGATTAAACCAAGAAGGGTGAACTTCTGGCTAGCAAATCTCTCTCACCACTAAGAGATCTTAGCTGGATCGCAGCTTACAAAACGTTGAGTGTTTATTACCTCCTGAAATAACTGAAACTGAAAAGGCTCACTTCTCCCATGAAAGTAAACTTCTGACCCCTGTACAGTGAATAAAATGTTAGGAAGATGGCCCTTTCCACCTAAAGAGGTATTAAGACTGTTTTCTTTTTCTTTTTTTTTTTTGGGGGGGGGGAAGTTGAGATACGGTTTCTCTGTGTAACAACCCTGGCTGTCCTGGAACTCACTTCATAGACCAAGCTAGCCTCAAACTCACAGAGAACCACCTGCCTCTGCCTCTGTGTGCTGGGATTAAGGGTGGGTTCCACTCTTTCCCTCGATCTTTGACCAGAACATGGATGAAAATGTTCACAATACATTAGTATGATTTTGCTTGTTAGATAGACGCAGAGGTAGGTGTATCTCTGTGAATTGGAGGCCAGTCAGGGCTACATAATGCGACATGGCCTCTAATTTTTAAAAAAAAAAAATCGTTTTTTTCATTCCACTTATCACAGACACAAATTTCATAGACCTAAGGACTTTAGTTCTAGACTCTTGGGGTACGGTTATTCCAAACTTTCATAGAACTATATCCAAATGCTGGAGAATACTACAACACTTTACCTGTGTTAACTTCTGAAACTAAATAAATACGCTATTAATATATTTTGATAAATGGCCAAGTGAGAATGACTTTGTGGTGTTCTTGATCATTAAGTAAAGCTTAGAAACTGGCATAATGTTAGTGTGTTCCTTATGGAACTCCTCAAGTCAGCATTTAAGTCCAGTAGCTTTTTGTTCACTTTTCCAACTAACCCATGCTAATGGGGTAGGATGGTTAACTTCCTTATAATCCCCAACTAACTAGCTGGGGTTAGGAGATTATTTAAACCTGATGAATCTCAGAAGAAGTTGGGATTTATAGTGGGACCTCATTTCCCAATGACAACAAAATGGTTAGCCCAACTTAAAAGTTTCTGATGTATAGATCAGTGTAGCTAGAGTTTTCCAGGCACCATTTGTAGCTAGAGTTTTTCTGGCCCTGCCTGGCCCATAGTCAGGACAACTCTTTCTCACCGGCCAGTCCCACAGCTGCTCAGACCCAACCAAGTAAACACACAGAGATTTATATTATTTATAAACTGTATGGTCGTGGCAGGCTTCTTGTTATCTATCTAGTTCTTATATCTTAAATTAACCCATTTCTATTCATCTATATGTTGCCACATGGCTCGTGGCTTACCGGTACCTTACATCTCACTTGTCATGGCGGCGGCTGGCAGCGTCTCTCTGCCTCAGCCTTCCACTCCCCAGAATTCTCTTCTCTCCTTGTCCCACCTATACTTTCTGCCTGGCTACTGGCCAATCAGTGTTTTATTTATTAACCAATCAGAGCAACACAATTAACATACAGAACATCCCACAGCAGATCAGTTGTCCACAAATTTTATCTTTTAATACAAAATTCACACATTTACTTTACCATGCTATCAGGCAAGGTTTACTTAAATATGACAAAAATAATATAACAAAATTAGCAAAATCAAATGACCTAGTGTGTCTACCATTGATAACATCAAAGCAAATCATACACTATTAGCATCGAAAAGGTCCATAATGCTTAGTTCAAACTTCTTCAATCACAAAGGAATCAACTGATCACAGAAACAGTTACAAGAAAAATGTCTGACAATTTCAAGTTCAATGTTCTTTGTATTATACCACAGTGCACAAAACAGTTAAAAGTTAAATAGATATGCAAATGACTTCTGAATAATCACTTTAATTCTATTTATAATGCAGTAATTTAAAAAAATTCTAGATACCTTAAAACATTTTTTTTCTAAACAAATCATTTCTACTTTACCACCCAGCACATTTTTAAGACAGTTTGAATAGAATTTCACTCTCTGCATTTAAAACTGACATAATTCTCAAAGACTTATGGACAGACATTTCAAAGCCTAAGTATTCTCATATACTAAATTTTTCTTTTGTATATGGTAATTTAATAAAGAATTAAGACATGATATTCCTAGATTACCTCAAGAAAAAAACAATAGATACTGATGAAGAAAAAAAATTCAAGGTCGCCGGGCAGTGGTGGCGCACGCCTTTAATCCCAGCGCTCGGGAGGCAGAGGCAGGCGGATCTGTGTGAGTTCAAGGCCAGCCTGGTCTACAGAGCGAGATTCAGGAAAGGCGCAAAGCTACACAGAGAAACCCTGTCTCGAAAAACCAAAAAAAAAAAAAAAAAAAAAAAAAAAAAAAAAAAAAATTCAAGGTCAAACTAATACTGTTTAAAAAAAAAAAACAAACAAAACCCAGAACAAACAAATTCCAGTATTAGACTGGTAAACATCAAAGTATGTCACACACTGGACATATAGTAGCCACTAAAAGTCACATTCTAGAAAGATAATTAAGGGACTGGAGAGATGGCTCAGCGGTTAAGGGCACTGACTGCTCTTCCACAGGTCATGAGTTCAATTCCCAGCACCCACATGGCAGCTAACAACTGTCTGTAACTACAAGATCTGACACCCTCATACAGACATGCATACAGGCAGAACACCAATGCACATAAAATAAAAATAAATAAATTATATAAAAAAGGAAAGATAATTAAAACACAGCAAAATATTTACATATATTAATCTACCATAGTATCCATTGTGAAACTCCACTCCAGTCAGAGAGGGTGTGTGTGCATGTGAATGTGTATAAACATTAGTTACATAATTCTTAAATAAAGCATTTTTCACAGTGCTTGGAACAAAGTGAAAAATCCAATATATAAACATCATCATCAAAATCACAGGTAAAGGAGTATCCATGAAATTACATAAAAAAAAAAATATATATATATATATATATAGTCCTTGTTATCTCATGGTAGCACAGCAAATAAATTATTCATCTCTGAACCATAGTTTTTGTCCTTGCATGGGTGGGTAAACTATTTCTCAAATTGGCAACTTTAGTCCAAATGCAACTCTTTGAGAAGGCTGGAGAAGAAATGCAAACCTCTCTGTATGACCCTTCCCAACACTTAGTGAGACAGACCTATTAGTCAAGTTCAAGTTACCCTAATCAGAGTAAGGTTGTCAGTCTTTCCCCTTGGATACTACTCAGTCACCACCAGCAGCATACGATTAATTAAGGGGCCTATAATTTTTATCCTTTCCCCATCAATGACCTTCTTTATTCCTAGCCAGTTTCTCATATTTGGCACCACAGAGAAGCTGTAAAAGGAAGAAATTTTCAAATCTTCAAAACTGATAAAGATAGATAAATGACTCCCCTTTTGTTGATACAATGCATAGCTCAGAAGCCAACACAGTGATTACTCCAAAAGTATCTATGATAGTTTTAGGTCTCAACTATTATTTCCAGAAATGGAGGAAATCTAACATGTCAAAAATGAAGCCAATGTAAATTTTTAAAAGATAACAATAATTCTTCCCGTAATGTTTCAGCCTATTTTCTAACAAAACTAAATGATCCCAAATGCATAAAATCACACACACAAAAAAAGTATATAATAAGCATTATGAAGTAAGGGGCAATAAGAGACATAGAAACGAGTAAATGATTACATTAATGACTTTAAAAATCTAACTATAAGTGTGGCTCAAGTACACAATGACACAGGAGAACAGACTGTTGGAGAGCATGGCACAATTGAGTCTTCTGGAGAAAAATTATTTCCACAAGATTTTTGCTTGAAAAATTATTTTGAGCATGCTAGCATATAGTTTAAAAACATACAATTCAAGACAAGAAAGCTTTCTATGGAAAAGGAGGAATGAAGTTGGAAGCAGATGAGCTAGCATTGAGCTCCAATGAACTCTAAGCAAATTTTAAATTATGTATTCATGACATCTACACAAACATATATTACTTGAATAACTGCTACAGAGCATCCCAAGGTTTCTTTCCATTCAGTTCTAGAATTACTTTCTAACTATATGTGTATAATGTATGCACAAACATACACATATATAAGACAAATGAAAGAAAATTCATATACTCGCATACTTGAGGTAAATTTTTAATGATGCACTAAATGATATAATCACAAAATTTGCTTTTGACGGGAGAAATGGTTCTAACCCAGATTTATCTCAAGTGATTCAATTTTAATTAGCCTTCTCTAAAATTACTGTAATCCCAACTTGATATTAAAAAGCCCAGCACACTGACATGGCAGGTGGTTCTGGTTTATTTAAGCACAATAAACAAAACTCTTGATTTTTCAGCTATTTCACTCCTCTGAGTGCTCTGGCCAAATTGGCAAAAGGTATGTAGTATGATATTCACTCAACAACAAATCACAAAGATCCTTAGGTATTACATAATATATCCTTAAGTGTTCAAAATTGTATTTAAAAGGCTAACTCATTATATATAATATGGTACATCTTTATTCAGTTTCTGGAGTATCAGTTTCTGCAAAATGAAATTTTACCTTTGAAAATAAAATCGTGTGGTAGTTCCTTTATTCGTGGCATAAAGCAGTTTATTTACTGTCTTTTGAAAATTCATTTAAAAAATGCTTTTATTACATTTATTTGTGTGACTGTGTTGGACACGCAGGTGCCACATAGGTCAGAGAACAGCTTGTGGGAGCAGGTTCCACCATGTAAGTCCCAGAAATGGAACTCAGGTCACCAGGCCAGATAGTGGAAAGTGAGTTCAGCAGTTGAGCCATCTTACCTGCCAAAACCACCTTATTTTTCAAACACGAATCTGAAACAGTCTACTGCTTCCTCCTAGTCTCATTCATTTCCACATTTGACTTCTCACTGTTAAGACAAAGCTGTCTACGGAATACGTCTTCCACTAATTCTTGATTAGATATGCAATCTCCTCAGCTATTTATCTACCAAAAAAAAAAAAAACTAAATTCAAATAATGGTTCAGAATGAGGATTCTAAAAAACCTTATTATATTTCAGTACAATGGCTATCTATTAATTTTTAAAAGTCAACACACTCTTCAAGAAATTAGTGATTTTCACCTTCTTTCAAAGGCTAAAAACAAAGAAAAATGAAGCAATAAAATGTTAAGTAAATTTCTACTGTAATTAAATCCCAATGAACTATGGCTTAAAGAAAAAAGGAAAAAATAATACAGGGCCATTTTAAAGTATACCTAAACCATGAGGGCACTACTGTATCTCTTGCTTTTTCATAATGTATGATTACAAATAATGAATTTCCGTTTCCAAACTTCACCTCCTACGTTAAAGATGAGATATACAAATGACCAGATTAAAATCGACATTCCAAGAAATCCACTTTGTGGTTGAGCTAAGGCACAAGTAAACAATGTCAGCTTTTGCAGCAACGATTACCAGATGATCACAATCATTTTTCCAACGTTAATTAAAAAAAATACTTTTACTCTATGAAGAACCTTTTAGAGAATAAATACATGCTAAAATAGATTACTCTTTTCCTACCCAAACTAATATTACAAAGCTCCTAGGGAACAATGTATTAATAAGGCAGGATATATTTGTGAAAACAATTTTAAAAATCTGGATGAGTAATTTCCAAATTGTTCTGTTTCAAAGCATCAATATTTTGAGGATTAAAACCATCGGAAATATTTTTTCATTTTAGTGCAACAAAGGTTCCATCCACTGAGATCATTCTCACACACTTACTTGCACTTTCAATTTACCATAGTACCAAAAAAAGGGCCCGTTTTGAAACAATCTATTATATGCCTGCATTAGTCCACATCCCATGGTTTGTTCCTCAGCCGCAGCAAGGCAATACTACTTTCTACACTATTAAACTGGTAAGACATCCTTGCCCATCTCTAAAATAGATCTTAAGATTTTCTGCCAGCTGCTTTCTTCCAAGATACTAATAAAAGTTCCAGTCCTTCCCTTCAGCATTTTCGCAGTTTTTCTCCTAACCCAGTACTGAGACAGGCTTCTTGATCTCGATCAAAATAGGTCTAGTCTGCGGAAGGCAGTGACAGTGTACTGCACTGTGAATGGACAGCCAGGTATTTTATGAATGGAGGCGATCACGTGATCTCAGCACCTCCCCGAACTGATATTTCCCACATAACTGTGTCAACATTCTGAGAACTGGGGTAGTTGTTTGTGTGTTCGTATGTTCTAAAATTTAATCTAAAACTTCTAATTCTCCTCACTTCCTGAACTCAAAAATCTACGTAAAGACAAACAAGCTTCGAATGCTTTTCTTAGGAAACCCTTTCAAGTTGTCCAAGGTGATGGATGTTTAATTATTTTTTTTTTATGAATGAAGTGTGCTATGCAAATGAGGGCGATTCACAAAAAAGAGAGAACATGGCGGCCACTTCTGCTTCCAGACTGCACTGACTGCAGCAATCCACCTCCTTCCACACCCGCTCCCTCACAGTGTGCTTTTCAAAGAGGGGGGAACACTGCTTGGCATTTTTCTAGCTATTTTATGCTAAACGGGATTCAGCACTGGCCTTTAAAGCCTTCTCGAGGAGGTCCGACTTGAGGAATGTACTTTATTTAAAGGAATGCATCCTCATTTAACTCTTCATAATCCCCCAGAAACAAACAAAACTTGAACTCAATTACAAGAAAACGGATGCCCCGATATTCTGCCCCAAATTAACTCTCCTCTCAACAGGAAAATCTTACAGCACCATTATTCCTCCAAGCGGCTGCTACGTTAAAGCAAAATGTTTAAAAGGTACAGAGCTTCGTTTGGAAAACCTAAGGACAGCCCAAACAAGCAAAAAAAACTTAAAAGTCATGGAATGCTCTAGATGAAACTGATGAAGTCACCAACGCGTTCGGCAATGTAAACGGTGCTTTTTCACAGACGAAAGCCAGACACTAGCATTCAAAATTCTCAACTGCTCTGTTCTTGATGAAGACAGGTTCAGTATTCACAAAGGTTTAAAAAAAAAAAAAAACAATAGCTCAACAGCGTCCACACTCCAGGTGTCCTTAATCCTATTTGATTCTTAAAATGTTTCCCTAACCCTATTTTTTTTTTTTAACTAGAAAAGCATAGGTCATGAGTTTAAAAAGTGGGGCAGGGGGCGAAGGCTTAATCGGCATTTAAGAGTCACTGAGTCATCGAATTAGGATTCAAGAGCAGTTTGCGGCAGGAGGTGCTCCCACACATTAGTTTCCGAGCGAAATAGCTGTAAGGGGAGGATGGCTCGATGGTCAAGGTGTTGGGGGTGTGTGTGTGTGTGTGTGTGTGTGTGTGTGCAGGAGTGAAGAAGGGCAGGCAAAGGGTACTTTCTACTCCACTTTGAGCCACCCCACATTACTCCGTCTCGGAGACGTCCCATTGCTCCAGCGCCTCTGCTCTGCACTCGGTCGCCTTTCCCAAGCAGGGAGGCGAATGCAAGGATGGGAAGGGGGGGGGGGCTGCCATGAGAGAACACGGCCCGACAGACACATCGGGCATTCGATCACCTCGCGGGCGGGACGGGCTGGGGGAGGGGGCTGCCCACCCGGCTCACCCAAGCCAGGGCTCGCTTACTCGTTGTCAGAAGTCGCCGTCTCCTCGCTCATCTTTCCCTCACCGTGATCCGCTCAGGAGATGGAGGAGCAACAGCAGGCGGGGAAGCAGCGGCAGCGGCGGCACCGAGGGGCGGCGGGCGGCGGTGGTGGTGGTGGCGGTGGTGGTGGCGGTGGCGGCGGCGGCGGCGGCGGCCGGCGGGGCGCGCGGGCAGCGGCTCGGGGGCCTCACCATGGTGGACGCCTCACCCGGAGCGGCGCCCCGCGAGCCGGGCAGCCCGGCCACCCCCGCAGGGGGGCGGCGGCGGCGAGCGCGGCCGTGGCGACCCCAGCGGTTCGCTGCGCCGAGGCCGGGTGCGACGCCGAGACGGCGCGGGCGAGCGGGCGGGCGGGCGAGCGGGCGGGCGGGCGGGCGGGCTGCGGGCGCTGAAGGGACGCGGCCGGCGGCTGAGGCGGTGCTGCTCTCAGGGGCGCGACGGCAGGAGGGCGGCGGGGGCCGGCGGGGGGCAGCCGAGCGCTGGCTGCGGGCGGCGGCGCGGTCCCGCCGAGGTGCCGCGCACCATCTCCCGCCTGGCCGCCGGCGGCCCGCGCGGCGCGCCCGGTCGGCCCTCCGGGGCTCCCTCAGGCGCGCTCCAGCTGGAGGGCCGCAGGCAGGGCGCGAAGCCGGCCGGCCGAGCCCGAGGGCGCAGTGCCGAGCGGCGGCGAGGAGAGAGCCGAGAGCAGCGCAGCTCCGCGGGGCCCGCTCCTCACGCCCGCGAGAAGGGAGCCGCGAGGGGGGCGGCGGAAGCTCTCACGCCGCCCGCTCCTTCCGCCGCGCGAACCGGGGGCGCCCGCGGGAGAGGCAGGCGAAGTAGTCCCTCGCGACTTCTGGGGCGGCGGGGCCCGCGCGGGAGCCGGCGGGCGGGCGGGCGGGCGGGCGGACGTGGGGCGCGGCTGCGAGCGGGCGAGCGGCGCGGGGCCTCGGAGGGGTGGAGGGGGGAAGACCTCAGAGCCACGGCCCGCAGGCGAATCACTGCAGCTCGGGATCGTGGGCAGCATAACAAGTTTCAGAAAAGTAGTTCCCTCCTCCCCTCGCTTCTTCCCAAATCGTCGGGCAGCGGGAGCGGGGCGAGGAGGGCGGCGGAGGGATATGCCGCCGCTGCACCGCGCGCGTGTGTGTGCGTGCGCGCGCTCCAAACTCTTGGCACGCCGCGAAAGGGGGCGGGGGTGGGAGCTGTGAGCAGAGCTGCTCCGGGACCGGCATTGTTGCGACGCGCAACTCCCCGTTACTCGGCCTGGAATACCCAAGCCGTCTGTACAAACAGCCCGCATACACCGTGTGTTCCGGGAAGAAATCAGAAGGCCACTCCGTTCTGCTCAGTTCGCGTGCACGCGCGCGCGCGTGTGTTGTGTTTTCCTTGCAAAGAATGGAACTGGCATGAGTTCATCTCGAGTTAGTGGGGGTTACAGGCCGGGACTGCAAAGCGAGCTCCTCCTGCTGTCCCTCTAGTTGCATTGCTGCAGTCCCCTTGCTTCTTGCACAAGGGAGTGAGAAGTGTGTGTGTGTGTAAAGAGTTGATTTCAATACCTCAGCGCGATTCTCACTGAGCAAACAGCATGCAAGGCAAGGCATTCATCTCTGAAAGCCCGAATGCTTGTTAATGGAGAACGGCTTCCATTGAAGCCCGGGGTAGGCGGGTTACATGAATCTGGCGCATCCAGCAGCACAGGAAATAACTCCCGCTGCGAGTGAGGTTGCATAACTATAGCGCAGGAGATGCCTGTGTAGCACGAACTCAGCCGAACGGAGGCGGAACGATTGTTGGATAGGCAGCTGTCACGTTTGCATTGTCAGAGGACAATGTATGCAGTCGTCCCAAAAGGTCTTTTTTGCATAAGAACCTTCTAGGGTTGAGGGCTGGAGCCTAGGATCTTTGTGACTGAAGGGCTAAGAACTCCGGGCTCTACAAAATTATCTCTTCTCCATCTACGAAGTCAGCCTATGTACAAGATGGCCTGGGGGACTGAATTCCAAGCGCTCCCAAGTTCCCGTCACGTCTCCCCAGGCGGTTCTGCTCTAGGCTTCTCACTTTGTTCTCAAGTTTACATGACTCCTAGGAAAGGAAACTTGCAGCTCCAGCTACCTTGAGGGATGTAACAATTCCAGAGGAAGAAGAAAGTGAGAGGGCCTCCCAAGGAAACCGACACTCTCCTGCCAAGGGTTTCCAGGAAGCCTCAGAATTGCTGCTCTCCGGATGAGTACACACTGGTGTGCTAACAAGATTGTGCACATAGGAGTGCCTCAAACATAGGAGTATGTTTGAGGAAGGAATGAGAGCGCTAACCCAGCCAGCCGTGCACAAAAATCCATACTGTGGATCACTGAGGTTTCTTTATATAACTGCCTTCCGGCCACGTCTGCCGGGTTGTTCTTCTTCGGAAGGAGGAAGGAGCAGTGGTGAGGATGGGAAAGAGAAGTGAATGGAGCCTGGCATGAGATCTCTACCAGTACCATTTTGAACTTGATTGTGATATGAAGAACCTGAAACCCGGAGTGCTGGTGCTAGTCTGTCCTCCAAGTACTGCCACTAACTAACTTTGCCCACTCAAATTGAAATCAATCTGGGCCTGACTGGCAAGGAATGGCCTATAATTCCAGATAATGAGGGGGATGAGGCAGGAGGATTGCAAGTTCAAGTTCTGCCTGGGTTATAGAACCAGTTCAAGACCACCCTGGTTAACTTAGCAAGACCCTGTCTCAAAATAAAAATTTTACATTAAAAAGAAGCCAAAGATCTGGCCTGGTAGTAGAGTACCTGGGGAATATACGTGAGGTTCTGAGCTAAGTCCCCAGTACTGAGGTGGGAGGGGAGAGCTTCAGTAGGTCAAATCCCTCCTAGTGCTGTGAGGTAATAGCACCTGTTTCCTGGAGGTTTTATGTGGATTACTGGGATAGCAACACACATAAAGAACTCAGAGCAAATTCCGAGGTGACAGCAGGTCCAGTTCTCACTATGCTTGTGTAAGACAGAGGTATAAAGCCCACATCGCAGTGCTGACATGTGAAGGTTAAATGTGAGGCTCTCGGTAGTGTTCATTCAACAAATAGCCACCTGTCGTCTTCTGTGGACCCCAGCAGACACATGACCTGATGAGCCTTCAACAGTGATAACCGTCAGAGTTATGATTAAGGACCAAGTCGGCCATGTGCAAGGCAGCTTTCACTTTTGAGCAGGCACAGCTGGCTGAGGCTCCTGTACAGCACAGAAATAATCAGACTCAGCTCTTGGGGAAGATGAGAAAACTGGCTTTATTTACCATACACCCAGCAATGTCCTCTCCACTCATACAGAGAGAGCGAGCTTACTGAAAGGCTCAAAATGTGGTCAACAGCCTAAAGTAATACTCCTCAGCTTATTCTCTGCCCTATGGACAAGACACAGAGGCCAAACCATCAACTCCTTTTAGTTAGGATTCTTCTGTGTCCATTTTAAGAGGACATTTGTAGTTCCCACAACTTACCAGTAGTTGATGTTTTATATATATATGTATATGTATATATATATTTATATATATGTGTGTGAATATGTATATGTGTATGTATATATGTTTGTATATATATCCCTGGTCTAGTCCCGACTTATATAAAATATATATCTTTAAATATTATATATAATATATAAAATGTATGTGACATATATATTATATATTATATATTTATGATATATACTCTAATATAAAGTGTATATTTTTTTAACTGTGGAACAGAAATGATCTTACAAGGATGCTGAGAGCCCAGCATCTGGGTCTCTTGATGTACAAGAGATAAGGCAATGGACTGGTCAGGGCCCTGGAGGTGGCTCCAGCATGGGGTTTGTTCCCACGCAGCTGAGAGGGACAGGCAGCATGTCCTACACTGGTGGTGATGGGTGTGTGGTGATGTGTGGCAGGAAGACACTGCTGCTGCCGGCTCTTTCAACTTCAGCCCATGGTCAAGGACATTGGATGCCTCCAGGCAGAGTTTGCTGCTGAGCAGGACTGGGAGCAGTTCCACCAGCCTCGGAACTGCTCTTAGTCTTGGTGGGTGAGGTGGGCGAGTTGGCAGAACTCTTTCTGTGGAAGTTTGATTTAGAGCCTGCTCCTCAAGCCTGGCTACCAGAGGAACAAGAAGCCCTTCAAGAGGAGCTTAGTGACGACCTCGTCTACCTGGTTGCATTTGCAGCCCGTTGTCATATTGCTTTACCTCAAGTAGTCATCTCCAAAATGGACACCAACTAATGATGTTACCCAGGCCATCTGTCCAGAGGTTCTGCCTGCAAGTACACAGACTTGCCCCGTGGGACCATCTTTGACAACCAAGCTGTGGGGTGCTGCAGACCCTGCCCCGGAGTTGAGAAACCAGGCCTCCACCTAGAAACGCAGTGTCTGAACAGCAGAGATGGACTTGTTGTGGTCTGGTCTTACTAAACCATGAATCTGTGACCCAAGAGTCTCCAAAGGATAGTGTCCTGGTGTTACTCTTTCAGCAAACGGTTTAAGGAAAAAAGAGAGAGAGAGAGAGATGGCAAGCCAAGGCGATAGACGAGACCTTATTTGCATCCTGATTTGAAAAATATTTGAAGATAGATGATTGGGGAATATGGAATACTACCTAAAGATTTGATGAAAATGAAGATTGTCCTTTATGGCTATGTTTATCAAATCCTTATTTTTCATATATGTAAACTACAATAGTACAATTTAAATGATATGGTAGCTAACGGTTACTTCAAAATAAGAGACTCAAGAGACTGATGATGCAAGATTGGCTATAGTTAAGTATTTTTTCACTATTGTTTATATTGAAATCTTCCACTGTAAAGGTGTTTTCCTCAAGTCTTCTGTGAATGCTTCTTTTTGTACTTCTTTACCAAAGTGCTGAGGATCAAACTCAGAATCTGTGTGAGCTAAGCAAGTGCTGCTGTACCTCTGACTCTCTCCCCAGCCCTGGGACTGGTGAGGCCAGTTTGTAATATGGCCAACAACTCTCCTTTTTGTAGAAATACGCCAGGTCCTTCACAGCCTTCCTCCCCTTTCTTTGCAAGCACCTTGTCATCCTGTCTCCTAACACATCCTTAACTAAAACCACTGCTCTAGCCAGCACCAAAAGGACAGACTCAAATGTATGTGAGATACTAAAGACATCACGGTGGTACCTTAAGTTCCAGCTCTGTGCACTTGCTACTAGCCAAAGATTCTAAGGCTAAGTTCAGGTTCTTCAAGGGAGGGGATGTTTGTATTTTTCCCAGGTGGGGCGGGGGGTGGGGGGGCAGGGTGGTAGAAGGAGGAGGGCCACAATTGCTGAATCCTGCTGTGGGATGGTCTGTATGTCAAATGTGTTGCTGATTGGTCAATAAATAAATCACTGATTGGTCAGTGGCCAGGCAGGAAGTATAGGCGGGACAAGGAGGAGAAAAAACTGAGAAGTGGAAGGCTGAGTCAGAGAGACACTGTCAGCCGCCATGATGACAAGCCGCATGTAAAGATGCCGGTAAGCCACGAGCCATGTGGCAAGGTATAGATTAATGGAAATGGATTAATTTAAGCTGTAAGAACAGTTAGCAAAAAGCCTGCCACGGCCATACAGTTTGTAACCAATATAAGTCTCTGTGTTTACTTGGTCGGGTCTGAGCAGTTGTGGGACTGGCAGGTGGCAGAGATTTATCCTGACTGTGGGCCAGGCAGGAAAACTCAAGCTACAGAATCCCACAGGTGGCTAGCTCTCTGTATTTTGTCCCTGGCTTCTTAAAGTTAGCCACACCCATTTAACACCAACCAGTTAAAGGGGAGTGGCCGTAACCTGAATATTTAAGTCAAAGGAACCCTTCCCTCCCTAAGATGCTTTTTGTTACATTTGTCATACCAACAGAAAGGAAACTGGAATAATTATGAGTAGTGCCAAGAGCCAAAGAGAGAGGAGCAAAAACATGATTGTCAAGTGAGGCCAGGACAGGATAATTTCAGAAATGCTAAGTCACAGGTGGGTTCTAAGTTTCGGGCAGGTAAGTGTCCCAGTTTTGTTAATACATTCCTTGTCAACTCAACAGGATCTAGTATTACCTAAGAGACATGTCTGTGAGGGGTTTTCTAGGTTAGGTAAACTGAGGTAGAAAGACCCACTTTAACTGTGGGTAGCACCACCTCACAGGTTAGGGTCCTGGACTGAATATAAAGAAGAAAGCTAACTGAGCACCAGTACCCATCACTCTCTGCTTCTTGCTTGTAGATGCAATGTCACCAGTTGACTCAAGTTCCGGCCACTAAGTCTTCCCCGGCATGATTGGCATAGCCTGTACTATAAGCTTTGCTTTCTTAAACGGTTTCTCTCAGGGTATGTTGTCACAGCAGCGAGAACACACAGCTCGTAGAGGTGACGAGGATGGTAAACGGTGCCCTCTCCTCGGCCCTCACCCGTCTTCCCACTCTACTCCATAGGAACCATCTCTCCTATGACCTCAGAATTTGTCTTCTGAGGTTCTTTCCTTTTTGCCTTTACTATTTATACATTATTGTAAACTCGTTAATGACCTTTTTTGCTAGTTATCTTTTTTTATGAGTGTATATTTGTTTCCTCAGTTAAACTTTAAGGAACTTGAAAACAGAGGCTACGTTTCCTGTTTTTTGTTTGTTTGTTTGTTTCCAGTGTTCTTTTTAGCAATGGTTTTAGATAATAGAGCTTCCGAGGTAGAAGATTGTGCTGAGGTCTTATCTACATATAAAAGTGAAGTTGTGTTGCCTGGTTCTGGGCTAAAACCAGAAGTCCCTCACACTTCCTACTGTACGGGAATATATGGTGGTGCAGCATTTCACACACACTGTGTCTGGTTCTCTTCACTCTCAGTGGATATTTGCACACTTGGCAAGCCTGAGAGGAGAGAGCCATGCCAACACGTGAGGTTCTCTTGGTACTTCCAGGACGAGTTCCCTTCTCCTCCCCAGATTCCCCCAACTAGCACTGCTCCTTTGCAGTTATGATTCATCAGAGTTTACAGTTTGACTAGTTCTTCAAGGACTCTATTTTCATGTTGCAATATGCTTTGTATAATCTCTCTCTCTCTCTCTCTCTCTCTCTCTCTCTCTCCTTCCCTTTCTCCCCCTCCCTCATTCTCTCTCCCTCCCCCTTCTTCCTTCTCCCTTTCCTTCTTCCCTCCAATCCCTCCTTTTTTCTCCCTCTCCCCTCCCTCCCCCCTAGTTCTTTCTTCCTCTCCCCTCCTTCCCTCCCTCCTTCCCTCCCTCCCTCTCTCTTTCCTCTTTTCTGTAGTATAATCAATCTCTTGGCTAATGAGCCCTACCCTGCAGTGGAATTACTAAGCAGTAAGCACGGGTCTAAATCGTTCCCTTGCCTCTAGCGTGGGTCTCTCTTCTTCACTGAGTTTCCGTCTTTTTCCAAACTAATGTAAAGCATGAAAGGCAATTGTGCTGTTTTCTTTTTCTCCCTAAGGACTGCAATTGTTAGTCTGGTTGTATCCGGTATGTGTGGAATCAGTTTACTTTTAATGCCATAACTGCCTTTTACAGGAAGTTTCCACAGGCTTCGGATGAGGACAAGGGAAATGATCAGTCTGCGATTTGCTTTCTGTTCAGTGTAATCCTAGCAGGGAGGATGCTTAACAGAGCCTGTGCTACTGAACAGAGCACTCCCCTCTACTAGTGTCCTCCCAGACGGCTGTAGCATTCCTACTCTAGAAAGGTTATATTCCCTTATAACCGTCATGAAGGGTTGAATATGCATCACAAGAGATTTCTAAGGCTATGTGCATGCAATACAGACTTATTAATGGTATAAGAAAAGAGTCTAGGTAGTTCTCAGATTTTTGTTTTATAGCATCGACTTCTCCTTTAGTGAGTAATAATTAACCTTTGTATAGGATCTTAGTGTCCTTTAGGACCTAAACTTCTATGTCTTTGCCTGGTAAGTATTATTACTAACCATAAGTTACAGAGATTTGGGATTGAAAATCAGGGAGGTCAAACTACTTGTCACGGGGTTCTACAAGTAGTAAAGATGTAGTTGGAGCAGGAAGTGAAATCACGTGCTTCAAAAACCTCTCTCTCTCTCTCTCTCTCTCTCTCTCCTATGTGTTTCAGTATTTTATAGAATATTTAGAATATTTTGAATATAGGCTCATAGATAGGATATGCTTCCATTTTGAGTCATTGTTCTTTTGGATGATGGTTTAGCAGGAGAATGCTAGCTTTAGATAAAAGGGGATTAAATTCCTTGGTTGTTATCAGTTGCCTTCTATGGGTCTCAAGTTTCCTTATGCCATCAGCTCTCAGGGTGGACCCCAGAGACTTCTGAGGTCTCTTTTATAAATTAATAGTTAAATTAGAGCCTTTGTAGCAAGCATCCTTCCATCAAAGGCAAAAGCATTCTGGGTATCTGGTGTCTTTGGGTGGTGTTAGCAGCATTAACAATCATGGTAGCTGGAAGTCATGTGTGGTTATTCCTGGGGATATTAGGGACATTTCAAGTGCTCAATAGACACATAAACTTAGTGGACAGTCAGTATAGAACATGTCTATTATCACAGGAAGCTCTCTTGGACACCTTAGAGTGTAGATGTGTTGCTATAATAATACAGGGACTTATTTTGTTATTAAAACAGACATGTAACAATGATTATGCCTTTAAATGCGTTATTACTGGCTTGAACAGGGACACTGGATTCCCTCTCTTGATATCCTATTATCTATTCATTTCCACTCACTAAAGGTGAAAGAGAGGATAATTTCATAATTAAGGTCTTTAATAAGCCCACAGGAGGTATCTCTCTGTTGGGGAACAGAAATTCACTGATTTATTTCTTTTATAAAAATACTTACAGCATCCATCCTTGCTACTCAGAGCTGCAAAGCATCACCTGAAGTTTGTTAGAAATGTCCGCTCCTAACCTCCACCCCATCCTTACTGGATTAACAATATTCCCCAGAGAACTCATCTGCACATTGGTGCTTATGAAGCCCTCATGCAAAAATGAATCTGTGGATAGTAGTGTCCTTTGCTAACACCGTCAGGAACATTGTGTCTCACGCTTGTCGCACTCTGAGAATACAAAAATGTAAGGCAATCCCATCACGGATCTGGCTCCTTTCCTGGTCCCTCCAAGCAGAGCCTTTGCTCTGTTGTTCTTTGCCCTCTTATTTGCAGTCTGTGACTTAGACCAACCCCCGCCCCCCATTACCTTGCCTTGCCTCACCTCTGGGTGGGACACTGCTTACCTGGTTCCCTGCAGTCCTGGACTCAGCTTGAGAACTGTGCCTCCCAGTGAAGGTAGAGTAGGCAACAGACCAATGGGGACATCTGTGAGGGATGTTTTAGGTTGGGATCATTGATGTGGGAATGACTACCCTCACTGTGGATGGTACCATTCCATGGACTGGGGTTCTGGGTTGCATAAAAAGGAGAAAGCTTGCTGAGCACCGACAGTCTCCTTCTCTGCTTCCTGATGGTAGATGCCATGTGACCAGCGCCTTCAAATGCCTGCTGCCATGCCTTCTCCACCATGACGGACTGTGGAGCTGTGAGCTGAAATAAACCCTTCCTTATGCAGCTGTTGTCTAGTTATCCCTCTACCAAGCAATATACAGTAGAGCTAAGACAGTCCCTGCATCCTTCTTCTCTCTAAAATTTACCTGACTCACAAACAAACAACAAAAAAGCCATTCTTCCCCGCCCCCCCCCGCCCCCCCCCCCCCCCCCCCCCCCCCCCCCCCGGCCAGATCCCTCTGCAATATTACTTACAATTTAACTTGGTCACTCATGGTTGGGTTTGTATAAAGCTTGGTATCTGTAACACAACTCATTTGAAGTTTCTTACAATTCTACATATTGTTATAATTGTCAAAAAACAAAAAACAAAAACAAACTTAAAGATTCTTCATTTACATGCAACATTGCTATATGTAACAATTCTTTATCTGGTGGACAGGATTATGTGTATATATGTGCAGTTGTAAGTCAAAACCATAATGTAGATGTTTGATGGACAGAGGTGGAAGCTAGAAAAGAAATACTAGTATTTGAGGGGAAAAAATGTTATTTCTTTGAAGTAGCACCTTGTGCTATCTAAATGTTTTCTTTTAAATGTTTATTTGTGTGTTTGTTGGGGTGGTGGGGGCATGAATCTGGAGGTTAGACAACTCGTGGAAGTTCTTTCTTTCCATCGTGACGGTCTCAGGATTGGAACTCAGATCATCAGGCTTGGAGGCAAGCTCCTTTATCCACTGAGCCATTTTGCCTGACCTTCCTTTCAGTTTGCGATGTTACCATAGTTATACTTAGGACTGAAGAGCAGAAAAAAGCTATTGTAACAGCCTCTATGAGCCAGTCAAGTGTGGTGGTACATTTCCATAACCTTGGTGATGGAGAGGCTGGAGCAGAAGACCTGTCTTGTATTTGGGGCCAGCCTGGGCTACATAGTGAATTCCAAGCTACCCTGGGCTACAGAGTAAGACCTTTTTCTTAAAAAAAAAAAAAAGACTATGCAAGATTAAAAATTGAAATAGTGCTCATGGGTCTTGAAGCTAGAGAAAAGAGGTGACTGCAAACGCAGGGTGTGGTAGGATCCACAGGGCTGCTTCACATCCTCAAGGAACCCCATACTCTTAGGAAGATGTGCAAACTAAAGGCAAACATTTAGTCAATAAAAGATGCCATGTGACTAAATGCCTAGCAAGTAATAAGTTAACTATTAGGACTTTCTTCAACTGAAGCGAAGTTTTATTAATATCCTCAAATGTGTCCATTTTGGAAATTTATGTGGTGATATTGTGTTCCCCAAAATATTGTGCACCCTAATAAACTTATCTGGGATCAGAGAACAGAACAGCCACTAGATACAGAGGCCAGAAAATGGTGGCACACACACACCTTTAATCCTAGCATTCCGAAGGCAGAGATCCATCCAGATCTCTGTGAGTTCAAAGCCACACAGGAAACAGCCAGGCATGGTGACTCATGCCTTTAATCCCAGGAAGTGATGGCAGAAAGCAGAAAGGTATATAAGGCATGAAAACCAGGAACTAGAGTCTGTTAAGCTTTTAGGCTTTTGAGCAACAGTTCTGCTGAGATTCATTCTAGATGAGGACTGAGAGGCTTCCAGTCTGAGGAAACAGGATCAGCTGAGGAATTGGCAAGGTGAGGTGGCTGTGGCTTGTTCTGCTTCTCTGATCTTCCAGCATTCACCCCAATACCCAGTTCCAGGTTTGTTTTTATTAATAAGAACTTTTAAGATTCGTGCTACAAATTTATTTTATTATTGTATGATGCGCCGTACTTTTATATAGTAAAAACACTCATACAAACTGGACGTGGTGGTGCATGCCTTTAATACCAGCAGGCAGGTGGATCTCTATGAGTTTGAGGCCAGCCTGGTCTACATAACAAGTTCTAAGACAGCCAGGGCTACATAGAGAGACCCTATCTCCAAAAGAAAAGCTGAAAAAGAAACCTCATAAAAAGTCGAAAACAAATCATTTACAAGCTAAAATCTCCAGTTCTAGTGAGACCTGGCCAGTCACCTCACCATAAAGGACTGCCTTCATTCTCCTGAGACTGAATGTTCAAGCAGACACTGGATTTCCTTTACACTAAAGAGCCACCTTCAGCTCTGCAGCTCTTTATCAAAGGCCCTACAACACTTCACACCCTATTTGCCTCCTGGGCTTTAGCCAATCTTTGTTTATTTCAAGTTTCCTTCCTTTGTTGCCCTGTCCCAGACTTCCTTCTGGGTCCCTTGCCAAGCCATGCCACATCCTTTGAACAGTCTCTTTTTACCTGTCTCATTGTGCTTACATATTTAAATCTCCTGACTGTTTCTACAAAATGATTGTTTTGGAAAAATAAAATTGCTTTCTGCAACTATTTGGCCCAGCCCACATCTTAGCACTTTGTAGCTATTCTTGTTTTGGGCCATGAAACTATTCTTAACTCCATTTACTTAGTATCTATATTTAGTTGTCTGTCCTTTTCATGCTTTTCTAAAATTTCAATATTCAAATGTATCAATTTGTTGTTATAAGAACTTCCAAAGTGAGATCCGGGATAGGCTTTTGTCAGCAGTCAACATGACTGTGATAATTCACTACCCGTGGTAGGACAACTTTGACTTTGTAACTGTATCTGGGGAGTTCCTGTGCACTCAAGTGAAAAGGTATCATTAGAAGGCCTGACATGCTTCATCCACATTTATGGAATCTGCACTGCAAGAGCGTAATAGAATTCATTGTTATAGCATGAGCATAGGTGTGTTTGTGTCTGAACATGCAGGTCAGAGCACACATGTGGAGGTCAGAAGACAGCATTAAGGAGTTGGTTTTCTTTCCACATTTCTGTGACTTCCAAGGATCAAACTCAGTTCGCCATGCTTACATGGCAAGTCCACCTGCCTGCTGGGCCATCTTCCTGGTCCCCATTTGCCTTTTACTTTCCGTAGATCTAAAAATATCATTTACTTGAAAAAGTACTTGTGATAGCTCATTTAGTTGTAGCAACTACCATGCCTTGGCTCAGCATTTTTTAAAAATTATTTTTACCACTTTCGCTTTTAATACATACTTTACTTTATAACACTGAAGTATTCATTAGTAAAGTACTCTTCTGAAAATATCCGAGCCACCTAGACATTACTAGTGAGCAGTATTTTGGTTTAACCCTCAAAGGACTGGCTTATCTTTATAAACTCACAGAAGATCTCCTTAGCAGGAGAGTTCATTTGTTGAGATATTCATCTTAAATACAACGTTCATACTAGAGATGAAGTAAGCACAGTCCTTGACTTCAAGAAACTTGCAGTCTAGTGAAGACATTGACTGGTTAAAGACTGTAAGTGAAGAGCTGAGTGAAGTATCATGGGAGCACCAGGCTTGACATCACAAAATGAAGAATTAACAGTAAGTCACCATGAAGCATTATTGTGAAACATAAATAAGAACAAGGAAGTGAAAAAAACAGCCTTGAACTTGACTCTCTCCATGTGTGCACAGAGAATGTGAACAGAAAAGTGCTGACTGCTGTTTGTGTAGATTCAGCTTCCCAGGGGCCAGCCGGTGCCCAGAGATCTGACAAGTGTGTGGTTCTCTCTTCTGCACTTTGAGACACCAAGGCCACACCACTGAGTGTGAGAATATCATGGTCCCCTCCCCTCTCCCTGCCCTGGAGGATACCTACCTGTCTGGTACACACAGTGACCCCTAAGTGTGGACCTTGCTGGCTCATATTTTTTTCAGCCGTATTTTCTGGCAGTTTTCCCATTTCTTCAGTCCTTTTGGATTAGGACGGCAATCCGGTAATCTAGTTAGTACCTAAAGACCCAGAGAAAGCACCCTGTTACATAATTAAATGTGTTTTGTTTCCATTCCTAGGTCCTAACTGCCTGCAGCTGTCTTTTGCATTACTTCTGAATGCTCAAGGCCACCTGCCTGGCCTCTCCAGCACCCATCCCAGGGCACTTTGCACTGCGTCGTCTTCCAGTTCTCTTTTCTGAGTGCATGTAACATTTCTACACTGCCTATATCTTTGTGGGGTCTCCTTTTATTCTTTAACAAATGTTTTAAAAGTTTCTAATGCATGTTCTCCATATTAAATTAAGGAGCCAGGAGGCTTAAACTGGGCATAGTGACCAGTACTTGGAGGCTGAGGCAGGAGGATTGCTGCGAGTTTTTAACCAGCCTTGGTTCCATAGCAAAATCCAGGTCCAGCCTCAGATGTGGGCACATTTGAGGCCAGACTGAGACTCTGTTTCACCCCACTCTCCACCCCCACACCCCAAAATAATAGAAAGAGACCAGGAATCTTACATCCTAAAATATATTTTGTTTTCCCCAAATATCTAGACTGCACTCTCAACAATGTTAGTAGATGGAAGAATCACATGCTGTGGACTAGAAATCTGAAGGAAGCTCATGTGAGCCTGAGACATCATGTGTAATTCTAAACAATAACTCCAAAAAAAGAAAGCACAAAATAATATCAAATGGAGACATCACAATGGCTTCTACTCAGATTGAATGGACTTGGAGTCTTCCATCCTGTGGTGCTTAGTGTTAACTGTCAACTTGAGAAGACCCAGAATCACTTAGAGGATACGCCTTCGGCACAGAGTGATGGACTGACTGTCTGGGTTGGACTCACCTCCCGGCAGGTCTGTAAGGAATTATCTTGATTAGGTTAATTGAAATGGGAAGGCCTGCCCACAATGCCCCGGGCTGGGATCCTGAACTGTACAAACCAAGAAAACGAGCTGGGCACAAGTATTCCCTGTTCTCGGCTGGCCAACTGCAGATGGGAAGGAACCTGATGCCTCAGGCTTCAGCGGCTAGGACTTTCCGGCCATGATAAACCAGATCCTGGAACTGTGAGCAAAAAGAAACCCTTTCTCCCTTAAGTTGCCTTTGTCAGGGTGATTTATCACAGAAACAGGAAAAGAAACCAAGATACCCGCCCCCTAGGAATCCCAGAGAGCAAAGAAAATGATACTAAATTGCTTTTGAAATTAAATTTTAAAAAATTAAATCAAATGTTCCTTGTAAACACTAGGAACTCTGTCAGAAATTACTGCAGAGTCAGAGAACACCAAGCATACACATCTCCAGGGCACTGCTGTTAGTAGTTGAGAATATAAATGTGCATGCAGTAAACATGGGTTTGCTTATACCACTATTGTACCACGCACGTGCATGCTTTATAGCAGTGTTTATTCTTTTAAACAATTACATGGTAGTTTGTAATGTGGTTATACAGTAAGGTAGCTGTTGTGGAATATTATTTTAACTACGTAAAGATATGCCACATTTGTTTATTCTGCAGAATATTACTTTGACTGTGTATAGGTGTGCTACATTTGCTTTTGCTGCATTTGTTTAACATGTAAGAATGTGTGTTTAATTCTGTACAGATGTGTTGCATCTGTTTCACCTTGTCTGCCTAAGGCACCTGATTGGTCTAAAAAAAAAGCTAAATGGCCAATAGTTAGGCAGGAGAGGGATAGGCGGGGCCACCAGGCAGAGAGAATAAGTAGAAGGAGAACTCTACGCTCAAGAGAAGAAAGAAGAATGAGAGAAGGAGGAGAGAAGGAGGGACAAGCTCTGAGCAAGAAGCCAGGCAGACACCAGCCAGCCAGACCTGAGAAGCAGTGAGAGTAAGAGATACAAAGGCAGATAAAGAGAAACGGGTTAATTAGAAGGAGCTATCCAGAAATGAGCCTAAGCTAGGCAGAACATTCAAAGTCGATAATAAGTCTCTGTGTCATAATTTGGGAGCTGGTTGATGGCCCAAAAGAAAAAGCCGGGTACAGGTACCTGCATCTATTTATTGATCTGTTTCTATATCAATCATTTCTCATTATTAGGTTTTATTTTTTTCCTGTGAGAAACAGCACTTTCATAAAATTTTGTATAGTTAAAGTATACTCATACTTAAAGACAAATATTTATCTCAGAAAAAAATTTACATAAGTGGCATTCCTAAGTTAAAAAGGAAGAACAACTTTCTTTCTTTCTTTCTTGACAGGCTCTTACTATGTAGCTCACGTCTGCTTCAGCCTCCTGAATATAAATGCTACAGCTGACTTGAGAATAAGCATTTTAATTAAAGATAGAACTACATGGCCCTCCCTCTAAAGCATGTTTTTTTTTTTTTAAAAAAAAAAAGCAATTATTTTCTCATTAGTACTGAATGACAGTACCATTTTCTCTGTCACACACATAAAGGATATTGATCTCTCTTCATTTTTATTAATGTGACACCCTACCCAAATACTCTGTTTTGTTTTGTTTTGTTTGTACTTCCCTAATCACCAGTTTTAATGTCATTGACATTTCTTCTTCAATGAGCGTCATGATTTACCTGCTTCTCATCTATTTCTTTGCCTCAGTTTCCTGTTCTATCTCCTTGGCTTATAACAAAGTAGCCATAGTGACACTTCTTACTCTAACCTTATTTAGGATGGTGATTTCGTGGTGTTGGGAATTGAGTTCAGGGCCTTATCGGTGCTAGGCAAGTGATCTACAACTTAAACATGCTCACAGTCCCTCTGAAAACACTCATTTATTTTATGCTATTAGTAGAAGGTCATTGATTTTGTTTTCTGAGAAAAATAGTGGATAAATAAGGGTGTCATTTAGAAAGGCTTTTCCAGGTTTTCTTTCCAATATTTAGTGTGATTTCATGTTTTGCTCTGGACACACAGAATGCACCGTGCATTGTAGTCGCACCACAATAACTCTGCTTATTCTCCAGGAAGGAATTCAATAGAGCTGTTACAGGTACATTTGTTGCCCCAGCACAAGGCTGTTCAATCAACTCCTAGAAGCAAGTACCCCGATGTCTTCTTTCCCAAAGCAGAAATGAGCAATAACTCTCCAGAGAGGCACAAACAGGTGGGTGTTGCTGGACCCTGCAAGTGTGGCCCATGTTCTATGCTGGTAGAAAGGAAGATAACAGTTAAGGTTGTTGGATGCTGCCCACCTGCCCTTGTCCAGTCCCCCTTGCTTCATATATGTCCGTGGTCGTCTCACCACGGAGAGATACTCTTGGCATCATCCTCCTTTCAGTAGGAAGGAAATGAAAGCGGATGGGGGTTAAACAAGCTCGAGCTGGTTTCACAAGAAAGCAGCAGACTCCTGATTCAAAGTCAGGCCATCTGGTTTTATGACCACAATGCTGGGTCTTCACGACCAGTGTGTACCTAAAACAGTATCAGAGAGGAAAGAAACTATAAAAAGGACATAGACAGAGACAAGAAAAAAAGTGAGGGTCAAGGGGGAAACCAGAAGGGAGAAGAAAGTAAACGGTGAGAGTAAAGAAAGAAATGGTGAGAATTCCTTCTCCCGTCCTGTACCTCCGACTGAACCCACGGCTAACCACACCAAGCTCAGCAAATGTGCTACACTGTCAAGTTGGTTTTGCTTGGCCTCCCTGGCCCTCGGCACACCCATATGCAGAAATCCTTCTTCTACCTCGAAAACATCCCTCGAGCTTCTCACTTCACCGTACTGCAGCTCCCAGATACTCTAAGGGACCTGAACTCTTTCAAAGAAAGATCTAATACAAACTTCTAAATAATTACAAAGTATATCCTTGAAAACACTGTGGAAGAGCCATCATATAGTTCAGAATTGGGTTTTCAGGGGTTCACTAATTCATGGACCCACTTATTTTAAGCACAATAGAAAAGATAGTAGAGAATCATTTCATCCAAGTGGCCCTCAGCTGAGAACAATTCCCCTCTGCCCCCCCCCCCCCCACACACACACACATCCAGAGGACATTTGGTGATGTCTGGAAATATTTTTAGTTGTCACAGCTCAGAGGCTGAGTGGGAGGGAATGTCACTGGCATCTAGTGGGAATGTCCAGGGATACTCCTAAGGACAGCCCCTCACTGCAGCAAATTATCTGGCTCAAGATGTCAGCAACAACACGGTTGGAACCCCGTTTTCTGAGAGAAAGTGGTACCTGGGCTCTCTCTGATAGGATGGAATATGTCCCAAAACAAAGTCTAGAGGATACACAGAGCTTCTTTTTTTTCTGTCTATTTTCTATTTTCTTTCCTTTCAACTCCTTCCTGACTGGCCTTAATTCAGACCATTCATTAAAAAAAAAAATACACAATAGAAATAGTATACAGGCTTAAGCCACTGTATTTGTGTGCAATTTCTTGCCATAGTTTTCTCTCTTTGGCCATGGAATTCTTTGGATAAGTATTCTGTGAATGATATTATTTGAATGTCTCTTTATAAAGCCAGGGATTAAAATGGAACACAGCAGATGTTGAGATAACAATAGCAAAAAGGAGAAGCTTTATTCTGCTTAAACTGTCTGAAGAGTAATTATTACCCTCAAATTAGACTACAATACTTCTTACCTTAACAAAACTTTACAGATCTGAATATTTCCTCTTATATATCTATTAATGATAATCTACAATATTTATATAGGGAATTATTTTACATGTTTCATGGTAGTAACTGAAATTTATATACTACTTAAAATTTTGTGTGCTACATATTCTGTTCAGTCCTACGTGCATTAGGTCATGAAGCGTCATAAATCTTTTTAGTGGATGTGAAAACTAAGAACTCGGGTGAGGGATTTACTCAAGATTGCATAAGTGAGTTGTGGTGGTTTGAAAGAAAATGGCTCCCAAAACGAGTGGCACTATTAGGAGATGTGGCTTTGTTGGAGAAGGTGTGGTTTTGTTGGAGGAAGTGGTCACTGTGGAGGTGCGTTTGGAGGTGTCATATATGCTCAAGCCACACCCAGTGAGACAAACCACTTCCGGTCACCTACAAGTTAAGCCAAGGACACTTGGCTCCTTCTCCAGCACCATGTCTGCCTGCATGCCACCATGTTGTGTGAAACCCTAACTAACACAAATAAAAGGCACAGTAGGACTTGGATTAATGTTCTCTGAGTCTGGCCAAATCTAATATTATTAACGCAATCTGATTCTGCCTGTTCCAAGATCATTCAAAAAAATCAACTACATTCCCATTGTAACCTTAAAAAAAGTAAACAAAATCAAGGTACAAATACTGTAAATACATTGCTCTAGTAATATATTATTTTAATTGTAAAATAACTCTAAAGTAAAAGTTTTAAAAATGAATGCAATGCAGAACAAATAAAAAGTTCTAATATTTTTTTCCTAAATTTCAGTGGTTGTAGCTTTGTGCAGCCCCTGAGACTCTTCCAGCCTTTTCAGAAGACCACTGGAGTCTTAGGGTCATTTGTTCTTTGTTGCATGCATCAAATTAGGACACAAGGCTCATCTGTGTTTCTTCAGAGGCCCCATTAAAAGTGTCTTCTTGTCTGATCAGTGACAGATGCCAATCACAGTGCAGACCCACACATAAAGACAAATGAGCCAGTAACAGGAGGCTATGGTTCCCATCCACCAGCTAGTGCAGTGTGGCAGGCAAGCAGGGCTCTGTCTCTTCATTACCCATCAGGAGGAAAATTCAGATCCACCACATGACATCAAAAGTCCCCCCCACACACACTTCATTACAAAGGCCTTTATCTCAGAGTCCCAATGAAATAGGCCTCTAATTCCATTCCAGCACTGCTTTATATATGAGTTGTTACAATATGTAGTAAACTCACTAGCTGAAAATGCAAAGCTCTTCTACTACATAATCAAGAAATCGTGTAAGCCTGAAGGTAAACCTTGGGGGCATGCATCATAAGCATGAAGGTCAATTATAAGCATACTATGTAGTTGCTTCATATAATTTGGCTTACCAATTTCTAAAGTGTCAATTCTTTGCTTCCCTTTCACTTTTTACCATGACCTTTTGTGGAGATGGAACCTGTTGTTTCATGCCTAGGACAAAGATATGGTATGGTGAATGCAGTACTCATCTTGAGCCAAAATTGAAGGGGACAGCTACCAGATACTTTAATTCCCTTTTAAAAATAAAGAGTAAAGTTTAAATAAAATACATGAAGCCAAGTATCCAGATTTTAAATAGTGACAGTGAGTGCGCCTGCCTTCCAGCTTCCTTAGGATTGTGGAAATAGCAGCTATCCGGCCTGTTTTCTGTCTACCTTTCACATTCAGGTACGACAACACATCCTTTAACTTCCTGATGGCCTAACCTAATCTATAGTTGTGGTCCCCATTCTAGGAACTCTCCTTTTGCCAGACATTCTTTATAAGTTTGTTTCAGTTAGATTGCTTCCAGTGGTGCGGAATGCTCCTGTCTGGCTACCCACTAAGCCTTCACAGCCCTTTATTTTTATTTTTTATTTTTTATTTTTTTTTTGGTTTTTCGAGACAGGGTTTCTCTGTGTAGCTTTGCGCCTTTCCTGGATCTCGCGCTGTAGACCAGGCTGGCCTCGAACTCACAAAGATCTGCCTGCCTCTGCCTCCCGAGTGCTGGGATTAAAGGCGTGCGCCACCACCGCCCGGCTCTTCACAGCCCTTTAAATCAACTCTTGGGCATGATAAAGATGTGTGAACATATTGGGCAGAACTATTTTTTATCTCAATTAGTAGATAATTTATTGGCTGAGTGGCTGATTTAATTTTTAGAATAAGGAGCTTAATATTAACATAACGATTCTGTGGGATCACATTACATAAAGGCCAGAGATACACCAGTTTTCAGATTCAACTGGGATCACGAATCTGCAAGTGATTCTGTCTCACTACTGTACCCAATGACTATGTCCTCCTTCCCTCCTTCCCGGCTATGTTTACCACTCAGATCAAACTGCTGAAGGTGGCTATCAATTAGTTGCAGGTTGGTCCAGTCTCAGCTTCAGACACCAGAAAGAGGCCAACAGAACCTTTCTAGCGCTGGTTCTGAAACTCCTTGGAAAAATCTATTGGCTCAGTTTAGGAATGCTTCTGCTTGGACTAATACTGTCCCTGGTCAGTCAGACTTGACCGATGTGGTGGTAAGTTGTGTGGTCCCGCTATAATTGCACAGATGATGGAGTTGGATAGGGGCAGGTCCCCTGCTAAGCTAGAGCTTGGCAAACATAACTACTCATACTTGCCAAAGACATCACTTAGTCCATGCCCTTCATGTAACCAATGATGAAAGAGGCTCAGGAAAGTGGGTTCCCCAAGGCCAGTGAGAAAGCCAGAACTGGTTCCCAGGTGTCCTGAGGGCCAGTTCCGTGTGTTTGTATTCAACAGACATCCATGAACATTCACTGAGGACCACACCTGGTTTCCGGAAACACCAGCAGCAGAATTTCTTATCCTGGCCATACTGCTTCTTAGATCAAACCAGTACTGTTCTGCTTCCCCTTAGTCATAGTAGTTCCCTCCTCCTTCACCCCCCCACAAACCTGGCCAGAGGTCGGCATTCAAGCCAACACCTCACACATGCTTAGTCAATTGTTCTAACAGTGAGTTGTCACCTCAGTGCTAGACAGCTACTGCTGCTGCTTCTCCTCCTCCTCCTCTTCCTCCTTCCTCCTCCTCCTTCTTCCTTCTCCTCCTCCTCTTCCTCCTTCTTCCCCTTCTTTTCTTTACTTCTTTGCCATAGTCCCTAACCTTCTTTATTAAAATTGTCAGGAGATGGTCATCGAGTTTCCACATGCCAATTGACTCCAATATCAACTTCTCTAAAATCCACATTGAAGAGTGACTGACTATAACCACAGCCATGAGAGCCAAGGTAAAAACCTAAAGCAGGCTTTTGGAAGGGTGAGGGTATTTACATCATGTGAGAGGCACACTGGATGTTGAGAAGAAGAAACACACATCATTATGAGTAATTATTATACCCCATTTAGTGCTTTGCCTCAAAGAAAGAACATTTATATTTACAGATTGCAAGTTCTTAGAGAGTTGTTTAGAAGTGCTAAGAGGGAAAGAAAAGACAAGGCCATATAGGAAATCAGCTCTTGGTTTACTGTCAGATATCATGCTTTCCATTTTCTAGCTACGTAACCTTCAGAAGTTCACTCAGCTTCTTGGTGCCTTATCTTACTACTTTATAAAATAATAGAGACTGGATAATATGTACTGAAATTGCTTATAGTCCTCACCCCACCATGTTCTTTAAAGGTTTTCAGAAGCCACGTAAGTAGAAATTTCATCCCAGTTTCAAAAGTATCCTTTTTCATAACAAGCGGTTATACAGTGCTTCATGTCCAGATGAATATAGCCTGCACTTCACTCTCTAGACCAAATGCAGTGGCTTAGTCTCTGAATATCAGTACTGGAAAACTTTGCCCTTCTTTGTCCTTTTCATATAAGATGCCTCTTTAGGTGGCTAAAACTTACCTTCCATTGGCTTTACATAGATGAACAGCAAGCCTCCAAGTGATTCTCTGCCCAACTCATGGCTAAGGTATTTTGAAGCATAAACCTAATTAATCTTACCAATAAAACCCAGCAGTCAGACATTGGGGTAAAAACCTGAAAGATCAGAGGAGCAAGGGAGCCGCCACAGTCACTTCCTACCTCTCCAGAGCCTTCCATCAAAAGGGCTGAAATCCTGTCTCCACCCCACTTATCACTTCCTGTTTCCTCTCTGCACAGACCTCCAGACCTCTATGGTTAACTAGTGGCTGGCTCTGCTCTCTGACTCCAAGCAAGCTTTATTAATCAGAACACAAACAAAATATCACACAACAATATTACAAATATGTGATGAATATAAGCTGCAGTTCTCCACAAATGGCATACAACAGAAATTTCAGAATAGAAGGATAAAAAGATGTCTGAGTTACTTTTCAATTTCTATGAAAAAAACACCATGACTGAAGTAACTTATAAATGAAAGTGTTTAATTTTGGCTAACAATTCCAGATGATGAGTCCATGACAATCATGGCGGGGGGGGGGGGTATGGCAGCAGGGAGGCAGGCAGGGAGGCATGGTGCTGCAACAGAAGCTGAGAGCTTATATCTTGAAACATCACTGTGAGGCAGAGAGAGCTAACCAGGGATGACATAGAAAGCCCACCTCCAGTGACACACCTCCTCCAACAAGGCCACACCTCTTCATCCTCCCCGAACAGTTCCACTAGCTGGGGGGTGGGGGGCAAGTATTCAAACTTGAGTCTATGGGAACCATTCTTATTCAAAGCACCACAGAAGAAAAGATATCGTATCCCCTCATTGGATAAGACTTCTGAGCCTGCTTAATTACATTTTCTAGGTTAGCACTAACTTCTTCATAACTTGGTAATTTATTTAGATAGTTACGATTCTGTTTTTTCTCATATCAGAACATTTTTCTATCTGGTATCTGCTATTTTATTTGAAAAAATTCTTGAGCCCAGTAATTTCATATTACTGTGTTCCCTTGACTACAGCTATGCCTTGATGGGTCCTGGAAGAGACAGTATGTGAAATGTGCCAGTTCCCAGAGACAGCCAACGCCTCTGTCGCTCAGTCTGGGTAGACATTCCTGGAAGCAACCACTCAGGAGTGCTACTTTTAGAAACAATAGCAGCTAAGATCCGCTGCTGGAGCCAGGACACGAGGATTTATCTTTCCTGAGTCTCTTGGCTAAGATGCTGTTTGAAGGTGCTTACTGAGCTGATAGTTGAGTGTTAGTCTCCATGCAAAAATATAACCATCAGGGTTTTTCAGTCGCCAAAGTATGGAATGGCCTCAGAGCTAATCTTCTGGCACAACAGGCTGGAAATGGGCATCCAAATCCTTAAAATACATAAGATTTTTATCTCAATAACAAATTGTCCTGACCACGTAAACATTTAGTTCCAGCTAGTACATAGGAAACATTCAATGAATATTAATTATTATTATGAAGGGGGACCATTTATAATGGTGAAAACTTAGATATCCCATACACACACACACACACACACACACACACACACACACACACACACACATCTCAGTGTATATAATACACTGAGAGGTAGCCACTAAACAGTGTGCCAATGGTGCTGAATTTGAGGGTGCGTCAAAATTAACCAAAGAATCTGCTGAAGGTGAAATCATCAAGCCCCGCCCAGGATATTCAAATTATTGCTAGAAAGATCCATAATAGAAGAGATTAGACCTCATATAAACTCAATAAAAAAAAAAACATTAATTTTGCTTAAAGCGTGACCCTTTAAGTCAAAAAAGTGTTGGCTTTTCTTAACTAAACATTGAAGAGCTTGTCTACATGTGTAGCTTAGTAGCATGATGCTGCTTGCTTAGCCAATGCAAGGCCCTGGATTTGATCCTACATACCACCAAAAGAACAAGAAGGAAGCAAGGGAAGAGAGAACTGCCAGCCATCAATAGTTTCTTGTTCAATCAACCTTCATCTTCCTACAGTCCTGTTTTTAAAGGACATTGTTAGTCCTTCAGGTCATTGGAAACAGACTTGATTATTATCTATATGTTATTCAATGAGGTAGTGTCCCCTCCCATATTGATGTCATTATAAAAAGTGTCCTTCACCTTCTTATCACGTCATTCCCTCTCTTTGCCTTTGGATAGTTCTCACTACTTACTTCTTATCTATCTCTTTATAGAAATGGCTTTAGTACACAAATAGTATTTCTTCTGAAGAAAGACAGCCATTCAGAATGAGATTTCATTCTCGGGATGGGCTTTCAGTCTGCTTTCCCTGGGACTGTTTTCACAGTGAGTGCATTGAAGGCAGAGGGCAGACTGCAGGTGAGCACTGTGAAAGGATTTCACATCCACCTCCAGAGGTTGTCCTTGCAGCTCCAGCCCCAAGGTAAATAAATAACTGTGCACCTGTAGTTCTGCTTGCCCAATGCAAGGTACGAATTCAGAAGTGACTGACACAGCACAGGTGTTTTTCTAGATGAAACCATGTGTCTTAGGGGTTCTATTGCTGTGAAGAGACACCATGACCACAGCAACTCTTATAAAGAAAACATTTTATTGAGGTGGCTCGCTTACAGTTTCAGATGTGCAGTCTATTATCATCATGGCGGGGAGCATGGCAGCATATAGGCAGACATGGTGCTGGAGGAATACCTGAGAGTCCTACATCTTGCAGGCAACAGGAAGTCGACTGAAATACTTGGTGGTATCCTGAGCATAGGAAACTACAAAGCCCACCCCCACAGTGACAAACTTCCTCCAACAAAGCCATACCCACTACAACAAAGCCATACCTCCTAATAGTGCCACTCCCTATAAAATCATAGGGGCCAAATACTTTCAAATTACCACACCATGCTTCAAAGAGCACCATGAGCATGCCATGCACTGATACAGAAGATTCCAAGAGATTCTTTTTTTTTTTTTCTTGGATGCTTCCACTGTATACCATTGTTGCCTGAGATCATAGGACCAATACAGACTGATTCAGTAGGAGTGCTCATATACTGCATTTTAGGAAGTGTGTTGAAGTCCTAGTTTTTCTTAGGAAACAACTTCTCTAACAACTGAAACAAGAATGTAATGCTTATTTGTGTCAAGCATGGATGGCTCTGATCACTTTCCCTTAATATTGATCATCTAATTTCATTTATTTATTTTTTCTTTGGTGAGCGGGTATGTGTGCATATGTGTGTCTAAGCACGTGGAGGCCCAAGCTGATGTCTGGAATCATCCTCCACTGCTCTTCCAATTTACTCATGGAGGCAGAGTCTCCACAAACCCAGTACTCACTGATATGGCTAGTCTGGCTAACCAGCTGTCTCCACCTTCTGAAGCTGGAATAATAGGCAGGTTGCCACACCCACCTGCTATTTCTGTGGGTTCTCTCTGTAGGTGAGCATGTATGTGGAGGCCAGAGGCTAGTGTCAACTGTCTTCCTCAAGCTCCCCTACCCCCTTACATTTTGAAGTAGGGTATTTCTCTGAGCCTGGAATTCATGGACTTGGCTAGACTGGCTGGACCACAAGCCCCAGAGATCCTATTGCCTTCAACTCCCCAGTGCAAGGTTACAGGTATACACCACCCGGCTCTTTCCCCAGGGTACTGGAGATCAAATGCAGGCCCTCCTGATTACCTGGCAAGCATTTGCTTACCTTTGAGTCATCTCCCCAGCCCCTGGCCCTTCATTTCTTAATAGAATTGCTTCTGAAAAATTCCAGCTTTGACTCAGACTAAGAGGAAGAAAACGAGTTCCTAATAGAGCCAAGAAAATCTATGGAGAGCAGGGTATTGTGGAGAACACCTCAAGTACAAAATAAAAACAGAAATACTGCCTAGCAGGGAGAAGAACATTCTAGAGGGAGGAAGTGTGGAGATGACTGAGAAGTGTGGACTCTCAAACTGAGTTGGACTCACTGAGATTTGCCAAGGTGGACTTTGCTTGAATAGTCATTGCTGGCCTCACTAAAGTGGGGCTCTTGGCCTGGTCAGTCTTATTCTCCATTAGGACTATTCAAGTAGTTTCAGGCCCCAAACCCTATTGACTATCCATATCTTTGATAACTAAGCCTTAGAATTCTGAGTTGAACTTCAGCTCCGATACTTATTAGATGTGTAACCTTGGATACGTTCCTTAACCTCTCTAACATTCCTAGTCTGTGCAGTGATATCACATAGTCTCGCTGCGATAATCAAGTGAGCTAATATATGCACATCATTAGCATAAGAGTGGGGACAAATATTAATTACATTGCAGATGCTATTATTGTTTATCTTTTTACTCCCATAATTACCAATTTATGCAATTTAATAAGAATTTATTGGGTGAGCTCTTTAAATGAAACACATATACTATCAATCAGATAGAGGTATATTTCAAATAGAGGTGTATTTCTTTCCAGGGGTTTGAGTAATTTTAATATCCTAACTTATATTTTATATCCAAACCAAAAAGAACAATACAGAAACATAAAAATGTATTCCATAGCTTCTACAGGAGCTAGCATAACCTAGTGACATACATGCTTGTGTTTTTATATTAGTAGAATATGATATTATTTGGTAAGATTTTGTTTGTCTATTTATGTATTTAGATGGGGTCTCACTGTGTAGCTCTGGATGTGCTGGAACTCACTATGTAGACTGGGTTGGCTTTGAACTCAGCCTGTCTCTGCCTCCTGAGTGCTGGGACTAAAAGCATGTGCTACTATCGTGGGCTTTGTTCCTTCTTTGGAAGGGTTAGTTTCTACAGAGATAAAATAATTAGTTGAAAATGGAGTAATTTAGTTTAGTTGTAAAGACCACAGGAGTATGAAAACTCTCAGTGCCCTGCTCCTCAACCATGAACAGATTTAGGAGTGAATAAAGCTAGGTGGCAGGTAATTGTCTCTTGGTGACTTCATTATTCCACTTTAGCTAAGTAAATATTATGTGTACACATGCCATACACTAAACATCGGGGATTCAAAAATCAGGGAGTCATACTGTAACTCTGGAAAATAAAAACAAGATTGTAAAGGTGTTGAGCACTCGGGCATTGTGCTTTTGAGGAACGTGACTGTGCTCATATCATTACAGTCTAGGGTCTCCTCAGTCTGTCTTGGCTATAAAATCCTGTGCTTACATGCATATTTCAGATTGCTGGTTTATTCAGTTAGGCAGATACTTATTTTTCATCTTACGAATGACAGCCAAACTTCATGCCCTAGAACCAGGAACCTGGATGAACCATTTGCTAGGACCCTGAAAACTAACTTTCTCTGCTGCACAAGCACTTGTTGTAATCAAATTGGCGTCACGCCTAGAGCAGGCTGTGTGACTCAGTGACAGTTGCAATCAGAGCGTGGAGCTGGAGACAAAGAGGTCATAGATCAGGAAGTCACAGTGAGGATGGCCAGCAGGGGTGGAATGTTTTGATATGAGTGCAGCATTGTTGTTGTTTAAGAATTCTTTTAATATCATTCACTAAACACACCTCATCCTGTTTCGTTGCCTGAAATTTAAACAAATTTTGGTGTCTCAAATACTTTGATCAATTCTACAAGGTCATTCTATGCTAAAAGCAAACTTCAAACATTGAAATAACCATTCAGCCTTTCCGGGGATTCTAGATCTGTGGTTCATAGGTTTAAATGCTTACTCTTACTTGAATCACACCTAATTTTTAAAGTCCCTTTGATTTACTATTCACCCCAGGCTAGATTAAATGCTTTATAATTGGTTTAACAGAATTGATTTCCAAGAGAAATCGTCAAGCCAGCATTTTCCCGTGTTTCAAAGTCCATATTTTATTTTATTAAACAATGAAGTTTCATATCTATATCTGGTTTCTAAGAGTTATGCATGTACATGGCTAATGGTCATATTGGTTTAATAACTATGATCAACTTAAGGGAGATGAATACAAAAATGCTAAGAAATATAAATGAGGATAAGATATAAGATTTATAGCTCAGTGTATTCCTTTTTATTATATCAACTATCTGGCACTGTAAGGTGAAAATGCTTTGATAATAGCAGAGACATCCTAAATTTTGGTTGAGTAGAACTTTGGTAACACTAGGTGTCTTAGTCCATTTGTTCTCATATACAAATATCCGAGGCTGAGTCATTCATAAATAGCTGAAAGTTATTTCTCACAGTTGGAGGCTGTGGTAGTTTGAATGTAGTTGGCTCCCATATGCTCCTAGGGAGTGGCACTATTGGGGAGGTGTGGCTTTGTTGGAGTAGGTATGGCCTTGTTGGAGGAAGTGTGTCACTGTGGGGGTGGGCTTTGAGGCCTCATATGTGCTCAAGATACCACCCAGTGAGAAATACCACTTCCTGTTGCCTGCAAGATGTAGGACTCTCAACTGCTTCCCCAGCATCACATCTGCTTGTATGCCACCATGATGATAATGGACTGAACCCCTGACACTCTAAGGGAGCCCCCTCAATGAAATGTTTCCCTTACAAGAGTTTCCATGGTCACGGTGTCACTTCTCAGCAATAGAAACCTAGCTAAGACAGAGGCTGTCATTTCAAAATCAAGATGTATTTGGTCTCTGGTTTCTGTCTCCAAAGTGGTGCATTGAACATTGTACCTTCACTTGGTGCAAGATGCCAAAGCAGAAGTTCAGTGTTCTCTTGACCTTCTTTCTGAGGACCTTCATCGCGTTCAGGATGGAAGATCCTTCAGGACCTAGTCGACTCCTCAAGGCCTTGCCTCGTAGTGTGTTCCATTGGTGATTAAGTTTCCACATGAATTTTGGAGGGATACAAACATTCAAACTGTAGTTCCAGATAAAGACAAATATAATAAATTTAGGACCAAAAGGGAGAAGAGTGCAAGATTCTGAAGTAACATCTTCACATAAGTTTAAATTATTGCGGCTTGGGGAGCAACTGTATTACTGCTGTGGGCTTAAACATTGCAGGGTGTTGCCTGAGAGGAAACTCAGAATCAGTGTGATGAATAACACTGATTGGGTTTGGGGTCAGATGAGACCCTGGTTGGTTCTTATTTATGTCTCTTATGTGGTCAGGAACAATTTACTTAACCTTTGAGACTCAGTTTCTTGATACTATCTACCTCACTTGATCTGATGGTTATAAGACCAGAGATAATGTGTGTGCTTATCACCTGATTCCCATATACTAAATAACAGCTGTTGTGATTAAGTCATTATCTCTGTATCTAAACAATCACGGATAGAGGAAGCTTTGCCAAACTCCTACTGCATCTAACTTTTCCTTTTCTCATTAATCGGGGGACAACTTTATAAGTTGTCCCTAAGATAGAATGCAGCCAGTGCTAGAGGACAGGCCAGCCTGGAGTCTTGTTCCCCATTTGCACAACTGAGAAAACGAAGCCCATTCATTTAATTTACACCAGTGCTCTTGGCACCAAGGGAAGTCGTCCTCCGAAAGAAACAGACAAGCTAATTTCCCAAGGAGAGCACAACAATTAGCTAATTCATGAACGAAGGTTGTAGCTACAGAATACTCAGTTGGCCAAAGATAGTCCGTCCCTTCTTAGCTCACACACCAGCAAACCAAGATTCCCAAGCCACTACAGGAAGTGCTGCTTAAGGATCGATCCTACCATGAATTACAAAGAGATGTTTGTGATGCTACAAGATGTTAGTATTTGCACAAAAACAGAAAGCCAAGCCTGGAAGGGATTTCACAGCTCATTTGTTCATACTTTAAAAAAAAAAAAAATGATATGGAAACTAAAAAGCCTGAGAAAGGAAATACTACAGTCAGTTCTCTATGATAGGATACAATATTTCTCATTATGGTCCTGTTCCTATCCCCACCCCTAGCCAAGGTGCTGGGGCTTAGGGAGAAGCAGATTGTGTGTGTAAGGGTTCTAAAAGCCAATGGCCTTGCTAAATTTAGGTTTGGCTTCTGCTTATGTAATTTTCCTTGTGTTTTCAATTATTTACAGGGATATATTATTTATATACGTCTAGAACTTGTGCTTTTAGCACTCAACCAGCAGGAATAATTTATAGGCTTGTGAGAGTTTCCTGTCCTTCCCTTTCAGATAGGGCTCTTTTGCATTGTTAATTAATTGTTACATTTCAGTCTTGGGCAACTTCCTTTCCTGGCAGGCCTGTGGTAACTGGCCAGAGAGAGTTATCTTCACAGGCACATTCCAAAATCCAGGTTAATTTTCTTGTCAGTCATTTCTCAACCTTCGAGAACCCCATGGCATGACCCAGCTGATTAAGGTCCTAGACACCATGAGTTTCTACCAGAAAAGGAGCTTGCTTTTTCTCTGGGGAAGCAGAAGTGACTTGTTTCAGCTCCCCTCCCCCATCTTGGTTTTTTTTTTTTTTTTTTTTTGGTTTTTCGAGACAGGGTTTCTCTGTGTAGCTTTGCGCCTCTCCTGGAACTCACTTGGTAGCCCAGGCTGGCCTCGAACTCACAGAGATCCGCCTGGCTCTGCCTCCCGAGTGCTGGGATTAAAGGCGTGCGCCACCACCGCCCGGCTCCCATCTTGTTTTTTTAAGTAGTCAAGTTACTGAACTGCCCTCTCCTCCATCTTTATTCCTCTTGCTGCTTGGCCCTGACTCCACCACCAGTGTCATCCAGGCTTCTGACCATTCAGGCTGTCATTTAGGTGAAGGCCAGAAGACCCACGTTTTGCTTTTTTTCAGCCGCTACTGCTTACTCCCAAGTGGTCCTAAGTGGCTCTTTGAGAATGCTTTGATGTCTGTCATCTCTCTCTTTGGCGGGAGCCTGGATGACAGCCGCTAAGAAGTTAACTTGGTAGGTGCATTGGAGAAGTGGCTGTCTGTGAAGAGGCAATGTCCTGGTACCCTGTCCTAATCTTGTTTATCTTTGAGGACAGGATGCTTGAAGGCCAGAAGTTCCTGTTTGGGTGGGCTAGTAAAAAACTGATTAGAACTAAGATGGCCACCACAGTGACTGCTAGACAACCTGTAAATTCATTGTAATTCTGTCTGCATGCACAGATGACTCCTCCCTGCAAGCACCATGACAGTTGGCAATAGAATAACCAGAAAAGGAGCAAAAGAGGTAGTGTCCGAACTCTGGAAAAATCTCCATCAATTTCTAGAAAATACATGAATATTGCTCCCCTTTGAGCATACTCATGCCCCCATCTTTTTTTCTCTTATACTGTATCTATAACCTCCTGACCCCACCAGGGTGAGAGGTGACTTGTAAGTATACCTCTGACTTCTGTTTGTGGCTTCACTACTCAGTAGACCCTTGGTGATGTTATTGGATGAGTCCGGAGGAAGGGTGACTCAGTTTGGGGTGACATTGAGGTGAAGGCCCAAAAGATCACCTCATCATTAGGAGCTTGGCCTGATGGCAATGCGGGCCTCGCTTTTCTTCATGGAGCAAATGGAAAGTTCTTTGGTTGTTTCTCTCCGGCCTGGAGAATGCAGCTCTCTCTGTGCCTGTAGCTTTTGGGGAAGTTAAGGCAATGAGAGTAACAAGGTTTTTCTCAGTGGAAAGTGGGAAGACACAACAATGTATTCATATAGAGGCTCTATGTGTATGGCTGCTATCACTCAAGGGCCTGAGACCTTTGGCTGGGACAGAGGGAGGCCTCAGAACTTGGCAATTTTTTTTTTTTTTTTTTTTTTTTTTTGGATCGATCCCTTCTTTCTCTTTGACAGAGTCATGAGGTGAGCAGTTCACTTGAGCAGGCAACAGAGTACCTTACCATAGCTAGGAGCCTTCACAGGGATACAGACCATCCTCATGACTGTCTTGACATAGAGATACTACAGCCTAGCAACCAAATAGTTCTTAGGTACAAGAACCACTCAAGGACATTTGTCTTTCCTCAGCCTTGTCAGTTTTTATTTGCTACTTCATGGCATGGTAATAATAATCAATCAAAACACTGGCTATTGACTGACAGTGATAGGTAGATGAATGAGCATCTTAGTGACAGCCATTGAACTCTCCAGACCTGGGCTTGCTCACACCAGGCCCCCCTTCTGCTGTGTGACATATGTTTTAGGAGCCTTGACAGCAACTGTCAGTCAAGGCTTAAGAAATGGACTGGGATGCATATACTTCATAAATGTGCCAGGAGCCCTAACAACAGTTGTCAAGGCTTACGGAATGTACCACAATGCCACTGGTTAGGTACAACTGGCTAGCCACAGCACAGGCTGTCTGGGACCTCCCTCTCAAGAGTTGTTTTATTTTTTTAGCATACTGCAGGATAGATGCCAAGAGGTTCTAGTGCCTTGTAAGGACAACTAGACAGCCAGAGAATTCTACTTAGTACTAGCCAGTTAGGCCAAGTAGGTGGTAGTTGACTGTGTAAAAGTTGAAGGACAGGATCCTGGGAAAGATGTTATAAATGCCCCAGGAAAATTCATTTGGCCACAAGATGTGTATTACCTCCATGTTTAAACCGTCTTAAATATCGAGTAATTTTTTTTAAGGGGCTTGAAGTCTGGATGAATATAAAAAAGCCTTCCTGTGTGACATCCTAATGCTGTATCTTGAAGCTAAGCTAACAGCTCCTCATGGACCCTTTGAGGAATGCTTAGCACAAGGCTAAATTGTATATTAAGTAAGCGAAACTGAACCAGAGGAGGAAAGGAGCCCTTTTCCTTCTCAAATCCAACCCTTCAGACTTACTCTGCATTCCCCTTGTCATGGCCCCTGGGCTGTACCTCAGGCAGATCCGGAAGCTTTTCCAAATCTGTCTGGATGTTAAAACACTCACCCTTTTCTTGATAAAGATCTACTGATCTTCTCACCTCTTGTTTATAGCCAGAGGTTAGGGCTGGCTTAGTTCAGAAACCTTCAGGGAGAAAGGGAGTGTAGCATCTGGCTTTCCTCTTCTCAACCTTGCCTTTCCACCCCCCTGCACCCACACTGATCCCAGGATCCTTCAGGACCAAAGGGAGGCGCAGGAGCAAAGTGAAAAAGAAAAGGTCTTAGTGAAACAAGGTACTTCAGGCCCATAATCCCAGCGTTTAAGGAGGATGAGGCAGGAGGATAGCTGCAAGTTCCGGGCCAGCCTTGGCTAGAGTGAAACATTGTCTCAGACAAACCAAAACAGAAACACAAACAAACAAACAAAGCATGGAGAAAAGGATAAGGTCTCCCGAGAGGGGTCGTGTAACTGGAGACCTATTTCTTTTAAATGATAGAAGTCTCATTTTTGGATTTTTCCTGCATAGTGTGGTTCTGTGGGTTTCTCCAGAGATGCAGTTGGGGCTTTTCTAGTCTCTGTTGTAGGAGATCTCTCTGCCAAGCCTTTCACGACTCTCCCCAAATGGGCGTTTACATTTCCCCAGCTCTCACAGGATAAGCCTGCTGAGATAGTCCTGCCCCAGCAAGCTGCAGTCTGTTGCAAGGACTTTTCTACCGAATATGTGTAGGTACTTTCTGGGATAATCGTTTGGCTCCTTGGAAAGGTTTGGAAACTTTGCTGCACAAGAACCCTGGAAGAATGTCTTGTTCCCATGGGAGCCTTTTTCTTTCTTTGCTCTATCATAGCAGGTCATTCCTAATATCCTCCGTGATGGTTAGTATTGACAAGGGGTGCAAAGTTGTGGCTTAAAAGTGAAATGTTTGGGTGTCAAGTTGACAAGGAGTGGAGTTGTGATGCTTTATCTTGATTGCCAACTTGATGGGATTTAGAATTGGAAACAAATCTCGGGGCATAGGTGTGAGGGAGTTTGTAGATGTGGTTAACTGAGGTGGGAAGACTTACCCTAAATGTATGCAGCACAACTCTATGGGCTGGGGTCCTAGACTGGATACAGAGGAATAGAGGCTCTGAGCGCCAACCCTCACTGCGCTCCGATACCTGGATGTGGATACTGTGGCCAGTCATTTCAAACACCTGCGGCCATGCCTTCCCGCCCCGATTGACCATAGTCTTGAACTATGATTTAAAAAACAAACAAACAAAAAACCCTTTTCTTCCTTAAGTGGCTTTTGTCAGTTATTTTGTCCCGGCAACAAGACAAGTAACTAAAACACCTTCGGTCTGGCCTTTAGCCTTTCTTTCTAGGCAGCACACATGCGCACGGGTGCCTCAGGTTCCAGGGTACACCGGCAGCATCCGCTACTGGTTTTTTCACTGTTCTGTTGCGGGAACAGCAGGTAAGGAGCTCAGAGCGGGGGAACAGCAAGTAACTACTGACAAGGACTGAGGGGATGGGGAAGCTGCCTTGTCTCCCTCAGGGAAGCCTCCCTCCTCTCCTAAATGTGCTTTTTCTTTCTCTCTGTTCGACCTTTCTCTGGATGTGGGGGAACTCCATGGAGCACTAACTCCAATGTGAGCATGACATGTCTCCAGGCTCTTCCCTTCTTCTCTGGTCAATCTCCAATAGCTTCTTAGATAGAGACTGAGGGTGGATGATGTGCTAAGAGATACTATGTAGGGTTCCTTTCACCAAAAGAAAGTTTTAAATGATAATATAAAACTGCCATTTAGAATATGGGGTAAATGCTGCTTACTGTTTTAAGTGTTGAAACAGCCACGATTCTAAGACAATAGGAAAAGTCCATTTAAATGCCTCTGCCCTCTCTCTTATATATAGATCCTTTTTAAAAATTTTTTCATGGGTTATCCTACATTTATTAATTTGGACATTGCTTTCTTCTCTTAAAACATCCCTGTGACAGCTCCTGTCATCTCACATATAGACCTGCTCTAATTCTTATGGTCTACATTATTCCATGTAGATGTTCCCAGGTTTCTGTGATTGCCAGCAATGCTAAAGTAAATAGTCTCTGATTATTTTTGGAAGCATGTCTGCAGAACAAATTTTTGGAAGGGAATCACCAAATTTATAAGTGAATTTTAATATATCTTGTCTGTTTATCAACTCTTTCAAGCATCTACACTAGCCATTAGGCTGTGGAAAGTCCATTGTCCATGCAACACCAGTCAGGGGAGGCAGAAACATTGGCATGTTAGTCTGTCTGACAATCAAAAGGATGTGATGTTGATTTTTACCTTCCCTTTGAGTCCACTGTGAACAAGGCTGTGGTTCTTGCCATATGTTGGTCAGTCTTTTGCCTCTTTTTTTTCTTTTGCTTTTTTAAATGTCTTTTGCTTAATTTTGTATTCATAATTTTTGTATTGATTTTTAAAAAGCATGTCATATGTTAGAGGCATTTGTCTTTTCTGGCATGTCACATGCAAACGTTGCCTCCAGTTCTTTGATATGTTTGCTTTATGTGTATCTGGTTTTTCAAGGAAGTTTTCCAGTTTTCTACAGTAAATTCATCAGGTTTCCTGCTGGAGCATCTGGATTTTATGGCATCTGTAGAAAAGTTGTAAGGTTAAAGAAAATATATTAATTCATTTTCTTCTAGTGGCCTTATGACATATTTTCAGTTGATTTTGTGGGATACATCTTGAGGTAAAAAAAAAATAAAATGTGATGTTTTATTTGCTTTTAACAGATCTATGATCTCTTTAATTCCTTTTGCTCTGCTTGACATTGGTAGATAAAAATGTAAGTTTCTTTTTATTTTACAATTTTTTCGATTTTTGTTTTATTTGTTTGTTCAGACAGAGTTTCATGGAGCCCCAGCTATTTTTGAACTTGCTGTTCAGCTGAGACTGGCCTTGAACTCCTACTCCTTCTACATCCCCAAGTATGTCTGTAACAGGCGTGCACCACCACCTTTGAGCCCCCTTTTAAACACAGTTTCTTATAGCTAAATGCAAAGAGAGATCATAAAGGCAATATTTTGTTGTTTGAGATAATGCCCGTTGTGCACTTTCCAAGAATCTTAGCTCCAATCTTCCAGGTATTTGTTTCAAGGACTAGCACTTGTTTGAATGGCAGTTACAGTCTGTTTCAGATCCAGTGATGACAGAGGCAAGCGTAGTTGCTCCACATCAATTTTATAGCGGATGCAGAGAGAGGGGAAGTAATAGGCCTAAGGTCACAGAGCAAATTAGGGTGTTGAAATCCAAGGTCTTGGGCCATTTAGCCCGTTTCCCTAATCATTGGACACCATCATGTGCAAAGCACAGGTAGAAGGCATTCTTCTCCTTATTGCATCACTCAATAAATTACATAATCCACAACAAAAACAGCCAGAGGGCAGTGGAGAGGGAAAGCTCAGCCCATTGAAATGTGCAGATGTTTCAGTGAGTTGGGAAAATGGCCTGCTCACGGAGATCATATATAATTGACAATGTGAGTCAGACTTGGGCATCATTCAAAATTAATCTTAGCCCCTTAATGAAATTGCTGATTGTTTTGACTTGTTCCTCTCTGTCTTTTCCAAGTTGCCTGACAGTGTGTTACAGAGACAGTCTTGTTGGTCTGAGGCTCTGTTCTCAAATGCTGAATTATGGAGTGCATTAAGGAGCTGAGAAGATCTGTTTGGAGAGGCAGGAACCCAGTAAAGCTTCTAATTTTTCCATGATGACTGATGGATTTGGAGCACTCTGAAGGGGTGGCTGTATAATGCTAAGTGTTTAACATGTGCCAGCTCTGTCACCTGACGTGAACCCTTTTATTCCAATCTCTCAGTCTTCACACAATCAGCAAGGAGTGGAGGGGGAGGGGACTGCTGCCAACGTGGGGGAGGGAAGAGGAGGAGGATTTCTGACTTTGGAAGCAGGGAGAGGTGGGGGCGGGGGCAGTGTGGGCAGGGGCAGAGAGGCACCAAAGAAAACCTGCCTGTGTCTTAATTACCTGGCATATTCCCTGTGTTGGTTTCATAGGTCATTGGATTTCTTCCAAAAATGTTGTTTTGCAAAGGGTGTGTGGAGCGAAGTAGACTCATTGGTGAATAGGCTATTCCTTGCCAACAACAGGATATGAAAGAGTTCAGCTCCAGGAAGGTCCCTGTGCCTAAAATGGTGGGGGAAAGTCGGAAATGGCCTCCATCTGACCAGCTGCTATTTTTCTCTGAACTCAAGTGGCTCTGGGGATTGGTCCCAGCACCTCATATACTGGGAGGCTGTGTTTCATCTCAGGTGCCTCAAGTTCTTCAGTTAGCCTGCGGCTTATGCGGTCAGTGCAGACAGCGCCGACCCGGTTGGCGTTACAGGCAGCGATTGTGCTTGTCGCAGAAATGGCTCGTTCCTTGATGTGCTTTCAAGTCCTGTGTCCTCTAAATCCTGTGGGCGAGAAAACCCTCCTCCACCCTAGCACTTAGTTAATAAATACGGCTTGAAAGGCAGCCAGGAATGCATATGTTTGCTGTGCTGCTGGATTCCTCCATGACAGGGGAAGGCTCTTCTGAATGGGATGCCCAAAGGATTCTGTTAATTCAGTGAGCTTACCACATCTCCCTCTAGAAGGAAGAAGAGGTAAGGGCACACCTTGCTATGCCACTGCTTGCTTTGACAGTTTATGGTTCATGCTTCTAGGGAAGAAACTGCCACTCTGACCCCTCGGTGGTCCCTTGTATCCTTGCGCTGTCCACACAAAACTATTCATGCCTGTCCACAAGACTTATGAGACCGTATCCGGTGGGGTGGAGGCGAGAGGACTAGATCCCAAAGTCAACATCTTTGCAATACATTCCAAGATGCAAACGATCAAAGTCTCATTACTCTTCGATGACTACAGCAGAAAGCAAACTGGAGCATTCAATACTCAGGTTAAAGAGGAAACAAATTTCAGGGCTGTGGTTTTTTTTTTTTTTCCTCTCTGAATTATCTTTATGCATGCAATAGATCTTAAAACATTTTAATCAAATGTATCCCTAAGTATAGTTGAGTATGTTCATTACAGCTCACTTGGAAAGAAGACTTCTAGAAAGTAACTTCTAGAAAGTAACTTCCACAAAGATGAAGGGGGGGGGGGGGAAGAGCAGCCACCCAGGCAGGAGCACACATAAGGAGTATAATCAGAAGATGGTGTTGGATAAAGGAGCTAGGCAGGTACCTTCAAGACCCTGAAAACACAAAGGAATCCTTAGCTTGCTTTTTCCTTAATGAGTCTGTAGTTGGCTTGAAAAGATGCACCCTTTCCCCCAGCAAAGACCCAGGCTCAATTCTAAAACCAGGCCCCCTAAGACCTCCACCCTATTCTGGGTGACAGTACATGCCTTTTATTCTTGGTTAGCTTCATTGTATATTCTGTGTGTCCCTGAAGACTTATCCACCACCTTCTCCACTCTGGGCTTTGTGGAGATGATGACTGCTCTGGAGTCAATCAGCTGAGTTCACTGTCTGTGGCTTTTGCTTTGGTTTGACTCACAGGCAGGACTGGCTAGAAGTCAGAAGGAAGCGAGAAAAAGAGATGGGTAAAGTCCTTTCACTGCCCTTCCCTCCTGGCCTTAGTGGCTCCTGCTGGGGGCCCTGCCGTGGTGCAGGCTGCTCTGGGACTCAGCCCTTACTCTCTTCTCTTGGGCTTCAGATTGCAGACTGCCATTGCTGGGAGCGTCCTCTTAGTGTGAGTCTGAGGATAGTCTCCATCCTTTGTTGGCTTTCCTTAGCCATCATTCCTGTCTTTCACACACTTTGAGTGAGCCATCTGTTTTCTGCCATGATGATGACTGGTTCATATGTCCGTATCAGCAAGGCTTTGGAGAACGGAGCAGTCGGTTCTTGATCTGGATCCAAGCGTTGGAGAACGTTGTGGGTTTCTGGTAGCCAGGCAGTCTTGGGCCCTCACTGTTGGGCTTGCACTTCCTGCTGTGTTCTGGCTCTGTGCACTGCCCATGGGAGCTGCCAGTGGCAGGCTCGGCTTTTCTGCTCCAGTCTTTCCTTGCTTTGGGTCAAGTGAGTGCTTTCTGTGTGTCATTTACTGTGATGAACTTTTTATGTATTTTACCACCTCTCCAGAATGAATGGTTTCTGCCTTTATCCACATTTTACAAACAAGAAAAGTGAAAAAAAATTAAAAAAACAAAGTCGCCAAAGTTTACGTGTTTAGTAAAAGCAGAGATTCAGATCCTGATCTAAGTTGTGTCCTAGCTCATCCCCCTGGCTTAAATCTCAGAGATTGCAATAATTTTACACCGTGTTTCTGTGTACATTGGTGCAGAAAACATCCCAGCTCTTCAAAACTTAGCTACAGGTCTGACCTCACAGAACTTGTGGTCCTCACCCATCTCCTGTTCCTGCCCATCCAGAGTTTGATCCTTGACTTAGTCAGAAAGATCTATCATAACAAAACACAAAGAATATAATTTGTCTCTCATTGTTCTGGGGGCCAGGAGTCCAAAATCAAGGTGTCCAAAATCATTTTGAGGCCTCTCCTCTTACAGGGATAGCTTCTATCTCTCTGTGCACACGGAGTTCTTGTTGCACACATAGAGTAGTAGTAGTAGGGGGAGTGAGCTATTCTCTCCCCACCAACCCCCATCCTTCCTTCTTATCTCCTCCATCTCTCATTCTCTCTTCGTGTTGGGAATCAACGCAGGGTTTGCACGTGCTATGTAAATATTCTACTACTGAGGTATACTCTCAGCCTCTGATCTTAGGATACCAGTTCTATCAACTTAAGACGCTGCCCTTATAATGTCACTTAGCATCTCTCACTTGTAGTGGGTTCTGTCTCTAAATAGTCACGTGGAAGTGAGAGTTTCTGTTGTATTTTAAAAATAGCGAGAAGGAGTCACACCATACAACAGGGCCCATGTGGGAGGTTTATTGAGGGTAGGGGAGAGAAGGGTCAGAGAAGAGGGCAGAGACAGGTCCCTGGGGACGAGAGCAAAGGAAGAGAAAAAGAAAGAGACAGGAGGTGTACAAGGCCCTCCTTTTATAAGGAAACGTGGGGGGGGGGGGCTGTGCTCTTAGTGGCTGCAGCTGAGGTATGTCCTGTCAAGACCCTAAGGGCAGGCCAGTACAGAGGCCTAAATGCTAACAGTTTCAACACACAAAGATTAGGGGCACAATCTAGTCCATCACAATATCTTTGTTTTAGAACCTGAACTTAACATTAGTTCCTGATCCACTGTGATAGAGAACAAAAATAGAAATCAGATCTTTTATGTTAGGGGGGAAATTCTCTCTTTTACAACATTCACAAGGAGATAAATATTCTCCATCTGGGAGATGACTCAGTAGATCAAAGAGCTTGCTGTGAAAGCGTTAACACCTTAGTTCATCTCCCCAGAGTCCGTGGAAAAATGATATGATAGTTCATGCCGGTAATCCAAGCACGCTGGAGAAGCAGAGACCGGAGACTCCAGCCTAGCTTCAGTGAGAGACCCTCTCTAGAGGGAATCAGGTGGAGAGGGATAGGGCAAGTGTGGTGGTTAAATGAACCTGGCCCCCAAAGGCTCACAAATTTGAACTCAGTCACCAGGGAGTAGCATAACTTGAGAGGGATTAGTAGAAGTGGCCTGTTGGAGAAAGTGTGTTGTGGGGGTGGGTGTTGGGGTGGGGGTATGAGGGCTTTGAGGTTCAAAAGGCCCATTCCAAGCCCAGAGTCTCTCTCTTCTTGCTGCCTGTGGATCTGGAGGTAGAACTCTTAGCTACTTCTCTAGCACACGTCTTCCCGTACATTGCCATGCTCCGCACCATGATGATAATAGACTAAACCTCTGAAACTGTAAGTGAGTTCCAATTAAGTGCTTTCCTTCATAAGAGTTACTGTGGTCATAGTGTCTCTTCACAGCAATACTGACCAAGATGATTTCATCCTCTGGTCTCTTTATGTATTTATAGTACATACCCCCAAACACTTGTGGACATATACCATCTACCGCACACATACATATACAGGCACAAACACAATAAAATCTTCCTAGGTGCTTAAAATTAAGTTTTAGACAGAATGACAAGATCTGAAGATACCTCTTAAACTAAATTTAAACTGTACAGGGAAGACTTTGGCAGGGTATTTGTATTTAAAGCATCCTGTCCTAATGTCAGGCAGAGAAATACGAAATCACACTCCTAAGAAGCAGTTACTTACTTACTTTTGAGACAGAGTATGGTGCAGTCCAGGTCCTTAGAGTCTTGGTCTTGTTATGTCAGTCTCCTGAGTGCTTGGATTACAGGCGTACACAACTTGCCCCGCCCCCCTTTAAGTATTGGGAATGGAAACTGAAGTATCATGCATGCTAGGCCAATACTCCACCACTGAGCCTACCTGACATTTAATATTCAATTTTGAATTTACATGTAGTTTCTGAAGTAGTTTGCATATAGGGAAGAGATGGGTATGCACATAGGAAGAGAACTGCCAGTGGTTTATTTAAGAAATGATCAGTGATGCTTAAGAGAAAATGGGACTAGAGTGATGGCTCAGCAGTTACGAGCACCTCCTATTCTTGCAGAGGACCTGGATTCTGTTCCCAGCACCCACAGAGTGGCTCACAACTATCTGTAACTCCAGTTCCAGAGGGATCTGACACCTTCTTCTGACCTCCGTGGCCACCAGGCATGTACATGGTGCATAGAGACACATACAGGCAAAAACACTCATACACATAAAATAAAATACATACAATTTTGAGAAAGCTGGAAAGTAGTTAGTGAAGAGAGAGAGGTGGAAGAAATGATTCATCCTTTGACAAGCTTTTCAATGACAAATCGTATCATGAAAAATGGGCCCCTATAAACAGTTCACATCTTTTTTCTTTCCTCTCCTCCGCCTCATTTCTTAAAGTCCTTCTGGTTTATTTGTTTCTCCTTAGTGTTACCTCTGGAAAAGACAGATATGTTTCTTTTTGGACAGCTTGCCCGAGTTGGTTGCCTCCTCCCAGTGTGTGGCTCTTGGAGAATGAACTCAGACCTTCAAGTTTTACCCACTGAACCATCTCCTCAGCTCTTAGGCACATTTTGAACAGAGAGAGCGATAGAAAGAGAGATGTGGAGAGCACTTCTGGGCAGGACAGTTGCGGCAGCGTGCTTGGCTCCTCGGATAGAGGATGCAATCTTTGCCAGAGGCAGTAATGAGAGAAGCAGTGGTTCAGCTGTCTTAACCATGCCCTAATCTGGTATCACTCCGGCCTTCCAGGACAGAGGCCTGTGTCTTAGACATTCCTGGTCTGTAGTTCCAGCACTGTGGGATGGTTTTTTCTAACTAGCTCCAATGACTCTTGCGGAGTCTAAGCCTGTTTTTTCTTGTTCTATCTAGAGGAAAGTGCAGAATCAAATAGTCTCCACGTTGTCTGTGAAAACGTTCTCTTGCCTTTAGTAAGCACACTACTGTCCTCTGAGTTATAAACAGGTCAAAGAAAGAAGACAACAAAACAGGTATGACTTTAGACAGAGTATCTTCAGAAAGTTTCTTATAGCCTCTGGATTTTCTCATTTTTAATTTCTTCATTTATTTTCTTGAGTAAGGGGCTACCCCGGACACACAAATAGGAAATGGCACACCCATGAGCATTATGAAAGAGTTTTGTGAATGAGGGTCTCAAGTGGTCATACTGATGGGAACTTACCATTTGGTACCACAAATGCAATGGGCCTCTGTGCAGCCCACCCTGCCTTGAAGCTTCCCCTCCATGTTTATATCTTATGACTCAACACTTCTTCAGAGAAGCACAGAGGCACCAGGCAAACCTCTTACGTGAGGTGTTTTCTCTTTCTCTTTCTTTTTTAATGAGTGGAGAGGAAGACTTTCAGCTCCTTTGTTGATCTTTCTAGCTTTCTTGCCAAAATTGTGACATTCTAAAGATATTTCCCTGACAGAATTTCTCTGACAAGAAAACAGTTCTTGCCATATTTCTTCCAGGAGGGCAGCATTATAGAGGGAGGCTCCCAAACATGCTGCTTCCAGAACTTCTCACCCTTCCATTCTGGACTGTGTGGCACATGAGCTTTGATTTGTGTGTTCAGAAAGCATCTCGGTGAAGCTTGTGTCCCACACAAAGCTGCTGTGATAAAATACAGCAGTGATGCTCTGTCCTCCGGATTAGGAAACAGACCTCCTCCTCACACCAAAAGCTAGAAAAATAACCCATCCACCTGGACCATCAGACTCTTTGATGGATCATCATATGTGTCCATAGTAGCCAGAACATGGGCAGATCTTATTCTGGATGTTTCTGTGAAGTTATTTTTAGTTTTAATCAGTATTAAAATCTGTAGACATTGAGTAAAGCCGATTACATACTTTAGTGTGGATGTGCCTCATTCTACCAGGTAAAGGCCTGAATAGAAAAAAGATTGATTCCCCTGACCCCTGCAAAGAAGAGGGAATTCTTCCAGAAGATTCTCTACAAACTGGACTGCAAGTCCTCAACTTCATATGCATGTGAATTCTTTCTTAAAAAATCAACCAACCTCTTCCTGACCACACATTCTCCCTTAGTATATACTAACTGCTTCAGTTTCTTGGAAGTACTCTCATGAATGCTGATCTGGACATAATTTAAAATTGGCCATTAAAGTTTGTCTGAAGCCAACTTGAGAACAGCAATTTGCTGTGTCACACCTGGATAAATGGCCAGTTCTGCTCTTCTCAGGCCATGGTTGCCCAGAAGGTGGGTATGATGTATGTTGTCATAGGTAGACTTAATTTAGTCTCTGTGTCTTCATTTTGTAAATTCATACTCTAAGTGTGTTGTTCCATGCTTAGTAGTCTTTACTGTTTCCAAGGAAAGAGACAAAATGATTAACCTGGCCTGTGGTAGTATGATCATAGAATTATCCAAGTGTTCTAGAGGCGTGGGGAATGTTCTTAACAACATCAATAGTATCTATATGACTATCACTTCTTTGCCCCTATCTCACCCTCAATAGGTTCACTTTCTCCTCCACTCCTCTGGGATGCCATGGTCCTCCTGCTTCAGGATTGTGGTGATGTTGTGTTCCCAAATATATCGTGCACCCTAATAAATTTATCTGGGTCAGAGAACAGAACAGCCACTAGACAGACATAGAGGCCAGAAAATGGTGGCACTTACACCTTTAATCCTAGCATTCCAGAGGCAGAGATCCACCTGGATCTCTGTGAGTTCAAGGCCACACTGGAACCAGCCAGGCGTGGTAACAAGAGCCTTTAATCCCAGGAAGTGATGGCAGAAAACAGAAAGGTATATAAGGCCCAAAGACCAGAAACTAGAAGCTTTTGGCTGGTTAAGCTTTTAGGCTTTTGAGCAGCAGTTCGGCTGAGATCCATTTTGGATGAGGACTCAGAAGCTTCCAGGATCAGCTGAGGAATTGTCGAGGTGAGGAAGCTGTGGCTTGTTCTGCTTCTCTGATCTTCCAGCACTCACCTCAATACCTGGCTCCAGGTTTGTTTTTATTAATAAATATCTTTAAGATTCATGCTACACAGGATCTTTGCATGTGCCATTCTATCTGCTTGGAAAACTCCTATTTGTGTGTATGTAAGTAAGTATATAAGTATGTGTAACATGCACATGAGAGAAAACATGGGATTTGCTCTCATGAGTTTGGCTTATTTTGTTTAACATAATGCTCTTCAATCCATTTTCTGGAAAATTGCATACTTTTATTTTTCATTAGGACTGTATAAAAAATTGATGAACACACTCAGTCTTAAAATTGCTAAGAAATCCTCTGCACTTTAGATGAGAACTAATCTTTTTGTTGTTGTTTTATTTTGGTTTTTTGAGACAGGATTTCTGTGTAACACTGGCTGTCCTAAAACTTACTCTGTAGACCAGGCTGGCCTTGAACCTGCTGAGATTAAAGGCGCATGTGCCACCACTGCCCAGTTTAGATTTATGGTTTGGAAGTGGTGACCCGTATTCTTCTGAAAAACAGAGTTACTGAATGAGTCATGCCACTTGAAGGTATGAATATGAGGGTGCAAGATTTTCTTTAGTCTGAGATTTTAGGGAGTACTTTGACACCTAATCACATGAAAGAGGGAGTCAGACAAAATGTATGGCACCTTCACATTTCATGAAAATGGATATTGAAATCTCATGCTTTCTATTCGTATGTTACTTCAATGAATTTCAGATACAAAGGATCACACCAACTTATACTTTCAAAAGCAGTATAGATGCCTGTTGCGGTTGACAGGCAGATAGTTCTGTTTTGTTTCAGAAGAGCATGACAGCCAGAGACTGTGATTCCTTCCCTAGTTATCAGGTGATGAGCAGACAGCACACAGACTGTGAAAACGGCAAAGCTTGAATCAAAGCAGCCAGACAATGCTGTCTCCTGAATATCAGACCCATAGGACTGTTCCCAAGCCAGTTCTGAAAGACAAGACAAAACAGAGCTGGAGCAGATGTGCTGACACAAGCCGAGGAGAGCAGTCTTACTCTATTACTGTAACAATCTGGACAAAATCTCTCTCTCTCTCTCTCTCTCTCTCTCTCTCTCTCTCTCTCTCTCTCTCTCTCTCTGTGTGTGTGTATGTGTGTGTCTTCAAGCTGCATCTGCGTGACTCTGAAACCAACACAACTTGGCCATGTAGGTCATGTGTACATTCTGAGTGAATAGGGCCCTTGATCACATTCCTGCCAATTATGCTGTTCTCAAAAAAGATCTGCGCTAAGTCTTAACATGTCAAGAATGCTCTGTGGAAGAAAAAAAAAAATTCAACAAAAACTAATGGTGGAGAATGTTCAAAGATAGAAGGAAGAGGCCTTATGGGAGTAGCAAGTCATGACTTTTCCCAGTCAAGTCATAGTGAGGTAAAACAACCGTTATATGAGTTATTATTGCATGATCTTGTATTAACTTTGGGCACAAAGATTTAGGGCCTTTAGAAAATGTCATTTTTTTTTTTTTTTTTTTTTTTTTGTAGCGCCTACCCTTCCACAGGCCCATGATTTTCTCTCATGGTGTTTACCTTATTCTGGCCAGAAAAACATGCACTTGCATTTTAGTTTCCTTTTCCCTATCTGCATTTCCCCCCCCCTAGTGCCTTAAGCTTGAGTTGCTAGAAGACAGAAGATCTGTTTTATTCCTCTGTAACTTCAAGGCAGTTGTAGCGAACATGGAACTGGGTTCAGTGCAGACCTTCCGTACTCAGAGGCCTGCAGCATTTGGAGGACGTGTTCGCGAGGATAACATCACAATTCTTAACATGCAAACTCACCTGCACCAGAGACTCTTCTGATGTTCTCTATTCAGCCTCTTGGATACAGCCCTCCTTCCTTGGCTTGGACCAGATCCCCCGTCAAACCAAACTGGTAGTATTGTTTTTCCCTGAAAGTGGCCTTTGGGAGCCCCGCGACAAGTCCATCCTCCACGTCCAGGCAGTGCAATTGGCATACCTACATGTGAATCCCAGCTTTGCCAGTTTCTGGCATTGACCTTGGGCAAATTTCTTCATCTCACTAAGGGAAATCGTCTAGACAAATTCCAGAGGCGGTGCCCATGGCCCGAGGGCATTTCCTGTTGCTCCCAGCGCTTGCGTAGGTGAGCTGGGTTCATTTAGAGGCAACAGGATGAGGATGACTGGAAGCTGTGTAGCCCATCTTCTGGGCACCATGGGAAGCCTCAGAAAGAGACTTTGGCATGAGCTGTTATTTAAAATTTAGTCAGAGAAATAGCATAGAGACAAGCAACCAGGCCTCAGCATTGCTTCCTGTACTCGGAAGGGTTATTAACACTCCTACACAGTCTACCATAGAGAATCCAGAGTCGGCTACTGGATCTGCTACTAGGAATCCCAGTATTGTCACTGCACCCTTGAACTGTGAAGGAACTGTGGAAACCCCCAGACACTGCTTCCTCTACCCAGACCTGTGAAAGGAAATTACCCTTCTAGGCTTTTTTTGGATTTGGGAAATACAATTAACTGACATTTCTGAGAAGTCCCATGTGAATCACTCTAATAAAAATGTTTTTATTACTATATATTGGCATCTTGTCTTCTCAGCTTTGTTCTGTGACTTTTGGAATTTTCTTTATACTAACACGGCTCAGAAAGTGCCCAGCAGAACAGAGATGTAGGGGCTGTTCCTTTGGGGATATTATCCCCACATCATGGTTATCAGACCTTGGAAGAACCTCCTTGCCGGGGGCCATAAAATACATGTACAGGTGAGGCAGAAGCCCTAGGATTTGATTTCCAAATAGTTTTCTGTCCTGAAAAGCCTTTCCAGCATTATGAGGAAGGAAACTGGACCATGGCTGTCTTAAAGTTTTGACATGCTCTGAAGTGACTTGAATCATCTGACTTGCCAAAAGTGTATTTACTTAAAAATAATTTGTGAGGATTTTTATGACAAAGGAGGCAGCATTTAATAACTGTATGTGATTTGGTGAATCATGTCAGTGACTCCTTATATAACAGGTATTTCCCTCAGGCCATCCCAGTCATGAGATAGAGCCGGGATGTCCTACTGTAGCAAATTGATTGTTCTGCCCCCCCTTACCCATGACCTGTGGGAACATCTATCTCATCCAATCCCTTCCTTTGTTCAGATGGATGAGATCCTTCGGGGGTGGGTGCTTAGGAACTGTAGTCATTCCCACACATTCATCTCTGTCTGGCAGCACTAGTGTTTCCTGACCTGGCCTCGGGCCATAGAACCATCTGCCAGTCTTGTCTGCCCTCTTCCTGATACAAAATGTTCCACACACTAGCACAGAATGCTTTTTTCTCTTCTTTATTCCAGTGGACCTGGCCATTTCTTGACTACAGAAAGCAAGAAGGCATTACACCTAGTGATCACTATTGAGGATCTTCACTTCTGGATCAAGCTATCTCAACCTACCCATCGCATCATATTCTCCTCTTGAGGGAGAATTATCTTAGATGGCCTCCTTTTCCATTCCTGACAGTCTCAGGACATCTTCCTCTAATCATTGCTTCCTCTTCCCATCAGATGTTTATCCTGAGATTGAATGAGCAAAGTTGGTTGGGGTTGTGTTGAAGGGTAGAAGGTATAGGCTTTTGTTATACTTCCCTGAAAGGGGAGGAGTCTAGGGTATGAACAAAATGATTGATGTCTATATGTAGCCTTGACTGTGGCTTCTTGCAAGGCAGTGTATTATATTGTTCTCATGCATTACATTATTTTGTGAGATAGAGTCTTAATATGTAGTTCTGTTAAGCCTTAAACCTATGATCTTCCCATTCAACCTTTTGAATGGTGAGATTACAGGCAAGACCCTTTTAATTATTTTGTTTTTGTTATGTTTTATAATTAATAGACTATTAAAGAAAAAAGTTATATTTATATAGCATTGAACAGACAATATAGAGAGTTTCTGTATATGTCTGCTATATTAAGTGCTAAGTACTTGGTTTTAGAGTTCAAAGACTTTGGGGTAAATAGATGCAACCTTGTGAATATGTTTCTAGCTTGTCAAATTACTGAGAGGCATGCAAAGCAATTAATAAATTCAGCATCCTGAATAGATCATGTGCCATTCTGTCAAATTTATCAAATGTGCTAATTGCAGAAAACTTTCAGTCATTCAAATGTGAATCACAAGTAATGACGCATGTTTATTTCACAGTTCAACATACTCTTTTCTTTTTTAGTTTAAAAGAGATCTAATGTAGCCAAATAGCATTCTAACAGTAAGTAGGACATTCTAATTGCTGGTACCCTTTCAGTTGCCTCTGTTCTGCGTCCCTATCCTGGTCTAGACCATTTATCCAGAACCACAAATTGATTTTTAAAAGCCACTGTTGCAGTCTGGAAGCAGAGTGGGAACTCCATTACTGTGTGGTTTTGTCTTTTTCCAACTAAATCTGTCATGCCCTTAAGGGGTTGGAGAGTTTGAGGTCCACTTTAAGAATATAGTAATGGCTGAAAGATCGATGAAAAGGCTGTAAATATTTGTTGATTGATTGTTAATAGAGAAAAAGGCTTTGACTCCTTCATAGTGGCTAGGAGGAAGTGTAGGAAGGAAGACAAAACCTTCCTTTTTTGTGGTGGTATTGTGTTCCCCAAAAATATTGTGCACGCTAATAAACTTATCTGGGGTCAGAGAATAGGACAGCCACAATATTAAACATAGAGGATAGGCAGTGGTAGCACAGGCCTTTAATCCTAGCATTCCAGAGGCAGAAATCCCTCTGGATCTCTGTGAGTTCAAGGCCACATTGGAAACAGCCAGGCATGGTGACTCACACCTTTAATCCCAGAAAGTAAGCCTTTAATCCCAGGGAGTGAGGCAGAAAGCAGAAAGATATATAAGGAGTGAGGACCAGAAACTACAAGCTTTTAGCTGGTTAAGCTTTTAGGCTTCTAGCAGCAGTTCAGCTGAGAGCCATTCAGATGAGGACACAGAAGCTTCCAGTCTGAGGAAACAGGATCAGCTGAGGAACTGTCGAGGTGAGGAAGCTGTGGCTTGTTTTGCTTCTCTGATCTTCCAGCATTCACCCCAATAATTGGCCTCAGGTTTGATTTTATTAATAAGACCTGTTAAGATTCCTACTACACTTCTTAATTAGACAAAAAGGGGGAAATGTGGAATATTCCTTTACACTGCATGAATATATGTCACTGTCATTGGTTTAGTAAAAAAGATGACTGAACAATAGCTGAACAGGATAAAGTTAGGCAAGAAAGCCAAACTGAGAATGATGGGAAGAAGGACAGAGTCAGAGGAGTTGCCAGCAGATGCACAGAGAAACAAGATGGGCATGCTGTGCTGAAAAAAGGTACCAAGCCACATGGTAAAGTGTAGATAAGAAATATGGGTTAATTTAAATGTAAGGGTTAGCTAGTAACAAGCCTGAGCTATCGGCCAAGCTTTTACAATTAATATTAAATCTCCAAGTCACTTATTTGGGAACTGGTGGGCGGTAAAGAAAAGTCCATCTATAAAGAAAAGTCCATCTATAAATGGCACCCAATGTCTGGCCAAGTATATCCACATAAGACCTGAGAAAGGTTCTAAACACACAAAAATAGAGCCAAACGTGACTTCTAGTCTTGTGTCTCTCATGCTGGCCATAGTACAAAGACATGTCTCCCGGCAGCTGCCTGCATGCTAGAGCCATCAATGTGCCATGAGCTAAGCCACATGGCAGGTTTAAGGTTTTGCTCATGTAGACAAAAAAGGTTACAGATACGTAGTAAAGCAGGTTCAGCTGGGAAAATCCTCTGAACAGGTTATAATGTGTTTAACAATGTGTGTATACTTAAGGAAAAATGGGTATAGACAGTCATAGAAAAAATAGTTTAAAAATAATAAAGAAAAGTGTTTAAAGAAAGAGTAAAGTAATAATACAAAAAGAATAAGCCACATAAAGATGGAAAATACACAGAGAGTCTGGATCCTGTATGTTATTGTGTTGTCTTTAAATTTTTTGGCTTCTAAGAGACACTGGATTATAAAAGGTGCTAGATTAAACCAACCTACACATTGTATCTTGACTTCAAAATGGAAGGCAAACGGTGTGTTGCTTTGAGGGAGAGGTTATGCTTTTATTTCCACAGTAAAGGAGAGGCTGTGTATTCATTCCATATTGATCAGGTTTGATAGAGGGAGACCCCCCCTGAAAATTCTGACTACAAACATGAAGAAATAAACCTAAAAAAAAAACTACAAAGCATGTATATTTTACCTGCTCAAACATAAAACAAAAAATCATCTTTGACTAACTTGTATACAACGCACAGTCTATACTTGTATTAATACAGATATGTATGTTACCTTTAAAAGGTTATGTATTTTCTGAACAATGAGATGAGAAACCAATGAAAACATATTGCCAGGTGATCCAGCATCTCAGAATGCCTCTGTTGCAGTTTCCTCAGAGTTCTGCATCCAGAACAGCTTCAAGGCTGCTGGCTGAGATGATCCAGCCTCACAGATTACTACAGCCAAGACAAAGATTGTCCTAAATTTTCTCAGGGTCCAAAGATACCAGTGCCTCCGAACAACAGGAAGTAGTCTAGAGAAAGATGCCCACATCCTCAAAAGATGGGTTATGGATGTTTATTATCATTTATGAGGGGTTGGTTACAAGTTGTTATTGGTAATGGTCAGCAAAAAAGCTGAACAAAGGATATTAGATTCATTGATCTTGTTCTGAAAAGAAAAAGGGGGATATAGAAATGATAGGCTAAAAGGGTAGATTATCGAATCTACTTTTAAACTAAAAAAGTAACTACTGTCTTAAATATTTTACATTGGTATGGGTTTTGGTTTATGGATACAAATTTAAAGTTATTTTTGCTATACCATATATGTGTTTCTACTCTTGTTTGAGATATTATGCAATTCACTTAAAAATGTAATGTATAAATCAGGGTGGGGGTGGTGCATGCCTTTAATCCCAGCAGAGCCAGGCAGTTCAAGGCCCGACTGGTCTACAGAGTGAGATCCAGTACAGGTACCAAAACTACACAGAGAAACCCTGTCTTGAAAAGAACAAAAAAATAATGTAGTGTATAATTAAGAAATATAGGTTAGGATTTAGTCATCTATAATAATCAAACTTGTAGTCATATTAAGTATGCTTTCAAGGTTAAACAGATATATTTAGATAGATAGATGGTCTTCAAACACTTCAAAGACCTACAGAATGTGGCATTTAAAATGTTTTAATAACAGCTGGGCGGTGGTGGCGCAAGCCTTTAATCCCAGCACTTGGGAGGCAGAGGCAGGAGGATCTCTGTGAGTTCGAGGCCAGCCTGGTCTACAAAGTGAGTTCCAGGAAAAGCGCAAAACTACAGAGAAACCCTGTCTTGAAAAAAAAAATGTTTTAATAACATAAGACTTTTCTTGATAGTGAGACACGTTGGCTCCTGGCAGCACCAATTTACTTCACAGAAGATGATGAGCATCAAAGAACCTCTGAATGGAGTATGCTTTTTTTTATGGCAAAAGCTATGGCTGGCCATTTGGGCAAAAAAAATTTCCCTTGCTCAGTTGTTTATAGTATACTGTCCAAACTGGGCCAGCGGGATACAAAAAAAGAGCAACAGCCATACTTTGCCAAGACAAAGTAGAACAGTCTTTCAAAATCCCCTGCTTCTCAGAAAAGTCTTTCAGATATCCTAGGACTATAGGCCAAAGATGGATGCTCCAACATTACAGAAAAACTTTGGTCACTGTCCAGGCAGCCATATGTCCCTGTCATTAGGTAACATTTCACCCGTCTGGGGTCTTTGGTGGAGTTGAAGACTAGATATTCATATCTAGTTAAAGTTTTCCTTATTTATAATAAAAGGTAAATTAGGTAAAACTTTAGACTCACAAAGGTAAGACAAATAATGGAGTATTTTCTCCAATTTTGTTAAATACAAATGGACTGGATATTGTAATTGTAATTCTTACCTGATAACTGTTTTTGTTGTATATAATTTTATTATGCTAAAGTTAAAATCTTCCTTTTTAATTAGACAAAAAGGGGGAAGTGTTGTGGAACAATCTTCATACACTGTAACTATGTACTGCTCTTATTGTTAATAAAAAGCTGATTGGCCAATGGCTACACAAGATTTTTCAGGGCAGAGAGAATGATGGGAAAAAGAAGGGCAGAGTCAGAGGAGTCAAAAGCAGATGCAAAGGGAAGGAAAATGGGCATGCCGTACTGAGAAATGGTACCAAGCCATGTGGCAAAGCATAGATAAGAAATATGGGTTAATTGAAAATGTAAGAGTTAGCTAGTAACAAGCCTGAGGTATTTGCCAAGCCTTTATAATTAATATTAAGCCTCTGTATGGTTACTTGGGAGTATCTTGGGGGACAGAAACTTCTGCCTACACTTTTCAATACAGCTATCTTATTTCTCATGTTTGTGCTGCGTGTGTGTGTGTGTGTGTGTGTGTGTGTGTGTGTGTGTGTGTGTGTGTGTTTATACAAAAATAGACCTTTTCTTCCACCTTACAATCTTACAGAAAGGGAAAATTAGAATAAAACCATTTTCTATTTACTTCATTCAATGTCATAGCTCAGATAAATGCACAAAAAGGTAACAAGTTGGACAAGGGCAACTTGAATAAGAATTAACTTTTATTTTCAATCTACTGAAGAAAGATAGTTCTGCCCCCAAATATCTTTCCTTTGGCTCTGTCACAGACACTGAAAGGCAGGCAGCCATTGGTAGCCAAGATAAAGACTTAGTATTTACAGGTGTCATTAAAATAACAAACATCTATTATGTGAGAAAGACAAATCTCAACACATTAGGGAATACTTAAAATATGAATGCATGAACTTTTAATTTTGAGAAAATTCAAAAAAATTGAGATAACTTTATATTCATATGTAGTTGGAGAGACTTGTACACAGTCCTCATTCTTCCCATTTATTTTCTCTGCCTTGTGTGACTACAGTACAGTATCACAACAAGGAAGTTGATATTGATTCTGTTTGTAGTCCTTTATTCTGATTTCCACAGTTTCACATGTACTTCTTTGTATATATAGATATGTATATATATATAAATACATATATTTAAATACATGCAATTTTATGATGTATAACTACAATATGGCCACCATCATTGTCAAGATACATAGATAGAAAATTCAAATCTTCAGGATATACTCCCCACCTCACCTTATGTCAATCAATAATTTTACTGAACATGGAGAAATCAAGTTGGTTTCACTGAACTAGAAGCTTCACCCCTCCTGACTAACATTCATGGTGCTGGAAGATACTTTGCATGTTTCCAGAGGAGAAAAGTAATTATCTATATTATCTGACTATAAACCCTTTGACCTACAACAGCAACCTGCCAGTAAGATATACTGGTGCAACAGCAGTGCAAATGTTATGGAAATGATCAGCCAGCCACTCTTTGATTAGATTTGAGGCCCATTCTAGGAGATGGAACCCATACCTGACTATTGTGGGATATTTGTTTATGCCGTGTGAAGATGTATTGCTGTGATTGGTTTGATAGAAAGCTGAACAACCAATAGCTAGACAGGAGAGGCTAGGCAGGACTTCCAGACAGAGAGAGAGGAACTCAGGGAAAGAATGTAGATGTGCGGGAGACACCAAAGAGACCTGGAGGGAGTCAAACATACATTATGGAGGAAAGATAATGAGCCATGTGGCAGAACGTAGATGAACAGAAACAGGTTAATTTAAGTTATAAGAGCTAGTTGGGAACAAGCCTAAGCTAAAGGCCAAGCTTTCATAATTTTTTTTTGAGACAGAGTTTCTCTGACAACACGTGCAGGACCTGCACAGGTTCAAACCAGACCAATTGCCAGTACTGAGAAGGGATGAAGACACAAAGTCCCAAACTTAACTAAGCTGTTTGCAATTGATGTATCTAGAAAAGGCAAAATCAGTTTCCTCCAATGACTTATCCCTGGGTATATCAATCATGCTGCAGGGCAGGCCTTGTGTCCAGGAGTAGTTGGCTAACCCAGAAGAACCGCTTCCATGTTTTTTGCTTGTTTTTGTGTGTGTATATGTATTTTGTTTTGTTTGGGTATTATTTGCTTATTAGGTTTTTTCTTTGTTTTTATTTTCATCTTTTGTTTTTTAATTTTTTTTTTTTTGAGAGAGAAAGAGACGGGGAGAACAGAAAGTTGAGTGGGTAGGGAGGGAGGTAGGATCTGGGAGGAGTTGGGGAAGGCGAAGAATATGATCAAAATATAGTGTATGAAAAATATTTAAATTAAAAATTAATTCATTTAAATATTTTTTCATTTTAATAATATTATATCTGTTGACTCCTGAATATGAGACCAGGTTGATTTTTGTCATCTAACATAAATCCTTGAAGATTGTGTGCACCAACAGTTTGTTTCTTTAATAATTTATTTAAAGCAATGTTTAAAATATATTTATTAATTGCTATTTTATGTATATGAATATTTTGCCTATGCATGTGTGTACTATGTACGTGCCAGGTGCCCTTGGATGCCAGAAGAGGCCATAGGATGCCCTGGAATTGGAGTTACAGAAGGTACTGAGCTGTACTGTGGGTGCTGGGGATGAAACCTGGTTCCTCTGCAAGAGCTATGGCTATTCTTAACCACTGAACGATCTGTCCAGACACCTAGGTTTTTTTGTTTGTTCCTTTGTTTTGTTTTGTTTTTTTTCCCCTGAGGAACCTTCCATGGCTCTGGATCCACCATTGTTACTAAAGGATGTTTGGGCTGTTTCTAGCTTTTTGCATTTATGAATCTTTTGTCTCTCGATGTTCTGTTTCTTTGACTTCCTGTATATTATTTAACAGAGTTAAGGAGTATGATTTGATGTATTTATAGTATCTTTATGTTTTTATTTTTATTTTTTTTTACTCTGAGTACTGCTAAAGACATAGGGAACTCACCATGCTTCACTGGTACTGCTGCTTCTCCACTGCTGGTGTAGTGTGCAAATCTCACTATCACTTGAGTTCCTTTGCCCTCCCACTTGAAGATGGGGATTCAGTTTTAAGATGTAATTACCTTACACCTTTTCCACGTATACTGAGCACCTCATCAAATGCTGTTTTATGTTTTCCCTTTAACAGTGAACCAGGACTTTTAAAAGCATGTGAGGAGGAAAAGTGGCTATCATATGCATTCCCACTGCCATTCATTATGTTCCTTTTCTGGGTAAGATGGATGTAAAAAATTACTGATAAGAAGGTGTCCTGTTGTTACTTCTCTGTATCGTGAGGATGTGTGGCCACCCATGCAACAAAGGGTTTCAAATGAGTCTCCTCTTGCAAACTCTTGAAAAGAGAGAGGGTTGATGGGAAAGAATGAGGATTTTTAGATTTACAGAGCTCTTGGGAAGATGCGACATTGTTCAGTCTTTTCAAAGGTAGAATACTGTTCTTTCCTCCTTCATCATCTGCTGCCAAATGACCAAAAAGCAGTCATCATAGATCTTTCTAGCTGGTGTTGCACACCACCACTGTAAATGAGCAAGTAATATGTTCCAGGGTTGCTTAAATCAGCCTGCTTTTTTGCGGGGATGCATAAATGAGTTCTGGCATTGTGGCAGGGTGGAATTAGAATTCTGGGCCTCGTGCCTCAGTTTACTTCTCTGGGCTCTAGTCCAATGTGTGATTTGGAACTCTGATTCTCAAGATTTCTCATTTGAAGAAACGTGGCATGGCTGAGTACAGCTTGGCAAGCATTCGTAGATAGGCTGCAGGAAGTCATACAGGAAGGAAATTTGCTTCACTTATGCAACTCAGTGATTGCTAAGGCTCCTCCCCAAACTCCGTGCTTCTTTAGTTCTTTCTCCCAGCTTCTCATTTAGGAACAGTTTCAAGCACACAGAATAGTACGAAGAGTATTTTTTCATAGTCACCATTTTAAACACTTCATCCTTTCTTTACCTAGATAATGTTATCTGAAATGTTGGTAGTGAATTACAAGCATCATGGCACTTTGGTCTTGAATAATTCAGCTATACTTTCTAAGAACACAGTTCTCTCAATCAACACAACATACATTATCAACTTCAGGAGAAATTACATTGATTTTCCTTTGTCTAATTTTACACATATTCCAATTTCATGGGTTGACTTAACAACGTTTTCTCTCTAGCACCCCCACTTCCAGGACACAGCTGCTTGTATTTTCATAATTCCTTGGTCTCCTTTAATTTGGAACATTACACAACTGTGTCCATTTGGGTTCTCCTGATCCAAAGTTCAATAGAAGATTGAAAGCACACAAAAATGTATTCGGGGCAACGTTATGAAAAACCAAGCAGGAAGCATGCAAAGAGAGACAGAGATGCTATTGGTCTGTCACCTGGGAAGGGAGAGAAGGAACTTTAGTTCCCTGGGATGGGGTGGATGAAGTGGGGAGAGAATGCATCACAGCTGGGATGGATGGTCTCAGCTAGGCTCCCTGGGAGTTCCAGAGCAAGGTTCCTACTGGAGGAACCCTCCTTAGGCAGGAGGGGCCCACTTATCTCCCTCTCTGTTGAGTCCTTGGGGGAGTGTTGTCTCTGCATAGCTGCTGTGACCAGCTTAAAGATGTAGCAGCCAAAGGCCATGGGCAGAGGTCATTGACATTTTTGAAGAATATAACATCCCTTCTACTTTTTTTTTCAGTTTTTTAAAAAAAAAATTATTTTATAATTTAATTTAATTTTTCATATCAGCCACAGATTCCCTTGTCCTCTCCCCCCCCACCTTCCCCCCAGCCCAGCCCCCATTCCCATCTCCTCCAGGGCAAAGACTCCCCTGGGGATTGAGTTCAACCTGGTAGATTCAGTTTAGGCAGGTCCAGTCCCCTCCTCCCAGGCTGAACATCAGGGAAATGCAAATCAAAACGACTCTGAGATACAACCTTACACCTGTCAGAATGGCTAAGATCAAAAACACTGAAGACAGCTTATGCTGAATAGGATGTGGAGCTAGGGGAACTCTCCTCCACTGCTGGTGGGAATGCAAGCTTGTACAACCACTTTGGAAATCAATATGGTGCTTTCTTAGAAAACTGGGACTCAATCTCTCCCAAGACCCAGCTATACCACTCTTGGGCATATACCCAAGGAATGCTCAATCATACCACAAGGGCCCTTGCTCAACTATGTTCATATCAGCATTGTTGGTAATAGCCAGAACCTGGAAACAACCTAGATGCCATTCAACTGAAGAATGGATAAATAAAATGTGGTACATATACACAATGGAATACTACTCAGCAGAGAAAAACAATGACATCATGAGGTTTGCAGGCAAATGGATGGATCTAGAAAAAATCATCTTGAGTGAGGTAACCCAGACTCAGAAAGACAAACATGGTATGTACTCACTCATAGGAGGATACTAGATGTAAAACAAAGATGACTAGACTGATACTCACAACTCCAGGGAGGCTACCTAGAAAACAGGACCCTAAGAAAGACACAGGGATCACCCAATGACAGAGAAATGGATGAGATCTACATGAACAACCTGGATGTGAGTGGGGGTAATGAAGGGCAAGGTTCGAGGGAAAGAGAGCTTAGGGGAGTGGAGATCCCAGCTGGATCAAGAACAGAGAGGGAGAACAAGGAATAGGAGACCATGATAAATGAAGACCACATGAGAATAGGAAGAAGAATCCCTTCTACTTTTAATGAAGCACTTTCCATTCTAACCTAGTTCTTTTGAAACATTCTCCACAGTCTCCATCTTTTAAATAAATTATTATTATAATCTTCTGAATATTGAGGTTCTCTCAAAATTTGTATGTTGGGACCTACTGTTCCATGTGATGACATGAAGAGGTGGGTGGGGCCTTTCTGAAAGTGATTAGGTTATGTGGGCCCCACCCTCATCAATGGGATCAATGTCCTCATAAAGGAAAACAGGGAGGATTGTCTTGCTGTGTGTAGACACAGAAGCCTCATCTGTGAGGAACAGGCCTTTGCCAGACATCAAATATGCTGCTGTGTTTGCACTCCCTAGCCTCCAGAACTATGGAAGATAAATTTGTGTTGCTTGTAAATTGCCTACCCTAAGGAGTTTTTTGTTACTGCCATGTGAATGGATTGAGATATTGATTACTGTCTATTGGTGCCCCTCTTTTCTTCTGTGTTTTAGAATGTATCAACTGGAAACTACAAAAAAAATGGGTGTTGCTGGCAGAAATGATTAGTCGGTTAAGTTTTACTTCTGGTGATACTAGTATCTGAATCAATCGACTAGGTAAAGTGAGTTGTTTTGCCAAGGGTGAGTGGGACTCTTCCAATCTGTTGAAGGCCTGAATTGGATAAAAGCCCAAGGAAAAGAGAATTCTCTCCTTCCTTCCCCCACCTCTCTCGGTATAGACATATGTTTACTGGTTTTGTTTCTCTAGAGAACTCAAATTCATACCCTCCTGCATCCACACAGAATAACATCCTAAACAGACATCATGGAGGAGATGCATATGCTTTGTTCCCTGTCTAAGTTCCTGGCCCCAAGACCTGTGAGCATAATACAGGGTTGTCTTACACTTCTAAATGTTTCTGGTCATTTAAATGTAAGCAGGGTAATTTTTTTTAATGCTGTTGACCAAATATTATGCTCTATTCAATAATTCAAGGCTATATTGAATGTTTGTTGTAATTAAAGTGCCCTGCTGGACTGGTAGAGTTTGCTTTAAAAGTCATATAAAAAACAGAATTTTCATTCATGAAAAGTCCATATGCATTCATAGGAAATCGAAATTAAAAAAATAGCCGACAGGTTGTGGTGCAGAAGGAGGTGGTAAACAAATGCTACCAGAGAGCTGGACTATGAGAGAGGCCACCTTGGTGCAGGGCTATGTCACACAGCACCAAGGCACCAAGCACACGGCAAAGATGGCAAACTCCTCCTATTGTTGGAAAAATATACAGGTTCAAGACTGAAAAAAGGGGGCGGGTAGCAGGTACTTGGAAAGGAGAGATGAGTACAAGAAACTTATAAAACAACACGTTGGCTCTGCAATCCTGACAGGCTGTAATAACAGTAGCTCTCTCCTATTCCAGGACACACTCCTCCGAGCACCACTTCCCCAGGCATTTAGTCACGTTCTGTTTCCTCCATTTTATGAATGAGACAGTTTACCGTTTCCTCCATTTTATGAATGAGACAGTTTAGGCTGAGTGGTCTAAAAATCATTCTGGTTTTAGTGGAAGTTTTGTGTGTGTGTGTGTGTGTGTGTGTGTGTGTGTGTGTGTGTGTGTGTGTGTGTTTTGAATACAAAGGAAAAGAGAACTGAACACAAACCCCTAGACATTTTGCTTGATTTTTCTTATGATTTATTTAACAAGCTGATACTTAATTTTACAACAGCCCTGGAGGCTAACTGCTCTTATCCTAGTACCAGAAATAGGCGGAGGCTCAGAGACATCGGGTAACCCGCTTCAGATCAGAGCAAAGGTGAGCTAGGATCTGGAGACGAAAACCTTCAGAGGCAGCAGTGATTTCGGCCATCTCCCACATTCCTGCGGACAGCCTCTCTACTTCCTCCAGGTAGTTTCAAACAAACCTCCCTTTCATACTTCCACAGTAACATCTAGATGTTGCCCTCTAAGGCACTGATGACATAAATATGGGAATGACCGATAGGTTTAGCACATTCATTAAAAAAGTTAGTTGTTAACCTCAAAGAATTTTCCATTTCCAGTTGGTAGAATGTGAGAGGAAATCCCCACCCCTTCCAAAGGGGCACCACTAGTGGACCTCAGAGCTTAGCCACAAACCAGGACTGTGGCCTTGAACTAGCTACTTCAGCCTTCCTGGTCAAGCATCCCCCCCGCCACTTGTAAAATGAGGCCATGCTGAATGATAGTTGAGGGCTCTTTCATTTGGAATGTTTTGTGATTCTACAAACATTGAACCAAGATATAAGATGGGCAATTTACTTTGAAAATATTTTGTGTCGTTTCAGACTTCTGTTTTCTTTACCTTAGCAAGTGCATTGGTTCCACATACAGAGCAAAGGGTCATGTCCAAGAAAAGGATGGTTTGATGAGGAGATGCTCTGAAGAACCTTGGGTACCAGGTCTGTGTAGTGATGGCACTTCCAGAATAGCCAGCGGTGGTCTATAGTTTCAAAACTATTAATGCGACGCTGCTCTACATACAGAGGTAAGCACATTTACTGTTTCTTAAGTTGCCTTAGATTCTCCTTTGCTAAGGAAATATTGCTTGGTTGATGCCTCTGAGTTATTCCTACTTGGTAATAAAGAATCAGTCTTAATGATTTACCTCATCAAATGGTGTAAAATTCTAATTGTATAAGACAAACCACACACACACACACACACACACACACACACACACACACACACACACACACACAAGCAAAACTAAATCTGTTGTGACCTACACTTGCACAGACCAACAGAAATTATGCTGTTAATTGCTCTCCTCCACTTTCTCCCAGTTTTAATAGCTACTGGTAATTGCCACTTCCCAGGGAATCGTGGGAATGTTAGGTAGATTGCCCTCCCTATCTATATTAAACCATTTGTAACAAGTGAATAAGAGGGACCTGGCAAGCAAATGAATTTATGGGCTTAATTTTGTTGCTTGGATTGAGTGCATGTGTTCCAAACTGTTTTTTAATTGCTGTGACCTTGCCTACTGATGAAAGCCCAGGAATTTATGAATTGTTACGTAAGATCTACTGATAGATGAACTCTTATCTGCAGAACAAGCTGACTTTCATTTATGCTTTCCATACTTACTTGCGTTTATATTTGGGGAAATACCAAGCAACTCAAAACACGTGTTAACACAGAGCTTCACATAAGCCACACACTTGATAGGTGCTTCCCAAAGCGCACACGACTTTACTTAACTTTGACTTCTACCTATTAGTTCACTCCTTCAGGGAGGAGAAAGAATGCTGAGTTTCCTTTAAGGTCTTGCTTCCACCACAGCTTCTGAATGGCAGTCCTTGACCCCAAATGAAAGTAAAATTAGCTGTAATCATAATTCAGAACAAACTTCTGAATAACATGGATACTAACTATTGCCTAGCTAAAAAAAGACAGACACAGACTTCTAGCCACTCCATTTCCAAATACCCTACAAGGATGTTTCTGGTTCTCTCTGACCATCATGGTTATATTCTGAATCTTTATGATAACCAAGAGCTAGCTGAAAAAGCATTTGAAACTGTTCAAACTGTGCTTCACAAGATCTTAATTATTTGATAAAGCCCAAATCTGTCTATAACCATATTTTCTGTCAAGGTGGTATAAGTCCTCTAGTAATATTTATTTAAAAAATAGTCTTTACGAATTCAGTAACTACATAGGCAAAAGGCCCAAACTAGACCCCAGCTACTGAAACAAGCCTTACAAAGACACATTTGTTAACCACAGATGACAGGGTTCATGTAACATATCTTAATACATTTTGGGGAATATAACAGTCCTTAAGTAGTTACTGTCTTCAAGTGATGATATTTGCCTTCAAGGTACAGTGTCTTTCCAAATGTCCTTCACCTCATTATGATCATCACACTTTATTTATTATGGTTGTTTTTAGCCATTTAAGTAGGAAAATGCTCATATAATTCAAAGTGAGGAGCCTTGTGCAGACCAGCATGTTAGTACAGGAAGCAGCATTTAAGGGAGACAACTGCTTCCAGCTCTGGCCACCAAATAGGACCAGTGTTCTCCATCCAAGCCTCATATTGTAGCTACCTACTGGTTTGAAAAACTGCTATAGATCTCTAGGTCCTTTCCTAGAGGTTTCATCCAGTATTTCCAAGGTTCTATTATATCTATTAAATTATATATAAAATACATTTATGTATATATTTCTATAGTTCTAATCTTCTATAGTTAAAGAAAAAGGTCACAGTTGGTTCTGATGCACACTGATCCTGAAGTCTTAGGTTGAGTAACATTAAAAGTTTTCATTTCTTCTCTGTGAAATCATTTGTCAAAGGTAGTACTTATATTGGACTTTGGAATAAGGTAGACTGGTAAGTTCCAGCACTCAGGGTAGAAATTGGGGGGAAAAATCACTTACTTTCACTGAGTCTCAGATTTTCAATAAACCTTGGAGGCCATAGTTTCCTAACTGAATGCTGTGACTATGACATCTGATCATTTGTGTTCCATGTTTTCCATGACACCTTACTTAGTAAATACATAATATAGCATAGCTATGATAACTTCTGCCTCATAGGCCAAATACAAGAGACTACTTATCTAAGTCAGAAGAACCTAAAAATTACAAAGCCTGGTTATTACACAAGAGCTTTTGGAAATCAACGATTAGCTACTTTGGGAACAGAAGGACATGGAAAAATAGAATGAGTCTTCTTCAGCATAAAGGGGGATGTCTGAGAAGGAGGTTTCTCTGAAAACAAGATGTAATAATGAATACTGGTTAAGGACCAGCCTCTACAAGAAAGGTCATTGCTACTCTCGGCTCTCACCCTGGTGGAGTGGGTTTTCTTGGTAACTCAGGTTTCTGTTTCTGTAACAAATGGCTTAGGAATCAACTTAGGAAGAAGAAAGGTTTTTCTCATGCTCAGAGTTTTGAAGGTTTAGTTCATGATCAATGACCCCCATTGCTTTTGAGTCTGTGGTGAGGTAGGACATCACAGCAAAATGTAAGAGCTCATTAGGGAGTGAATAAAAAGAGGAAGAGGTTAAAATTTTACATTCTTCTTCATACCCCAGTTACCTGGAGGCTTCCAACAAGCCTTCTTCTAGAAGTTTCCACCATATCCTAATAGGGTAAAAATAGACAAGCCTCCCTCCTTCCTCTCTCATCGGAATGTGTATATATTTTACAATATTTTATTTTGTTATTTACCTATGTATATGTGTCTGAGTGTGTGTGCACATGTGTTTTTATACCATGTGGAGTCCAGAAGAGTGTGACTAATCTGGAGCTGGAGCCGCAGGTGGTTATGAGTACCCCGGCTTGTGTTTGGGAGCCCAAGCATTGTTTTGTGGAAGAGCAACAATCACTCTTAACCACTGATTCTTCTCTCTGTCCCCTGCACTGCTTCTTATCTGGACTCCTCCTCTTATATTACTTAAGTCCACTATTCGTTTGTCTCTGTCCACTAACCCAGGCTCAGTGAACATTACCCCCATCTCTTGAATTTAAGTTCTCACATTAATAATTAAAATCCATTATATTACTTTGTGAATGTTAGTTCTGCCTTCCCAAATTATTTTCAAATTTTCAGAGGCAAAAACGTTTCTTAACCCCCATTTGTGTCTTTCCCTTGGCAGGTCCTTCAAAGACTCAGGTATAAAGGATGGCCTTGTAAAAGCAGACTGAGTGCCAAGAAGCACCATCTATGTGTGAAGGAGGCAGTCAGGGAGGCATCGTTAATGCCTAGAATGTTATCAACTTAAGTTCAGTTTTTATCAGCTCGTCTTTGCTTTCCAACAGAGGCATACAAGACACACAGATTATTTTATCCCTCCATGGACTATCTTTGTTGATCCACTTGGATTTACTTTTTCTTCCTCTAAATAGTGGCTTGCAGAATTGTTTACATGTTAGAATGATTTGGCATGGGGAGATGATTCAGTAGGTAAGAGCACTTGCTTCCCAAACATGGAGACTGAGTTCAAATTCCCAGCATCCATGTAAATGCCAGGTATGTCACAGGACCTGAGTTCAAACTCCCGTTACCAACATAAAAAAGGATCAGCGTGGCCACATGTGCCTGTAGTCCCAGCAGTGTGTGTGTGTGCGGGGGAGACAGATGGAGCCAAGAACATACTGGCCAGGGACTCCAGTTAAAAAATAATGAAGTCCAGGTTCAGTAAAAGACCTCATTCTCAAGGGAGTTAGTTGGAGAATTACAGAGTAAGATACTCAGTATCCTCTTCTGGCCTCTTCATGCACATACATAGGCATGCACACTTGCACATACCATACATACACTATGCACAATATACACACAGACACAAAAATGCAGGCAAGCATGTGTACACATGTGCAAAACACACACACACACACACAAACACACACACACACACACACACACACACACACACACACACACATATATATATATATATATATATATATATATAGAGAGAGAGAGAGAGAGAGAGAGAGAGAGAGAAACCCCAGACTAAAAGTAGGTAATAACTCGATATCCAGGTCTGGAGTTTTTTAGTGGTCTATCCCAACCTGTGGCCTCCCTTCTGATTCTGACTGCTTCTTTCCCAGTGACTGAAGGCATACTCTGCAGTGGGACTGGAAGCCAGAGCTTAAGAATGACCATGCACAGGAAATGAACCTCCTTGTCGCAGCAGGTTATACATGGTCACCGTTCCTCTTGATTGCCCGTACTCCCAGTTGGCATCTGTCATTTAAATCCTAAATGGAATGTCATTGCTCTGACAACTCTAGGACTCCAATATTTGAAACATTAGTTACACTCTCTTAAATGCTCTACTATTTTCTTCACAGCTCCCCCAATACACAGAAATTCGGGTGTCTATGTGCTCAATACACTTCCTTTGTCTCCTCACACCTTTAGACTTCGAGCTCAGTGACAGAACAGACCACACCACATCTGCTTTTCTCATTGCTGTAAAGTAGACACCCATCACAGGGCATGTCTTAGGATCTTAGAAAATCCTTAGTGAAGGAATGGAAACCTGGTAAGTATTTATTGGAGTTGGGGAGTGGCAGAATCCCGTGACTCCCTGGAGAACATTCTGTTGACAGTGATGTAGAGTGAAGGGATCCTCCAGCCATGCAAGGCAGGCAGTGATGCTCATATATGGTACACTCGTTAGGATCACTTGGGTGTTTTATTGAAGGAACAAATGTCCATGTCTCAAGTCTAGGATACTTGGCATTTGTAGTATGATGGCAGAAACAGGAGTAAATGGGCCAGTTGGCTCTGATGCCCTCAGCAATGCCATGTGCTTACAAACTATTGCTTTAGCTAATCCTTGACATTACTTTCAGAAGGCCTGTCCCATGCAGAGGCAGGAGCCTTTATGCTTTGTGCTAAGGTGAGGTTAAAATTCCCTCTAGAGAAGAGATGGGTTATTTTTAAACAACATCTCTGCAAATTAAGGCCCCCCCAGAACTATCTACCACTTTTTATTAATGGGGCTAGTGGAGTCTTAATCCGACATAAACCCTGTGAGCTATAATAACGTTCACCCTGGCAAGATATGTGCGCTGGTGTAATAGCGGTGCAAATGTTATAAATGTAACTAACTACCTTAGGATTTGATTTAAAGCCCACTCCACAAGATGGAACCCATACCCGCTGTTTCTGCGCCAAGAAACTGTAGCCAGACAGGTCATAGGCCCTAGAAGAGAATTTACTATTGTTATTCTGCTAAATGAACCTAGTATTAAACCAACTTCCAATGACTTATCAGTATGCCAATAGGTTAATGCATTTCTTAATTCTCGTCAGAGAAGATTCTCTTTACAATAAATGATGATAAAGAGGGACCCTCTAATTTCAAGGTGCAGAGAATCAGACTACGGAGTGCACAGTCCAAAATGGGACATCTATATCACACTCCCACTCTAAGGGCTCAGGGACCATTGCCAAAGAGGGTGTAGGAAGATTGTAAGAGCCAGAGGCAGTTTATGACTACAATAAAACAATGGTTTTTGTACAGAGCAGAGCAGTTGCACATACAAACTCAAGGTGGTTATGACATCCTGCACAAGACCTGTGTAAGGAGGGTGGACATGAAATCCCATCCCTGGCTGAGGAGCTAGTGGTAATTGATTGCACTGGAGAGGGAGAGTCAGTTTTCCTCAGGGGTGTGGTGGCCCCTAGTAGACTTCCCATGCTCCAGTGGATAGCCATAAAACCAAGAATACATGGACAGCACAAATTGGACTGGGTGGGTTTTTAAAAAACAAGGGAAAATGGTATTAAACATCACTGAAGAGTTGGCCACTGGCTTTAGCGATGTGGACACCATTGGTGTAGAGCAGTTTTGACACAAGGAGAGGCAATCCTTGACACAGGGGCCTTTAGAGAGAACAGATTTTGGAGACATGAATGTGCATAACTCTTTGGAGGAGCTGCTGTAAGGAAAAGGGTAGCCAGTAATCTGTAATCTGTGCACTCGAGAGGCTGAAGACAAGAAGATCAGAGGTTTAAGCCAACCTGGGCTACATGGAGAATTCCAGCCAGTCTAGGCTACAAACTAAGACCTGGTCTCAAGATAGTAACGTATGAAAGTAAGTAAATAAGTAAATAAATAGAACTTGAAGCCAGAGGGCAACAAATGTGAAATATCAGCTTGTGTGTGTGTGTGTGTGTGTGTGTGTGTGTGTGTGTGTGTGTGTGTGCGCTGATGGAGTGATCAAAGGGAAAAATGACTGAAGAGAGTGAACAGAGCAATGCTTTTGAATGTTTAAAAGGACCTGGGGTTTAGTGAACACCTGTAGAATTTAGACAAGACAGGAACACAGAAAGTTCATTCCTGGTAACAGGATAGAAGGCATCCTGTATGAGCCCATGTGCTGGTGGGCAGGTGGAGGTTGAGACAGAGGTGGGAGCTTGTGGAAGTTCTCTTCTGATTTTTTTTCCTCAGGGAAATAGCAATCAAGGTCAACTGCTGAGAGTGAGGATGGGGGGCGGAAGTGTTGGGAGATTTACGAGAAAGAAGGAAATACAGAATTGTTGTCTGGGAGAATAGAATAGTAAGTGGCCTAGGGAAATGTACCTGGACTGTCGGCCAGTATGAAGAGCATGCTCCAAATAGGCTCTCTCAGTTTCATGAATTTGAAGGAGACCAGTAAGCACAGATGAGTATCTTCTTTCTCTATTTGGATGCATGCATTCAGCCCAAGAGTAAGATTTTTTCAAATAAGGATAAGAACAATTAGTTTTATGCTCACATGTAGCAACCAGCTACTAAATTAGTTAAGAAATGACAGATTTGTATAAAGTCTTCTTCATTTAGCATTGCTGGAGAGTGACAGAGGGAACCTCTGGTTAATTGAATATTTTAGGTGGCTGAGGCCCTTACATTACATAACTACTTGAAAAATAGAATTAGAAGATTTTTTAAAAAGCTAAACAAGCAACCCTGAATAGCACATGAAAACACTTAGTTAATAATGTCCAAATATTCAGTGGTATACATTATTATGAAAAACAATAATCATGGTACGTCATGGGAAAATACAACTATTTGAGTTTGTGGTAGCTTAAGATCTAGATGCATTGCACCAAGAACTTTCTAGGAGGGGCTGGGCCATAGCTCAGCCTGTAAATGCTTGCTGTTTAAACATGAGGAACGGAGTTTGGCATCCAATACATACATTTAAAAAAAAAAAGCAAGTTGGTAGTGCCTACTTATAATCCCAATGTCCCAGTGTTGGAGAGGCAGAAACAGGCAGATTTCTGGAGCTCACTGGCTGTCTGGCCTGAACTAATTGATAAGCCTCTGATTCTAGAGAGAGAACAACAGCAACAACCCCCCCCCCCAACCCACCCACAAGGTGAACAGTGCTTGAGAAATGATAGCCAAGGTTGACCCTTGGCCTCCCCCGATAAAGACACACAGGCACCAGCGCACACACAGACACACATATGCACACCCCCTCCAACAAACACATGAATTTTCCAAAGGATATAAAAGTGACGAAGGAAGTTGTTAATGTAATAATATCTTCAGAGAGATCCATCCATCACATCTTAGCTGTACCTGTGACAGCATTCGAGTAACATGTTTTTTCCTTCTCTGTTGTCTTTATCTGGCACACTGAAGCCATCAGCAATGAGAAGACACTTAACTTCTGTCTGGCGGATGTTTCTGCCGGTGGCAATGTCAACAAAACCATGAGCAACAGTGCTCAAGTTTAGCATCTGTCTCCTAGCCACTTGTGCTTTCTCCTACTTCAAATTCTTTTAATGCTTGTGAATCTGCCCTGCACTATTTACTTATCTTTAAGGGAAACTGATTTATATGAGCAACATATCTTTATGGAATATAATTTGGAAAACATGGAAAAGCAGAACAAAGAAAATTCAAGCCATTATCTCACCAGCGATAAACACAGTTAATAAATATTTTTGATGAATTTCAGTCTAATATATTAATTCCTACTTAGTTTTAGAAAATTTGTGTCAATTGGTATATCATTTATACCCTTTTAACTGAACATTTTTTTTATGAGAGTCTCCTATTACAAGACTTCAAGAACACAACATATAGTAGCCTATCATATGAACATTATTGGTTATTTAAGAATTCTTTATTGCTGTACATTTAAGATGGCTTTAAATTTTAAAGTCCACAATGCTGAGCATCCTCAAACACAAATCTATCTTTTTTTTTTTTTTTTTTTTGTAGTACTGTCTATTTTCTTAAGCCACCTTCCTAGGGACGGAATGAGAGTAAAAGAGTTGTTAAGGTGATGTGTTTTGTGGCTCCCTTGTTCTCTTCAGTTTCTCACCCCACTTTGATTTCAGCCCATGTGACAAAGCTCAGTGCCCTGGGCAGCTGATGGCTTCCCCTCCATCATTCTCCTTTTGTTTTCTGCCAGTTCCCACAGAACACTCCAGCTGTCAGCCTCCTCTGATCCTTTGTATAGGTGCCTGTGCACTGGCGGGAAGAGGAAGCATTGTAGTGTTGTCTGGCTTGTCTTGAGTGTAAACTCCTTTTTTGTAAATATTTTCCCTGCTGATTTGTTGTTGTTTTTGTTCTGGTTTGCTGTTCTTCAGGATGCCCAGCAAACAACTGCTTTCCCTTGTCGAACCAGGCAGAATCCAAGCACGTACATAACCCTGTGGGCAAATGCATACTCACCCTCCAGTCCTCAGCCCTGCAGACTGCATGTTCTGGAAGATGGCTGCTCTTAGAGGATCACCTGTGGGCAAATGCATACTCACCCTCCAGTCCTCAGCCCTGCAGGCTGCATACTCTGGAAGATGGCTGCTCTTAGAGGATCACCTGTGTACAAATGCATACTCACCCTCCAGTCCTCAGCCCTGCAGGCTGCATACTCTGGAAGATGGCTGCTCTTAGAGGATCACCTGTGTACAAATGCATACTCACCCTCCAGTCCTCAGCCCTGCAGGCTGCATACTCTGGAAGATGGCTGCTCTTAGAGGATCACCTGTGTACAAATGCATACTCACCCTCCAGTCCTCAGCCCTGCAGACTGCATGTTCTGGAAGATGGCTGCTCTTAGCAGATCACCTGTGTACATACTGGTTTATCTTTGTAAACAATGCACAAGGTTGATGTCCTAAGCTTTTCTATTCTTCCTTTCAGTAGCTTGACCCCAAATTCCTCTTTAAAAATAGGGGTAACCTAAGGATATTTCCCTTCATTTTAACTCTTCCACTTTGCCTTCTCCTCTCTGTCAGGCAGATGCATTGAACATCTTTCGAGGTAAGGTTCACATTATGACGGATGAGCATGGTGTTTCTTTATCCCTATCCCTTGCGGGCTTTATCACTCCCCCTTCTCACCTACATGCCTACTTCAGTAGATGTCAGACCACAGCCTGAGCCAATGACAGAGCTGTCTCTCTTTGTGATGATGCAACTTAATCTCTGACTCCAAGACCCATTCTGCATGTGTGGTCAGAAACAACCAATTGAAATGCTTTTTAGGGTTTGCTTTTTCTCCTGATGGGTCATGTGCAGAGGGAAGGCTTGATGAATCTGAGGAACAGTCACAATTGCCCTCTTGGTCATGGGTCATGCTGGCTTGCTACTGTTTAACACTCCCATAATATAGAGGAGGCTTTGCTGAACCCATGTGGGTTCTGTGTTACATAGATGCCTCTCTCTCTCTCTCTCTCTCTCTCTCTCTCTCTCTCTCTCTCTCTCTCTCTCATTCTTACTCTCCCTCCCTTCTTCCTTCCCTCCCCACCTCTGTATGTAGCATCTTCCTCCTGCCTCCCTTTCTCCCCTCCCGCAATTCTGTGCTTCCACTGATGTCTTTATTTTTCTTCAGGAGATCAGTTGACTAAATTCTTCCTCTAGTTTCTTCCAAGGGCTTAAGAATCTAGGCAAAACAAATAACAGCGCCCAAAAGACTTTTGACTAAGGACAGAATTGATGGAATGCTTTTAATATCAGAAGGAAAACCACAGAATTCTATCTCAAATAGTATTCCCATCACAGTAAACATAATGAAAGTAAGAAACAAGAAACAGTCACTGGCTCTCCCATGCTTCTGAATCGCTTCACCAATCCTGTGAAGGGTGTTCTGTGTCCACTGCCTTCCTGCTGCTTTGCTTACCCCCTGACCATGCGATCTGGCATCTGCCTACTTCTGCCCTTCTCTTGAAGCACTCTTGCCTAAGCACAAGTCAAACTGTTTTCATCTCTTCCACCATCCCCCTAACTTCCCTTTTGGTCTTTTCGATCTTCCTCTTTTTCTCCTGCCATTGAACTAGCCCCTGGGAGAATGAATTCAGTTTTTGTCATTTTAAAGGGATTTTGGAGCACACAAGACATGTGGATAAGTAAATAAAGAATGCTTCATAAGAAACTGTTGCTTCTGGCTTTAATGCTCCCAAAGCCCTGATTCTAGGTGATGTTCACGTTTCCAATCCCTCCTCCCTCCTTCAATTTTTTCTTTCCCTCACAGGCTCTTGAATTTCCTGTTCACTGAGCTCCTACTGTGACTTTGCTCTGGGTTTCTTCTCCCTAAGCTTGCTCCCCTAGAGAAGTCCTACATGCCCAGATAGAGGTAAGGGTTAAATGCTGCATGCCTGTGTCCAGAATCATCTACTGAATGACATTTGTTATCACCTACTAAGTAGATTGGATTAGACATCCTCTGCTACCCGTATCTCTGTTAATGACCTTATATTTTCATTAAGGCTTAAGACTCCCTCCACCATTTCTCATTTCTCCTGCCTCAGTCTCCATTTCTTTCTTTCCAGGCTACCTCTCATCCAGCCTCCCCTTCAGGACACCTATCACATTGGCTTTAAGCCCTTACGTGACTAAGAACTTTCTCTATGCCTAGAACATAGACATGTGTTCTGGTCCCCAACTTCTTAGACTAAAGTTCATGACCCCAATTGGCTCTCATAACTAAATATGGAAGTTTCGAAAAAAAGAAAGAAAGAAAAATGGCAACAGTAATATTTTTATGAATGTACAATAATCAAATTTTAATTCAGAATCAGCTGTGCAGTTTGGCACGTTTCTCCCAGCATGTTGCCATGTTGCACAGCACAGCTTCACAGTAGCATTGGTCCTGAACATGGAGTGTGTCTGCTGAGCATGACATTGCAACATACACAGTGAATGCTACCTCAGACACCTTGGGCATATGCCCAGGAGTAGTATAGCGGGATCATATGGCAGTTCTATTTTTAGTTTTTCAGGAACCTCCACACTGATTTCCACAGTGGCTGCACCAGTTTACGATCACATCAAATAGTGCATAGAAGTTCCCCTTTCTCCATGCACTTGCTAGCATTTGTTTTCTTGATTATAGCTATCCTGGCTGGAGATGAAATCTCAAAGCAGTTTTAATTTGCATTTCCCTGATGGCTCAGAATGTTGAATATTAACATATATACAAATATATTTGGCACATATGTGTGTGTGTGTGTGTGTGTGTGTGTGTGTGTGTATCTGTGTATGTAATTTGTGTTTCTTGTTTTGATAACTTTCTGTTCAATTCCACAGACCATTTAAAAGTCAAATTTCCATTTTTTTGATGTTTTATTTTTAAAGTTCCTGTGTAACACCAATCCTCTGTTAGACATGCAGCTGGCAAACATTTTCTTCCTTTTTTGTAGGCTGTCTCCTCAGCTCATTAGCATTTTCCTTTACAGTACAGAAGATTTGGATTCAATGAGGCCCCATTTGTTTTTGTTGGCCTTATTTCCTGAAGGACTGAAGTCATGTTCAGAAAACCCTTACTTGTGCCTGTATCTTACAGTGTACTTATCTTCTAGTAGTTTCAGGTCTACCACTGAGGTCTTTGATCCATTTGGAGTTGATTTTTATGCAGAGTGAAAGATAAAGACTAAGTTTTGTTCATCTCCATGTGCATACCACTTTCCACAGCAACATTAGTTGGAAAAACTGTTTTTCTGATGTGTAATATTGTTCCAAATTATGTGGCTGTGGTTGTTTGGATTTGTATCCGGGTCTTCTGTTCTACTCCACTGATTTTTGTGTCAGTACCATACTGTTTTTATTCCTATGGCTCTGTCGTTCAGCTTGAAGTTGAGTATGATGAGACTTTCAGCAGTATTCTTATTGTTCAGGATTGTTTTGGCTGTCTGTGGTCTTTTATACCTTTGGCACTTTGATTGGGATTTCATTGGCTCTATAGATTACTGTAGGTAGGATGGCCATTTTCTCACTATTAATCCCATGAATCCATGTGGATGAGAAGCCTTTCTATCATCTAGTGACCTCCTTAATTTTTCTCTTTAGTGTTTCAAAGTTAAAACTATAGAATTATTTCACTTCCTTGGTTAGGTTTATTCCAATGTATCCATTTTTTTCCCTTGGGGCTATTGTGAGTTGTATTATATTCCTGATCTCTTTTTTATTATGTTTGTCATTGGTATAGAAGAAAGTTGTTACTGATTTTTATATGGTAATTTTACCACTTTGCTAAAAGTGTTTCCCAGCTCTAGGAATTTTCTGGTGATTGTTAGGCTGTCTCATGTGTAAAAACATAGCAACTGCAGATAGTGATGCTTTGACTTTTTTTCATATTTGTTATCTTCTTCAAGCAGTATATTGAATAGGAATGGGATGAGTGGGTGCCCTTTTTTCTCTCAATCTTAGTGGAAACCCTTTGAGATTTTGCCAATTAGCATGATTGTGGCTATCAATTTGTCACAAAACTGGGACCCTGGAGCACAGTGGAGCTGCAGGCAGCACAATAGGTTGGAAAGTGTCCTTTTCAGGTGCCTCAGCTGGTCTAAACTTCTTCTAGGCAGCTCAGCTGGCTTCTGCTTCGTCCAGACAGTTCATTTGCTCTCAGAGTCTTCTGTGTAGCTTGGCTTGGCTGAGAGTCTTCTTTGCAGATCAGCTTTCTTCGATCTGAGGGTGACTCTCAGCTTTTATTGCTTACAGGAAGAGGTCTAGTGAATCTGGTCCATTTTAGGAACTTCCTGAAGTGATTTTGAGCTATTTAGCTTCCTTCTTAAGAAACTTCCCTGCAGAATAGAATAGTTCAATCTCTGAGGAAACTGTTACACAGTGAGCCACCAGTGTGGCTGTTGCAAACTGAATCTTCTACCAACCCTTCACTTTATTCTTTTATTTAAAGATCTTTGTTAAATTCGTTCAATGACAACTTCATGCATACAATACACATACATAATACATACATATATATCATTCTGATTACTATAGCCCTCACCCTCTCTTATCTCCCTCCACCCTTTTACTCCCCCTTCCTCAAGTTCCTTTCCCATATTCATATCTTTTCTTTGCTTTGTGACGTGAGGCCTGCGTGTTATTATTTTGAGGCAGGGTCTCACAATCAAACCCAGAGCTTGCTGATACTAGCCTCACTAGCCAGCTTGCTCCGTGGATCCCTTGTCTCCTCTTTCCAGAACTAAAATTACAGGCAGGCCACCATGCCCACCTGTCATTTACATGGATTCTGAGGATCTGAACTCTTGTCTTCTTGCAAGCAAGGGCAGCAAGCTCTGTGCCTGTTGAGTCCTCTCCCCAACCCTACCGTTAGTTTTTTTGAGGAAATGTCATAGAGTTTCCATAAAGACTACTAAATCCCATTACCACTAGTAGTGACTAAGTACTTCTTTTTCTTATACTCTCCCCAGCACTTGTACCTTTAGTCTATTGATAAGCATCGGCCATTTATGTTTCCTTTTGAGCAGTGTTCTAGGGTCCTTTGTCAGTTTTAAAGATCAGGTTATTTGCTTTCTCAAGTTGTTTGAATTCCTTATACATTTGAAATATTAATCTCCTATCAAATGTAATATTTGCAAATATTTTCTCCAGTCCTGTAAATGGTCTCGTCACTTTTTTATTGTTTCCTTTGATATGCAGAAGCTTTTTAGTTTGATGCAATCCCATTTGTCCGTTTTAGCTTTTCTTGCTTCTACTTTTGATGCCCGCAATATGTAATATTTTTGTTATTATTTCATTCAAGATATTTTCTAATTCACACTGTGAATTCTTTCTTAGAAATAGAGAGAAACCCTGTCTTGAAAAACAAACAAACAAAATAATTACTTGGGGATAGCCTAGTTACTTTTCTGTCATTGATTTGGTTAATTTCTATGTGATTAAAGACTTTATTCAGTGTGATTTTAACTTTTGAAATTTGTTGACACCTTCTTTGAGACCTAGCATATGACTGGCTTAACAGATGTTCCTTGTGCATTATAAAAAGTGTGCACTCCTAAATTGTTGGAGATAATGTTATATATGTACTAAGCAGGTCAAAATTTAAATCATTTGACTATTTACGAAATATATCCAATTATGTGTAATTTTGTGTATATTACATGTTACCATTAACCGTAGCTATTTAATAAATGTAAAACCTATGTTTTAAAATTCACTTTTAGTTTTCTCCCCAGTATACAGACTAAATTCCTTCCTGGCATTGTTCCTCTTAGATGGCGTATCATTTTATGTAGTTGTCAGGGGAGGGCACTTCTCTACTTTTGTTTCAGTTTCTGGTCATGGAGATAAATCTGGGGAAAATACCCTTGTAATCTTATATTCCCTGTGCTGTTTCAGACAAAGGAACGTTAAAAAAATTCCAGTATGTGTCTCTTGTCAGGTATAGGAGTTATCTGAAAGTTTTCTTAGTAGGAAGATATGAAAAGAAAGAAGAGCCCAGGCTGTGGTGGTGCACACCTTTAATCCCAGCACTCGGAAGGCAAAGGCAGGCAGATCTCTGTAAGTTTGAGGCCAGCCTGGTCTACGGAGTGAGTTCTAGGACAGCAAGGACTACGCAGAAAAACCCTGTCTCGAAGCAAGCAAGCAAGCAAACAAACACACAAAAAGAGAAACAAGAAACAAAATCTAAACACGTCCCTCTAACCCAGTGACAAGCTATGTCTAAACAGAACTGGCTCACTAAAGACATTACTATTCACTTCAGTTTGTAAGTCTGTTCATACTATTCTTATCCATTCATCCATTAAGTCATTTATTAATTTAACATATAGTGAAGATTATTAAGTAGCAGATGCAAAAATGCCTATAATGAATTGTCTCCTGGAGCAGCAGTGGGAAGTCTTGTAAGGAAGAAAGAGAAACACGAAGAAAAGCTCATACTCTAATGTCTATGAGGATGGCAGTATATGCAGGCTACTCTGAAGGCATAACAGAGAAAATCAAATCTCCTCTGTAATATCATCTTTTTGGTCTATCTTCAGATGACAGAAATTTCCTGGATGAATGGACTTTAAGTTGAGGCCTTTAAAGTGATTTGTCTTTAGACAGGTGTACCAAAGAAACTTTTGAATAGAGAAAGAGGCATTTCTAACTATTTCAAACAGGAAAAGATTAGCTATCAGAAATTACATGTCTATGTAATTTTTGGCAAGGCTAGAGTGGGCTGGAGCATAATCATCCAGAATGAGTCAGAGAATGCCACCTATTATGGGAGCTACTTTCTTGCCATTGCAGGAGGTAAGAATCAAGGGTTCACTAGACCCATTAATTTAAAAATATAGTTCAATGATTGGGGAGCAGGGGTCAGGAAGCTGGTATCATAAAGTTTCTGCTGTTTCTGGAACTATGCCACTCAACATCCACAGAGCTGGCAACTGTGAGCTGGGAAGCAGAAATAGCCTCATCTGCACAATAGTCTCTGCTTGTAGGAAGAAGGTTGTTGGGAGATAATGTCTTCCACACTTCCACTTTCTGCTCTTGGAGTGATTGCACCTGGCTGATGGAGCTTATTTCACATCCAAAACATAGTTGTCAGGGCCTGGGGGCATGTGGTTTTTAGTTTTGCAGGCTTTTCTGTAAACAAAGAGAGTACATGAGGAAGAGATGGTAGTGGATATAGGATGTAGATAAATCTCCAAGCATACCTGGAGAGGGTGAAATGGTATAAGAGTCTGAAGGAGGGTATAGTTTACAGAAGAGAGACATAACCTCGTAGAGATTTGAGGGCAGTTTCTAGGATGGCTGGAGTAGGGAAGCAACAGTTGCTGAACCAAGAGAGAAGTACATGGAGATGATTGATATGCACTGGGGAAGGGATCAGGGAGGAGGAATAGTAGACTTATAGACACACTAGCTAAGAGGCTGTTGCATTAATTAAGGTAAGTGTTGTCAGTGGTTGAACTAAGACAGCAGTGGTAGACATCCCGAGAGCCAGGGAAAACATCATGTTTGCTTTCCAGACATACCGTTCTTTTTCCATGGTGAGCCTTCTCTCTGGACCATCCCTTTCTTCCGGGTCTTTGTTTAAATGCAAGGCTTGCAGGATGTGTTATTTGAGTCCAGGGCAATTCTCCACATCCTGGGTGTCCGCAGCACTTGTGGGGAGTGTTGCTTCGATCCTCATTTAGTTTCTTACGGCCAGTGTGTTCAGGTAGAAAGGAAACTTGAACAGCATGGATTATGTGTCCTGCTTCCTTGATGTAACATTTTCTGAGGTCTACAGAGTTAAAATGTATTTCTTAAAGGTTCCAGATCAACATGCAAAGTTGACAAGGTTGACTGTCTCAGGACAAACTACATGAGTCATAAGCAACTCTTACATGGAAGGTCTTAAAAAATGGGATGGATGAAGCACTTTTGTTTTTCCAGTTGGGTCTTGTTTAGATGATCTTCTGGCACGGAATTGTGGTCCCCTTGCCTTAGCCTTCAAGTGCAAGGATTCCAGGCATATGCTTCTATGCCTGGCTTGGGATGAAGGTTTTAAAGAGGATTTCTCTGGAGCTGTGCTATAGGAGTCTGTCTCACCCTAAGGAGGAACGATGAGAAGCTTACGCCTGATCTCAAGTCCAGAGAAGGTGCTCACAGGGAGCACTCACTGCATTTGTTATGGAATCAGGACACGGTGAAGACCCCAGCTGGCTCCTGTTGGAGAGATCCAGCAGGCACGAGACAGGCTGGTTTGCTTAAGAAGGGTCAACTGGAGGAGTGTGCATGATTCACATCGAGGGATCTCAGAGGAGGTGTCCTGGGCAGTGTAGCCCTTTCTAAGAATTTACAGAGGGGCTCCTAAGAGTCAAGGTTGTAAGAGAGTATTGGACCATTTTATGACAGTACTCGTTACGTGAGAATTTACTGCCTCATCCCAGCTCTCATCTGTCCTCCCAACACCCCTTGACTTTGGAGAAAGGACCAGAATCGGTTTAGCAAAAGGGAAAAAGGAAAGTACGAGGAAGAAAAGGAATCATTCCTCCCTTTACTGCATTGCTGTCTTCCTCCTCCTATGAAGTGAAACTCAGTGTGCCTGAGGATGCTGCCTCTGCACACACTGGCTTCCCTGCATAATGAGCTGCCACCTAAGTCTGCACCTATACTAACTAAAAGCCTAATCTAGGCTCATTTTTCGTAGGAAGTTGACTGAGCCTCAGCCAATTGCAGCAGCTGAGCCCCGGTCAATCAGAGGCAACCAACTGTTCCAACTATGCTCAAATAAGGTGAGCTGGGATCCTCTGCACTTCATTTCTGTAGTCTGTGTTTCATTTCCATTTTCTTTCCATAGATACTGCCTGACTGTGATAAACCAGAGCTCTTTGGGCTGGTTCTGGATCATAAAGAGTGTCTGATTCTAGCATGGTGAATAAAAGCCACGTAAAGTCATTGTAACTTTGCCTTTACCATTACCTCTCTCAAGTCTTGGAGGGGAAAGGAGATGGTTTAATTTCAAATCATGAGTAAAATTTTGGTTATTGCATATAATTGGGTCATCTTAATTTTGAATTTGAGTATTTTGGTAGTTTGAATGATAGTTGGGTTTTTTTATTATTATTATTACCTGTATGATTAGGAGACTCATGGGACTTTTGAATTTTCATCCCACTCAGTGAAGGAAGTGCTTTATTAGCTTTTGTTAGAGGAGTGGGAAGCAAGTACAGATAGCTTGGTGCTCAGACCCTATCAATTCTGTTAGGTGATGTGCCGCCTGGACTTCCCTCCCAGAGTGTTAGCTGGTACATTTCCAGGCAGAATAGGCAAAGACAACATGAGGTATTATGAAAAACTTTCTGTTACATCCTAGCTGGATGGCCTTGTGGAGCATACATAACTTCTATAAACCCTGATTTCATGATCTGTAAAATATGGCAGATAATATATGTGCCTTTTTCTTTCATACATTTTGGTGGGAGTTTAAATAGGGCAGTATGCTTGAAATGTTTCCCCAAACCCAACAGGTACTCAATATAGATGAAATGCTTCATGATTGATGTACCTTGATCAGGCAATGCTTTGAAAGCTTCCAGCATCTTTCTTATGAATGAACTGAGTCATCCTGAACCCACAACCAGGTAAGACTAACTATAGCAAAACAAATAAATAAATAAATGAATGAATGAATGAATGAATAACTATTAAGCACCATTCTAGGAGAATGCTCTCCAGAATCCCCTAAGGGCCCATTCCTTTTGCTGACAAGGCCGGGACAATCCATTCTGCCTAAGTGTTCTGAAAGTTTTAGCTCCACTTACAAAAGCCATTAAGGACTTCACATTATTGGAAGTTTTTTTCTTTCTTTCCACCATTTTTTCCTCACCTTCTTCAACGTAAGTGTTGAATTACTGACCAGCAGTTACCTGGAAACTGAAGGGAATCCGAAGGAGGTAGTAAATTACTCAGAAACTCTTTTACAGAGAGAGAGAGAGAATGCGGATGGGAAAGGCCGATTGAGGAAAACTCTCCATTTGTCTCATCAAAGGGCTGGGAGGGTTGAAAAGTGTGAGGAACTGGTAGAAACCAGCTCACGGATGACGTCATCAGCGATCTAGGCACAGGATCTCCCCGGCCAAGCCTGTAACTAAAAATGCTTGTAGCAGTCCTTGTGTGAGGCCGTGCTGTCTAGAAGACCAGGACAGGAAGAAACATTTGTGGAGGAAAGTGGATCAGAGAGGGAAGGGATGCCGACACTCCCACAGGAGGCCGTCGGTCTTCTCTGTCTCCCCAGAGTGTTTCATGTTGCGATTTTGCGCTCCCTGAACTTGCGGTACTGGTTTCAACTGGTTCCAACCATTCGTGACACCACGATGTAGTCTTCAGCTTTTTTTCCTGTGACAGATTGAATCTAAAATCATCTACAAGCCGCCCTTCTTTTTACCTCATAGGTGTGTCTGCTCCACAATGAACTTGGCGTTCACAGACAAGTAAGCAGAGTGGCACAGACACTCTGTGAAGGAGTAGATGGGGACTGGGAAACAAGTCAGAGGAAGCCAGGAGTAGTACTTGAATCTATTCAATTACATCAAAATTATTTCTATGTGATTTAACTAACGAGCACATGACTTATCAAGATATTCCTGTCCTGGTTAGCCTTGTCAACTTGATGCAGCCTAGAGTCATTTGAGGGGAAAGCCTTGATTGAGGAATTCTCTAGATTAGATTGGTCTGTGGGTGGTTGTTTTAATGAGTAACCAGTGCAGTAGGGCCCAGCCCACTTTGGGAGGCACCATTCCTAGGCAGGTGGTCCTGGGCTATATAAGAAAAATAGCTAAGTATAAATCTAGAAGACGGCAAGCCAGAGAATGAGCCAGCCAGTGCCATGCCACCATGGGTTCTACTTCACACACCCATCAGAGTTCCTGCCCTGATTTCCCTCAATAAAGGATTGTGACCCGGAAATGTAAGGCAAATAAACTGTTTCCTTCCCAAGCTGCTTTCGGTCGGAGTGCTTTTTATCATAGCAACAGAATGAAGCTACGCAACTGCTTGGCAGTATGATGATCAAATGGCTTGGTGAGCCAGAAGCCAGCTGACTCTCCCCGGTTCTACAAGTTAGCTTCCGTCCAGCCATTTGCAGCTCCTGAGTTTCATATGCTTTCTTGGTTAGAGAAAGGACCCATTCCAGGCTCTGCTCTGCTCAGAGGAGCCTAAGTGACAGACATTTGCTCGCTTCCAAAGGTCTGTGTTGGGCAGTCCACCAAGTTACACAGGTAAAGTTAGGTGGCCATTTCTGGTGTGAAACCTGTAGGAGAATTTTGATTATAAACAGAAATAGTGAAGCCATAAACCCCTCAGGACGTCTCCGTGTAGGAAAAGGGCTGCCTTGCAGTACCATGGACTTGTGGCAGTATTTCTTTTTGCTCTTCCAGACTCTTCTTTTCTTTAGCCATAGAGAAGACTCCCAAAGAATTGACATGTCATTTCTAAGAGGATATGACCTCTGACTGGCGTTCTTGAGATAATTATCCACAATGGAGTTCTGTTGACCAAGTTCCAAATATTTACCAGCCCATGAATATAATGTGGAATATCACCACCCTTTGAGAAGACAAATACAAAACAAAAAATGTCTTTATTATTTGGGGGAAATTGCAGACATATATGTGTTCTGCGTAATTAAGGTCTAGTGCTGATTTTGTAATTTCTTGATTTAGAGAATGCTGTAAATATCCAGCACCATTGTTAATTATATAAGCACTGCTAAAGAAACATTTTTATCAACCTTGAAAAGATGTTATCCTCTTGTGATTTGGATAACAGAAGCTCATTGGCCATCATGAAGGAGCATATTTGTACATACTTGCTCATTTAAAAGAATTAAATGGCTTTTCTTTTGAAACTGATAAGATTCCTTTCACATCCATAAGTATTTTGGCCAATGTGTGCATTTGTTCAGCACGCTCTGTAGGAGTGTAGGCGATAGCTGAGGAATGACACAATTTAATGGATAAGCAATCTGTGATACTGTAATCTTATAACACATTTCATACTGCACTTTCTTACCTAGTGCATGACTCTTCTCAGAAGGATATTTTCGTTGCTGTCCTTGGGAATAAGAATAGACGAGAGTCTGCAGTTATGTAACCACAATCCATTACTGAATAGTGGCTCTCACACATGAACTGTCTCTCTGGTATTCACAGTGCAGCTAGTTGAGGCCAAGCTCACCCCAGGATTTTCCCCAGAGCTATCCATGGTCGAACTGCTTGAGAGTAACTGGGAGCCTTTCATAAGAGGCTGGTGTTCAGTCCTAGCTGAGATCTTCTGAACTCCAGATTCCTTGTCATAGTGATCCCACCAGCTTCTCTTTGCTGAAGCAGCCATTCCTGAATCTGGTGTTGGGATCTCCTCTCTGTCACTTCACAACATGCTGATATCTTAGGTCCTTTCAAAAGGACCCTCCTCCATCCGTCTATGATGTGACCAGGCACTAGAACTTCTCCAAAACTCCCTGAATGATCCTAGAGTATCTCGAGGTTGAGCTCCCACTCCATAGCTCCTTAGGCTGTGGAAGGAAAGACTGTTTATTCAATGTCAATTTCCCCCATTTCCCTGGACCATTTAGGCAACTTAAAAGCATTGGCTCAGGGATATGTTGATGTACAAACACTGTGCAAAGTACTTCCCTTCTTGTCTTTGGTAGGAAGAGACCTATCACCTAAAAGCACCTCTCCCTCCCCAATCTAGAAGATTTTTGCTCCCTTGGAACACTCAATCTCGACTCTTTCTCAAATCCTGCAAGTAATACTGGATGTAAACATCCTTGATAGCAGCCTGTTCAGAAGTATACTTCAGGCTTCAAGGCCTCTTGACAACAGCCTTCCTATAAAGTATGCACTGAGTACATAAACCAGTACACATTCATATTACTGGCAAAAAGTCTCAGCTCTTTGACTCCTGTTCCTTTGATTCCGTGTGTGTGTGTGTGTGTGTGTGTGTGTGTGTGTGTGTGTGTGTGTGTACATGAGCATCTTTTGATTCCTTTGCCCTCAAAAATAACAAGAAAAGAAATCTGTGGACTCCCCTCCACTCCTTCTTTGGCATTTCCTGCACTTCCCTACTTCCTTGCTTTTGCACGGATGTTTCTGTTTTTCACATGCTTTTGCCTCCTCTCTTTCGCCTTGACGAAGTTCTGCTCATTCTTAAATTTTTGCCCACTCATCATTTAACCATGCAACTTTCCCAAACAGCTTTTTCTAAGAAGAGCTCCTGGATTGCTCGCACATCACCTTAAACCGTTTTTAACTGAATGTAGAGAGCTGTGTACGGCCGTGCCTCAAAGATGGCGCCGGCGTCCGGCTTCTGCCTTCCCGATGGCAGGTGCTCCTTATTTGGCTAAGGCTAGGATCTGGCTTGCTTCCGCACACCTGGACCTAATCTGGCTTGCTTGGGTATGTCTGACCCTATCGGCATTGTCCACGTGGCACTATGGGGTTGATTGCCCAGTGACTATAAAGGGCGTGGGCTGGCTTTCCCCGAGGGAGATCGGAGGAGGAGAAGAAGATGGCTTTCCCCGGAGTTAGAAGATTGTCTCAAGGTTCCTGAATAAACTGCTTGGAGAAGAGCCTGGTGTTGTGTCTTCCTTGCTGGTCGAGGCGGGCGCGACAACTGAAGTCTTATCCAGTTGTTTTTTTACGGTTGTGGCCTCTGCCTCTGCTGTATCAATTCAACAAAAAAATGTTTCATGAGTGGCCAACTGTGTGCTGGGCTTTTGGGCAAGAAAGATGGAAATGAATTGGTTGGTCTGTCATCTCTGTTCTCCAGCAGCTCCCACTGAGGTAGGAATTTAAATGGTTATAGTGACCCTGGATAGACGGTAGTAAATAAGGGAAATTCTAGGGGCCTAGGGTGTTATAGAAGAGCATACGGAGCTGGAACTTAAAGGACAAACAATGTGAAAAGAATTTAAATCTCACCAGGCATAGAGTCACTAGAAGCATATTTAAGCCTAGGGAACAGTGTATCCAAAGGCTCTTAGATGCTAGAACCACATGAGTGTAGACCACCAGCTAACCTTCATTAAAATACCGTCAGATAAATCTTAGTATGTTCCTGCAGTTAGAGATGGAAGTCTGTCTAGGTATTGGCCTTCTGTGGAATGGTTATTGTGGTGTTATGGGCAGTGTAGAATGTTTTTGTACTTTGGGCTACTTCTAAAAGGCTAGACATATTCCTTTGGTTATTCCAAGGTACAAATTTCCAGGTTCAGAGGGAAAATATTCTTGGGTTTTGAATCTTTGAGACTTGTGTTTGGATTTCGGCTCTGTTCCTTATGGGTTCTGTGGTCATCACTTACTTCCTTGCGCTCACCTGGTTCTATGGATGATTATTACATAAGATATGGCTCACATAAGGCACATGTAAAGCTATCTGTATAGTGCCTGTCACTTCAGAAGAGCTCAGTAAACAAACAGATAAAACAATAAAACCAGATTCTCTCTGGGTCAGAAAATGAAGGAATTTTGGCACTGATCTCAGCTGCTTGTTTGGTCTGGGTGGAATTTGTCTCAACACTTGCAGCTAAAGAGCTTATTGGTAACTGAGTTCCCTCTCCTTCTTTTGATTCGATGCTCACTTCCTGGATCCAGCTTTTCTAACTTCATTGTGAGCAGAACTGTCCATCCCCCTCCCTCCATGCTGATCTCCACAGGCTGGCTGCCACAGGAGTGCTCATGATTTCTTGTAAGATGAAGAGAAAAGTGCTTTTAGCTTGGAGGTTAGCCAAAAGACGGGGGCTGAGGAGTGAGGGAGACCTTGTAAAATGAAGGAGGAAGGACTTTCTGATTTGCATGCCCCGCCCCCAGCCCTGAGCAATCTGTTCCTGTTTAAAACAAAAAGCAAAACATGTTTCTTCAAACCAGTTCAGGAGAATAGTGATGACTAAGGCAATATATTTATTTCAGCTGTCACAGGAGTCATGAATTTCTGGATTAAAAAAAAATCTATTGCATTTTTTGAAAATTATATGGTTCTTGGCCTAGGGATTCCTGAAAAAAAAAAAAATCTGAGGGCTTTTCTTTATTTGTTTTTTGTTTTGATTTTTGTCATGGATTTAGTTATTTTTGGAGTCAAGAGTCTTTCTATGTAACCCAGGCTGGCCTGAACTCATGATGCCCCTGCCTCAACTTCCTGCATGTTGAGGTTATAGATGTATACCACCATACCTGGCACAAGTTCTTAATTCTGAAATTTTATTTTTTTTGTTCAAAGGGTTAGAATATTTGTTGAGAACCACATGGACCTAAAGATGGCGAGTAGAGTTTAACGAGTTAATAGAGACAAATGGAAGCTTCACTCATTCGTTGCAGAAAGGAGCAAATATTTTGTACCAGAGACTATAGATTCATTCTGAGTTAAGGAGTTCACAGAGATGCATCAATCACCTTATATTTCTTAATAGTTGACGGGGCTGAGATAAACAAACTGTTTCAGTACAGTGTGAAACAGGCCTCATAGAAGTCCAAGGTGCTACAGGAGGGAACTCAAAGACCTAAAAGATGAGCAGAATTCATCCAGAGGAAGAGAGCTGTGGGTGGAAGAGCGTTCTAGGCAGAGAAAACAGCACTACATGTCTTGAAGATTACATAAGAGTGTGTGAACATGAGTGACTAAGTTAATTTCAATGTCCCTGGACCACAATGGCTGGCGATGAGGCTGGCAATATTCTCATTAGCTTCTATTCAGCTGTTTGATGCTTCCAAGGTCTGCATCAGACCATTAATTGTGGATTACAGGTAAAGTGAGGCTCTTTGTGGCTATTGGCCAGGCTATTGCCACCCAACAGGATTTTGCCAGAGAGATGTGTAACATGTTTTCCATTTTGCTATTGTTTGATGCATGAATAACTTCAAGAGTTCCCAACCATGTTTGATGAGTCTAGATTTAGATGTTCTTTTAACTCATTAACTAAATACCAAAACTGTATTCCAAGTCTCAGCTACCAGGATCTCAGTTGGTATTGTGTGTATATGGGTGTGCATTTACCTGTGTGTACAGGGTTACACACCCATGTGTACACCTACAGAGGCTAGAAGCAAATGCTGGGTGTCTTCCTCTATTGTTCTCCATTTTATTTTTTTTTTGAGACAAAGTCTCTCACAAACTGTAGCTCACACTCTTGGCTAGACTGGCTGATGAGCAATGCCCTGGGATCTATCTGTCTCCATCCACCTCCGAGTTATCCATGGCTGGGGTCATAGATGCCCTCTGCTGTACCCTGTGAGCCAACTTTCTAGCCCCAGGTTGATATCCTTAGTAGATGGGATTCCTTCCTATCAAGCAATGAATGAAAAATGAGAGGACTCTGATGGGATGAGTCCCAGGTATACGTGCTTCCTGACCCTTAGCCATTAGTTGATATTAGCAATTATTTTTTTACTTATTTTTCTAAGATGAGCAGTGAGGAGACAGGAAAATACCAGAAGGATGAGCTAACTCAGATGCCGATCAGAGCTACTGAACATGAAGTCATTTTAATAGAGGGTTGCAAACATAGTTATGTGGTTTACTTGATTAAACATGTAGGTCTATATTATTCTTAGAATACTGGCAACTGGTGGGGGCTGGGGGGACCAGCAAGGGTGACATAGGAGGCTGGGGAAGGAAGTAGAGGAGATGAAACAACAGCAAAGTATTATGCTAATTCAGTGAAAGAGATTAGCAACGTGGTCCATGGCTTTGTGAGCTCACTTTAAAAATGAATAAGCATTTAAAAAAAAAAAAAACAGTGAAAAGCAATCATAGAACCTAAGGATTATGAAGTATTTCTGAGATCATTTGTTTAGAACCTTCCTGTTCAGACAGACAGCCCTCCGGAAGTGTTAGGCCACACATCTTCTCTAGCATCCAGCCTCTCTGCCTCAGGGCTTTTCCATAACTGGTTCCCTGGTGTGCCCTCCTCCCAGTGATATTTTCCCTCTTTTGTTTGTTTGAAACCTCCTGAGGCTTTCCTAAGCATTTATGAGTCCCTCAAGAGCTCCTGACCAGCATTTCTTGATATGTTACCTGTTCTTTCTGCATTGAATATACTTCCTAGATATTTTATTTTCTTGTGTAGGATTCTCCTGTGATGGAATTTACATAAGGATGTATTTTAATCATTGTTCTATCACTATCATTCACAATGGTGCCAGAAACATGACCGACATTCAATGTATATGTATATATATTATTATTGTTGCTGCTGCTGCTGACCCCGAGGTTCCTAAGGCTGGCTATGCACATCTACTGAGCACATGGGGTTTAGTCTCAAAACTGTTGTTAGTCTGAACAATAAATGAGTGGAGAGTTAAGCTGCATTTTGTTCATACTTTATCATCCGAAATTGGAAACATATATTGAAATGCACATATAAATATATATATATATATATATAATTGAACATCTATATTGAAATGTCTATATTTAAATATAATTTTTTTGAGATGGGGGTCTCTCCATGTATCCCTGATTGTCCTGAAGCTCATTATGTAGCCCAGGCTGGCCTCAAACTCACAGAGCTCCTACTGACTCTGCTTCCCTTTAATCCCGTGTGCTGGGATTAAAGGTGTGTTGTGTGCCACCATGCCCACCGTTAATATGTTTTCAAGATTTATGAATGAATGAATACTAGAGTGTGACTGACTCTGTGAAACCACTGATGCTTCTCCCACCTCAGGGCTTCTCTGATCTCTACATGCATATGAATTGCTTTTGACCGGGGATGTCTTGGTTCTGGAACTGTGTGGTTCTGACAAGACCTCGGGCAGTGCCCTTGCTCCCAGGCTTATGCCACGTGTCCCAGTTCCTGCTGCTGCAGATGCTGACCCCGAGGCTGCAGGTTCCTAAGGATGGCTCTGCACGTCTACTGAGCACATGGGGTTTAGTCTCAAAAATCTCCTTTTCTGAACAATGAATGAGTGGAGAGTTAAGCTGCATTTTGTTCATATTTTATCATCCAAATTTTGAAGCATAGAAGAAAAATGGAAGGATTTTCACGGTCAACTCATTACCAATATTTCACCCATAATAATGCACAGCAGTTCCCTTTTGCCCTTTAAATCAAGTGTTGGTTTTTTGTCTCATGTGGATGCATGTTGCACTGGAGAGCACCTCAAAATGAGTTGCAGGCAGCATTGTACTCCTTCCAGAATACTTAGGATCTTCTGGTTGGTATATGGTGTGGACCATTTGTGAGGCTCATTCCTGAAGCTGGCTGCATTGATCACCTCTTACCTACACTGTTATTCTTGGCACACTGGAATGAACACTTCTGGGAATGCTAGACATAGTCTCTTGTTACCTCTGCAAACACTGAAAAATAGTCTTTAAGGAATAATAAGAAGAAAATAGTAGTTAACACTAAAACTTCTTAAAAATTGTTTTAATAGGTATATCTCACCGGGCCTTAAACTTGTGATCCTCCTGCCTCTGCCTCTCAAATGCTGGGATTAGAGGCCTATGGCCTCATGTCTGGTGGACTTCTTGAGTTTCTGATAAACTGTGGGCCTGAGGTTCTTAACCTCTTAGATTGAGTGACATGTTTGGCACGCAGTAAGTGGTAAAGGGTTGCTGGAATGTTGACTGCGGAAGTAAATGCTCAAAGTGCCAGCAATTCTCCTTCTTGATTGTTGGGGCATGGCTTTGCCAGGCACATTCCTACTCAGAGTTCCCCAGGACACAGGAGAGTCACCTTTGGGGTGGGTCATGCTTTGTTGTTGGGGCCTGGCCTTTGCCTCTCTAGCTTTTACTCACTACATATCAATTTTCTCCCAAACAATTGTTGACAATCCTGTCTCCAGATTTTGTCAAATGTCACAAGGGAGACAAACTTTCCTGCTATTTGGGAACCACAGAGCTGCTAACATTGAAGCTACACACTGCGACTAGTTTTGTTTAACATGAGCTAAAAGTCAAGTCTGGAAATGTCTATGTGTCAGGAGAATATCTATTTGTTCGTTTGTTTGTTTATAGACAGGGTCTCATGTAGCCCAGGCTGGCCTTGAATTTCTCATCCTCTTGTGTCCACTTCCCCAATGCCTAGAGTACAAGTGTAAGTTATTGTTCCAGTTGTAGTGCTGAAGATTGAGTGGAAGACTTGGTACACAATAAGCAAGCACGCCACTAACTGGGCTTCACCTTCAGTCCTGAGATTACTTGATTTCTTAGGGTTTATGATGCGACTGTAAAAGGTTCCGCTGCTTAAGGTGCCAGGAATGAATCCCAAGTGTCCCCAGCTGAGTTCAGCATTTACTACCAGACCCCATTGTGGGTACCCTTCTTTAAAGGTGGTCTCTGTCTTAGTTTCTGGTCCATGATATATTTATTCTAATTGGACTTGATTTGAGCACAGTCCTGGTCCTTGATCCCAGGCAGAAGAGCCCATTCGCATGTTATACTCTTCCCTGGGGTTGGTTGCCAAGGTGCTATTTTAGTCTGCAGTCCTTGGATTGCTGGCTGGAAAGCTGCTGGGGTGTGTGTTCCTGCTGCTTCATGGCTCTAGCTGAGACTCCCCACTTTTACAGATCTGGGGATGTGGACGGCGCCTTGGATGTGACTCAGGGTTTCTAGATTCCTCGGGATCATGTAACTGGCACTATTGGCAGCTCCTTTGGAGGTAGCCTCCCTTTCTCTTTGGTTTCTCTATCCACCTGGGACCATCAGTTCTGCTTTTTTTTTTTTTTTAGCCCATCCTCGTCAATTCGGAAAGTTATAGGCCTTGAGAGTTCGTTTTTTTCCCAGGCCACACCCATCGGACCTGCTCACCTGTTTCAGCAGTCTTTCCAGCTTGGTTGGTGTCCTGGGTTCTGTTTATCAGCCTCTCTTGCCTTCAGAGGCAGCTCTTTTGTCGGCTTCTCCTAACCACAGTGAGCAGCTAAAGAGAGACTTGTAATTAAACCCAAATGGCCCACAAACCTCCTACTTCCTCTTCAGTCATTGAACATCAATTCTGTTATTTGTTCTTCCTCTATTACCTGCCTAATTCCATTCCCCAGTGCTCATTCAAGTACATCCCTTTCTCTACAAGCCAGCCCCAAGCTGCCTTTGCCACTGCCCAAACCCTGACAGTCTCACTTGTCCCTTTTGTTGTTAGCAGGATGAAAGTTGTGTTTCTACTTTGCACAAACATAGCAGTGTGGCCGTCTAAGTTTGATGCCTCCCAGCCTCAGCTGAGAATCGCCGTTTCTCCCCTCCTTTTTGTGAATTGTTCTTTGGGGACCCTTTAACTAGGCTGAGGAGAATTGTTTCTGCACACATTCGAACATAGTTGAATTATACCCTGTTTTGTCCTCCCTATAACTAACAACATGGAGTTATCTTAGTTAGGGTTACTATTGCTGTGATGAAAAATCATGACCAAAGCAACTTGAGGAAGAAAGCCTTTTGTTTGGCTCACACTTCCACATCACAGTCAATCACTGATGGAAGCCAGGACAGGAACTCAAACAGGCCAGGGACCTGGAGGCAGGAGCTGGTGCAGAGGCCATGGAGGGGTGCTGCTTACTGGCTTGCTCAACCTGCTTTCTTATAGAACCCAGGACCACCAGCCTAGGGATGGCCCCACCCACAATGGGCTGGGCCCTTCCTCATCAATCACTAACTAAGAAAACGCTCTATAGGCTTGCCTACAGCCCAATTTTATGGGGTCATTTTCCTAATTGAAGTTCCCTCCTCTCAGTTGACTTCAGCTTGTGTCAAGTTGACATAAAACTATTCAGCACAGGAGTGTTTTACTTTATGAAGCTCTTCTTTCCACAATGTGAAGGGAGAAAGAAAATATAATGTACAATATATATCAACTGAGCTGCTAACACACCGCTTCCCATGGCATCTCTACTAAATGGTGGACATACAGCACCAACTGTAATACTGGAATTACCCACTACTTAAGAGATTAAGGTAACATGACTTATTCGGCTCCAACCACATCCTTGGTACATCCAGCTGCTCTGCTTAATCACCTCCCTGTGCACTTTACTGTTTGGTTTTTATTCTGACTCTGGTCATCCGTCTCCTCTGGTCTCTTCCTTCCCTCCTCCCTTTCTCTCTCCCTCCCTCCCTCCCTTCCCTTCTTTCTTTCTTTTCTTTTTCTTTCTTTCTTTTTTTTTTTTTTTGAGACAAGATCTCACTATGTAGCCCAGGCTGGCCTGGAACTCACAGAAATCCACTTGCCTCTGCTTCCTACGTGCTGAGATTAAAGATATGCCCCACCAGCCAAGCTTCCATGGCATTTATGATTAGAAACTTTAACAGTTTCTAAAGCTCAGAAAGGGCTATCCTGGTGAAATCAGTTTCCACCAATTAGCTCTTAGACACAATTCTTAAGAAATTGGTTAAAACAAAACACCTTCTTTTTTGTAACCACTCACAGATAGCCTTTGTGGGTTTAAAATGTTCATCTCCTCAACTGAACAGCCTTTTAGTTCATAGTAGTTTTCCCTTAATTGAATTGTTCTTCTCAGGCTTCTTTGTGACTCGGTGGTGGAGGGCCAATGTGCCACATGACCTAGCACATTAGTTAACCCTTAGTATTCCAGTTGGTTCAGAAGGTCTCCACCACCCCTTAATAATCTGTGCTCCCTGCTGTTGGATCAAAAAATCACCTGAGGATGGATGCTCGTGTACTGGTCAAAATATTTCTAATGTTACTGGAAGGCATTGTGGAATGGCATTAAGAATACTGTGTTGAAGCAAAGCAAAATTTGGGTTTAGTCCTGAATCTGACACTAGATTGAAATCAAATAATTTTTATTCCATTGGGGCTGCAAGCTTATTTTTTATGTGTTTTTATTTTATAAGTATTAAAAAATTTATTTATTTTTATAAGTATTAAAATTAAAATATAATTACATCATTTCCACCTTCCCTTTTCCTCTTTAACCCTTCCCATGTACCCCTCTCATTATTCTATCTCAAATTCATGGCCTCTTTTTCTTTGTTTTCATATATATATATATATATATATATATATATATATATATATGTTCCTAAATATATAAATACAATCTGCTTAGTCTATATAATGTTTTTTGTTTTTGTTTTTGTTTTGGTGTGTGTGTGTGTGTGTGTGTGTGTGTGTGTGTGTGTGTGTGTGTTTCATTTCATTTTCAGGGCTGACAACTTGGTATTGCATAACTATAACCAATTTGGGGATCTTTTCTGGGGAAGACTCTTTCTCCTGCTCTTCAAATTTCTTAGTTTCTGGCAGTTCTTTGTCTAGGGTTAAGGCCCCATGAGATTTCCCTGTTCCATGTTAACATGTCTATTGGTGCCATTCTTGTTCAGGTCTTGTTTAGGCAGCTCTATTGGTGAGGCTTGATGAGTATAGATAGTTTCTCTGACATTTATAGGAAACAAAATTTCACAGTAAGCTTCCTTTTCTCCTCTTACAGTCTTCCTGCCCCATATTCTGTTGTGGTTCCTGAGTCTTAGGTATAGGTGTATCAGTTGGAGCTGGGCATACACAGTCACATGTTTCTGCATGTTGATTGGTTGCAGGTGTATCAATTGGAGATGGACATATACACTCACCTGTCTCTGCATGTTGACTGGTTGCAAGTGTTTTAGTTGGAGCTGGGCATACACAGTCACCTGTCTCTCTATGTTGACCGGTTGCAGGTGTGTTAGTTGGAGCTGGGCATACACAGTCACCTGTCTCTGCATGTTGACTGGATGCAGGTATGTCAATTGGAGCTGGGCACACACAATCACCTATTTCTGCATGTTGATCAGTTGTGATTTTCTGCAATGGTCTCCAAACGTATCTTTTGAAAACCAAAGACTTTTCAATCAAACATTCTGTGGTTTCTATGTTTGCAAATATTACCACAAAAAGCATATTTTAGGAATGTCTCTTTAGCCCTGTAATTTCACAGTGATAGACCTTGCTGTGGATCACTATGAAGTCATTTTTGTCTAGACAACCAATAGGCCTTGGAAGTTTGGAGACACAATTCTTAGAAATCAAATCTTCTCCTATTATCCAGGTCTCAGATTTTCAAGAGAGCTTGCCCAAAGTCACACCTTGAAAATAAATGGAGTTTAGATTTGGAGAGTCCAATTTGTCCAGATGATATTAACGGCAGTATTTGAAGGAAAATTGGCTGAAAATTCTCCCAGGTTGAAGTAAGACATTACTCCTTAGGTATAAAATACATTTCAAGCTTCAAGTAGCCTAAATAAAATAAATTCATCCCAGAAGGAACTTTGAAATATTAAGGATAAAGAGAAAAATCTCCACAACTACTTAATCTCAAAGGAAAATTGCCAAGAAAATTAAATTGTAGTAGACTTCCCCTCTGAAACCATGGGTTTTAGAAGGCAACAAAGCAAACATCTATAAAACCCCAAGGGAGAAATAACTGACAACCTACAATTGTATTCCTAGGTAAGTGGTTATTCAAGGGTGAGGGTGAACTAAACATGTATTCAGGCATGTATATATTCTGCCCAGAAACCCATCCTAAAAGAGTAATTGTATCATAAAGACAAGTGTACCAGAGGGGACAAGACAAGCATATTAAATAAAAATGAGCACAAAGGTTTTAGGATCTTGTTAAGTATAACAGAACGAATTGGCTATTAAAAATTTAAATAGCATCTTGTGTTAAAGAAGGAAGAAACACTACTAGGTAGTTCCTTTGTAGGAATCAGAAATGTTCAGCTACAATGTGTTGTGAAAATTACTTTAACTATGTAAAGATGTGTTACATTTGTTTATGCTGCATTTGTTTAACTATGTAAAGATGTGTTTTGTATTTGTTTTACCTTGCCTGCCTAAGGCACCTGATTGGTCTAATAAAAAGCTGAACAGTCAATAGCTAGGCAGTAGAGGGATAGGCTAGGCTGGCAGGCAGAGAGAATAAGTAGGAGGAGGAATCTAGGCTGGGGGAGAAGAGAGAAAGAGAGAGAAAGTGAGGGAGATGCCTTGGGCCAGCCAGCCAGGCAGCTGCCAGCCAGCCAGACATGGAGGAAGCAGGGAAGTAGGACATACAGAATGAAAGAAAGGTAAAAATCCCCGAGGCAAAATGTAGATGAAGAGAAACAGGTTAAATTAAGTTATAAGAGCTAGTGGGACAAGCATAAGGTAAGACCAAGCATTCATAACTAATAATATGTCTCCATGTCATGATTTGGGAGTTAGTTGGTGGCCCAAGAGACAGTCTGCTACAACAATGCCAATACATTTTCCAGTTTTGTTAGGAGAAAATATGTACAGAAAAATTTAGATTTCATCAGAAAAGCATATCATCTAAAAGTAGTTGTACTTCAGTACCTATGAAGATATGCTTCCAAGATTCAAGGTACCAAAATCTGGATATTCAAGTTCTTTATTTTAAAAGATGGCATAGTGTTTTCATTTAGCCTACACAATCCTCCAATGTACTTTATACCATAGGTTTTGTGTGCTAATATAACGCAAGTATAGTTATTATAATGTGTACTCTAAAAAGTAGTGACCCTATCCAGACATAATTTATTCTGAATATTTTGACTGACAGTTGGTTGTACCTACAGTTTTGGAACTCATCAATATGGAGAGTAGACTGTGAGTATGTTAAGAAAATCAACAGTAGACTAAGGTTTCTATGTCGTCATCAAAAAACAAAACAACCTTGTTCTTGGGCTGGGAAGATGATGTAGTGATCAACACACTTGCTACACAAGGGTGGGTGTCAGAATTCTGATCCTGTTGACCTCTCTAATAGTAGGAGAGGGCTCATCAGCCTCAGCAGACAAACAAACTTCACGTCTGGGAAAGATGAAACTTGCAGGATTCTGGAGGACCCCTCTCTAGAGTTATAGAAGCAATGAATGACTGCTGGGCAGGAGACTCTGATGGGTGGGGCTGTAGTGAGGAGATTCTCAGGCCTGTGCAGCTGTCTACCAGTTGTATAAATTGCTGCAGGGATGCAGCTTTTGTAGGCCATCACCCATCTGGGGTTGGGTTTTTGGTGATGCAACTGCCTTTGGGTTATCCCTGCTCCCGTATCTCCTCACCCATCCCCACATCCATTATCCTGTAAGTAATAACAAGAATTGGTTCAAGAAGTTAGAGTTATTACTTTAGTCTGTCATGGGTTCCCTTTCTGAAGTGACTAGAAATGTGTACGTCATCCCTAGAGAAAATGTCACGTACAGCAGATTCCCAGAACCCTCAGAAATACTAGGTGAGCATGGTGACCCACTTTTTTTTAATTAAGAAAAATTTTTATCCATTTTACATACCAGTCAAAGATCCCCCTCTTCCCTCCTCCCACACCTTTAGCCTCCCCCTCCCAACCCTTCCCCACTCCCTCCTACAAGAAGGTAAGACCTCCCATGGGGAGGTACATTTAGTAGAGGCAGGTCCAAGCCCCTCTCCCTGTCTCAAGGCTGTACAAGGTGTCCCATCATAGGTAATGAGCTCCAAAAAACCTGCTCATGCACCAGGGATGGATTCTGATCCTACTGCCAAGGGGCCTCTTAAGCAGATCAAGCTACACAACTGTCTTGCTATGCAGAAGGCCTAGTCCAGTCCTATGCAGGCTCCACAGCTGTTGATCTAAATTTCACGAGTTCCCACTAGTTTGGTTTGGTTGTCTCTGTAGGTTTCCCATCATGATCTTGATGCCCTTGCTCATAGAATTCCTCTTTTCTCTCTTCAAATGTACTCCTGGAGCTTGGCCTGGTGTTTCCTTGTGGATCTCTGCATCTGGTTCCATCAGTTACTGGAGAAAGGCTCTATGAGGACAGCTAGGGTATTCACTGATCTGATTAGTGGGATAAGCCAGTTCAGGCACCCTCTCCACTATTGCTAGTAGTCTAAGCTGGCGTCATCCTTGGGGATTCCTGAGAACTTCCCTAGCACTTGGTTTCTCCCTATTCCCATGATGTCTCCCTCTATCATGGTATCTCTTTCATTGCTCTCCCATTCCATCCCTGTTACAGCTCAACCATCCCGTTCCCTTATGTTCTCATCCCCCATCCCCTACCCTCCATTGCCCACCCCTCATCCCCAGTTTAGTCATGGAGATCTCATCTATTTCCCCTTCCCAGGATGATCCATGAGTCCCTCTTTGGGTCCTCCTTGTTAGCTAGCTTCTCTGGAGCTATGGGTTGGAGTCTGGTTATTCTTTGCTTTACATCTAGTATCCACCATGTTTGTCCTTCTGAGTCTGATGATATTTTCTATCCATCATTTTCCATAGTTCCATCCATTTGCCTGCAAATTTCATGATGTCATTGTTTTTCACTGCTGAGTAGTGCTCCATTGTGTATATGCACCACATTTTTTTTAATCCATTCTTTGGTTGAGGGGCATCTAGGTTGTTTCCAGCTTCTGGCTATTACAAATAATGCTGCTATGAACATAGTTGAGCATGTGTCCTTGTGGTATGATTGAATATTCCTTAGGTATATGCCCAAGAGTGGTATAGCTGGGTCTTGAGGAAGATTGATTCACAATTTTTTGAGAAACCACCATACTGATTTCCAAAGTGGCTATATAAGTTTGCACTCCCACCAACAGTGGAGAAGTGTTCCCCTTGCTCCACATCCTCCCCAACATAAGCTTATTGGTTCAGTGTTTTTGATCTTAGCCATTCTGACAGGTGTAAGATGGTATGTCAGAGTTGCTTGCATTTTCCCGATGACTAAGAGTGTTGAGCAATTCCTTAACTGTCTTTCAGGCATTTGAGATTCTTCTGATGAGAATTCTCTGTTTAGCTCTGCAGCCCATTTTTTAATTGGATTGTTCACTATTTTGATGTCAGATGTTGGTAAAGATCTTTTCCCATTCTGTAGGCTGTCATTTGTCTTATTTACTGTGCACTTTGTCTTATGGAAGCTTCTCAGTTTCAAGAGGTCCCATTTATTAATTGTTGCTCTCAGTGTCTGTCCCATTGGTGTTATATTTAGGAAGTGGTCTCCTGTGCCAATGCATTCAAGACTACTTCCTACTTTCTCTTCTATCAGGTTCAGAGTAACTAGATTTATATTGAGGTCTTTGATCCACTTGGACTTGAGTTTTATGCGTGGTGATAGATATGGATATATTTGTAATCTTCTACATGTTGACATCCAGTTATGCCAGCACCATTTGTTGAAGATGCTTTCTTTTTTCCATTGTACAGTCTTTGCTTCTTTGTCAAAAATCAGGTGTTCATAGGTGTGTGGGTTAATGTCAGGGTCTTCAATTTGATTCCATTGGTCCACATGTCAGTTTTATGCCAATACCAAGCTGTTTTTATTACTATAGCTCTATAGTAGAGCTTGAGATGTGACCCACTTGTAATTCCACTGTTTGGAAGGTTGAATCAGGGGATCTCTGGAGCATGGTGGCTAGTTTGGCTAGCAAGTTCTGGGTTCAGTTGATACCCTGTCTCAGTGGATAAGATGGAGAATCCAAGAAGACTTGTGACATCAACCTTAGGCTTATATATGCACACATGTACAGTATACACGCACCTACACATTCACATGCACCCATGCACATGTAAACATCCATCCATATATTCGCTCAAGAAAAACCAAACCAAACCAAACCTTATTCTCTAATCCAGAACAGAATAAGGGGTGAATCACTAAATAACAATAATAAAATAACAATAAAAAGATAGAGTAAGGAAGTCCAAATGTAGGAGGAATGATGATTAATGAAACTATATACACATTTATATCATACTTACTTCTTTATTTATTTGGAGGGAGGATATGCCTGTGTGTCACAGTGCACATGTGGAGGGCAAAGGCAAACTTTCAGGAGTGGGTTTTCTTCTTCCATCATGTGAAGATTCTGGGGAATCAAGTTAGGATGGCCAGTCTTGTCCACAAGCACCCCCACACTGAGATACCTTGCCAGCACTGAACATATCATTTTTGATATGGGTCCTATATCACAAACTTTTGGATTAGTTTAGATTGTCTTTCCTTTGGTGGCAAGAGGAGGCATAGAGACTATCCATGACACCAGGATTCGGGGAACTAGTTTACTCTGATTTATTCTCATATTCAGCTGTTAGTTCAAAGTTGAAAACTACCTTCCTTTAACGTTATTTACAGCATGATCTCAGGCAGATTTTCAAGTTTTCCTCATATAAACTAGGAAACATCTCATATGAAAACAATTTTCATTTAGTAATGGAAGGAAGGAGGAGAAGGAGAAAAGGCAGAAATGAAAACAAAACCCTTTTCTCCCTCTCAACCACCTGGCGCCCATTTGAGTCCTCTCAGACTTCTTTAATGTGGTTCTTTCTAGATAGTCCACAGGATGGAGAACACCGACCAGCATGCAGCAGCTGGAGAGAGTGTTGTCTGTGTTTGCTGTAATTATACAAGGATTGAAGGTTTTGCATTTTGCCACTGGGGGAGAAACATAGAAATATTTGGGACAATCACTGTTACAGATACACACTGAAGTTAAATTGAAGCTGTATTTAATTTCCGTGTGGCAAATTTGACTTCAAAAAGAGCCTGGGCTTTTGAAAGCTGGATATTTGCAAATATTTTAGTTTAGTTGCTCAAGTCTTTCAACTAGCTCTGATCCTTCAAACCCCAGGAAATCAGTAGATTGCACTGTGTTTGTGACAAGCTTGAAAGCTCAATTTAATCATTTGCTTTATTCATTCAATTAGTGGTGTTTTCTCTTCTTCTCTCTCCCTTCCTTCCTTTCCTTCATTTTTGAGCTTAAGGTCCTTGAGTTTGGGTTTACCTTTTCCCCTCACATTAAATTGTAGGTCACTGAGTTGCTGAAATTAGTGTTCTAAACTTCCCTGGTCCAACCCTTCATTATGCATAAGGGCATATTGAGAGTCATGGAGGAAGCACAGTTCTCGAAGTATCTTAGGACACACCAGAGGCAAAGAGCTTTGGATAGAAGCCTGGATGATCTGAGGGCTGCCGTCATTTAGAACTTTTTATAACACTGTCCAAAGAGACTGATCATTTCACACCTAGGCAAAGGAGTTATCTCCTCACTTCCATGTAATAAGTCAATTTTAATCCATCACATCCTAATGTTGAACACTAGCAACAAAAACACTATCATTAAAAATTCAGTAATTTACTGAACATTTTGTTGTTAGATGCTGTGGCTCCTGTGCATACTTGTTAATTTATAGTTGATTTAGGAAATTCTCAAATTCATCTGTTCTGGTCAAAGTTGCATAAAATGACAATTGATTGTTTACAGAATATTTCATGTGCTCAAAAATGTGATAAAGAGCTAGTAGACATTTTCATTTCCACCACCTCATTTAGTGATGCTTTACTCAAATTTATACACTTTAGTTTTACCCATGTTAATATGTATCAACTGAGGTCATTAAAATTACTATGTGTTTGCATAATTTGTTTTTCTTTTTCCTAGAGCACACTTTCTCTCATTTGTAGGTCTTACATTTTGTATGAGTACTTAAAACCATGGATGTATATGTGACATACACATAAAAATTGTATTAGTTACTTTCCTATTGCTGGGATAAGACACCATGACCAAGACAACTCGTAGAAATTCTTTAGCGTGGGCTTGCAGTTTCAGAGGGTTAGAGTCCATGATGGCAGGATGAAGGTGCGGTGGCACCTTAGAACTTACATCCCAAAGGCCACAAGCGAGAGACAGAAAGAGTACACTGGGAATGGCACACCTTTGGAAAGCCCAGAACCTGCCCTGGTGACACACCTTAACCAACAATGCCACATCTCTTAATCCTCCCCAAACAGCCATAAACTGAGGTTCCAATATTCAAATGTCTGAGGCTCACATGGGACATGTCATTCAAACCGTCACAGAAATGAGACTGTCTAGACTGTAGAGGAATGGAGGGTAATGATTGGGAGTAGGAAAAGGGAAAGACAAGAGCTACGGTGGGAACATGGCCAAAGTCCATTGTGTACATATATGAAAATGTCCCCCATCAAATCCATTACTATAGGTAATTAATATATACCAATCAAATTATTTTTAAAAAGATTTTATAAGCCTTCATAGAGTCAATATTGCTTCAACCAGGGTACACATCCTTCAATTAGGATGTGTTTAACATCCTAATATGCTCATTACACATTTGAATGCCGTTTTCTAGGACTTATGAAGTGCAAGGGCTGGCTTTGAGGTATTTTTTCAGTGTCATTAGATACTGCCTTTCCCAATAGCTATATACCATTTTCCTCTCCCATCATTTTTATGGGTGTCTGTTCTCCATACATACACTAAGAACTTTCATGGGGACATTTTTATCTGTATGTGTGATATGCTTTGACTGTGTCTCACAAGATTCCCACTCTCTTTGCCATCAGCACATGAGAACGCTGCTTTCCACATCTGCCTACAGCCTTCAGATTAGCAAGTGTTGAGTGTGAATCATTCTTCTGCCGATGAACTTGCGTCTCACAATTCACTTCCATTCCTTTCTTCACTGTTGTGGATTCTCCTTTTTATGTTCTTGTTGAGTTTCTTGTTCTTTCCTGAGTTTTCTCACTGTGATCTTGCTTAGTCTTCTTTTGAGGTTTTTGGTTTTGTCGTTGTTGGTTTTAAAAAGCTTCACTTCCGGCGGCTCCTGTGTGAAGCAGTAGTTGGATTTCTCTTTCTCTTGGGCAAACTTCCTTTTGTAATTTGTGTCACTGGTGTGCTTGGTCACTGCCTTGATGGGAGCTGTGTCCCTGGTCTTGGGCTGGGGGGCTTGGTGACGGTCTTTGTCATCCTTCTCAGAGTCTATTGAGCTTTAAACATTCGTAATAGATTTGTTAGTGGTTCACAGTTACTTTAAATATGTCACATATGTTGTAATTAAGTTCCTGCAGAGTGTGATTTCTCTTTTTTGTGATTGTATTTTGAAAATAGAAATTTAAGACTTTTAGTGAAAGCACATGTACCAGTCTTTTCTTGAAAGGCTTGTCTTTTTTTTTTTTTTTTTTTTGGTCTTATTTACAAAAATCTTTATTTTACTATTTTTTAAGGAATTAAAACAATGCTTCCCTTATGACCTACATCTTATTATTAAATGTTCTATGTACAAATCTTGAACATGTTTGGCTAGATGTAGAGGTAGGAGTTGTAGTCCTACAGTGAAAATGATCTTTAGAAAAAAATATACATAATTGGTTATTATTATTTTTAGGCTTTACATATTTTATATCAAAGTATCTATCTAGAAACTTACTTTTATGAACCCCAGTGATTTTTGTCCCTCTCCTGTCTTTATAGTTCTCATTTTCTGATTTTATTTTACTATACGGTAACCAAGTAAAACATTGAATAAAGCTGAAAATAAGAAAAATGTCTTGTTTCTGAGTCGCTTGACACATGTATTGTGTTGCCATGGAGCACTAACTTTGAGGTCTTTTAAATAGATGTCTATCAGTTCCAGAAAATTCCATTCTATTCCCAGTTGGTTATAAGTAAAAACTTCTTTTATGCAGTAGACTTATTTGCAGGCCAAATGAAGTATTGTCATTACATTTACTTGTTTTATTTTTATTTAATGTTGTTTTGGTACTGAGAATTGAACCCAGGCTCTCACAGGTGCTAGGCAAGCTCTCTATTGTGGAGCCAAGTCTTAGCTCAGCCCTACTTTCTTTTTAAAAAACCTAATTAATGTGTATGAGGATATTTACAGTCTAAAAACATTATACCTACTGACTTACACTTGAAAATCAGGAGGAAAAGGAGGTATGACTCACACAAGAAGTGAATTGCTCAAATGTATATATACATGTATATACATGCCTATGTATGTATGTTGAGCTTTGTGAAGCTCTGTTGGATTGATGCATGCAGACTTAGAGTCAGGAGTTTTGAAGACACAAATAAAACCCTGAGTAGTGAAACAGACCCCTGGTGAAACACGCAGGCAAACTGAGGGAAAGTAGTTGATATTGAACATTAATTTCAAGAAGGCAGCTACTTAACACAATAAGGAGACAGGTCTTCAAAGATCTGGTAGAAGTAGTTTAATTTAACTAGCTCGTTCAATCCAAAACCTGTTGCAGTCACTGCTTGAACAGCTCCCTCTGTGTTCAAGGAGGCCCTGCTCCAGCCTCTGGGATAAACCCACGGCCTTTCCACCAGTGTTCTCTCTCCTTTCAGAGTGGATACAGGGATTAAGGACCTTTGGAACTCATCCCAGGTCTCTTCCTATGTCAAACAAACAAAGCAAACACAGACAAACCCCCAAACACAATCTGCCAGTCAGGTCCTTGCTGAACACTACTGCTCTTGTGTTTTGCACATGTTTACTGACATCCTGGTTTGTCTAATGCCTTAATTGAGTGTCTTGTGATGCAGGAGGATGAAGAGTCCCTAAACACTTAACAGTCTCATTGTAACAAGAGTCAACAGAGATTGAACAAGAACGTTGAAAGCAGAGTGATGTTATTTTGAAGTTCATTTCAGTGTTGGCTCATAGAGCGAGAGGCAGGAATTAACGTGGGTAAAGGTTTCCCTTTGACTTGGCTTGCTGGCTTGCATTTATTCACCTGCTGCTCAGAGGCCTCTAGGTACAGTGAGGTAATTTCAGTGTTCTTGCTTCAAACGCCAGTGAAAAATGATTTGTGGAGTAACTTTGTGCATATTAGCAGAATCAGAATACTTTCTTCTCAGAATCTGAAGGTGGATTGTCTTATTGATAGAAAGGGAGTTTTCTTTGTGTGTGAGTGGGTTTGTGGAAACCCAACTCTGCCAGCTGTTTAAAAGGTCTCTTCCTTTTGTTTTTGTCCTTTTTTTCTGAGCAGGATGTTAGATTCTGTGTTCCGGTGTATGATTAGCTGAGATTCTGTGATTGGTTCTTGTCAGGCACTTATGTGAGACTGGCACGTGCCCCTTCGAGGTCTCTGAAAAGAGGGTCTGCCTTCCCCTGCACTGTGCAGCACCTTTTCTTAGATGGCTGCAGCTGACAATGAGAGTCTGGAGGATGTTCAGGGCCTGATTCGGAAGACACTGCATTGACTTGGAGAGGAAAATGATCTGCAGACTTGGAACACTATCCTCAGTCATCTGAAGGGAAAAGAAACTTCTTCTGGACCTTCCTCGGACTAGCAGTCCATCCTATCTAATTCCTACAGTGCATTTACCTAAAGTACGTTTCTTTGCCCAAAGCCTGGGGTGTGGGGCTTTCATCACATAAATATGTAGACTCCTCTTTCCATTCAATATGAAAAGAGAGATAGTGAAAAGAGCCAGTGGGACGGTACAACACTGGCAACAAGAGGGTCACGTGTCACACCGACGTTCTCTCACACAGGCGCTTCAAAGACATCGTGCTAGATTCTGCCAGAGAAGTATGTCTGCAGTCTAATTGTGTTTGTGCTTAGGCGTTCTTCCTTGCCTACACATGTGTGTGTGTGTGTGTGTGTGTGTTCTACTTGATATATATATATACACATACATATATTATATTATATTATTATATTTCTACTCTAAGGAATTTTAGTTTTCCTAAATTTAGTTTGTAAATGGGTTGAAACTTCTTGCTTTTTCAATGCCTCTGAACCATACCTGGTAACTTTGAGCTGAATTCTGAGTCATGTTCTCTCCTGATGAATATTGTTCTCTTTGGCTATGCTCAAACTTATGCTTAGTCCCTCTGGCGAAGCTTCCTAAAATATATAATAAACCTTTTAGGAAAGTTTCAGATTTACAGAAAAATCAAAATGGCAAGGGATTCTTGGGTACCCCAAGCCTGGGATTCCATATTACCCTTAGTTGTGGTGTCTTCTTTGGCTCTTCTTGGTGTGGCAAGTCCTCAGACTTTCCTTATTTCTGAAAAACATGATAATTTTGAGGACCACTGGACATCTGCTCTGTAAAGTGTCCCTCTACTGGGATTTGTCCTATGAGTCTCAGAAGTAGACTGGGACTTTAGGTTTTCAGGAGGGAGATGGAGGAGGTAAAAACCTTGCGATCATTGTTCTGAGCAAGAATATCCATCCATTGACTTTTCACTGGTAGTGTTTACTTTGACCGTGTGAATGAAGCAACATCTGTCCGTTTTCCACTGTGAAGTATCTCTTCCTCCCTCCCATCATGACATATGGTAAGGAAGTCTCTTTGTTGAGCACACATGTGAGGAGCAGGGAGTCTTGTTCTACCCTGTCAATGATAGAAAACATAATAAATATATTAAATGCATAGAGTTTTCCATGGAAAAGACTATGCAGTCTACAAATAGATACTTCTGCTATCTCCTTTCCAGCCTAGGAAATAAATGTAAAACATGAAAATATAAAATGCTTAGAAGATAATGTAGACACAAATTGACACAACCTTGGACCAGGCAGTTGATTTTTAGATTTTTAAACCAAAAGCACAAATACAAAAGGAAAATAATAGGCAAAAAGACTTCAGAAAAATTGGTTGTTTTGTGCTTCAAAGGATACCACCAGGGAAATGAAAAGCCAATCTATAGCGTGGAAAAAACCTAGAATATCACTCTTATAAAGGGCTATTATCTAAAATATATAAAGTTCTTTTACAGCTCAATAATAAAAAAGAAAGATAAACTGCCATGGACAAAGGATCTGAACAGTTATTTGTCCAAAGAAGAGATACAAATGACCAATGTGTACATCAGAGAAATGCAAATAGAACTCTCATGAGATACTCCTTTACACCCCCTGGGATGTCTATAGAAAGAATAATGACAAATATTAGTGAACACATGGAGAAATTAGAAGCTTCTTACATTGCTGGTGAAGTGGTATTGCCTTGGAAAACAGTTTAGTATTCCCTCACAAGGTGATAAGTCATCACATATCCCAATAATTCTACTACTTACATGCCCAAGAATATGAAAATGTGGGCATGCACATGGATGTTTAGCAGCATTGTCCATAATTACCAGAAGGTAGAAACAACCTAGATGTTCATCAATAGATGAATGGATAAACAAAGAGACATACCATATAATAGAACAATAACTAGCAATTGAAAAGTAGTAAGTGATGATTACATGTTACAGCCTGGTGACCCTCAAAGACATCTGTGAAATAAAGATAAGCAGCCACAGAGAACACATAGTATCTCAAATGGGCAAGTCATTAATGAATAGCAACAACTAGGACTTGTATAATCAGGGGAGTTTAGGGGTTGTGGGCAGTGATTCCTAATGGACATAGGTTTCTTTTCAGCATTAAGAGAATGAGACTGTTCTTAAAATAGTATTCTCAAGAGAATACTATCCTGAGGAAGGAGAATTGTGAGGGTTTGAATGAGGAATGTCCTCCACACACTCATGTGTTGTTGGTTGTTTACTCTTTGGCCTCTTTGTTCTTTTGGGGGGCCCACCACCCAACTCCCAAATAAATCACACGTGGAGGCTTATTCTTAATTATAAATGTATGGCCTTAGCTTGGTTTGTTTTCAGCCAGCTTTTCTTAACTTTAAATTATTCCTTCTACCTTTTGCTTCTGGGCTTTTTCTTTTCCTTACTTCTGTAATCTTACTTTCACTCGTACTCCATGACTGGCTGTGTGGCTGGGTGGCTGGCCCCTAGCATCCTCATTTCCTCCTTTTCTTGTTCTTTCTTCTTCTTTCTCCCCGATTTCTCCTCTCATTTATTCTCTCTGCCTGCCAGCCCCATCTATCTTTTCTCCTGCCTAGTTATTGACCATTCAGCTCTTTATTAGACCATCATGTGTTTTACACAGGCACAACAACACAGCTTCACAGAGTTAAACAAATGCAACATAAAAGAATACAACACATATTTGCATCATTAAAATAAATGTCAGAGCATAAACAAATGTAACATACCATAAAATAATATTCTGTTACATTCATGTGTTTTCAACACTTGGTCTCCAGTTTGGGAAAGTTGTGGAACCTTTAGCAGGTTCATTCTTGCTGGAGGAAGTAAGTCACTAGGGGCAGGCTTTGAGGGCTTATATCCATGCCCCACTTCCTGCTAATTCTTTCTGCTCCCTGTGTGCAGTTAACATGTGATCAGCAACTTCTTGCTCCAGCCACCTGCTGCCATGCTTTCCTTGCCATTATGATGCCCACCCTTGAACCACAAGCCCAAATAAACGCTTCCTTCTGTAAGCTGCTTTGGTTATGGTGTTTAACAACAGTATCTAATACAAGAACACTATGTCATAAAAAGCTTCCACCAGCTTATATTGCATAAACATGTCTAAGCTCCATTACCTGAAGAGTACTTAACACACTGACCAAGCTCTAGCAACGCACAGTGAGTCAAAAGTTAATATCCTTTGGAGAGGAGACAGAGACTCAGACATCTAAATAAATCAGATCAATGGCAGTGGTTTGAACTAGGAAGCTATGACTTTACCCAGGCCTTCATTTCAAAATGTTGAAAAACAATTTCTCTTGATGTCTATGACCATTAAACAAGAAGAGCAAAAATACAAAACAACAGAAGGTTCCATGTATAACTATTTTTGCAAAGATGAGAATGGTGATCTTTATTGTGTAGCCGGGTTGTACTGTCAGGTGTGTATAAAGAACACACAGGCCTTTAGGTTCTTCTGGCTGCTTGGAGCTACAGCTTGGGTTGGTTCCTACATCCAGCTTCAAACAAAGCACCTGCTTGGTGGACCTGGGCATTGACAGGGGCTGGCTATTAGACACAAAATAGTAAGAGTGCCTATTCCAACCCAGGTAACAGGCTCAGGAACTCTTGAAAGTGGTAGTATCAGTAGTCAACAAAACTCTGCAAAAAGCATCATTGCCATGACTGAGTGTCCTGCAAGAGCTGATGGCCACCTGAAGCTGTGCAGAACAATACCACAAACAGGCAAAAACACATGTCCTCTTTGGATGTGAGACAGTTCTATGTAGTTACCCAGAACTATAGCCATCATTAAAACAAATGCTACTACTAAAAACAGAGGCAGTTGGAAAGGAAAACACAAGCAAATTAGTTTTGAAGGTATACATCTGAAGTCAGAGGACCAGAAAAGGTATTGATTAAAACTGAAGGAGAGTAGAACAAATGAAAAAAGTTTTGGAGCTAGGTGGACCCTAATTTGTGACAGAATAAGCTATACTACAGCAACCAACTGGGACAGCTCTGTAACTTATCACCACAGATGCTTGTTTCTTAGTCACACATGACCAGTTGGGATGATGGACATATTCACCCACCTGAGGATTCACGCTTCCAAACTCTTTGTACATGACTGGAGAATAGAGACGCAGGGCCATGGTAGCTTTTCCAGGATGGGACCTGTCCTATGCTCCCATGTTGCATGCCAGAATCAAGTACATGACTAACTCAACATTGAGAAGGCTAGAAAATGCATTCCTCTTGTGAAACACTGAGACAAAAGATGGAAACGAATCAATATGTAATGATATCCAATAATAAAGTATCTTCCCACTTTTATGCTATCATCATAACTACATCTGCTTAGTGTTTTTTTTTATTTTAAATTAAGTGAGCCAAAATATCTGGGCCAATAAGATGGCTCAGCAGGTAAAGGTGCTTGTTGCTGAGTCTGATGACCTGAGTTTGATGCCCAGAACTCATATGGTGGAAGGAAAAACCAAATCCCTGCAGTTGTTTTCTGACCTCCACATGCTATAGGACATGCACATGAACATATACACAAATAATAAGTAAATGAAAAAATATTTAAATCTCTTAGTTTGATACTAGTTTTAATAACAGCTGTATTTTTCTAATATGCTTTACATACACATACTTATTAAATATATTATGTACACTACAAATCATCCACCTTATCGCCAAAGGTAAGTCTATACACTTTAGAAATGAATTAATCTAAGCTGTTAGTTACTTTCTTTAATGCTCTTGTTTCTGAAGACAGGATCTTGCTTTGTAGTCCAGGCTAGCATCAACTTGCTATCCCCCTGCCCCAGACTCTTGAACAATGACTTGAGCCCCCTGGAGTCACATAGGAAGCTGAAATCAAAACCCAGAACTAGAGTCTAGGTTTTCTTCCCACTGTACCACGTTTTCAGTCTGCTAAATTTGTGGGGAAAGGATGTGGGCAACAGAAAAACAAACTGAGTCACTGCAATTAGGAGAATTAAAAAGAACACAGGCACAATGTAGAAATATGCTGGAGGAAAAAGAACCAGTAGGAAGTTGTGGAGGCTGCAAGGCAGATGGGGTCTCTTGGAAAACATGACTCCCACACAAGTCAGCAGCTTTGGGTGCACGGCTGTCTGGGGCCTGTTTTCTGAATTACTCGGTCTCACTAATGAGCAGTTCTAGACCCTGAAGAACTTTTACCTGCTGTAAAAGTGGTGAGTGACCAATAGCAATGTGGCTGGAGAGGCTGTCGGGGCAGTGCTGGGCCCTGCAGGTAGAGGAAAGGAGGTCCTGTCTAGCAGATGTTACAAAGAAGTTCGTTCATTCATCTTACACTGGGCATTGAATTATTTCATCTTTTGGCTATTGCAATAGAGTTGTTCTGAAAATTGATGTGCAAGCTTTCATATAGGCATTTCACCTGGTTAGATATCTTAGTTGGAATGGTTGGGGCATATAGTAGATATGTGTTTGCCACTTTTTGATAGTAATGATTGAACTTAGGTCTTCATGTATGCTCTCCTCAGCCTTCCTGGTATAGCTGAGTGTCTTGTTCATTTTCTGTCCCCACTTGAAAGTTGCAGTTGTGTTATAGCCTTACCAATACCTGGGGTGTTTAAATCTTAGCCATGCCAGTTGGCATGTAGCAGTATCTCATGCTGTTGTGATCAATTGAATTTCCTGGTGACTGATGTTTTGATGTTTCCATCTGTTGATGAGTAATGATCTTTTTCCATGCTTATCAGCCATCTGCAGCTTCTCTGGTGAAGTCTGATAGAATCTTTTGCCAAGTTATGAAATTGGACTGCTCACTGTCGTCTTAAGTTTTGAGGGTTCTTTATATATTCTGGACGCAGGTATTTACTTCTCAGATATGTGATTGCACATATTTTATTCTAGTTGGTGACTCTTCTTTCTACCCTCCAAAGACCAGAGTTCTTCATTTTTATTAGGCCATTTTTTTTATCTTATGCATTGTTCCTCCATTGTTTACTAAGGAATCTTAACTCAGCCCAAGATCAAAAACCATTCTTCTATTTTTTTTTCTCATAGAAAACGTAGTAGATGTAACATACTCCTGTAATCCTAGCACTTGGGGTCAGAAGAACAGGTGAGTAACCTGCCTGCCAGCTGAACTGCCTCACTCCCTAGATTCAGTTCCCAAAGACCCATTACACTGCCCCCTTCCCACATCACTACCCACCCCACTGCTGGGCCCCTATGTTATTGTTTTTGCTCTTTTGGGGGCCCACCACCTGGCTCCCAAATAAAGCACACATGGAGGCTTTTTCTTAAGTATCAATGCCCGGCCTTAGCTTGACTTGTTTCTTGCCAGCTTTCTTTAACTTAAATTACCCCATCTGTCTTTTGCCTCTGGGCTTTTCCTGTTCTCTTACATCTGTAAATCTTACTCTTACTCCATGGCTTGCCGTGTAGCTGGGTGGCTGGCCCCTAATGTCCTTCTCCTCCCAGATTTCTCCCTTTATATATTCTCTTGCCTGCCAGCCCCACCTGTTTCTCCTGCCTCACTATTGGCCAGTTCTTTATTAGACCATCAGGTGTCTTACACAAGCACAATAACACAGCTTCTTAGAGTTAAATGTAACATAAGCAAAAGTAACACACCTTAAAATAATACTCTACTCGCCCCTGCCCCCAATTCAGGCAGACTTCCATTGCCCAGGGTCAGAGTATGCCAGTTATAAGAACAGGTACAGGCCACAGCACTTTGAAGGACAAGTGCAAGGTCCAGCAAGCCAGAAAAACAGATAGGCAAACTCAGGCAGACACTCCCTACTGGACCAGAGACCACACCTGCTGCCAGAACCACAGATGGGCAGCCCAGCAGTGGACCTTCTCCACTCACTCAATGCCCCCAATCTCCACTCCCTTCTTCATCACAGTATCCCACCCCCCAACTCGAGCAGAGACCCCTGCTGCACCAATGGCCAAGTTAGCCGCCAGAAGTCCAGCCTCCAACTTGAATAGAGACTCTCTACTGTTGGGGAATATTATTTTAAAGTGTGTTACTTTTGTTTATGGTGCATTGTTTAACTCTGTAAAGCTGTGATACTGTTCCTGTCTAAAATACCTGATGGTTTAATAAAGAACTGGCCAATAACAAGGCAGGAGAAAAGATAGGTGGGACTGGCAGGCAGAGATTATATATAGAAGAAGAAATCTGGGAGGAGAGATCTAGGAGCCAGAGAAGGAGGAGGACTCCAGGGACCAGTCACCCAGCTACACAGCAAGCCACAGAGTAAGAGTAAGATTTACAGAAGTAAGAGAATGGGAAAAGCCCAGAGGCAAAAGTTAGACAGAATAAATTAAGAAAATCTGGCAAGAAACTAAGCTAAGCTAAGGCCTGGCATTCATAAGTAATAATAAGCCTCAGTGTGTGAATTTATTTGGGAGCTGGGTAGCGGGCCCCTGCAAAAAGAGAAAAAACAACCAACAACACCCTACTGGATCAGAGGTCATACCAGCCTCCAGAAATCCAGGCCACAAAGACCAGAATACCAAAGAGGAAACACAAACCAAGGAACAAAACACCCATGCAACAAAGACAAAATCAGAAATCTCAACCTAGACCTATAATCATTCCAAAACAGATGCCTAAACACCAATGTAAGAACACAATCAACAATAGCCAGGACAATATGTTACCACCAGAGTCCTGCTATCCTACCACAACAAGACTTGAATATTCCAATGCAGCTGAAGCACAAGAAACAACCTTAAAACCAACTTTATGAAGATGACAGAGATCCTCAATAAGGAAATGAAAATCCCTTAAAGAAATTGAAGAAAAGACAAGCAAAAAAACAATTGGAAGAAATCAATACGTCTCTTATAGAAAGCCTACAAAACCAAGAAAACAAACAGACACAAACAGGTGAAGGAATGTGTTCAAGACTTGAAAATTGAACTAAAAGCTATAAGGAAGACACAAATTGAGGGTATTCTAGAAATGAAAAATCTAGGTAAGTGAATAGGAACTATAGACAAAAACATCACCAGTAGAATACAAGAGAAGGAAAAGAATCTCAGGTATTGAAGATAGGGTAAAAGAAATAGGTTCATCGGTCAAAGAAAATGTTAAATCTAAAAAATTCCTAACACAATTTATCCAGGAAATCCAAAACACTATGAAAAAACCAAAAGGAATAAAAGGAGAAGAATCCCAGCTCAAAAACCCAGAAAATTTATTTAATAAACCATAGAAGAAAAATTTCCCAACCTAAAGAAGGACATGCCTATAAAGATACAAATGCTTACAGAATACCAAACAGATTGGACCAGAAAAAAAGAGTCCTGCACCACATAATAACCAAAACACTAAACATACAGAACAAAGATAGAATATTAAAAGCTGCAAGGGAAAAAGGTCAAGTAGCATAAAATGGCAGACCTATTAGAATTAAACTCAACCTCTCAACAGAGACTCTAGAAGCCAGAAGGGCCTAGATAGATATCTTGCAGACTCTAAGAGATTATGGATGCCAGCCCAGACTACTATACTCAGCAAAACTTTCAATCGCCATATATGGAGTAAAGATATTTTATGACAAAATCAAATTTAAATATCTATCCATAAATCCAGCCCTACAGAAGGTACTAGAAGGAAAACTCCAAGCAAAGGAGGTTAACTACATCCATGATAACACAGGCAATAAATAATCTCACACCAACAAAACTCAAAGAAGGGAAACACACACACACACACACACACACACACACACACACACACACACAACCACCACCACCACCACCACCACCACCAACAACAACAAAATAACAGGAATGAACAATCATTGGTCATTAATATTTCTCAATATCAATGAACTCAATTCCCAATAAAAAGACACAGGCTAAGAGAGTGGATTTGAACACAGGATCCTTCCTTCTGCTGTATACAAGTAACACACCTCAATATCAAAAATAGGCATTGCCTCAGAGTAAAGAGTTAGAAAATTTTTTTTTACAAGCAAATGGATCCAAGAAGCAAGCTAGTGCAGTTGTTCTGATATCTAACGAAAAAGACTTCAAACCAAAATTAACTAAAAGAAACAGAGAAGGACATCTCATACTCATCAAAGGAAAAATCTACCAAGATTATGTTTCAATTCTTAACATTTATGCCCCAAATGCAAGGATACCTACATTTGTAAAAGAAACATTACTAAACCTTAAATCACATATCAACCTCACACATTAACAGTGTGAGAATTCAGTACCCGACTCTCAACAATGGACAGGTCATGCAGACAAAAACTAAATAGAGAAATAATAGAACTAACAGAAGTTATGAACCAAAAGGACCTAACAGATATCGATAGAATAGTTCACCCAAACACAAAAGAAGATACCTTCTTCTCAGCACCTCAAGGAACTTTCTCCAAAACTGGCCATATATTTGGTCACAAAGTAAATCTCAACAGATACAAAAAAGTTGGAATAACTGCCATATCTTATTGATTACCATGGGTTAAAGTCGGAGTTAAACAACAACACAAATTACAGAAAGTCTACAAACTCATGGAAACTGAAAAACTATCAATTGAATTACCAATGGGTCAATGAAGAAATAAAGAAATTAAAGACTTCTGAGAATTCAATGAAAATGAATGCGCAACACACCCAAACTTATGGGACACAATGAAAGCAGCACGAGCTCATAGCACTAAGTGCCTGCATAAAGAATTTGGAGAAATCTCACACTAGCCACTTAACAGCACACCTGAAAGCTCCAGATCAAAAAGAAGCAAATATATCCAAGAGGAGTAGACAGCAAGAAATAATCAAACTGAGGGCTGAAATCAATAAAATAGAAACAATCAGAGCAATACAAAGAATCAATGAAACAAAGAGTCAGTTCTTTGAGGAAATCTACAAGACAGACAAACCAAATGGCAGAGAGAGAATATCCAAATTAACAAAATCAGAAATGAAAATGGGACATAGCAACAGACACTGGGGAAATCCAGAGAATCATTAGGTCATACTTCAAAAACCTGTACGCCACAAAATTGGAAAATCTAAAAGAAATGGACAGTTTTCTTGACAGATACCACTTACCAAAGTTAAATCAATATGAGATAAACAATTTAAATAGACCTATAACTCCTAAAGAAATAGAAGCAGTCATTAAAAGTCTCTCAACCAAAAAAAGCTCAGGGCCAGACAGTTTTAAATCAGAATTCTACCAGACTTTCAAAGAAGACCTAATACCAATACTCCTTAAATTATTCCACAAAACAGAAACAGAAGGAACATTGCCAAATTTATTTTATGAGGCCACAGTAACTCTGATACCAAAAACTACACAAAGATTCAACAAAGAAAATTGCAGACCAATTTCCCTCATGAACATTGATGCAAAAATACTCAATAAAATACTCATAAGTCAAATTCAAGAACACATCAAAAAGATCATCCACCACGATCAAGCAGGCTTAATTCCAGAGAGGCAGCCATGGTTCAATACACAAAAATCTATCAATGTAATCCACCATATAAACTGAAAGAAAAACAAAACAAAACACATGATCATCTCATTAGATGCTTAAAAAAGCCTTTGATAAAAATCCAACACTTCTTCATGATAAAAGTCTTGGAGAGGTCAGGGACACACCTAAACATAATAAAGGCAATTTACAGCGAGCCAATAGCCAACATCAAACTAAATGGAGAGAAACTCAAGGCAACTGCACTAAAATCAGAAGCAAGACAAGGTTGTTCACTCTCTCCATATCTATTCAATATAGTTCTTGACGTTCTAGCTAGAGCAGAAAGACACCGAAGCAGATCAAGGGAGCACAAATTGGGAAGAAAAAGTCAAAGTATCATTATTCTCAGATGGTATGATAGTATACAGAAGTGACCCCAAAATTCTACTAGGAAACTCCCCCAGCTGATAAACACCTTCAGTGAAGTAGCTGGATACAAGATTAAAAAAAAAAATTCAGTACCCCTCCTCTATCCATACGACAAATGGACTGAGAAAGAAATCAGGGAAACAACACCCTTCCCAATAGCCACAAGTAATAAAAAAAAAAAAAAATCTTGGAGTAACTCTAACCAAGCAAGTGAAAGACTTGTATGATTAAAAACTTCAAGTCTTTGAAGAAGGAAATTGAAGAAGCCATCAAAAGATGGAAAGATCTCTAATGCTCATGGACCAGTAAGATTAACATAGTAAAAATGGCCATCTTACCAAAAGCATTCTACAGATTCAACGTAATACCCATCAAAATTCCAACATAATTCTTTACATACATTGAAAGAACAATACTCAACTTCATATGAAAAAACAAAAAACCCAGGATAGTTAAAACAATCCTGTACAATAAAAGAATTTCCAAAGGTGTCACTGTCCCTAATTTCAAGCTATATTACAGAGCTGTAGTAATAAAAACCACATGGTATTGGTATAAAAACAGACCTGTTAATCAATGGGATTAAATTGAAGACCCAGATGTAAATCCACACATATGGACATCTAATTTTTGATAAAGAAGCCAGAAATATACAATGGAAAAAAGAAAGCATCTTTAACAAGTGGTGCTGGCATAAATGGATGTCTGCCGGTAGAAGAATGCAAATAGATCCATATCTGTCATCCTGTATAAAACTCATGTCCAAGTATATCAAATACCTCAACATAAAACTAGATATACTTATCCTGATAGAGAAAGTGAGGAATAGCCTTGAACACATTGGCACAGGAGACAACTCCCTTAACAGAACACCAATAGTGTAGGCAGTAAGATCAACAATTAATAAATGGGACCTCCTGAAACAGAAAAGCTTTTGTAAGGAAAAGGACACCATCAATAGAACGAAACAGCAGCCCATAGAATGGGAAAAGATTTTCACCAACTGCACATCTGACAGAAGGCTAGTATCTAAAATATATAAAGAACTCAAGAAACTAGACATCAACAAACTAAATGATCCAATTAAAAATGGGGCATAGATATAAACAGAATTCTTAACAGAGGAATCTCAAATGGCTGAGATACATTTAAAAAAATGTTGAACATCAAAGAGACTCTGAGATTCCATCTTACACCTGTCAGAATGGCTAAGATCAAAAACACAAGTGACAGCTCATGCTGGCAAGGATGTGGAGCAAGGGGAACACTCCTCCATTGGTGGTGGGAGTGCAAACTTGTACAGCCACTTTAGAAATCAATATGGTGGTTTCTCAGAAAATTGAGAATCGATCTACCTCAAGACCCATCTATACCACTTTTGGACATATACCCAAAGAATTTTCAATCACATAACAAGGACAATTGTTCTATTAGGTTCATAGCAGCTTTATTTGTAATAGCCAGAAGGAAGTAACCTAGATGTCCCTCCACAAATGGATAAAGAAGATGGAATATTATTCAGCTGCTAAAAACAAAGGCCTCATGAAATTTGCAGGCAAATGAATGGAACTTGGAAAAAATTATTCTGAGTGAGGTAACCCAGACCCAGAAAGACAAACATGGTATGTATTCACTTATAAGTAGGTATTACCTGTAAAGTAAAAGATAATCATGCTAGGTTCACAGACCCAGAGAGGCTAAGGAGGGGGGGGGGGGGGTGTTGCAAGGATCTCCCCGGGAAAGGGAAATAGAATAAATTTTGTGGGTGGACTAGGGGAAGATGGGGTTGTGAACAGGAGAAAACAAGTGGGGAGGAGGGTAAATACTGGGAGAAATGATTGGAATTGGGGAGTATTTCAGGGGCAAGGTGGACACCTAGTGCAATGGAAACTTCATGGAATCTTTGAGAGTAACCCTAGCAAAGACTCATAAAAGCAGGGGACATGGAACCTAAACTGGCCCTCTTCTGTGAGCAGGCAAGGCCTCAAGTAGAGGGATTGGAACACCAACCCAGCCACAAAACCTTCAAACCACAATTTATCTTGCCTAAAGAGTGTTCTGGGACAGGAGCCTAGCAGAATCCTCATCAAAGAGACCAGAGAGACATCATCCAGCATCTGATGGGAGCAGATACAGAGTGCCACAGTCAAACATTAGGTGGAGTTTGAGGAGTTCTGCAGAGGAGGAGGAAGAGGAAGGATCAGAAGAACCAGACAGACCAGGTACATGGCCAGAACATGGCCCACAGAATCAGCTGACTTGGACCCCTGGGGGCTTGTAGAGATCAGGGAGCCTGTAGGGGTCCAATCTAGGTCTTCTGCATATATATTATAGCTGAATAACATCGTGTTCGTGTGAGATGCTTAACAGTGAGAACTGGGGCTGTCTCTGACTCTTTTGCCTACTTTTGGGACCCTTTTCTTCCTACTAGGTTGCTTTGTCCAGCCTTGTTGTGATGATATGTGCCTGGTCTTATTGTATGATGTTATGTTGTGTCTGGCTGATTTTCTTGGGAGGCCTGCTGCTCTTTTCTGAGGGTAGATAGAGGAGGCGTAGGAGATGGGAGGTGTGGGGCGGGGGGGGGGGGTGCAGGGAGACTGGGAGGAGGGGAGGGAGGGGAAATTGCTGTTGGGATGTAATATAAAAATTACATAGAGAGCCGGGTGGTGGTGGCGCAAGCCTTTAATCCCAACACTCGGGAGGCAGAGCCAGGTGGATCTCTATGAGTTCGAGGCCAGCCTGGTCTACAGAATGAGATCCAGGACAGGAACCAAAACTACAAGGGGAAACCCTGTCTTGAAAAACAACAACAACAAAATTACATAGAGAGAAGGATTTAAAAAAAGGCTCCTAGCACTTGGGAGGCGGAGGCAGGAAGATCAGGAGTTCAAGGCTGTCTCAGTTACATAGCAAGTGTGAGGCCAAGCTTGGGGTACATGTGATCCTATCTCAAAAACAAAACAAAACAAACCCCCAAGTAAAAAGTTTTATTATCTTTTACATTTGTGATTCTTTATATTGTTGGGTATACTGACTGATGTGATTTCATTTTCATGTGTTAAAACTCAGAGGCTCTAACTGTTTTCAGAAAACAATCTCTTCCCTCAAGTTTGCCTTTATGTTTGTGTCAAAAGCACATGCCCATGCCTGTGTGGATACATGTTTATTCATCACTACAGCAATATAACACAGCCTTGAATAAATGTAAGAAGATGACGTAAGTCCTTGAGAATTTTCAAACAATCTTCAGGAGATACAGTAGGAAAAGTCTTTCCTTAATGCTCTCATCCTTCATCTCAGGTCAGCTTTAGAGGATGTTGACCTCATAGAATGAATAGGAAAGTATTCCATCTCCAAATTTCTAGACGTTTTTGTTCAGAATCAGTATTTTTTTCCTTAGTATATGGTAGAATTCCCCAGTAAGGTTATCTTGGCTAATGGCTTTCTTTGTGAAAATGCTTTACCTATAAATTTCAATGCTTTGATACATACGAGACTATTCATGTTGTCTACTTTTCCTCAGTAAGATTTAGTTGTACATGTGTTTCAAGACATATGTCTAGTTCATCCAGGTGATCAAATTTGTTGGCATGAAGTTATTGTAGAATCTACCAATTTCCTTTTTTAATAACTGTAAGGTGTGTGGTAATGTCATACCTCTCAATCTTAATACTAATATTGTTTGTCCTCAATCTTTTCATCTTGATAATTTTGGTTAGATATTCATAAATTTTATTTATCTTCACCAATATTGTTGCTATGATCCCCAAATGCCCTTTGGGAGTCCCCCCTTTTGACTCTAACTGTGGTTTCCACACCTATTGTTTCCTTCCACAGAGATATATTCTTTCCTTGAGAATAAAGTCTCCACACATTCCTTAATTGGGTATTTCTTCCGGAATTTATGGTCTTAATTTGTTGGTATTTCCATCAATCCATGCCTATTCTACAGCCAGTCATTACCAAAAAGGTCGAAGAAAACTGCTTTTACTAGTTACTCCCTTAAACCTCACCTCTTCATGTCCACAAACCCTGTCTCCTAGGTTGGATACTCCAGTTATGCTGGACTGACCATATTCTTTCAGGCTTTTGCTGTATGTATAATGAACTTCTTATCCTTAAAGCTGAACTCAAATGCAAGTGACTCTGTGAACCCTTCCTGGCCATGGTGGCCTTGTTTGTTTTCTCTCTGTCTCTGAATCCTACACATCTTTGTACCTTCTGGGAAAGCATTTATTACAGAGTAATTGGGTCGCTGTAGGATAGACCACTTCCTCCTCACAGCCATGCTGAAAACCTTCTGGAGGGAAGCAACTGTGTTGTGCTAATCTTTGTTAAGAATTTTGGAGTCCCTGGTGCTAATGGGAAATACCTTACTAGGGTTGGTGGGTTCTTGAGCTTAATGATGAATGGTTTTTATATGGGTCTCAAGGATTAAACGAGACATATTTATATTAACATTTGTAAAGTCTCCAGTTCACATTTAACTGGCTACCTTGTGTGCTAAGTCTGGCAACCCTTTATTCCAATGGACCTAGAATTCAGTTTCTACATCCTGTGGCAGTTACATACAGCCACATTTGAAATGTTCAGTGAGAACCAAGGCTGCAAGTTCGGTTCCACCCTCATAAAGCCTCAGGCTAAGCCAAATAGTCACAAAAACTATTTCTATAATCAATGGTATTCAAAAGTTTCATATTTCTGATAAACCTTGACATAGTAAGCCACACATTTAAGAACATATCAAACACTCATTAGATGGGAAAAACCAGGCCCCCAAATTTTTTTTTCTGCTGCCTAATGATGAGACTATATTAAAAGCATCCTGGCAGGTGTGGTTGAGAACGGCTTGATTGCACTTTTAATCAAACAACTGCAGGACTGAAATCAGTGTAACCTTGGTCAAGCTGCTTAACATTGCCATACTTCCTTTAAATGTGTGCCTGAGGGAGGGGCCAGGGGCTAACCCTGCAGCTTCATAATATGCATTTAGGAGAGGGCTGAGGCAAAAAGTCAGGCCAGCAGCATGCATTACCAAGTTTTCAGGTTTCTTGCTACAGAATGAGCAAACCTGGAATCCGAGCCAGGCAACTGCAAAAAGAAAAAAAAAAAAAAGATTCCAGATCTGCATGGTAACAATTTAGACTAACTTCCACTCCTGCTGAAAACTGAGCAGCAGAGGAAGTTCCTCTCCTGGCCAGCTGCCTTCTGGCCTCCCCCCACCCCTCAGACCTTCAGGCTGCTCCCTCCCCACATCTGTTTCCAAGCCATAGAGCAGAGGGTCACAGCGTGTCGCAATAAGCAGTGTTAGCAGGCAGCATGAATCAGTGGTAAACCTTTGATTTTAATTCCTTGCCTCTCAGAGAGAGGAAGTGTGGTCTGGTGGTTAACCCACTAAAAAAAGCAGCTAGGAGGCAAAATTCCTGGTCCCCAGCATGTCTCTTCTATTCTTGTTGGGGTACCCTGCCCATCAAAGATCTCTTTTGTCTCCCGGTGTTGCCTTATGATGTTAATCCCCACACTGGCCTCACCAGAAGACTCATTCGGGAAACCACGATGGACTTTTTTTTTTTTTTTTTTTTAAATACTCATCCAAGAACCCTCCAAGGAAAAAGGTCTCGACTCCTCCAGTTTTCACAAGGACTAGGCATGCGTCTTTAGGATCAGTTTGGGCTCAGCTGTGTGGTCATGACATATTACACAAACTGGAAGAGCTTTGCCGGAAACAATAGAAAGAGGGTTCAGCAGAAAGCAGTAAATCTCCCCGAGGTTGCCTTTTACAAGCTCAGGATAAAGGGCTGTGGAATCGAGAAGAGGAGATATGGAGCCTGGTCTGCCTCTGCCCGCTGGGCTGAGTGAGCCTGGGTAGGTCAGAGGAACTGTTTGGACTGCATTTTTTATCATTTTAAAAATAAAAGTGACTAGATCATCTCTTTCGGTTCTGTGAGTCAATGAATTATTTCTGTGAGTTCATAGAAATGCCAGGATGGACTCTGAACATCTCGTTTCCTGAAAATGACAGGGGTGCAGTCCCGGAGGTGTGGGCTGGCCTGTTTGGGGTTGTGGGAAGACAGCAACAGAGACAGGCGGTAGCTGGGAGGTTTGGGCCAGGGCTGCGGGGAGCGGGAGCGGTCTCCCGCCCTGCTCTCTGGAGGCTCTGCAGCTGGCCTGCTTATGCAAAGGCCTTGGCTCTTTTTCTTCTTAAAAGCTTTTCTGACTTGTACATTCCCCTGAGGAGCAGATTCATTGTTTTGCAGAGAATTTGTACCGTGTTTTCCTGAAAGGAAGAAAGGAGTTGGAATGGAAGGGCTTGAGGGGATTAGCAAGTGGGCTAGGCTTGGTTGCCAAAGAAATGAGTCTCTCCATGTGTGATAAACACACGCCTGCCATATTGCTGGCCTCAGATGTGTCCAGCAAAACCCTTCGCCCCACTTCCACAAGACCTAGAAGGGTGCTCTTGTTCACAGACCCGACACCAGCCTCCTCATCTGTCTCTGGAGCATGGGGGACTCCGTCCATCCCAGAACAAGTGGGGGCGAGTTAGGAGAAGCAGGAATGAGTCACGGTTGTAGGAAAAGGTTGTCTCAGGAACCGACACTGAGCAGGCTTCCTAGAAACATCCTGACAGGTCCCATAAAGCCCACGTTTGGTTCTAATTATAACATGCCCACATTTGAGCATTTTTGCAGTTTTCCCATGGAAACTGTAACACAAGGCTTCTGAGGAAGAGGATTTGACTCAGATGTGCTCTGTGTGTCTAAGAGTGGGAGCCAGTTGGACGTGTTTTTTAAATGAGTGGTTATTCCTGCTATTTTACAAAGGAGATGCCATCCTGGCGTGTCCATGCCTATTAACATATCTGTAAAACGGGGCTAGGCACATCATATAAAGGGCTAAAATAAGCTCCATATAATTAAAAGATAGTTTTTAAAGTCCAAGATGAAGAGCACGAACAAAATCTGAAAGCTTAGGATTCAGTTTTCCCCCAACTGGAGTCAGATGGCAAGCTAAAAGAACAAAATGAAATACCAAGAACTGACTTTAAAAGCAGTTTTGAAGAGTGCCGTGAACCACGGGAGGCTAGCTCTGTGGTCCTCTCCTTGTGGTGCTCTTCAACATGGCTGCTCTTACTGCAGAAGATACTGAGGCACCACAGGCATTCCGGAATAATCATATTGTAGTCAAGTGTGATTTTAGTATTGCTGTGTTAATTTATCTTATAATAGAGAATGTTGGGAGATTGCTAATTCTGGAGAGATTACTAACTTTTAATTCCATCCCAATTCATCACCAATTTAGAGAAATGAAAATTTTATTTTTGATCCGTTCTTTCCTACTTTTCGTTACTTAGATACCAGAGGTACAGTCAGAATCGGGTTGAGAGGGGATGCTCTTTTTCCAGTGTGAAATGTTGTGATGACTATAGGCATCGTGAGGGAAGAGGGATTTCCCAGGCTTCCCTGGGGATACAGCTGATAATCGTGTGTGTAGTGACTTAGAGCCACTTATGATGGGTTGTGTTTTTTTTTTTTTTCTTTTTAATTCTCTGTAAAAATCAGCATCTGTGACATGCAGCAAAGACGCCCTGGCTATCAGTTTTACAAGATTACCAAGTGGCCCCGAGCTCTGGAAACCTCAGCAGTTAATGAAAGTTGGCGTGGTGTGTAAACCCCACCACAGGAAGTGGAGCTGATCAAAAAACATGCTGGCCATGTTTTGAAATTTTCCAGAAGAATAGGAGATTATCTTGCTGTATAAATAAGAATGACCTCAGGTTTAGTAACATCTTAGGAAATGATTAAAGCAAGAGATGAGTACTTTCCTCAGACTTGATTTCTTCAGATACATCCTCGTGCTATTGTATGAAAGTACAGAAAATTTATCTTCATGATAAATAAAGTGATACTGATATATAATATTATTTCCCAGTTTAAGCTAATACACTCATTTTTATAATAAAATGTCATTTGCTGAAAACTGGGACTTGGCCTGAGGAGAGGACTCAATGGGTAAAGTGTTTGCTGTATAAGCATGTGCACTGGAGTTCAGATCCCCAGAACCCACATAAAAAGTGGGCAGGTGTGATGGTCTGTAGTCCCGGCACTCTGATGGCAAAATAGGGGATCCCTGAGGGAAGCTGTCTAATTAGTGAACTCTTGAATTCAGGTGAGAGACTCTGCCTCAACAAAAAAAGTGGAGTGCAATCAAGAAAGACACACTCAATCAACTTTGTATCTTTACATGCACATGTATGCAAGTATGCCCATATACATGTGAACACACGCACGTACACTTGGGTACACATACAATGAATGAATAAATAAAGAAATAAAAAAGGGGCAGGGGAGAAAAAAATCCAGGGCTAAATAAAGCAAGCAGCAATGTTTTAAGAAAGTACCCCAAATATATTGTATGACAGTTACTGATTAAGAACAGGACATGGGGAGCTGGAAAGATGGCTCAGTGGTTTAGAGCATTGACTATTCTTCCAGAGGACCCAGGTTCAATTCCCAGCACCCACACGGCAGCTCACAACTGTCTGGCACTCTCACACAGAAATATATGCAGGCAAAACACCAACGCACATAAAATAATAATTAAAAACAAGCAAACAAACAAAAAGAACTGGATATGGTAGTGTACCCTGTGTTTAGGAGGTGCAGGCAGGGGGATCAGAATGAAAAGGAGGACAATACTGAGGGAGAGGGAGGGAGGAGGGACAAAGAACTCTACGGAAAATTGAAAAATCCACAGGGAAGCATTATTTTATGCTTATTTAAAAATACTTATATAATGTGTGTGTGTGTGTGTGTGTGTGTGTGTGTGTGTGTGTGTGTGTGTGTGTGATACTTGGAGTGATAATGATTCCTCTGAGTGCTAAAGACTATCTAACAAGAGCCTCGTGCCAAGCATGGGAAACTGCCCTTCCAGTTGATGGTCAGGGTAGTCCAAGAGACTCTCAAAACAACATCAGCTGTTGCTGTTGTCTTTGGTTGCCTCCCAGAACTTGAAGGTATGACCAACCCTGTTGCTGAAGATACCACACACTTCAGACACAGAATTTGGAAAAATTGAGGTCGAACTGATGAGAAACTTCCTCCCTGAGCACTAGTATTGATAGTATCCAAAGGAGTGATACAAGCTGTGGAGGGAGAGAAACAATTAAAAGTCCTACCCAACTTCAAGCCTATGAACCACAACCATGACCAACACTGCAAACTGTCCTCAAGGGTGCAATAGTGGCACTTACATCTCAGGGACAACCAAGAGCCCTTATTTGGACTTAAGTCCTACTCAATAGTACAGGATTCACACCTAGTACTGTAAACTCAGCCAAGACACAGTGGACTGGGGAAGTCATGGGTCCTGGAGGAGAACCTACTACTACTTCCTAAACCAGTATAATTACCAACTGCATTCTAAATATCTATCCTTGCAGGCCCAGTAAGTGTAGCTCTTACCCCTCATCAAAGAAACGTCTTTTTTCAGTGGATGGAGATTATTACAGGAACTGGTCAAAATGCAGAGAACAGCTGACTATGGGTGTCTGTCCCTTAGCTACACAACACTGGCACTGAAGTTTAGGGAACATTTTAGGAGAAGGGGCAGAGTGATTTTAAGGGCTGGCAGATCAGCATGTCTGCAATGAAATTGTGCCTGGACATGACAGGAAATGACACCCATGAAATCTTAACCATATGATCACCTAAACAAGGCCTGCACAATGACAAGACTAGGTGACATTAGCAAGTGTAAGGGGGAAATATGACAAGACCCCACTCTTAGCTGAAGAGCTACAGGCAAGCTCAGAAAGAGAGAACTGGTTTCTCCAGTGATGAGGTCCCTGACAGGTTATCAAGTCCCAAGGAGTCAGTCCTAAATTTATATATGAACAACACTAACTGGACTCAGCATGTGTGTGTGTGCACGTGTGTGTGTGTGTGTGTGTGTGTGTGTGTGTGTGTGTGTGTGTGTATTTGTTTGTGTGTAACAATAATAATAACTAAGGAAGTGGTCATGAACTTAAGAGGGGGGACATGGGAGGAAAGGGTTGGGTGAAAATGGTGTAAATATAGTACTCAGGTATGAAATTATAAAAAAAAATAGTTTAGAAAACAAACAAACATGGTCAAGCTGTCATGATTGCAGCTGCAGCTGACTGCAGCCTGGATGGAGAGTTAGCCCGTCACCAGTGAGATAGAAGCTGGGGCAGATGGAGCACATTGTGAGCACATGGGCAGGAGCCCTAAACCCAGGCAGAGGACTCCAGGATGGCTTCTCCTAGGACACGATGCTTAGCTGCCATCCTTCACGGTAGTTTTTTGTTGTTGCTGCTGTTGTTTGTTTGTTTGTGTTTTTCTTATTTCCACATCCGTATTGGGATTTACAATCACTAGCTTGAACAATTGGATCTGCTCTTCTTTGCCTCTCATCTCTTTCCTTTTCCGTTGCTTCCCAGGTCAAATGTAGGGGTCAATCCCAGCAGCAAATAACCATAGGAAGCTTTGGACCAGGACACTGGTTGCCTTGGAACGAATTCCTTTTTGTTTGTTTGTTTGTTTCTATGTCTTGAGACAGGGCCTTGGGTATCCAGAATGGCCTCAAACTCATACCTGGGGATGACTTTGAAGCTCTGGTCCTCCTGTCTTCAGCTCCTGAGTGCTGGGATTTCGGGCATGCACCACCACACTGGGTTTATGGGATGTTGGGGATCAAACCTAGGACTTGATGCACACTAAGCAAGCAAGCTACCAATTGAGCTACATCCCACGCCCAGAATTTATTCTTTTATAGGAAGCTCCTCTTACGCTTGGAAACTGATCTATCACGGCTTTTTTGGGTAGGCAGATTTCTTGGCTACTGAACATTTAGCTGAACTGATTTTGCCTTGACCCACCCTGTATTTTCTCACAAAATTACATGAGCAGATTTTTGCTTCCTTGGTTAGCTCCTATCGCTCTTCTAACTCTGACCCTTAGGTTTTATTTTTCTTTTGGATGTGCTGAACCACATTTCATCAGATTCCTAGCCTCAAATACATTACTACCCTTTGGCTCACACATTGTCTCCATGCCTTCTTCTTTGGGCACTCATGGATTCACTATTTTAATTACAGATGAGAATCCTGAGGAAAAATCAGAGCTTAGTGTTAGATGCTCAAGAATAGAGTCCAAAGTAAGAAACAGAAATCTCACTGTTCCTCCTCAAGTAGAGAAAACTTTTAAGAGAGAAGTAACCTCAAGAACCCTGACCATCAACTGACAGTACACTTGAACACACAGCCTTTTCATGAGCAAGGGATGGTCTAGACTCTGGTAGCCAGTTTTAGTCAACAGCTCTGTGCATTGCTTTTCTTTTAAACGAAGTCGATAGTTGTACATGTACACACTGATGAAAATCAGAACACAAAGTTACCTAAAGTGACCCCATCAAGTTGTTTTTCCAGATGACCTGAGTACACTACCAGGCCAAACCTGCTTCCCTGAGGGTCATGGTGGATCCTTGTCCCATCATACCTCAATGGCCGGCACAAGAGGTTTGATTTGAAGATTTGTGAAAGGACCCCAGGGACAAAAGTAAATAGAAATTCAAGTTAGGAAACTGAATATTGGTATAGGAACACACACACACACACACACACACACACACACACACACACACACACCTCACACCTCTCACACTCTCTAGACTTTGAAATTGCTTTCTGCAAAGTCAAAAGTAAGAGAATGGTCCTTACTGCACAACCAGGTCCCACTCAGTCTTAAAGCTTTTCCTTGATGCAAATACCATACATTTCCTCAAATTTGAAATAGTAAGAATTTCTTCTATCCACCGATTGATTTTCTCAAAATACTAACCTGACAGATTGACTTCTTTGCTTACTTTTCAGTCAGCTTCCTCAGTCTGAGCCCTCCATACTGTCTCCATCCCTATCCAGCAGGAGTAGCTGTCATTTCATTCAAACTGACACCCACAAGGCAAAAAGAGATGCAATAACATAAAGTCTGTGTCCTCTCCAACACTACCATTCATGCAACATTTATGTATTCAAGAATGCATAAACATTTAAGAGGGACACATTTGAAATGGTGTCTGAGGCTGTTTCTAAATGAAAGCCACTAGGACAGTGTTTCTGAGACTCTCAGGGAAACCCTTATGCCAATGTGGAACCAATAATGCTTACTCATGGGACCAAGAGTGTTTATTCATGGGACCAAGAGTGCTTACTCATGGTACCAAGAGTGCTTACTCATGGGACCAAGAGTGCTTACTCATGACAAAGATTTGTGGACTTTATTCCAGATCTAGTGAGACAGAGTCAAACTGAGACAGTGTGTGTTTTAAAGGAGCTCTCTATATGATCTTCATCGTCTAGGCATCACTGCACCAAGAGTATGCTTAAATTAGGTAAGAAATGTAAAGTTATAGTCAAAGAAAATCCTATCTGGCTCAAAGGAAATCAGCCAAAGTTCTTATAACCATTTTATAAGAAGGAATTGGTGCCATGCTTAAAAAATTAAGTAGAAAAGGCAATCTTTGTGGTAGGAGGCAAAGCCATGGAGACTTGCAGTCTATGGTTTCCATGGAAAACACCACTGTGTAAAATTCCCTTCCTCCTCCACCTATGGAAGCAGAGAGCAAAAGTCCTGATCAGTAGACCACCCAGTAACAACCCAGCAAACCATTCACGAAAAGATAAACCTCACAAGAAAACTGATTCTCTACCCCCACACACCTCACCCCCAGCAGCCATCACGTGCCAGTATCTCCTCAGCTAGGAATGAGGCCTTGGGAGGCCCTCTCCTAGCCATGTACGCATGGGTGGCCCTACACCCATGTACATAGTGGCAGCACTAATGCACTCAGTGAGTTTTAAAAAGAGTGCTTCAAGTCGGTGGGAAAAACAGTAGGGGGAGATGGGAGGAGTCAGAAGGAAGGGAGTGGTGGTAGAGTAGATCAAAACATTACTTTCATGTATGAAATTTTCAAACAATAAATACAAAAGGAAAAAGATAAGCCACATGTCAAATAACATTGGTGCATATTGATGGCAGTGTCCATTAAATTAGTTAGAACAAACACGAGTGGATGAAACATTCCCAACTGTTTTGTGGCCTCTGCACAAATTTGAAAAATTAAGCGTTTTGACAGCATACTTGAATGAGATCATTATTTCGGAAGGATCAGCAGTCTTGCCTCAATGTTCTACTAAGCTCACAGTTAATGGTCTCTTCTCAATGGGTGGACTTCAGGACTCTGCTATTCCTTGAGGAGAGCTGATGACTTTGTGTGATAGCCAAAATAGAATCTCTTTTAAATGTTGAAAGACCAGCCACTAAGAATGAAGTCCTGACTAATATGTGCTATGGATAAACCTTGAAGACATTATACTGAGTAAAAGAAGCCAGGCACAAAAGGCCACATATTATGTATCCCATTAATATGAGATGCTCAGAATAAGCAAATCAATAGAAACAGAAAGTAGATTAGTGGTCGCCAGAGGCAGGAGGAGGGGAGCATGCAGAGCAATTGCTAATGGATGTGAGGTTTCTTTTTAGGGCTATGGGATATTCTAAAATTAGATAGTTGTGATTTTTGCACAACCTTGAAGAGATACTAAAACCAACTGAGCTCTACATTTTAAAACAGTGGCTTTTATTACATATGAACTAAATTGCACTAAAGCCGTCCTTGAAAAAATAATCTTAAAAATTGTAGACACCTGTGGAAAAATTTTGGTTCCTTAGTATGCTGAGATAGGGAAGTTAAAATTGAATTCAAGCTGGGCACAGTGGCTCATTCTTTCAATCCCAATACTCAGGAGGCAGAGGCAAGAAGATCTCTATGGATTTGAGGATAGCCTAGTCTACAGAGTGAGTTCCAGGACAGCTAGGGTTATGTAGAGAGATCCTGTCTCAAACAAACAAACATACAAACAAACAAATAAATAGAATTCATCAGTAATCAAATTATGAGGCCAATGAAGAACTGAGATTTTATGTCAATCTAGCCTTTTGTTTCAATCTTACCATGTGCCATATCTCTTTGGTTATAACTAAAAAGTACAATGGGAAATGAACATTTTTGTAAGAGTCTGTTTTCACACACAATACAAAATCTAAGCATGCACTGATACTAAGCAAGTTTGGGCCTTGCTTGAGACGGATTACCACTCACAGTGGCAGTTAAGGTGAATTTGGAATCAGTGGGAAGGGTTACCACCAGCATTCACTCCTTAAAAAGTCGTTTCAGAAGACACGGCTTGTTCCAACTAATTGTTGAGTCATTAAAAAGAGATTATTTTCAAAGGGTCTACTGAATGAGGAAAATCTGCTTATCAATACACTGTAGAGCCTTATGGTTTAAGTGTGATTGTTTGAATCGCAGTAGCTGGATGTGAGCTTAGGGAAGAGTCAGGAGAGTATCTGGTAAAACCAAGTCATGAAGTCCCAGCACGCTACTCAATCCACGGTGCTTGTAGTCTGAATGGATGCTTCCACTTAGTAGTGCTTTTCAGGCACTTGTCCTTGTGAAGGTGTGAAAGAAGCACACACACACACACACACCATCATGTCATCCACATTGCTCTTCCATGGAGTTTTTAGGACTCACTCTGAAGTACATCCATGGATGCTTCACTCCGTTTGGAGAGTACCATGCCTATGTGAAGAGCAGACTTTAGCCTATGCTGAAGTTTGTTTTCATCCACTCATGCTACTGTCCATGAATCTAAATGTGACAAGATTATAACCTTCGTTGTGTGATGGGATGCTGGGGGTTGAGTCTAGGGTTTCACACATGCTATGCAAGTGTTTTACCCCTGTGCTATATCCCCAGCCTTCTTCTCACTTTTTATTTTGAGAGCAGGTCTCACAAAGTTGCCCAAGCTGACTTTGAATTTTTGGTCCTCCTGCCTCAGCTTCTCCATTGCTGGAATTACAGTCTTAAACCTCCATGCTTGTCTTTTAAAAAATCCAGTAAACACACATACATATCTTAGACAATATACACTTACCCTAATACCAACTGTTCAGTTTCAAGATTGAGCTTTAATTATCAGGACTATTTGGGATATGACAATTACTTAGAAGTGGGACTGTATGAGATTTCAAAATATTCATTTGACTACCACTTCCTGCTACTCTAGGAAGCCTCCTTCATCATGTGGCCTCCAAAGTTTGTTGTTACACTTTAGTGAACATCTCTACAAATAAACATGTAGTAGAATAGGAGAATTTTTCCAAACATGACTGTTCTAACCATTCAGGACACACCCAACTTCACTCACTGCGTGGATCGAGAGAATGTGGGTAAGCTCTGAGGTTTCCTCTAAATTCTTCATGAAGAAGCCTCAGTGTTTTTTTTATGTTGACCACGAGAGATATATTTAGTCATCCAGAAGGGGAGTTGCTCTGCCAGGGAAATTATCCCAAAGGACACGAAGCAAGCCATTCCTTGGCAGACCTGGGGGCTGGGTGGATGGGCCTTGTTTCAAAACAGCTTACTGACTCTGCCACCAAGTCCCATGTCCTTGTGTTTTCCTGGGGAGAATCTTCCAAGGAGGCAACATGAGAGCTGACAGACTCAACGAAAGGAGTGCTCTGCCATCTGGCTTGCTCAGAAGCAGGATTGCTCTTTTTATCAGAACTACTTTCAGATTTTTTGCAAGGAGAGGATATGGCCATTTTGAACACCAACTCAGTATTTATTCTCTACTTAATTTTTTTATTCAAATTTTCCTAATATGAACACTAGGAAACTTGATTTTTTTTTTCCTACTGGAGGAAAGAATTAAGACTTAGTAAAATCCACTGTCTAGCATCCAGGGTGAAAGGGCAGATGTATGCCCATGGAATTCCTTTCTATTTCTAAAGCTTTAAGAATAACGAAACTAAATGCCCAAGTCTGTCCTTGCTTTAAAAGAACTTTAAATTCAGGTGGAAATAAGAGTCATTTATTTATTTAGTTAGGTCTGTTAAAGTGATACTATTGCATTTAGTTTATTATTTGATCCAAAGCCCTTGTGTGCTTCCCACCTCTAACCATAGTTACGGTAGGTGAAGGAGGCTTTGGGACTTAGCCAGTATTAGACTGTAATTTTATCTGTTACAGAAACACACACACACACACACACACACACACACACACACACACACACACACACTCACGTACATGCACACGCACACGCACACACAGACAGTAATACAGAACATCCCCTAAGAACGATTTGCCTGTAGGATTCTATTGGGGACTGAAAGATGGTAGTGTTGATGTGGAATGCTGGGTATTTATTTTCACTTATTGTCTATTTCCCAACTAAGTTTTCTATAGATGTTCGTTCTTACCTTGAGTTAAACAGAAGGTTAGCTTTCTTTCCACTTTTCCCTGATTAAAATAAATGCTCATAGTCACCTCTTTGATGGAAATGAACTAGTGTCCTGGGAAGGACGTCTTGAGAGTTATTCAAAACAGTGCTTTTGAATAACCAGGGAGACAAATTTGAGGCACCAGTGATCAGCTGCTATTTCACATACCATTGTTTCCCCTCTTCCACATAAAGGATGAAATTCAAAGTCAGAAAGCAGAAAGGTGTGTTGAATTCAGAGGAAAAACTGTTAGTATAGAGTTCTGAGACCTGGGCTGGAGAGAGGCATAGCAGTTAAGAACACTTGTGTCTCTTCCAGATGCCCGGGCTAAGTTCCCAGCACCCACTAGATAGTTCACGACCGTCTGTAGCTCCAGTTCCAGGGGAATCTGTTTCTTTATGCTGATCCCCATGAGCACTGCATGCACATGGTGCACAACCACACATGGTGGCAACACACTCATACACATAAAAGAAATACTTTTTAAATGTGTTAAGAGTTGACCCTTGTTTCTTTCTTCTGTCTTCTTGGACAGTATTACTCTGTGCCTGGTACACCAGCAGGGTGGGCACCTTTCAGGAGATGACCTCGGTGCTTGAGCACATGCATTAAATTCTGCTGCTTCCTTTGAGAGAGAGGATAATTGGAACGTACCCTGAATGGAAATCTACAGAGAGTGATGAGATCTGGGATTCCAGGGACAAATGAAAGAAAAACAGACCACATGCTAATCTGCTATTTCTGGATCAATTTCAAGTATTGGCTTTAAATATATATCCTTTGCCTAAATATAAGGTGAACATTTTGTCTCAAAAATTATTTCCCAGAAAAAAAGGAAGTCACCTTTTAGATCCATCCTTATAATGTCATGTACTCGTGAAATACCTGAATTTAGAACAAGAAAACAACAAAATTACTGTCAGTAGAAGATGTATGGGGTGAAAGGATCTAAGTTAGAGTCTGTTTGGGGTGTTTGTGGAGGTCATCTGCCAGAAATGACTCAGGAAAACAGAAGGAAGAATAGTGTGTCACCGACAGAGTAGTTCAGATTTTAGCTCTGAAAGGCGAGTGTGAGATATTTTTAAAAATAAGCCTTTTAGACGTCACCTAAGAATGCAATTCAGTAAGTGGCACATTATGGAGATTACAAATATAGACCTACAGGAAATGAAAAAATGAACAAATGTGATCCAAATGGATGACTATGACTTGGGGTGACATTTCCAGTGCCAGTGTTGTTCATGGACATTCACTCTCTGTCTTAGAAGGACATGGCAATGACGGGCTGGAATCCTGCTGCGGGAGGTGTATGGTGACCGTTGAGGACAAAGATAGCTTTAGAAAGTGAAGATGGAAAAATACAGTGTTTTAAAAGTCAACACATAATTGTGTTAGATAACGATAATTATTATAAATATTGCTGTGCAGTGCTGGGAATGTAACGTAAGGTTTTGCAAGCATCCTACCACCGAGCCATGCCCCGACTTTCAACGTATTCCTTCATGATGTAAATATAATTTTGACTATGTATGCATAACCTAGTTGCCAACTAAGTATTTCAAGCAGATATTTGGCTTGTGCTTTATTGTCCCTTAAAAAAGTGCTTCTTGATGGTCTGTGGGGCAGATAGATTGTTTGCAAGGCTATATATCCTTAAGTGACCATGGTGTCAGGGAGATACCTTTTTTGTTTTACAGGTGAAATAACTAAAATGTTATTAACTCAGGGTCTCGTAGTTGGTCGGCAAGGGGATTCCAAATGGAACTTGTGCTTTCCTTATATAACTTGGTAGGATCCTTCCCTCAGAAAACTCTCAGACCCTGACAAATGAATAAGAGAAGTTAAAATGGGTGCTTTTGAGTTCTCACTTTGAGGGAGAATTTTTTACATGTGAGAAACTGCTGCTTATGTATACACACACACACACACACACACACACACACACACACACACATACACACACACACACACACACACACACACACACACACACACACACATGTGCTCACAAACACATGCAAGGAGGAGTTCTAGAAAAGACCTATTTATATTGTATATAATTTATTTTCAAGTATGTACATGCCAATACTGGTAAAGATTCATGAACATATTTTCCTTGAATTCAGGAGCTTCTCTCTGCTTGGTTCTGGGTGCAGTAGTTAGGGTACATTTGCTATGTTATTCCAATAATCCATGCTCAAAGGTTACTGCATCTGTTTTGTATATTTTGATCATAATATCAGAATCCTTTAAATTACGTCTTGACTTGAGACTGGGTTTGGTGGTGAAATCCTATTCAGGCCTATTTCTTTTGTTTGGAATTTGTTGATACTTTTCTAAGATAGACACTGATTCTGAGGATGGGGAAGTTACACCAGATGTGAGGTTTTCTGAATTAGATCATTGTAGGCTCCAAGATAATCCACCTCAAGAAATACAGCTAAATATCAGAAGATGGTAGGCAGTCTTTTGAAAAGAGAACTGAACTCTTTAGCAATCTTCATTGCCAGAGGGTCCAAGTGGAAGAAATTAATTTAAGCCGTCCTTTAATTTATATAAATAGTCAAGAAATGGCAATTGACTCTGTTTATAGCTCGGTTTAAATCTACTAAGATATGTAAACTTTGTACAACAAAAGTACATCTGCTTCCTGGATGTATAGTCAGTGTCTTCCTGATTTCAAACCCAGACAAGGTTTGCTCCCTGGATTATAGTCAAGCATGGTCAAAAGTAGATTTCTGGAAAGCTTAGGGTCATGGGCAGCTCAGTTAAGTTCAAGGAAGTGGAAATTACTTACCTTGTAATAACCCACTAAATGAATTCTCCAGTTACGGAGGCCTGTGTGATGCGATTCTTCACTAAAGCTAAAGATTGCTGTGTGATACTGATGGGAGGAGGCCTTCGTTTTGCCTTCAGATAAAAGTACAGATGCTTAGGATGCTGCTTGGATATGAGCCCCTTCTGGAGGACTTCTGAGCACAGTGGTCATTACATTTGACAACAAATGGAGCAACTGTTTATCTCGATGCTCTGCAATATCTCAACATCACTGTCATTTTAGAAACCTGGATGTAAAATACAGATGGAACACTGTCTTAGTTAGGGTTACTATAGGTGTGATGAAACATCATGTTCAAAGCAAGTTGTAGAGGAAAGGGTTTATTTGGCTTATAATTCCACATCACTGTTCATCACTGAAGGAAGCTAGGACAGGAACTCAAACAGGCCGGGGACCTGGAGGCAGGAGCTGATGCAGAGGCCATGGAGGTGTGCTGCTTACTGGCTTGATGCTCATGACTTGCTCAGCCTGCTTTCCTATAGCACCCAGGACCCCTAGCCCAGGGATGGCACCTCTCACAATGGGCTGGGCCCTCCCCTATTGATAACTAATTAAGAAAAAGTCCTATAGGCTTGCCTGTAGCCTAATCTTCTAGAGGCATTTTCTCAATTGGGGCTTCTTCCTCTCTGATAACTCCAGCTTGTGTCAAGTTAACATAAAACTAGCCAGCACAAAAACCAAAAGCAGGAACTCTCACAGAGAAAAGATAAACCTGGGTCAAGTTCACCGAACCTAACATTGTGTATTTCAGCCACAGAACCTTCCAGATACAATTCATCTTTTCCTTCTAAAGTCTCTCTCAGTGGATTAATTAGTTGTTAATTAGTAAATTACTATAATTTTTTAAAAACTAACTAATGTGAATGGAGAGCTTGCTTTAGAGGGACTCAGTCAGTCACTTAATTTCATTTAAAATCTCTCTTTAAAACTTTATATTATATATACTTTTGTTTTTATAAATATATAATTGTTACACCGTTACTGTGTGTATACTTGTGTATAACATGGGGGCATGTGTAGATCAGAGGACAATTTTGTGAATTCACTTTTCTCCTTGTATCTTTACTTGGGTTCTGAGGATCAAACTCAGGATGTCAAGCTTGTATGGCAAGTGCCTTTACCCATTGAACCATCTTTGGGTCCCTGTTTCGTTGGTTTTGAGACAATCTCTTGTATCCCAGGCTGATCTCAGATTCACTCACTATATATGCAAGGATGACATTTAACTCCTTATCCTTCTGCCCTTTCCTTCTGGGAGCTGGGATTACAGGCCTGTGCTACCACACCTGGGTTTTTTTTTTTCCTGTGATGCTAAGGATTGGACCAGTGTGTGTGTGTGTGTGTGTGTGTGTGTGTGTGTGTGTGTGTGTGTGTGTACACGTGCTATTTCCAGACTAGAAACAGATGGGTTATTCTATAGAAGAATCTGACTGGCCTAACAAGAAAGACCTATTGGTTCTGACATTTGTTATAGCCAGCAAATATTTCTTTTTTTTTTATTATGAAGTCCAATAGTATATTTCTTTTTTTTTTTATTTTACAATACAATTCGGTTCTACATATCAGTCACGGATTCCTTTGTTTTCCCCCCTTCCGCCCCTCTCCCCATCCCCCCAGCCCACCCCTCATTCCCATGTCCTCCAGGGCAAAGCCTCCCCTGAGGACTGAGATCAACCTGGTAGACTCAGTCCAGGCAGGTCCAGTCCCCTCCTCCCAGGTCGAGCCAAGTGACCCTGCATAAGCCCCAGGTTTCAAACAGCCAACTCATGCAATGAGCACAGGACCCGGTCCCACTGCCTGGATGCCTCCCAAACAGATCAAGCCAATCAACTGTCTCACCCATTCAGAAGGCCTGATCCAGTTGGGGGTCCCTCAGCCATTGGTTCATAGTTCATGTGTTTCCATTCGTTTGGCTATTTGTCCCTGTGCTTTATCCAACCTTAGTTTCAACAATTCTTGCTCATATAAACATTCCTCTTTCTCGCTAATTAGACTCCTGGAGCTCCACCCGGGGCCTAGCTGTGGATCATTTTTTATCATAGAATAAAAGCCACCAGTTAGCAAAGCCTACTCAGACATATGAATTACCCAGAATGCTTTTGATTGGCTCTTAAATGTAGATGGACTTTTCTGTCCCACCAACCAATTCCCAAATAACCACACAGAGACTTATTATTAATTATAAATACTTGGCTGATAGTTTAGACTTGTTACTAACTAGCTCTTACAACTTAAATTAACCCATATTTTTTTTCTTATAAAAGAAACATTTAATTGGGGTGGCTCGATTATAGTTTCAGAGGTTTAGTTCATTATCATTATTCCAGGGAGTGATGCTGGAGGAATAGCTGACATCTTACAGGCATCAGGAGTCAACTGACATCCTGGGCAGTATCCTGAGCATTGGAAATCTCAAAGCCCTCTGTCACAGTGACACATTTCCTTCAACAAGGTCACATCTCCTAATAGTGCCATTCCCTATGAGATTATGGGGGCCAATTACATTTAAACTACCACAGTCCATTCCCTACCATAAGCTTGTAGCAGTATCATAATGCAAAATGTGTTTAATCCAACTTCAAAACTCTGCATAGTCTATCACAGTATTAACAATGTTTAAAAGTCCAAAGGTCAAAGTCTCTTCTGAGATTCATGCGATCTCTTAACTATAATCCCCTATAAAATCAAAATAAAAAACAGGATATACATTATCATTCCAAAATGTAGGGAAGGGAGTGTAGTGAGGAAATACTGGACCAAAGCAAGACCAAAAACCAGTTGGGAAATACTGGACCAAAGCAAGACTGAAAACCAGCTGGGTAAACTCCAAACTCTGCATCTCCATGTCTGATGTCAAAATGCTCTCCACATCTTCAAGGCTGTTCAGCTTTAGTGACTCTAACACACTTCCTTCTCTTGGGTTGTTTCCACTCTCTGTTAGCACCTCTCCTCAGCAAGTATCCCACCACTCTGGCATCTCTAATATCTTGGGTTCTCCAAGGCAATCCAGGCTTCAGCTTCACACAATGGCCTCTCTACTAGGGCTCCATTCAAGGACACCCCTGACACATGCAGGCCTCAGTGACTTTATACCATAATTCCTTTCTTCTACCTTTAACTCTGAGCCAGAACCACATGGCCGAAGCTGCCCAGTTCTACTGCTTGCTAGGGCAGAAACAGCCCCCTTATTGAATTACATCTTCACCAGCTTTCTCTTTTCCTTCACTGTCTAAGATTGGCCGCAAACTCAGAGATCTATCATCCTCTGCTTTCCCAGTGCCGGGATTAAAGATTTGCCCACCACACCCAGAGTCACAGAATTTAACTCATTCTACTTTCTAGTACTCTTTTTTTTCCCCTCAAAATTTTCATTTTGTAATTTACCTTGCTCAGCTTACTCCTTTTCATTATAAATCTTCATTAGAGTTACCACTAAAAACCACACAATAGGGTCTATACTAGGCTGTTTTGAGATTTCCTCTGCCAACAGAATTAATCCAAAATTTAGCCTTAGGAAGATTCTTTGGACAAGGGCAAAAGGCAGCCACTTTCTTCACCGAAATATCACAAGAACAATCAATAGGCAACATACTAATATTCTTCTCCTCTGAAACCTCTTGAGTGAGTCCCCCATAGTTCAAACAACTCTTAGCACCACTGTCTTCCATGCTCCTACTAGTATAGCCTATTAAGCAGTGCTCAAAGCATTCCACTGTTTTCCAAACCCAAAGTACCAAAGTTCAAATTCCTCCAAACAAACACATGATCAGGCATATACCCCATACCCTATCATAGCAATACCCCAGTTCCTAATACCAGCTTCTGTCTTAGTTAGGGTTTTTTATTGCTGTGAAGAGACACCATGACCACAGCAACTCTTATTAGGGAAACATTTAATTGGAGTGGTTTGCTTACAGTTTCAGAGGTGGTGGGGAGTGGTGCTGGAAGAATAGCTAAGAGTCCTACATCTAGCAGGCAACAGGAAGTTGATCTAACCCATATTTTTTTTTTAATCTATCCTTTGTTAAATGGTGGTACCTTCTTTCAGCAAGTTCATATTGCTTCTCTCCACGTCTCCTTGGGACCCCAACTCCCCTTTCCTTCTTCCCTGTGTCCTCTTAGTCTGATTCTCCTGCCTAAATTTATCCTGCCTAACCATAGGCCAGTCACCTTCTTTATTAAGCCAATCACAGTGACATATATTCATACAGTATAAAGGAATATTCCACATTTTCCCATTTTTGTCTAAATAAAAAAGAAAGGTTTTAACTTTAACATAGTAAAATTACATACAACAAAACAATTATCAAGTAAGAATTACAGTTACAATATCTAGTATATTTGTGTATGGCAAATTTAGCGAAAATATTCTATTATTTATCTTATCTTTATGAGTCTAAAGTTTTATACCTAATTTATCTTTTATCATAACTAAGTAAAATTTTAAATCTGATTATTTAGCCTTTAACTCCATCAAAGATCCCAGAAGGGTGTAATGTTACCTAATGACAAGGACATTTGGCTGCCTGGATGGTCACCCAAAGTTCTGTAATGTTGGGGCATCCATCTTTGGTCTACAGACCTAGAATATCTGACAGACATTTTGGAGAAATGGGGAATCTGGAAGGACTGTCCTACTTTGTTTTGGCAAAGTTGGAAGGTTGTGCTTTTTTTAGCATCCTGCTTGTCCAATTTGGACAGTATACTGTCAGCAATTGAGGCAAGGGCAATATTTTTGCCCAAATGGCTAGTTTTGCCATAAAGAAAGCACACTCCATACAGAGGTTCTTTGATGCCCATTATCTTCTCTGAAGTAAATTGGTGCTGCCAGGAGCAGACATGTCTCACTATGAAGAAAAGTCTTATGTTATTAAAGCATTTTAAATGCCATATTCTGTAGGTCTTTGAAGTATTTGAAGACCATCTATCTGTCTAAATATATCTATTTAACCTTGAAAACATACCTAATATGACTACAAGTTTGATTATTATAAATGACTAACTACTAACCTGTATTTCTTAATCATACACTACATTTTTAAATGAGTTATATAAACCCCAATAAGAGTAGAAAACAAATACATATAGTATAGCAAAAGTAACTTTAAATTTGTGTCCATAAACCAAAATCCATACCAATGTAAAACATTTAAGACTAGCAGTTGCTTTTTTTTTTTTTTTTTTTTTTCGAGACAGGGTTTCTCTGTGTAGCTTTGCGCCTTTCCTGGAACTCGCTTTGGAGACCTGGCTGGCCTCGAACTCACAGAGATCCGCCTGGCTCTGCCTCCCGAGTGCTGGGATTAAAGGCATGCGCCACCACCGCCCGGCGCTTTTTTAGTTTAAAAGTAGATTCAATAATCTACCCTTTTATCCTATCATTTCTGTATCTCCCCTTTTTCTTTTCAGAACAAGATCATTGAATCTAATCTCCTTTGTTCAGCTTTTTTCTTGACCATATCAATAACAACTTGTAGCCAACCCACCTTAAATGATAACAAAATCCATAATCCATTGAATAACTAAAACCCACCCATACCCATTTCTTGGGAATGTAGGCATCATACTCTAGATTACTTCCTGTTGTTGTGGGTGCTGGTATCTTTGGGGGAACCTTGAGAAAATCAGGATAATTGTTAAGTCTTGATTGGAGTAGTTTATGAGATTGGACCATCTCAGCCAGCAGCCTAGAAACTGTTTTGGATGCAGAACTCTGAGGAGATTGCAACAGAGGCATTTTGAGATGCTGGATTACCTGGGCTATCCATTTTCATTGGTGTCTGGTCTCCTTGTTCTGAAAAATACATAAATATTTAAAGATAACATGCATGTCTGTATTAATACAAGTATAGACTGTGTGTCATACACAAGTTAGACAAAGATTTTTTTGTTGTGTATTTGAGCAGGTAAAATATATGTTATATGTTTTGTAGTTCTTTTAAGGTTTATTTCTTTATGTCTATAGCCAGGATTTTCAGGGGATCTTCTCTGATCCAACCTGATCCATATCAACTGGGAATGAATCCATAGCCTTTCATTTTCTGTGGAAATAAAAGCATAACCTCTTCCCCAAAGTAATATATCTTTTGACTTCCATTTTGAAGTAAAGACATTTTAAAAATATATAGTTTTGTTTAATCCAGCAGTTTCCATAATCCAATGAATCTTAGCAGCTGTCGTTCCTTCTTCAGCAATCAGAAAACTCAGACAACACCATAACATACAGGATCCAGACTCCCCATGTATTTTCCATGTTTGGGTGACTTTTTTCCTTTATATTACTTTATTCTTTCTTTAAAATCTTTACTTTATTAATTTTAAACCATTTTTCTATGACTGTCTATACCATTTCTCTTATCTCTCCCAAGCCTATGTACATTTTAGAACACACTGTGACCCACTTAGAGTTTTTTTCTGTCTGAATCTGTCTTTACTGTGTATCTATAATCTTTTCTGTCTGCATGAGCAAAACTTAAACCTGTCTTGTGGCTTAGTTTATGGCATGCTGGCGGGGCTCACTCTGGCAGTGCTTGTGCTGATGGCTCAAGCTCGCAGGCAGCAGCTGGGAGATGCATCTCTGTACCATGGCTGTCATGAGAGACATGAAGGAAGCTGTGCTTGGCTTCGTTTTCATATGTTTGGAACCTTTTTAAAGCTTTCTTAGGTCTTATGTGTATGTAGGTGCCCCATGTTGGGTGCCATTTGTTGGCAAATTTTTCTGTCCCACTAGCCCGTTACCAAATAACCACACAGAGACTTATTATTAATTATAAATGCTCAGTCAATAGCTTAGACTTGTTACTAACTAGCTCTTACAACTTAAATTAACCCATATTTTTTTATCTAACGCCTGCTACATGGCAGTACCTTCTTTCAACATGGCACACTCATCTTCCTTCTCTCCACATCTCCTTGCAACCCCAAGACTCCTCCCCTTCTTCTTCCCAGCATCTTCTTAGTCTGATTTTCCCACCTAGCTTATCCTGCCTAGCTATAGGCCAGTCAGTTTCTTTATTAAGCCAATCACAGTGGCATAAATTCATACAGTATAAAGGAATATTCCACACTTAGGTGCCTTGTTTAAATAAAGTGGGAGTGGAAGATCTCAAGATCCTTCTAATGTGGAATGAGAGGCTAAAATCAATACATTAGATAATGTCTGTCTTACTATGACCAAAATATAACATAAGAGATGAAGGGTTCACTTTGGCTCATAGTTTCAGGAAGTATGGCCCATCATGGCAAGGAAGGCGTGGCAGAGTTCACGGTGCTGAGAACATGTGTTAGAGACTTCTCATACCATGGTGGACCAGGAAGTTGAAAGGAAGCCTGCATGGGAGTGGGGGTGGGGGGAGGGGGGAGGGGGGTTGGATATTACTTTCAGATGTCCACCCCTAATGATGTACTTCTACCAGCTAGTCCCTACCTCCTAAAGGTCCCCTATCCACCAAATAGTGACACCAGTCAGAGAACAAGTTTTCAAAACACAAGTCAGCAGGGATCATTCTAGATCCATGACACCAAGCAAAGATCTATAAACAAACAACAGCAACAACAAAAAACAAAAAGAGAAGAAAAGAAACCAAAAGGGCAGCAATGCAAATAGAAAATTCAGGAGGAAAATGCTCAGAAAAGCCACAGAACTTCTCGGCCGGGCGGTGGTGGCGCACGCCTTTAATCCCAGCACTCGGGAGGCAGAGCCAGGCGGATCTCTGTGAGTTCGAGGCCAGCCTGGGCTACCAAGTGAGTTCCAGGAAAAGGCACAAAGCTACACAGAGAAACCCTGTCTCGAAAAACCAAAAAAAAAAAAAAAAAAAAAAAAAAAAAAAAAAGCCACAGAACAACTGTGTTACAAACCACTCTGAGAACAAACATTTAAAGAAGAAAAAAAAAAAGTATTCAAGGATAAAGTTGGAGAATCTTCCTGAGAAAGATGCAAAAACTGAAAAGAAAACAAAACAAAAGGATTATCTAGGAGATCCAACCTCAACCAAAACAAGTTTCCAAAGAAGAGAGTAGAGAAAAATAGAAGAAAGATTTGATGGTTAATATTGATTGTCAACTCAACAGGATCTAGAGTCACCCAGGAGACAAACCTCTCTTCTTATCTATAAGCAATTTCTAGGTGAGGTTAATTGAGGAGAGGGAGACCTACCTTAACTAGGCAACGCGGTTCGTACACTGGGGCTGGGGACTGAATACAGAGGAGAAAAGAAGCTGAGCACCAGCCTTCATCTCTCTCCGCTTGACTGATCTAAGGGTGGAGGAGGGAATGTATTTATGCACTATTTGATGTGTTTGGTTAATAGACAGCTGGGAAGGAGCTAATGATAGGAACACAGAAAAGCATAACAGTGTTCATTATTAGCTAGTAGAAATAAAAGTTGTACAAAAAGGGGAGTGAAAGTGAGATTATGTTTTGCCTGTGAGTGATATTCACATGATCATGTTAACTAAATACTGAAGGTTAATTGAATAAGAAGTCAATATTGGAAGAATGGTGTGTGTGTGTGTGTGTGTGTGTGTGTGTGTGTGTGTGTGTGTGTGTGTATTTGTGCAGGTATTGGGTGTGCACATGTCTGGCAAGAGGTTGATGTAAGACATTTCACCTCTGTCTTCTTTAATAAGAGTGCAGCAGGTCAAATATATAGGAGAAAAATCTAAGAAGTAACAGCTAAGATAATTCTCTAGAAATACGAATTAAGAAGTAGAATAAACAGTTGAAGAGCAGAAAGTGATTGCCTCTGAGCAGTGGAAGACTGCTTGTTTTGCTTTGTAGTAAGCCGTTAGGTGCTCTTTGAATTCCCAGATGGCTTGATTCATACCTGTGCTGGGTACTGATTTGTCACCTTGACACAAGCTAGTCATCTGGGAAGAGGAACCACGATTGAGAAAATGCCTCCATCAGATTGGCCTATGTGCAAATGTATAGGGCATTTTCTTGATTGATGATTGATGTGGGAGGGCCCAGATCATTATGGGTGGGGCCACCTGGGCAGTTGGTCCTGGATGGTATAAGAAAGCAGGCTGAGCGAGCCATGTTGAGCAAGCAGAGTTCCTCCACAATCCCTGCTTCTGTTCCTGCCTCCAGGTTCCTGCTTAGACTCCTGTCCTTGCTTCCCATAATGATGGACTGTAACCTGCAGGCCAAATAAACCCTTTCCTCCCCAAGTCACTTTTGGTCATAGTCTACCACAACAATAGAAAGCAAGCCAGGGCAATATATATACATTTTTAAAAAATGAAATTTAAATTTTTAGTTAAAAAACAAAAAATGAAACCAAGTGACAATATAGAGCATGCACACACACACACACACACACACACACACACACACACACACACACACAGAAAGAGAGAGAGAGAGAGAGAGAGAGACAGACAGACAGACAGACAGACAGACAGACAGACACGATATAATGGAATAGCAAGGCAGCCAGAGCTCAGTCCTGACCGGACGCCTGGAGGCAAAAAGATACATTTCCTCTATTCCTAGTGTCTATGGGCAAAGTCAGATTCAAGAGTCTGCTCTAGCTCTGTCATGTCTTGGAAAGTGGGACCCATCACTGCTGCAAACTGTCACATAGGAAAAGCTGAGCAGGAATGAGAGATCATGCTGAAGGGCACACTCATTTTCACAATCAAACCTTGGCTGTGGTAGGGTTGCCTGAGGTGTCTTCTCCAGGGAATGGGACATTCATGCTGCTTAGAATCTGACTCGGTGTGGTGGGCATGTGGCAAAAACGCAAATGATAACGGCGGCAGCAGTCCAACTGTTTTGAACCACCCAGGGCGCGTGATCTCTGACTCAGACTCTGCCAGGCTTCAAAAGCACCCCTCAACGGAATCAGCTGCTGAGACAGTTCCCATTTTCTTTCTTTTCTTCTCCTTTTTTAAAATTGAAAATAATATACTCTGATCACTGTTCTCCTCCCTCGTCTCCTCCCAGTTTCCATTTTCTTCACACTGTTAAAATTCTGTCCTGTTTTGGCTCTGAAAGATGACACCAAAGGGTACCATGCAGGTCAGGTCCTGAGATGGGATTGCAGTATGAATGGCACATCCACATCAAAAGCTCATTCATTTTATATTTAAACTTTCGTGATATTTTTCACAACTGAAATTCTTTCCTTAAGTGATTCTGGGACTAGGTGTTTGTGCATATTATATATATATATTAAATAAAATGTTTATATGAGGAATGATAGCTATCCAGAGAAAGGAGAGACAGAGAGGGAAAGAGAGAGAGATTCGAATTGGCAATTAATTTTTATTTTTCTGTGTTTAATACTGGTGGCCTATCATTTAAATAATACAATCTAAATAATAGAAACTAAGGAGATGGTTCAGTCGGTAAAATGCTTACCATCCAAATGTGAGAATCCTAGTTTGACCCCCCACCACCCATTTTAAAAGTCAGTCATGGAACTGCATGCTTGTGATCTATGTACTAGGGAGGTGGAGACGTACTCATCCCTGAAGTTTACTGGTTGCCAGCCTTGCTTAATCATCAAGACTAGACCCAGATGCCAGTGGGTGATTGTCCGAAATATAAAATTGACTGCTCCTATGGAACAACAACTGAGGCTGCCCTAAGGCCTCCACATGCGTGAACACCTTCACACACATGTGTACCTGCATATGCGCGAACATAGACAGCCTGCATACACCACATGTGCATAGAACATAATCTACTCCTCTAAGGAAAATCATCCAGCCTGTGGCACAGGGCTTGTTTGCATAGAATTATTAAGACATTGCAATTTGGATAATAAATCAAAGTCAAGTCAGAGACTCTGACTTCAGGTCAGAAACTGGAAACAGGAAAGCCTCTTGTTCTTCCTGTACTTAAGGATGGATGACAGTTATTCAATATTCCTGATATCTCACTGTGATTATGCAAGATCAATGGTTAGCTATAAAATACTTTGAAACATGGGGAAATTATAACTGAGTGAAAAATATACTCTTGTGAACAAATTTCTGAAGCTCCCTCCCTCCCCTGTCCCTCTTTCCTCCCTCCCTCCTTCCCTCCCCTGCCTCCCTCTTCAGGGTTTCACGCTGTAGCCCAAATCCCCAGCAATCCTGTCTCTGTCACCTGATACACAAGTGTTGGGATTATCCCCCAAGGGACCACACCTGCTTCTCTTTTTTGTTTTCCCCTTGTACATTTGATTGAGCTCAGGAAAGAAGGGGGACATTTACTTACTGCTCAGGTACATGCCGAGCATTTACGCTTGATGTGCTGTGCACACAACATTGAACATATAAGCAAAACCTACTTTTTCTTAATAGCTGAGTACTTCTTTGAGTGAGAGGCCTAAGTTGCTTTTTTTTAAAGATTTCTTTTACCTTTATGTGTGCGCGCCCGTGTGTCCGTGTGAATGAACGTGGGTATAGGTGCTGGAGTTACAAGTATTTGGAGATACACCCAGCTTTTTACTTGGGTACTGGGATCTGAACTCTGATTCTCATGATTATGCAGCAAGGGCTCTTAACTACTGAGCCATCTCTAGTCCTCAGACCTAAGTTTTTTAAATCTTCTGAGTATCTTCAATCACAAAGTAGAAGACACAAAAGAAGAAAATTATGCTTGCTCCTTTGGATACCATACTTCCCTGATTCTTTTTAAAGTCACCCTTTCAAAACAAGAGCCCACTTTCCTCTGAGAGCGGAAATGTGTGCTAGAGAAGACGAGAGATATCTTTTATATCTGATTGATCCAGCCTGATACAAAAGCTACTGTCAGCAGTTCTAATGGGAAAGGATGTGAAGTCTCAGGTGTGGCTGGTCTGCTGAACATCTGCTTTTTGATAGTGTAGTGGTCAAAAGCTTATTGATTTCCGTCACAGGAAAGGAAGAAGCAGGCTGGAGATGCTTTCTTGCTATACTTAATGTGCTCTCACCACCACTCTCCCATGAATTCCCAGAGCAGAGCTTAATAAGGCCTTGTGCATTGTCCTTGGGGTTATTATTTTGAATGTGAATTGGAATTGAAATGACACTAAAAACACCCAGTTTAACAGGAGTGTGTTTCAATGCCCCAAAGGCTGATTTTGTTGGTGAATATAAGGTAAATTAACTTACTTTTGATATTCTAATTCCTTTAGAGACTTCCATAATTGGCACCTAGATAATTAGGGTGAATGAAGCTACCAACGTAGGTGCTCTCCTCCTCCGGCAATCTCCATCTCCAGCTCTCTAAATCGTAAGATGTACATTTGATTGATCTTTGTACTGAATAATTTCTCCAAAGGTACCACACAAATGAGCGGCTCTTTTTTTTCCCTCTTCTAATTTGTTGTTATAAGAAGAGACACAAAAATCTTAGAAGGCTGGGGAGGAGTCCTAGTCCTAGGTTCAATAAACTGGGTCCAGGGGTGCATGTCTGTACCCCCAGCCGTTGCAAGGGAGTGCCATCTTAGGGAAATTCAAGGTCATCCTAGGCTACAGAATAACTTGTGGCTATTAGTGGTAGAGCCTGAGTTTCCAGAATCTTCACAGTTAACTGATTTCTCTGCCACCCTGTCCTTGTTGGTATGTATGTATTTTTCTCCAAGAAAGATACTAAAGGATATTTTTATGTTAATAGAAACAAACAGAACAAAATCCCCAAAGCTTTAGCCTAGAAGTTCTTTTTATTTGCCAACTTATTGATCCTCAGATTCTTAAGCTTTGTTCAATGAGAGGGATTGCTAATGAGTTCCCTGCACAGAGTGACCCCATTTTTACTAGACTTGCTCCCCTCAAGAATGGAGCCCCAGAAGCTGAATGTGTACTTTGAGGCTTTGTTCTTGTATACCTCCATTGACTCCATCAGAGAGGTCATTCTCCCATGACGGGCCATCTTGACTTTCTGGTATTTGCAAAGAATTTTGGATTACACAATCCCAAGAGGCACAGTTACTAAGAAAGCTCTCCTACTGAGAGGCAAAATGGAAAGAAAGCTTCAAAGGCAGACTAAACAAGGGGAGAGGGTTTAGGAAACAGGGGGTTGAGGCTGGGGGAGAGTACTAGGCTAAGGCAGAGAGAAAAGTTAAGGGAATAGAGAGATAATTGTTTATAGGCCTTGGTCTGTTTTTGTTTGTTTGTTGAGAGGTTCTTACTGTATAGTCTAGACTAGCCTTGAACTTTCTCTTTGCATGTATGTCTGCACACCAGAAGAGGGCATCAGATCTCATTATAGATGGTTGTGAGCCACCATATGGCTGCTGGGAATTGAACTCAGGACCTCTGGAAGAGCAGTCAGTGCTCTTAACCTCTGAGCCATCTCTCCAGCCCAGCCTTGAACTTTCTATGTAGCCCAGGCTGATCTTGAATTCACGGCAATCCTCCTGGCTCAGCCTCCTGAGTGCTGAGATTACAGGCATGAGCACTACATGTAGTGTGAAATCCTGGAGAGTTTTCTCCTAGCTGGCTTGGTCCTCAGGGGACCTGTCTTTCTACACATGTTGTCCTCTGTGAGACAGTAATGACCTCTTTGCTAATTTCTTAATATCAACCATCTTTAGTTAAATGTGTTGTTGTTATTAACCATTGAAACCTGTTAAGAGAAAAACTTCTATATTTGTTGAATTCCTGTTAGATGGTTCATGGTTATAGTTCTTAAAAGTGCCAGAATTTGAGCTGAATTCCACTCTGAGACTTTGGTCACCTCTGGGTTTCTAATAAATAACCACAGCTGTTTGGGGTAAAAGGGCAGAAGACGGTCTTTTGGGTCTTGTGCTGGGATTTGAATAGTCTGAATCATTTGCATTTGGGTTTTCTGTGGCGAATCTCATTAGAGTAGTGATTGGACTATGTCTTTCACTCTGGCAAAGGTTACCTGGCTTAGTTTAGTCTACAGGATCCCAGTCGAATTGTTTTATGCCAACACGCTTGTATGACAAAGGTGTCTTTGTTCCTTTCTGGTGTTCCTTTCTGTCACAGCAATGTCATTGCCTGCTTTTGTGATGGCCACAGAGTTTGGAGATGGGGTTTGTTGATGGTGAACACACTTGAGAGGAGAGTTGACTTTCAGTTAGAGGGTTCTAGAAGTGAGTACTTCCAACATGTTCCAGGGAAGGCAAAGTGACCACTTAAAATGAAGGCAAAGCATTTCCTGTGTTGTGGCGCTAAAACTACATTTCTGGGTGGCTGTGTCTTTTCTTTGTGAAGCTATTGTCATTTTATTTTCCACATACATCTTCAAGTTATTTTTCCAATGGAAAAACAGAAGCACCCACTATAGTTCAGGCCAAGTAGCCACACATGTCCCATCCACAGAGACAGAGTGAAGGTTGTTAGTGCTCAGCATTCCAGACTGAAAATATCCGTCTGTGGAGAGAGCTCATGGAAGCCAGCATTCCTCTGGGTTTGCACAGTCAATACTATTAAGAATGAAGAGGTGATGGAATGCAGAGTTTTCCTCTCTTGCCTCACTCTGGAGAGACCAACCGAATGAGAGGAATTTCAAGTGATGTACTGTGAAGGTTCTGCAAGATGTTTTAGAGGACCTTTAGGGACTCTGAGCAGGAGAGCAAGTGCAATGTTTAGGTAAGGTGCGCACTCGCTCCTTTGATGTATTTGGGGAAACCCAAGAAGACTCCCTTTTCCAAAAATATCTTCCCAACCAGCAGTGGACCTGTAGTTACATAATTAGAGATTGAATTTTGGCTTAAAGAATCATTCCATTAACACATAAATAGTCCGGGGAGTTAACTATGAAATTAATATCTAGCTAACATGTTGGCTCAAAAGAAATTATTTAAGCACGATGTATCAGAATTCCAGATGCTTAAAGACATGCTTTGTGTTGCGTAAAGTTCTGATACTTTCCCTCAAGACTCCCCGTTCCCCACCAATTCACTTGTCAACTCACCCCTGGTGGGGTAGCAGAGATCATGGCATTGAGAAGCAACTGCTGCAACCCTCAGGGCAATCTGGGGATTGTTTTCTTCAATTACAGTTACATAAGTTTGGAATATTACGGAGTTAAACATTTGGATGGGTAAGGAAGAAAAAAGATATAATTTTGACACAAGGATAAACAGTTCTGAAGAAATCGTATTGAAGATGCTTCATGGTGGTCAGACAAGAGAATTCCTGAGCAGACTGCTGTCCATTTCCTGGACTATAGGAGACAGGTGTAGGGGGTTAGCCCTCAGCAGCAGCAAGAACAGGAGAGAGTCTTGGGAAGTGAAAACAACAAAGATCTGAAGATAAGTTTGGAAGATAAGAACAGTTATGGCGGTGGAGTGGGGCTCTTTTGGCTGTAGGCGATTGTAAAGAGGAGCCTGTGAGAGCATCTGCATAGGTTTGTTCTGCTCTTGGATAGTATTTTTTCTCCTGGATCCTAACATGCATATTGATCTCTGTGGAATGAGCAAGCTGAACCCCCACAAGACAAATGGTTTGGATATTTGCCAATAGGAGTCAACTGTGTTAAATCTTCTTCCTGAATCTGGCTCCAGCTACTGTGTCTGTGTGTGAACAGCCTTGGACTAGTCAAGTACAGCAGCTCCGAGATGTTCCCCAAATCAGGGCTCTATATCTAGTTTCAGAACAGGTGCTATCCCAAGGATGGTCCTGTCTTGAATGTGCATATTTGCTGGAGTGAGATTTCAAGAGAAGCCACAGAGAGCAGTTAGTTTGAGAGAATCCACAGGGTCAACAAACATGTGTTTAAACAGTTTCTTAATGGCCACTAAACTAATATAAACTAACAGCTAGTTGTCTCTAAAGGTTCTGAATTTTGGCTGCTCTTCAGGGTAAGCTGTGAAGCTGGACAAATAAAGTGTAATTCAAGGGATGCTTGTGACCATAAATACAAAATGTAAAGATCCTCTTTCTCATCACCAAATGTCTTCATCTATATAAGTAACTTAAAAGTTCTTTAATGAATTTCCCATTGATAGACAAAGCAGATGGATAAATATAATAATGGAAAAATAATTTGTATTGTCTAAGTGTGTTTTTCACTTTGCCAATCAGAACATAAATTTCTATTTTGTCTCAGTCTGAACTGAGGGCTTGTAATGCTTCTAACCAACGCGTTGACTATACGTTCCTGTCGGAGATGTGTGGAAAAAATAAAGACACCCAGATATGTGTTTCTCTAACTTTACTTGTTCCAAGAAAGATTGTCGATCACATCCCTGCCACTCCACCTAATATTTCTGACTTAGAAACTCCTAGAACATGTTTTAAATAAGGAATATACTGTTTATTCTGTACATGTTTCTAGGAGGGTAGCATTGTGAGCACTTGGCAAACAAGTTGGAATTGTACTGAGCCCTTAGAGCTCTCGTTTTTCCGTGCTGGGGCACAGGCCCACATTCTCTGCAACAAATGTATTAGATGTTCTCTTTCTCTCAGTCGCTCCTAAGCAGGGACAGAACCGCTGAACAGTGAGGAAGTGAATGGGGAGTCTTCTAGCTTCCTCCTTGGCAGGGCTTCCAGCGTGTCCTTTGCAACCGCTTGAGTACTTTTTCCAAGTGATTGGCATCTTACTGGTGGTTTTAGCTATCCCTCCCCCTCACCATCAACCTCTTCCTTCTCACTTCAAGACGGTATTCTTAAAAAGTTGAACCCTTTAGTCCACCAAGCAATGGGCTGAAAGCAGCTGCTCAAGACGGCTTTATAGGCTGTTTCAGTCCAGAGGGATTAAACAGGATGACCTCACTGAAAAAGAAACCACACTTAATAGTTTTAAATGGGACTGCTCTTAACTGGGTCACCCTGAACCACTGAGCATACTTCTTGTTTCAGATGAATGTGGTGGTTGGGGCCAGAATGAGTTGTTGGCGAGGTAGTGTAAATGGCGTTGTCTTTCAGAGATGGACCAACGTCTTCTAAGAGCAAGCAGGAAGGGAAACAGTGGAATGGGTCAGCTGACCTTCGTCCTGAGCCTTGAATCCAATTTCTGGAACACTTAGGGAAATTGACACTTAGGGAAAGGAAAGGGAAATTGTTTCCTTTCTTCTCCCTCCCCCTTCCCCCCCAGCTCCCCTTGCTCCCCCTCTTCCTCTTCCCTCTCCTCTCCTTAATGAGAAATTTGTAGGACACAGTTCTTCAGAATAAAGACTCCAGGCTAGAGAGACAGCTTAATTGACATAGGACTTGCCTAGGGTACACAAAGCCCTGGGTTCGACCCCCAGCATCCTGTAGTATAAACCAGGTGTGGTAGTGCATGTCTGCAATCCCAGCAATTGGGAGACAGAGACAGGGGGATGTCCTCAGCTCGTCTCCTCCTTAGACTAGCCAATCAGCTGACTCTGAGTGTAGTTGAGAGACCCTGTTGCAGTAAAGTAGGGATTGACTGAGGGAGATGTCAAATGGCAACTTCAGGCCTCCATGTGCACACAAGTGTACACACACACACACACACACACACACACACACACACACACACACATACACACACATACACACACACAACCCCAAGAAATTTAAGCACATTAAGCATTTATTCTGTTCTGAGCACTGAGCTAAGCTTTGTTATTGGACCCCTATAACCAACCACCTTGAGAGTGAAGTTGGGAGCAGATCTCTGATCTTTCTGACTCACACTATCATGTTCTTTACTGCGACTTTATTTATTTATTTATTTGCTGGGTTTATTTGTTTGTTTTGGTAAGATCTCATTATGAAGCCCACCCTTGCCTCAAACTTGTGATCACACACCCTGTGTTTACTTGGGTTCTGGGGATCTGAACTCAGATCCTCACACTTCCTCAGCAAGGTATCACCTCTGGCCCCTCTTGGCTGGTTTTTAGTTTGAACTCAAAGTTGCCTCTGTTCACTAAGGACTTCAGAGACATCTCAAAAATTGAGTTTGAAATATTAACTGCTATAGGATTTCTAGAAGCAATCTTTCCTAAATCCCTTGGGCTTCTGAGAGTGACACTAAATTTTGGTCTCAGACCTCCAAAGGGGAAATGGATTTTACCACCACTGGTAAGCTTTCGTTATTCATAGTCCAGACCCAGGGATTTCCCTCTGGCTAAATCGCTGACTCAATACTTCTTGTTTTAGAAAAAAGGAAGTCACAGAAAGGCACCTGCTAATGAGCCTGAAGTAACTTGATGTGTATGTGGTTCTTGGCAGGAATATCCCATCATATGGAAAAATGAATGCCATGGGTACTAGAACATGCCAGAGATCTCACTACTTAGGAAAAAGAGGTATGAAGATCAAGAGTTCAGGGCCAACCTGGATAATGTGAGACTCTATTTGAAGATAACAGGAAGAGGGAAAGGAGGGAGAAAGAGGCTGTACAGTTGTTTTCTAAGGTGCCTATTTTATTTTCCCTGAAACGTGACTTTGAACTTTGCTCCTGAGAAGCTTGAGTAGGCAAATAAGTTGTTACTACAATGGAAAGGTGAATTTTCCCTGGATTTCTTCATACTAAACTGGAGTAATCATTGATATAAAGTTCTTTTGTGACATATCAAGTTCCACGCTGAAGAGGCTGAAAGAGGGTTTTGTTGAGTCAAGAAGGGTCTGTGTCAACCCAAAGTTGACCTGGGTCTTTTTCCAATGCAGTAGGGCAAGGCCCGTGGTCCTAACAAAAGGCTTCCACCAAGGACACTTTCCTCGCTCATTTGATCAAACGGGTCATTAAAGCACATCTGTTAACTGCCTTCTGTGCAGCAGGCTTTGTGCTGGGGAGTCATGGGTGCAATCTAGGGAAGAGCAGACGTGGCCAAGTGACCAGGGCAGGCTGTACAGTGAGAGGAAGAGGAGGAAATGGCAGAGATGGAGGAAGCAGTGACTCATCGCCTGTGGTCAAGGAAGGCTCGAGCAGCGGAACTGACTCCACACCGTGGAGAACACACTTGGTGGTGTGACACCAACCTGCTTCCTGGATTTTGTTTCCTGACAAACACAGCTTTTGCTTCTGGATAGTTCAGCTGAAGATTACAGTCTATTCATCTTAAAACCAAGACTCGAGACAGGATTGTGGGCCAAGTATACAATAGGTGACAAATCAATGTGCACCTAAATGTCTGTGGCTCCTGGCTTTAAAAGGCTTCTGGCCTTGTTTCTTCATGTGTAGAGTGGACCTTTCTTTCTGTGTTTAATCTCAAAATAGCTTTAAGATTTTCACTTCCGCATTTTAGCTAGAGTCCTGGGCATGATCAATGATTCTGCGGGCCTGCTGTCCTATTGTCTCCTGGCACCAGGCCCCATGCTACGGTCCCTTCATTGTCCCATGGGATTCTCCTTTAAATGCCTTTAGTCCTTAGAATACTCTCATAATGTCCAGGGTTCCCCTGAAAACACCAGAACCGGACAATCTGTTTAATACTCCAGAATGATGGTTTAAAAGGCGCTTTAAAATCTGGAACTTTGGCATCTTATCCTATTCTATTAAAAAATGCCTAAGTGGAGCTTTCAGGAATGATGAAACCAATCATATCATGTTATGATCCCTTCTACAAGACAACATAAGAGCAGGGGGTACTCCTGCTGACACCTAGTCTAGCCTCATGGGGAACTTGACTCACTACCAAGGCTGATGCCTAAAGGACATTACATTTCTTAAATGATAAAAAATAATCTTTTATATACCCAGTGAATACACATTCATGTGCATGGAGGGTATAGGTCAACATCAGGTATCATTGCTCAGGAGTCATTTACTTTGGTTGTGTTTTTGTTTTTTGAGACAGGGTCTCACTAGGCCCTCGGGCTTATAGATTCGCTTAGGCTGGCTGGTCAATGAACCCTAAGGACCTACTGTGTCCATGTCCTCAGCACCAAGGTTACAATCTTATGCCACTACACTCGGCTTTTGATGTGGGTGGTCAGGATCAAACTCAGGTCCTCATGCATGAGCTGCAGGCTCTTGACTGACTGAACTATCTTCCCAGCACCATGCATAGCATTCTTTACGGAGTCTTTCTGGAGTCTTCTTCTCTGCCCTGTAGAATATGAGTTCCCTGAGAGCAGGGACTGGTTACACTCTGCTATCGATTTTCAGCATCCAGGGAAGAGCAATGCATATAAGCACACAGGAAATGTGCATGGATTGTATGTCTGCCTGCTGATTGCTGACCTGGACATCTGAAACTCTTAATTTGTTCTTTCAAAGAAAATCAACACAATTAAATGATAATTAGCTCAAATCAGGCTAAGACGCCTTACATAACTGACGGTGATGATGATGATGGTGGTGGTGGTGGTGGTATCAATTAGCATTTAAGTTAAAGTCACAACATCATTGCAGCTTTTCAAAAGACATAGCTCTTAACAAATCATGAGTGTTAGTCTGCACCATGTGACTTGTTTGGCCCAATAAGACATTAGGAAGCACAATGCAGTTAGAAGCTTGGTAAAGCACTGTACCTTGGGCTTTGCCATCTAGAATGCCCTTTCTATTAGAATGAGAATCTCTGTAGAGAGCAATAGCATTTGGAAAACAAGGGATGTCTCCTACCCTTCCGGCGTTTCTGACGATTCCACTGTAGTCTCAAGACTTGTGAGTGAGGCTGTCCAGGAATGAACTTCTCCAGACTAAGTCATCACTGTAAATGCATCATTAGGTCCAGCTTCTCCTATGGAGGACTCAGCCCAAATTGCCAGTCCATAGACTCTTGAGCAGACAGATGGTTGGTGCATTATGCTACTAAGTTTTAGAGCAACTTTACCTGTAATATTAAGTAACTAATATAGTTATTACGCTTGAGGTACTGAGGTAACCTAGGTTATTCTCTTACTTCACTTACAAGATAACTCAGGCATTTATTATTATCTCTGTCAGGAGGTTAACTAACTTGCTCAAGTCAGTACCTATGTTAATGACGGAGCAAGGATGTAAACCAGGTCTGTCTGATTCTGGAGTCTGGTCCTTGCTATTGTCCTATATTGACTTCGTGATAACCTTTGCCATCTGACCATATCTGGAATTTTTCACTTCCATAAAAGGACCTGTCATGCACATGGACTTGCTAGGGGCTTGTGCTTGCTGCAAAAAAAGATTACCAATCTCTGACACTTGAGTTGCTTTTGTATAGCCATCAAACTGAGATGAAGCATTTGAATAATTTATTTGATGAATAATCCCAGGATTTGTCAGAGGGCACAAAGAGCTTTTTCTTCTACTATTCTCATATTTTTTGTTATTATTTTAGTAATTATAGACTGTCGTTAAATAGTACAGACAAGGTTGGGAGTGTAGAGCAGTTGCACGAGGCTGTGTTGGATCTTTAACACCATGTAAAAACAGGCGCAGGCATCCCTAATTCCAGCATTTGGGAGGAGGAGCCTTAGAGTTCAGAAATCTTCTAAAATGGCTGAGTTAGAATCCATGTTGGGCTCCATGAGACATGGTCTCAGAAGAAGAAAAGAAAGAAGGAAGGAAGGAAGGAAGGAAGGAAGGAAGAAAGAAAGAAAGAAAGAAAGAAAGAAAGAAAGAAAGAAAGAAAGAAAGAAAGAAAGAAAGAAAGAAAGAAAGAAAGAAACAAGAAAAATAGTAGAGGCAAGTGGAATACTATAAAGCAAATTGATAACAATTTAAATTGATAACAATATAAATAACAGATTCTACCATTGAATAAAGCATTTCATCTTTGTGTCAATGTGGCTATTGTGTCTGTCAGTACAGTAAATTATGATCTGAAAAGGCTATGCAGTCTTGCAACATTCGTTTGCTATCAGCATCTTGGAGGAAGCAAAGAAGTGGGTGTCTCTTATCATTCTGAAATGCATTGGAGTGGGTTGATCGTTCTATCAGCACAAGAATTTTTATTCTGAAAATCAGGAAATTGTTTTAGGACTGTGTGTAGGCATTTCCTAAGCATCCTTATCCAGTGTGGTCGTTTCTTAGGCTTCCTTATCCAGTGTGGTCATTTCTTAGGCTTCCTTATCCAGTGTGGGCATTTCCTAGGCTTCCTTATCCAGTGTGGGCATTTCCTAGGCTTCCTTATCCAGTGTGGTTGTTTCCTAAGCTTCCTTACCCAGTGTGGGCATTTCCTAAGCATCCTCATCTGGTGTGGGCATTTCCTAAGCATCCTTATCCTGTGTGGGCATTTCCTAAGCATCCTTACCCAGTGTGGGCATTTCCTAGGCATCCTTATCTGGTGTGGGCATTTCCTAGGCTTCCTTATCTGGGAGGCACATGGTTGCTTTTCTACAATGATTTTCCTGAGGTCTGAAATATGACCTTCATTACCTAAGAGATAAGTATTTTATTTCAAATGAAAGGATCTATCAGGGATAAAACAAAGTCATCATCCCCCAAACTCCACAGAGGTGGAGATGACAGAGATCTTTGTAAAACTATCTCTCTGCTGGGACTCACAGATCCATAGGAGCAAACTTTCAAGTCCTTGAAAGCTATGGTTTGGGGACTTTTCCAAGAATGGGAAAGGTAAGATTTCTGAAAGCCACTGTGAGAGTTACTGACTTTGACAATGATGATTAGGAAGAAATCACAATATAGTTACTCATTTCCATCCAACATGGTACAGTATAAGGCTGTAGGGAATGTGTTTTTCTAGCCTTGAAAATGATAACATGTGACATGAATATTGTTAGATCTGTTTTGCTCTTGTAATCTCAGAAACCATGAGGACATTAGGAGTTATCTCACTAGCCTTGTTCCTAAGGCTATAGTGTCTTCCACCGATATCTGATTATCTCGCTACTCTTTGCGCAGTTCTGTTGAAAAGGAAGTGACCACTTGATAAGACACTGCATTCCATCTTTGAGAGCCTTTTTTATTGCAGATCTAGCCTGTTTAATAAATTCAGACCTTTGCTTCCACCTGCTCTTTGGACTGTGTTAAATGAGCCAGATTTCTTTTTACATGAGAGTCTTTTCTCACTGTCATTTTAGAGAGTAGCTTGTGTGTTTAAAAGATAAGAGCATAACACCATCGAAATGGTCTTGACTCTGCTAATAGAAAATACAGGCAAGGTTTCGATTCCATGAAAGAAGTCTGAAATGTCAGGGATTCTTTCTCCATAGTAACACTGTGCTGATGGGCAGCTCTAAAGGTGTCACTGTGGTCCCTGCTTGGGCATCTAGAAAAATAGGAAAGCTGTTGTGCACCTCTTGCTGGTCACAATGGTAGGAGAGAAAGAATATATCTAGATTCCTTCTGATGAGATCTGCCCTTTTGGAATAAATGAGGGACTCAATTTACTTTTTGCTCACATGCTCCAGTTACACGACCATGACCAAGACTGAATTCAATAGAATGGAAAAAAAAAAACCTATTCTATGTCTAGGGGTGATGCAAGTGAATAACTCCATCACATACCACTCTAATAACAGAAGGAATACCTGAGTATTAACAATAAATATCTGTCTTTTGTTTTGTAAGCCACATCAGAATGTTGCTATATATATTTTCCATTGTGGTGAGGCATTTGTACATCTGAGATACCTGAAATGACTGACAGGGCACACCCACCAGGTAGCTGATTGCTCAACACATGTCAATTTCACGTTTTGCTTTTGGCTTGGCATCAGTGTAGCCAGTGGAGTGTATGATGGTTTTTTTCTTAGTCAGGAGTGCCTTTGATTGTGGCCCTGGTGATCTGTCTGAAGTGATGACACACTTACAATGGGCAGACAGCCAGCGATCAATATCCTCTCCGCATCCCCATTTAGCTGCTTGTGAGTGTGTTTTAAAGGACACTGTGTCCTTTAAAAGCCAGGCGTGGTGGCACACACCTGCAACCCCAACACTAGGGAGACTGATGGGAGTGCTAGACCATCCATGCTGCACAGTCAGACTCTGGATGGAACTCTAACCCAGCCTGCACTCCCTTCAAGGCAAAGCTGGTTGTCTCTCTCTGAGTTTGCATATAAGATAGAAGCGATTTGAGAGTTAGTGGATTTGCTGGTTTTCCTTCATAGCTGGGACCTTTGCTTGCAGTAGCAACACATAAAACACTGATAGGGATTTCCAAAAAAAAAAACACGTAAGCGATCCAGTGAGGTAGGTCATCAAAGCAGTGGCTTGTGGCCAGTAGGAAAGGACCTTAAGCGATAAGGCAGGGTTTTCAAAGAATATCGAAGGAGTGGGAATTATCTTCAAGCAAGCAGAGATACCTGTGTCGCTTTAGCAGCCTGTGTGAGAAGTGGAACGGACACATTCTTGCCTTACCTTGTCTTTGGGGTGTCAGGCAGTCAGTGGCACCTTAAAAATAACTGCCCCCGGATGAGGGACGGGAGGAAAAAATAAACACTGCTAACAAAATCATTAAGGAAGGAAGGAAAAGAAAAGCCCACGGAAGCAGTCATGTGTAGCATAAATATAGAAAAGCGCTTTTCCAGAGACACGCTAGGAAAAACCCAGACCCAAATATACTGCAAGGTATCCAGGGAGAGAGACAATAGTCCAGTAGGCTGAGATGATATCTGCTGTCCAAAAGAAAAGCCCCACATAGGAAGAGATGTGTTGAAAAGTAGAACTAAACCGCTAACCAAAATCTGTGTCTGTAGTGGTAACTCGGGCACTGAAAATTATAAAGTGGTATGGGAAAGCCAAGGGGACCTGGAGACATTTTCAGAGTGTGATAGACAGGGAGTCACCAACTCTTCCCACAACTGACACCAACAAACACCTGGAGAGTTTTGGAAACTCTTTAGCCAGATCCTAATTACTCTTATTTTTTACCTGGGGAGGGGGCAGAGTATGAAGGTATAGATATTCTTTAGGTCATTGGCTACGAAGACTATGTAACTGTTTATTTAACATTGCAAACAGATCTCTGCCCTTGTAGCCTCAGTTAGACCAGTGTCCATCAGGTAGTCCATGTTTCTAAGGCTTTGCAAACCATTTGGTCACTGCTGTAGTTCCCCAGATTTGCCATGGTGGCACAAAAAGCAGCCTCCAGCAGTCCACAAGTGAATGAATGAGTGTGCTGGGGTTCCAATAAACCTCTCTTTACAAGAACAAGAGACTGTACTTGGCCCCTGGGATAGAGGGTACCAACCCCTGCTCGATTGCTTTCCTGCAAGCCCCAGGCCTGCTTCCTGGTGGTAAACAGTCGATACTTGATTTGTGTTCTGATCATCAAAGATAAAGAGTCATTATCACCAGTCTTCAGAACTTTATAGTGTCTCTTTGCTTTCAGTGAGCCAGGTGAGCCAAAGTGCTTTCGGAGAGTATACACCTTTCCTGAAACATGCCAGCTAGCATTTTCAGAGAGAGAGCTTCAATGTACTTGACATATTAATGACATACATATTGAGTGTTTAAAAACCTAATGTTTTCTGCATTTCAGTAAAAAACGATTGTCTTAGTTAGGGTCATCATTGCTTCGACAAAACACCATGACTGAAAAAGCAAGTTGGGGAGGAAAAGGGTTCATTTGGTTTACACTTCCATATCACTGTTCACCGTTGGAGGAGGTCAGGACAGGAACTCAAACAGGGCAGGAACCTGGAGGCAGGAGCTGACGCAGAGGCTATGGAGGGGTGCTGCTTACTGGCTTGCTCCTCATGGTTTGCTCAGCCTGCTTTCTAATAGAACCCAGGATCACCAGCCCAGGAATGGCCCCACCCACAATGGGCCGGGCCCTCCCCCATCTGCCTATAACCCAGTCTTATGGAGGCATTTTCTCAATGGAGGTTCCCTCCTCTCAGATGACTTTAGCTTGTGTCAAACTGACATGAAACTAGCTGGCACAATGATATATTATGGGTTTCTAAACTAGACACTTACTTCAACTTCACTCAAGGGAACCCCAGCCCCTAAATCACCAGGTCTTGACAGTCAGGTCACCCAGTGACACCTTCTGGGAGACCTTCAGTTCAGTGGCACCACGAGGACTTCAGGGAAGAACTTCTCCTATTAGCAGCTTTATAAACCACACAGGTATGGTCTACCTCAGAGTTAAGTGTGATGACAACTAGAACCAAATGGAGTTGAATTACTGTTTTGGGGGAGAAATGGCAGGGGCTAAGAATGTCACTACATTGGCAGCTAGATTTGACATTTCTTCCTTGGGATTATGGCTTGCTTGGGTTGATCAGTAGAGATACCACCTGATTTTGTCAAATATCTGTGTTTATCTCTTGATAATATCTCTGTTTAATAAACTATGGTGATGCCTTACTCTTAGTTTCCATGGCTACATTCAATTTTTTATTTCCATTAGCAGATAACATTTGTCCCTACCACTCACTACCCACTCCCTTTTTCTTTTTTCCATAAAAAAGGGTCTATTCAATATCTTGGCTTTTTGATCAGCCTTATATTCTTTATCCAGACTCTGGATGTAAGAGTGGTTAGAAAATTGGAAAGGTGTTTTCTTTGCTTTTGAGTCTTGCAGGGTGTCTAGAATGATGCCTTGCAAGCAACCAGCATCTGCAGGTGTTTCTTACTACCTCTGAGGATGCTTACAGTCTTCAGCTCATGAGCTGCCCTGGGTTTAGGTGTGAGTGCCGAGTCACTGTACACAGTTACAGTATGAACATGAAAACACGCTGGCATTTTTACATCTGCCTCCCCTCCCGCTTCAACAGCCTCTTCGTTATCTGTTGTGCTCCGGCCTCTGGTCTTGCTTGAAAACTCATTGGTCCATAGAAGCTGGCTCTGAGGCACCAGCCACTGTTCAACAACATCAAGTGTTCCTTTTTGAACCCCAAATATTGTTTTTAGAAAATGAAGCACGGGCAAAATAAAATCTGCTGCTCAAGTTAGCTTGACCCTGCCTCTGGCCATTTTCTCTGACCTCTAGAGCATTGTAGAATGCTTTATACTTGGAAGATTTTTAAATTTTTTATTTTATTTCATTATTGTCTTTTCTATTCAAATACTTTTTTTTTTTTTTAGAAAATTAACCTTCATTTTGATACATTGAAGAAAAAATAATAAAAAGTAAAGAATGAGGCTGCGTGGTGGTGGCACACACCTTTAATCTCAGCACTTGGGAGGCAGAAGCAGGCAAATCTCTGTGAGTTCTAGGCCAGCGTGGTCTATAGAGTGAGTTCCAGGACAAGCTCCAAAGCTACACAGAGAAACCTTGTCTCGAAAAAAGCAAAACAAAACAAAATAAAGTAAGTAATGGAAAATGTATTACTTTCATTAAAAATTTTTTCATCCTGTTTACCCATGTTTTATGACCAGATTTATATGTGATAAAACAATGTTTTGATAAAATAAATAATTTTGAGTAGATTAAAAGGGAATATAATTGAAAACTAAAATATTTTGTGTTGGACATTGTAGCCCACACCTGTAGTCCTAGCACTCATGGAGGCAGGGGGATAGCCAGGAGTTCCAAGCCAGCCAAGACTACCTACCTAGTGAGTTCCAGGCCAACCATAGTGGTGGTGGTGGTGAGGGAGACCCCGAAAACAAACAAAACTAAACAAATCAATCACATAAATCAACCCCAAACCACTTTATAAAGAAAAGAAAAACGTGTTTTTCTGACTCCAGTGATTGGCAGGGCATCTCTGTTTCTTGGATTCAACACTCCTAGGTCATGTTTTCTAGAAGAATTGTGAAGCAAGAGATGTAACGGAAGCATGAAACAGCTGAGTCTGATGCCTTGAGAGCTGACAAAATCTACCAATTCTAAAAGACCATTGTTGTTTTAAAAAGGGCCAGATCCTATCCTGGGTCCTGTTCCAACACCGCAGGGAGCAAAAACCTGGAGAGAAGGCTCAGAGAGAAGCAAATTCCAAGAGGGACGGTAAGAGTGCTGAGCTGTGCTCAAGCCTCCCCCCAAGCCTGACTATCGTGCATCTTCTCTGGGTTGCTCTTTCCGACTCCTTACCCTCATTGACAGATACACCCCGGCCTCTCACCTGGGAAAACACATCCCCTCAGTGCTGAATCCCTCTCCCCTTCAGCCCTGGTCCCACTCAGCTGAGTTTCAGAAGATACTAGCCTTTCTTTGGTGGTCTCCCTTATCTCTCCTATTAGTTGTCTTATCTGTCATCTCCTAGCCTGGGGATTTTTTTTTTTTCAATTACTAACTAGTGGATTTTTCCAGCTTCTTCCCTCCCGCTTCTTTTCTTTTCAATGCCAGATTTTATTTTTTTTTCACACGTCTATCTCTCTCCTTCATTAGAGTGTATGTTCCAGGAGGACTGAGATGGTATTTAATTCAAAACTTTAAGATGACCACAGTGCCTGGCCTATGCAGGTTCTTAAGGGATGTTTGTTAAATAAATAGATTACTCCTCATTGGACCAATGACTTTCAGGAATGTGGGACTAACGGCATTTATATAGACTTGTATTGTTGTTTTATTTAAACGATGTGGTCTGTCTTTCCACATGGTTTGGCTTTAAGGGACTCATTTCCTGTTTCTTTTAAATGGTTTTCTTTCTTTCTTTTTTTTTTTTTTTTTCTCTGAAATCCTTTTGCTCTGAAGTCCGTCTCCCCACCCCCCTTCCTGCAAGTTCAGTCCCTTTTGCAGGAGGTCTCAGCCTTCAGGGGGCCTCCCTGTCCAGGCTGGAGGTAAGGCACTCTATTCCATTGTTTGCTTAGCCGCCTGGGTGGTTCCCACTTTGCAAGCAGAGGAAGCAGCTAAAAGCCAACCCTGGGGAGCCCAAATGTGGCCTCTCCAAGCAGGCAGCTGGTGCTGGCTCAAAGTGCAGCAAGGACCAGGGCCTTCCTCAAGGGCAGCTGCTGCACATCTTTCCCAGAAGGCATCCTCTTCAGTTGTGTGCTTTCTACTCACCCACCCCCCACCATTTTTTTATACTGAGGATGGAACCTAACGCCCCCCTTTGCTAGGCAAGCCTTCTCTCATTGAGCTACATACCCATCCTTCTTTTCAATTCTGAGACAGTCTCCCCGAGTCAGTCTGCGGGCCTTGGACTCACTCTGGAGCACAGGAAGTTCTTAAACTTGTGATCCTCCTGTCTCAGCCTCCCAAGTAGCTAGAATGCCAGGCCTATACCACCGGATTTTGTTTTATTTATTTATTTTGATGGATGATCATAAACTGATATAACCACACTCTAAATGTTTGAAATTATAATGGGAAAAAAAAAACTTCATGTAATCTCCATATCTTTAGATGGTCTCTCACAATTGATTTTTTTTTTTTTTTTAAATGTGATTCTGGTAGTTTCTGCTCCTTTTACTTACTGGGTCCCAAGTGTTCTGACACTGTCATTTTCCATCAGGACACTTTTGGGTTCTATTTTCTTATTGGAGAAATCTCAAGTCATAGTTATCCTTTGGAGAAATGCTCTTCGAGAATTTGGTTTATTGTTGCCCAGGAAGCCTGTGGCTCAGAGAGTTCTGACAATACCAGATAATCAGGCTGTTTATGGGGAACAGCTGCCGCCTGAATTTGGTCTTCCCACAAATGAAGGTAAAAGCTACCACATGAACCAACCTGCTTTTCTGGAGCAAAATTTATGCACTGTAACTGAGAAATAGAAGCCTTGAGAGATAATTAGATATGCAGATGGAGATTTTATGCTTCGATATGGATTTATGCTTTAAAAAAATACGTACGTTATTAACAATTACTAAAAGTCTAAAACACCCGAATGTCTTAGTCGGTTTTGAATTGTAACAAAATACCTGAGGCTGAGTACTTAATGAGTAAAAAAAGGTAAATTGACTTCTGATCCAGATATGACCATCTTCCAAAAACTGTGGGGGGTCCAAGCAGAAGATGTCAGCCTCCAGTTCTGCCCGGCCCTCCCATCCCCACCATCCCCACTCCCTGACACTTGCATAGCAAAACAGAGAGGGGGGAAGAGAAATGCCCATATGAAAGGAAGATCGAGCAGATGAACATTAAACAGTTTCCTCCCTTGAGAAGCAATTCAAGTCTGTGGGGTCCCACCCGGCTTTCAAGACCAGCCTTAACCCTTCCATGAGGATGCCCCGTGTCCTATTTCCCCACCACCAAGTCCTACCTCCCTACTCAACACTGCTGTCCTTCCAGTGCAGCTGTCAGTGCGTGGACCTCTGGAGAACAACACCCTAACTGTCACACCAAGACTCTGGGAATGCACACACATGAAAGAACAGAGCGGGATAATTTGAGAAGGAAGATAAGCAGAAGTCGAAAATGGGAGAAATGGACGTTAGGTTATGAGCAAAGCATGCATCAAATGAACTCCAGATGCGTTCCAATTGTTCGGAAAACACCAGAACAAAGGCAAGTGAATTGTGAAGAATTGCTTCTGCAAGACACAGCTGGTCAGAGCTGACACAGGGGAGCAAGGATGCCAGTGGCCTTCACTGTCACTACGGCTCCTTTTTTAGAGTCCTCTTATTCCTTTGATTTAGGGTGGTGGAAAATAACAAGGTCTTATATAGCCCTGGCTGGCCTTGAACTCCAAATTCTTCCTCCATCTTCCAAGTGCTAGGATCATATGACAAGCAAACAGGAGTCTTAGGTCCCCGATTAGGAACTTGGTTTTGCATTTATTTACAAGTTTTCTGCCCTTGCCACTATGATCCTTAGCCTTAGTGTATAGAAGAGGAAACTCAGTCTGTGCTCTTTGCTTCTCTCTTTTTTTTTTTTTTTTTTTTATGGGAAGGTGGAATGCGGAGAACAGAACTTTTGCTGCCTGTTGTAGCCAGAAACTATTGTTAAATTTTACCATATCCTGACTCCTGAGAAGACAGACCCTTCTGTGAAGTGTCATGGACTAGCTGTGACATTGGAGGTCTCAAAAAGGATTGGTATTTTCTATCCTGTGGAAAGAAAGCTGAATTAATTGATGGTCCTCATTAATGCTTATTACATGCATTTGCAGGCCTAACCTTAAGCCTTTGATGTCCCCCAGATTAGGGACAGAGCAGAATTACAGGTCCTGGCCCTGGCTTTATAGTAGTTGGGGTTAGTGGCTGGGGGCATGTATTTGGTTCTGACTGAAGTTATGAGGGATGATATCATCCAGTATTTCCAGACTGATCACTCATTACCATTATAATTACTTTCCAATGCTCTCTTGTCCCTTCTGCTATGATGACTGGTAAGATTTGAGACAATCACTAATCAACCAACGAAGAGACATGGTGTAGAGTGTTCAGCTAATTTGGGATGGACATGTACAGGGGTGAGCAGTAACTCTTTGTTATAAAGAAAAATCTTGTTTTAAACTAAACATAATGCAGTCTGTTTGACTTGATATACATGATAATGAAGAAAACACGGAGCCGAACCTTCACATGGACTGGCTCATTTAGATCCTCACAAGAACACAATGTGATAAATGCTCTTATTAATAGATGCTCTTATTATTAGATCTTACTAATAGACTAATAGGTTAATAGAGGAGGAGACAGAATTAAAGAGCTTAAATAATGTTTCAAAAGTCTCCTACCTTGGAAATGGCAGGTCTGAACTTTGAACTCAAGTTTTCTCTGACAAAACCAAGATACTATTATTTCCAGAGCATTCCTTAGAAGATAAAATGCTAAGGCATCTCAGGGAGTGGTGATTAACTCACCACTTTGCACTCTGGAAGAAACAGTCAGTTGTCAAGTTCTCAGCCTGCTCTCCTATCCAGGTAGCAGGAGGCATTCCCCCTCCCCTTCCCCCCCTCCCCCTTTTGAATCCCCTCTCCTGCAGCGGGGTGCATGCCTAGAGCCTCCCTATGCCCCACGTTGCTGACCCCATGACTGCGTAGCACCTTTGAGTAAGCAAAGTCGCAGCGCAGAAGAGATCAGAAAGCCAGCTTTGGCCAATTAACGTATTTGTGATCTTGAAAAGGTTAATCTCTGTCTCTCTCAGCTTTGGTTTCTTTTTTAGTGAAATGGGGGAAAGTTGTAGAGTCCAATTCAGAGCCTGCCGTCAGGAATGAGGGAGGCAGTGTGTAAAGCGATTAGAAACCCCCGCCCCCCATATCTTCAGGAATAACCAGTGCAGTCACTCTATCTACATGCGAACATTTTGAAGGTTTTCATTCCCGTCGAGAGGAAAGAGGTCTTCTTGGAGAGAGGCCAGTGGTGTTCAAAACGCCGGAAGTAAGAGAAACACAGGAGCAATTCTCACGCACTGGAGGGGAGGCCTCTTTCAATATAAGAAGAAAAGTAAATCTACTTGGTGAATAATAATTTTTCTTGGTGATTTTCTTTTTGAAAATGGTCGTTGCGTTTTTACTTGAGGGTATATTTTGCTGTTTGCGGAGATGAACCAGCTTCCGCTGAGGTGAACAAATCCTTTCCCCTCTCAGATCTTATCTGCTTCTTATCTGTAAGATGGATAGATTGGGGCCAGTCTCCCCAGTGTCTGGTGGCTGTTTGATCCTGCCATGCCCTGTTGCATCCGCTGGGGAGGAATGTGTCTGGAGCCTGTTTCTGTCTTGGGTTGTGGAACCCGGCCTGGAGGGGCTTTTTCAGAATGAAGGAAAGGTGACCCAGACTCGCTTCTGTTCAATGTTAAGAGTCCTGTAGCTTTCTCTGGTCGGGCCTAACACATGGGACCAAAGGAAAAGCTCTGGGAGTCTGCAAACACGGTTGCGGAGCAAGTGCGTTTTCTTTGCATTCCCCCCACCCCCTCCGTGGTAGTGCAGCAGAGAGGGCCAACAAACAGCAGCAAACGATCTTAATTGCGAAGCCCCAGCCCCAGACTTTAACCTAGAGGGATGTTTGAATTCTGGAAAACCTTATGGATAAGCCTCGCAATTATGTACTTAGTCACAACCAGAGGGGAGGAACTTTGGAGGCACTGGATTGAAGAGACACAAAAGTCAGGAAGTGACCCTTTCGTGGGGACTGCAGAGGCCACAGAGGAGAAACAAAGTCTCCTCACAACTGGGAAGACGGACCGTACCATCCCAGGGGGCCGGAGTAGGGAAGAGGGCGTTGGAAACTGACATCCTCGCTCTCAAGGAGCCGGCGAGGACACGGGATTTCCCGGCTGAAAAGCCCCAGTGTCTGCCTGTCCCGGCCCAGCCTCTCCCCTGCCGGGGAGGCCTGGGTACCGCAACCCGGGGGCGCCCTGCATCACCACTCTGTGAGCGGGCGGGGCCCTGCTCCCCAGCCTGGGGATGGATGGCGTGCCCTAGCCAGCCCATCTGCGGCCACGGCTGGTCCGGGAGGAAGCCGTCCCCGGGGATGAATGGGGCTTTGTTCGCTGCCAGCCGCGCTCCCCTCGCGGCCCGGCCAGGCACAACGGAGGCAGTATGCGACAGGCATGGAAATGAGCCGCGGGCTCTCCCCTCGCAGCGCCCAGGAATGCTGGCCAGCCGGAAAGGAGCCCTCGCCGGGGACCCGCTCCCGCGCCTCTGAAACCCCATTGAGAAGGGCTCTTTGAAGCAATTAAAGCGTGTTTCACGGCGGCCTGGGAGGGGGCCCGGGTCGGCCAGCTTCTCTTTTACCCTCCTTCTCTGTCCTACCGTGTTTGTGCACCTTGGTGTGGCGGGTTACCTAGAGACCGGGCCAGAACCAGCTCCCTCTCATGCAGAGATTCTGTAACCTCACAAAAGCGTCCCCATAAACAGATTGTTTGTCACCAGGGGGTGGGGGTGTGTGTGGCGGGGTGGAACCCAGTTTGGACCTGATCCAAGCTGACCTGCAGAGCCAGGGTTCCTGCTTTCAAAGGCCTCTTTGCTGGGCTCTCCACCCACCTGCCCTTGCTGTCAGGTTTGGGCGGGACAAGAAATCGCCTCTGGGCAAGGAAGTCCTGAGGCTGCGGCTCAGCATTTTCCATTTTCTCAGCGGCGGGGTGGGCTGTGTTCAGGTCTAGAAGTGATGTCACAGCCAGCCCTGTGAGTGATGTAACCTGCACATGTTGAAGGACTAGAACCGGGCGGCTATTTTGAGACTCTTGAGTTCCTTCCTTCCTCCCTGGAGACAAGTGGGTGACTGTGGAGAACTCACAAAGCTGCCCTGGGTACAGCGGTTTTTGTCTGTTCCAGTGAAAAATCCTAAGGCCGGAGAACTGACGCCATAAAAGCGGGCGTGCTTGTGAAATTCTTTCTAAATTGGAGGTGGGCACATGTGGCAAGTGTGTGGATTGGAGCCCCAGTAACATCCATGTGAAAAGGTTTCACTGAGTTCTCTGTTTGGTTGACTTTATACCCTTTTCCCTTGAGACTGATTGTTAAAGTGTGCCTCTTCTCCAGCAGGTACTTCCTGGAGAACATGATCCCTTTGTTGTCTCTTTGTTGTATGTTTTTGAGACAGGGTCTTGAATTCCCTCTGTAGTCAAAGATGATGTTGTGTTCCAGATCCGACTGCCTCTACCTCTCAAGTGCTGGACTTACGGGCATGTGCTGCCTTGACTGTCACGATCCAGTAGTTTGTTGTTGTTTTGGCAGGGGGAGTTGGGGTAAGGTTCTGTGTTGGGAGCAGATCCTTAACAATGCCTGTCAGCACTTAGCAAATACAGTCGATGACTCCACAAATGCAGCCAGAACCCCTGGTTTTGTTTTTGTTTTTGTTTTTGTTTGTTTGACCCTTATAACTCCAAACAAGAAATAGGAAACACAAGGTGGACCTTTAGTCCCGAGGATCCTGGGTTAGGGAGATGTTGAGAAGTTTGAAGGGGAGGTTAGGAAATATTTTTGAGAGCACAGACATGCCTCAAGTGTTTCCTGAAATGCCCCAGATGACAGTGGAGCACTCAGGTGGAGGAGTCATTCTTTCCAACTTCGAGGATGGTTAGTTCTGGCTAATGTGAATCATGTTTTACGTCAGTAAGGAGTGTGCCCAGCCCATCATTCGTTCTTTAAGCATGCCATGGAAACAGGATGGTCAGAGTAGTGGCTGTGCATGGGAAGCATCATTGCGTCTTATATGCTTCTCCAGTGTGTCTCCATGGTGATTGTTACTTTGGGCTTGGCTTGTACTTCTATTTGGTTACTTTTTTCGATGAGGCTTGGAATGTGTGGAGTTTTTTCTACACACACACACACACACACACACACACACACACACACACACACACACACAATCTGGGCATCTACCATGATGCCATCAATGATGGCATGGGAAGCAAATGCAGGCTCTTCTCCTATTCTCTCTGTCTCTGTCACACACACACACACACACACACACATACACACACACACACACACACACACACATCAAGCAATGGGTATCAGAAAGTCCACTTTGAAAATGGTGCCCTGGTGTTTCCTTATTCCCCAGGGTATAGTCTGCCCACCAGCACACTGCTGTGCATAATAACTTCCTCTCTCATCCTGGGGTTTCATTTGACTGTCATCTGGTCGCCATTTTGCCTTCATATGGACAGCATGCCTGACAGCTGAGATTCTTTCCCCACTGTTTCATTCTGTTTAACCATGTAGACACAAACAGCACAGCGTAAAGCCCCGCAGATGAGACGGCTCTGGGCTAGAATGCAGGCCACACACTAGCATGAGAACAGTGCCCCTCGCACAGCAGACCTGGTGAGTTTTCTTGAAATCATCTAATAATCATCTTCCATGTTGTTTATAGCAGCTTTTCCTGCCTTTCAGCTTGGTCATGAGCAGGCAGTGGTTTTAGCAATTAATGATCCAAAGGATATCGCTACAGGCAAGAGGAGAATGTTCTTGCCAGGTGTGGTGGGTGGTACACACCAGTACTCTTAGCACTTGGGAAGTGGGTTGAGTGTTCAAAGTTTATCCTTAGCTACATAATAAGTTTGAGGCCAGCTCAAGGACACATGGAAACCCTGTCTCAAAAGAGATAAACTACTCTAAAAAGGTGAGGCAATTTATTTATGGCCACTAATCAGAATTAGGCTTATTTCTTCAGTCTCCTCATCCCTGAAATAGGAAAAACTTCAGGCCTTTTTGGTTCTAAAGCCAGGTGTGGGTTCTACAGCTGCAGTGTAGGGACCAGACTCTGAATACAAGGAGACAGATGCAAACTGCATTTCCCAATCTGATAAGATCACAATGCTCTATCACATATTGCTTTGCCATTTTTTTTTTGCAGGTATGAATTATTGGCTTTTTTTTTTTTTAGAGCCTTGTAATTTGACCATTAGCTAGAAAAATGCCCAGAAGACCTCTCCTTTATGTACCAGCTGACCCATGACCTTAATGAGGTGTCTCTAGAGGGTAGGATTGAGAGTTTTATTTGTCTTGTGTTTGGGGTTAAAAAAAGGGAGGGGCTGCCTCCTTCCACAGTCTTTGGTCCCTAAAATAGCCCCCACTCCCCCGCCAGCAGTGCTATTTACTCAGTCTCTGGGCTACTAAGTGTAGGGGTGGTCCTTGTTGACTTAAATGAGTCCCTGCAGCTAGGTGGGGCTCTCTGGAGCCCTTAGTCATGTGAGGTTGCCAGGGTAACTTAATGTCTCCAGCGCTGGAATGCTTTACGAAGTACAAAGAGGAGACTACAGAGCACATTACAACTTACAGTCATGTGTTCAATAACATGCCATCTTTTAGTAATGGGGCTTTTATTTTTACTTTATTTTGTGGGATTGAAAGATCAGAAGCCGGAAATTAGCTGGAAAGGATAAAGAAAAGGAGAATTTAAAGGGATGGAGGTGGGGGGGGGGGGGGGGAGCGGGGGACCGGCTATTTCTGTTCCTTATGCGGGTAATGGCTAAGCAAAGAGAACATCTGGCCCGGAGCAGGGCTCTGCAACATCTGGCCCGGAGCAGGGCTCTCTGCAGTACTGCTTTTAATTACCCAGTCGTTTGGTCTCTTGCTAGATTAGCGACTGTGGAAGCAGCTCAGATCTCCGAACTGACGGCCTGGAGAGCTCTAACTTAGGCTGCCACATAGTCAGAGGGGAAACGCGGAGCTTCCGGTTTCATATTTAAACCAGGATTGATTCATAATTGTAGCTGTCAGGAGGGTGATGGAGACATTATGTAATCTGGTTCTTATGGTGATATGTGTTTAAGGTTTCTGCTCTGTAAATTCCAGGGGAAATTTTGTGCCCATTGAGGGAGAGCTTGCTGACTGCTCTGTGGTGTGCCTGGGCAGGGTAATGATAGTGCAGTCACAGGTTCCTAAGTTTGCCTGAGTCCAAACATGAATGAATCTCCCCGCAAGAGGCCTTCCTGGTTTTCCAGAGACTTTAAGTGTGGATGAGGTTAGGCAAAACCTGGCAAACTTTGAAGACGCTGCTGGTCCAGTGGGAAATTTAATAATGGCAAGACATTCAGGTCTGTACTTTTTTTTGTTTTTGGTTTTTTTCCCCCTGGGCCACATAGCTGCCTTTTACTGCTTCCTGTCATTTCTAGCCTCAGAGATCTGGAAGTGGTCACCAGATGCTTCTGGAAACAAAGCTCTGGGGCTGTGGATCATTTCTTCCATTTTTCTTCCATTTGCTACTTGCTTCTCAGAGGCTCTGGGGCCTCTGGGGATGGGTGTGCATTGATTGCAGGGAGCTCGGGGAGGCTGGAGACAGGCCCAGCATTTGCTGCCACCAACAAAACAAACAAAACAAAACAAAACAAAAACCCAAACAACAAAAATAGAAAAGAAAAATTCAAAGGAGCCTGTTTAAAGTGATGCCAGCATATTTGCTAGGGGGAGACTTGTTTTCATTTGTTCTCAGCACCCAGGCAATGTAAATTCTGTGGATGTGATAAGAAGAATTCACTGACAGAGTATCATTCCCACACCAGAGAAGTGATAAAGATTAAATCAAAACGTAAAAGGCAAGTGGAGTGGGTTAACTTGTTCCTGGGGAGAGAAGGGTGGTTAGGAGATACGAGGACCAAGCCGCTGACCTCTGACTGGCACAACTCCGTAACTCTGTTTGTGTACCTTTCCTCCCTCTCCTGGAGTGCCCCCCATTCCACTAATACTTGGGTTCTTTGGCTTTTTATATCCATCGAAGATGACATTGGCATATATAAAGTGTCATCAACATCGTAAGTTATCACCGTCATCAGCACCATATCACTGTCCTCACCACCACCATCATCACGGTGACCGTCATCAGCACCATATCACTGTCCTCACCACCGCCATCATCATGGTCACCGTCATCAGCACCATATCACTGTCCTCACCACCACCATCATCATGGTCACCGTCATCAGCACCATATCACTGTCCTCACCACCGCCATCATCACGGTCACCGTCATCAGCACCATATCACTGTCCTCACCACCACCATCATCATGGTCACCATCATCAGCACCATATCACTGTCCTCACCACTGCCATCATCACGGTGACCGTCATCAGCACCATCCCTGTCATCACCTCTGTCATCACCATCACTGTCACCATCATCAGCACCATCACTATCATCATTGTCACCCTTATCCCCGTCACTAGTAGTAGCACTATTACCACTTATATTGTAACAGACTGGAGCCAAGTGGGCTCAGTTACAATTTCTGAACCATCAGTTACAATTTCTGAAAAAAAAAAAAGAACAACCAGGATAACTGGGTATTTTCCCATGAGCTTTGGAATGGGCAGTGACCTCTTTGCAAGATGGCAAGGCCAGTACTTGCTTGTCCTACCACCAATTCAGAATTTTTGCTTAAAGTCATTCCATGATAGACATAGCTTGTGTTATTTCTGAGAGTTTTGTTTTGTTTTGTTTTGTTTTTCGAGACAGGGTTTCTCTGTGTAGTTTTGGTGTCTGTCCTGGATCTCGCTCTGTAGACCAGGCTGGCCTCGAACTCATAGAGATCCGCCTGGCTCTGCCTCCTGAGTGCTGGGATTAAAGGCGTGCGCCACCACTGCCTGGCAATAGCTTGTGTTATATGACAAACTTCCTTTGTCTTTCAATTTCAGTCACCCAGATCTAAACATCCAGTTGATCAGGGAAAGTATTTTAATAAAAGAATATACTTAAGATACTTGTACATATTTGTACATATAGAAATAGATATTTCCAGAAACAATTTAAACCTTTCCCTGTTCTTTCACAATCTCAGGCTGAGACATCTTTAGTAGGAAACATTGCTAATGTGACAACATGATTTCTTCTCTCCCGTGAGGCTGAAGTTTTATATGACTATTATACAGTCACTGTAGCTGGTAACATTATCAGGTGACTGATGGATGATGCATGGATGGGTAATTTCATGAGTTGTCTAGCCTAAGTTTATTCATTCTCCCAGTCATTGAAATGAAGAGATTGGATGTGATTCCCATTGAGATAATTCAGGGACAACTATCTTTGTAATGGATTTTTTTTCTATCAGAAAACGAGGTGCTGTTTTGTCTGTTCTTTTATTTTTTATTTTTTTTCTTTGCTTAGACTAGAAGCTCCAAGTGGACTAGGGATCACTCCTGCAATCAAAATCTACAGGAAACAGTAGTTGATGACGACAGGACATATGATCCAGGGTCCTGAATAAGTGAAGCTAAGCATTGGATCTAGTTGCCGACAAGACACTTGTCTTTGCAACCTCTTCCCATGCCTCTATCCCATCCCAGGTTTCCATCTTCAAGAAAAGAGTTAACCAGGGACCCAATGACTAGAACTAATATATAACCTTTGATTAAAAATGAATGGTGAGGGGGTAGAAAAGAGGTGGGGGGAGGGAATGGGATAAGAGGAGTGAGAGTAAACTGTGGTTGCTTTGTAAAATAAATAAAAAATTTAATAATTTAATAATAAAAGACTGATAAACCTTTATATCGTGCTTTATTTGATACTTAGGGTTGAAAATAAATATACAGTAGTGGAAACTTGCTTTCCTTCAACCTTTACAAACTAGCTCATCAATGTGTCTCAGGTTGTCCTCAAACTCTTTTCAGATTCCTTATGGAGATGTTCAAGGTCTACCACAATCTGGTTCCAAACTATCCTTCTGATTTTATTTCCTGAGGCTCCCAGCCTGCCCACTTCAGTTGTTTTCTTGCTTTTCCATATTGTATGCTGCACATTAGTCACTTTAAATGGCTCTGTTTACATATTTCCTCTCTTTGTATACTTTATGTTCTACTTACTTTTATGTTTTTTGTGTGTTACTTATTTTATAACTGACACAGACAACTTAGAAGGAAGTTTATGGGTGGTCAGACTTTCATTTCCATAGTTATCAAAAGGTGGATTGTTTCGCTCATGGTTTCTGAGGTTTCAGCCCATGGTTGTACTTGAGCAAAGATAGGCAGGCAGTGAGACTGTGTGAGCTTCATTACCTCATGGAAATGTGGAGATAGAGGACAACCTGTGAGAGCCAGTTCTCTGCCTCCACCCTGTGGATCCTAAGGATGCAGCTCAGGCTGTCAGGGCCAGCAGCAAATGCCTTTACCCAGTGAGCCATCTTGTCAGAACAGTTAAGTCTCTTAAAGAATGGAAAAGAGAGAACTTCAGAGGGTCCTGACAACTGACACCTTTAATAGATTGCACAGTTGTTTCTTCCTAAAATTGTTTAGCTTAGGGTTCACTTCCCATTCTTGGAACCAAAAGAAGGCTTACAACCTGGTGCGAGGAGGGTTCTAGCCACGTCTGGCAATGAGGGCTGTTTTGATCCTCACTGTTACTGGGATAGGGATGAAGGTGAAGGCGAATAAATTCATATTCTGAGTTAGATGGAGGTTTGTGGCATCATATCCACAAGTTGTTAAGAGCGGCTCATTGATTGTCTTTCTGACTGATGTGTCCACCTTGGCCCTGCTTTGATTTGACTGTACAATAATGGACTCAACCAGACTGCTTACACAGGCCTCCCCATTGTATGAGCTTTAGGTTCCACTATGAACACAACCCCTTCCCCCTGTCCAAACTCTCTCTCTCTCTCTCTCTCTCTTCTCCCCCCACCTACCCTGTGTCTTCCTCTCTCTTTCCCTCCTCTCTCCCTTCCAACCCTGTCGATTCCCTGTAAAATTTCTCCAAATTCTCTTAGAACTTATATTTTCATTGTCACTTGTGGCTCATCAGACTCTTCCTCAAATTTGTACAAAGGAATCGTAAAACTCTTAGGAGTGTAATTGTCTACTAAAGATTTGGAGACATGACAGACAGGCATTCATGTTGCAACTAAACAAATAGTTTCAAATTTAATTTCATGGATCCTTCTTTTCAAGATGTTTCTTCTCCCCTGGCTCATCCTTAGAGACTACCCACAGTTCTCTCACCCTGTGAAATCCCCATTTGTAGCAACTCCTCCCACACTTTCCCTCCACTTCCCTTTCTTCTCAATGCCACTATGCTCCTTGCTGCTCAGGTCTCCTCCTCTTCCCCTTCCCTCTTTTTTCCTTTTCTTTGTTCTTCTCATTATTCCCCCCTTTACTGCCTTTCCCCCCTCCACTTCTTCCTTCTTTTCAGATAGGGTCTCATGAAGCCCAAGCTAGCCCTACACTTGCTATGGAGCTGAAGGCGACCTTGAATTTCTGATCCTCTTACCTCCATCTCCTGGTTTATGCAGCACGAGGCATTGAACCTATGCCTTTGTGGATGATAGAGTAGCACTCTACCAACTGAGCTACATCCCAAGCCCCAAGTTCAGAGGGTCTTATTTATCTCTCCTTTCTTTTATACTAAGATTGGATACCTACTCATGACTTCAAGGTCATACCATCTTGTCCCAATGGCTATTTTCCCAATGAGGATGCTGTTGTGTTGTACCCATTTCGAGAAACCCCCAGAAACCACCAAGGAGCCGGTTTCCAATGCAAGCACATAAGGGTCCTTTTATTGTCAGGTTCAACCTGGGCCACCACATGGCAGATGGAAGGAAATATGGTAGGGTCCATGAGCCCAGGTGTAGAGAGTTTTTATAGGGAAAAAAACTACAAGGTGGGAATTGGCAACTTGGGATTAGGTAGAAGGGATATGGCGCAAGGTGATTTTTTTCAAACTATTGGTCTAGACTTTGGGCATGAAACCACATTTGAAACCACTGGGTTAGATGTAGCTGGAGTTTTCCTGCCTGGCCCACAGTCAGGGCAAATCTCTCTCACCCGCCAGTCCCAAGCCGCTCAAACCCGATCAAGTAAACACAGAGACTTATATTGGTTACAAACTGTATGGCCGTGGCAGGCTTCTTGCTAACTGTTCTTACAGCTTAAATTAATCCATTTCTATTAATCTATACCTTGCCACGTGGCTTGTGGCTTACCGGTACTTTACATCTTCCTTGTCCTGATGGCGGCTGGCAGTGTCTCCTCTCAGCCTTCCACTTCCCAGCTCTATTCTCCTCCTTGTCCCACCTATACTTCCTGCCTAGCCAATGGCCAATCAGTGATTTATTTATTGACCAATCAGCAACACATTTGACATACAGACCATCCCACAGTAGTTAGACTTTTGGCGGGGAACCACAACCCGCTGAACAGGATTATCTGGATCTTGTTAAACTTTACTGCCCTGTATCTGTTCAAGTTGTCACGGCACATTCCTGAGATTCTTCCTGGAACTGAGTACAGCAGATGGCCTGAGATGGTGGCCCTTTCCCTAAGATGGAGCCTGTAAAGTTAAGTCTGAACCTTCATAGTTGTAATTGTTAAGAAAGTAGCAGCAGTACCTAGTCGCTATGACAACAGAGCATTTATTATTATGACAATAGAACAGAACCACACATTCGTTCCTTCCATGAGGAGCTCTTATGTTGGGTTTCATCTAGTCCTCACCACAAGCCAGTGAGGTATCATTAGTTTCATTTCAGTATTGAAGTCAAAGAGCAGAAAGGATTTTTTTTTTCAAGAGAATCTTTAAAACCTAGTACCTATTGAGTTCTTTGTATTGATTCATCGACCATCTACAAGTTAAGTATAGTCATCTTCACTTAAAGATAGTAACATTCAAAACAGAAAACTTAGGTGATTTGCTCAAATCCCCACAATAAATAATAAGCAGAGCTATGAAAAGTATTGATATAACAATACCAACACAGCTTTGAAAAAGTTTGTTCTGAGTCAAATATGAGTGAACAGGAATTTGAGTTATTCTAAATGATTTGTTGTATTATGGGAAAGTTTACATGCACATAAGTCTCAGGAAAGGGAGTTATGAGTTGACATGTCTATAAACTGAACAAGCATAGCTCCTGGTAGGAGGGCTGCAGCAAGTCAGGGAAATCTATAGAATTTCCGGGTTGACTTTCTCATTTAGGGTTGAGACTAGGTGAGTCCAGCTTAACCCTACGTCCAAGAGTATTATCTAAAAGTGAAGAAGATGTTAGATCAGATAAAGAGGTTGATGATACATGGCAATGAAAAAGGGCCAGAGTCCAAGACAGTCTGGGCTCTGAACCTGTAACATCCCAGCTCTCGGCAATCACTACGCTCTGCTCATTCAGCCGAAGCTAAGCAGGCTACAGAACCTTCACTGCAGGCATTGCTTCTTCAGGAACTTCCAGCTCACTGGGAAACTGGACAGTTAAGATCTAGAGCTCAGGGGCTTTTGAGAAAGTGATGGTGTGATTTGGTGTTCTCTCCCAAGTCTTCTGATGCAGATCCATAGCTCCTTTCCTAGAGAAGCTAATAGTTCAACCCGTTATCACATTTTAGATCCTTTTATCCCCATTTTACTTTCCCTTCATTGCATTGAGTTCTATCTAGTATGTTTCTTTTGTTTTTTCTTGATAGTGGGGGCAGTACTGGGGGTTGCAACATACATGCTCATTCCCTTCGACCTTTTTTATTTATCCAGGTTTTGAGACAGTTCTCAATAAGTTGCTCATGCAGGCCTTGAAATGTGGTCCTTTTACCTTAGCTTCCCAAGGAATAGGAATAGGAATACAGGCGTGCCTCATAGACCCAGGTTCTGTGTGACATGTTATGTATTTAATTACTTTAAAAAAAAAATGGAGTGTCAGTTCCCCGGGGCTGATGTGTTTCTGTCTGTTTTGCTCACTGCTAAATTCCCAGGGGCTTATCTATTGCATGAAGTAGGTGCTCCACACGTAGTCCCTGAGAAAGAATGTGAGTGGTTGCTGACATAAAGGACAGGTGTCCTAACCATGTCCCAGAAGTTACTTTGGTAACACTTCAGAATCTGTCCTTTCTTCTCCATTTCCAGTTTCCTTCCCCTACTCCTTTAAGCAGAAGAGAAGCTGTTTATTTATTTTTTTAAAGTTAACTAGTCATGAGAGATCTAAGTTCACTATGAATTTCCAACCAGAGAAGAGAAGAGGAAATACGTCCCCAGACAGAGAAGGTCTGCTGAGAGCCCAGTCATCCCGGTCTTGGGGAGGAGGCTGATCATTAGGCAACACAATCAACTGAAGATGTTTAATTCCGGAAACACTTCAGGAAGCAGCCCTTTGGATAGCGTGAAAAGGCTCTAAAAAGGATCAAACACACACCAGGGAATTGCGTTAGTTACTTTTCAAGGTCGCAAGGACAGACTATCTGAGAAAGCAATTTATGGAAGCGTTTATTCGGGCTCCATCCGAGGGTGCGGTCCATCATGGCGGGGAGGCATGAAGGTGGGAGCATGTGCAGCTAATCACATTGCACCTGCAGATGGGAGACAGACGAAAGCTGCTGCTCAGCTTGCCTTTATATTTAGTCCCAAATCCTAGGCCGTGAAATGGTGCTGCCCACACTCATGGTATGTCCTCCCTCCTCAGTTAAGCCTTTCTGGAAATCATAGACACACTCAGAGGTGTGTTTCCATGGTGATTCTAAATAAAGTCACGTTGACAGTGAAGATCTACCATCACCGGAAACCTCACGCACTGTAGTCCTATCAGGGTCTCCTTTCCCATTCTCTTCTCTGTCTTTCTTGTTTAATGGAAAAGTTTAATGGTCTCCACTTTGGTGTCTCTGCTTTCCTTATTGGGTTGCTTCCCAGTCGTAAAGAATACTCCTTGGTTTTCAAGGTCACCCTTTCCATTTAGAAAATGAAGAAAACTGTTATCTTGAAAGCTTGTCTAAGAGGTTCTAGCAAGCGAGGGAAGCATCTTCTATACACCTAGCTGAGTCACAGTCTTCCTTTGTAGTGGGGGGGCAGGGAGTCGCTGACAGAGCTCAGTGATTTGGAAGGATATACACAGAATGGTGATGGAGAAAGGGGACATCTGCCTACCCAGCCAGATCAGCTCAATCAACCCTTGAAAACCACGGGGCGACCAATGCCGAAGTCCAAACACCTCACATTAAGATGACTGTATTTCCAACAAGTCCAGTGGGGTTTAGAAAAGACCACTGAGAACATAGGAAAAACTCTTGAGAAACAAAGCGTAGGGGAGAAGCTTAATAGAAACTTGCATCAATATTCAGGTGAAATATTTTTATTTCTTCACTATCTTTCCTCTTTACTATTTGAGACTTTTATATTGTTGATGTGAATCATTAACATTTAGAGAAATGATAACTTTTCCGGCTATTTGCTATTTTGATCTTTGAAAGTTTTAAGCTATTTCTATAAATTCACTTAAAATGTAAGTACATATGACTTAAAAATATTATTTTTATTTTATGTGTATGGATATTCTCCTGCATGCATGTATATCATTTTCATTCCTGGTACTTGAGGAGGCCAGAAAAGGGGGTCAGATCCTCTAGAACTAACTGGAGTTGTAGAAGTTTGTGAGCCCAGCTAAGCATTGGGCCAAGTTCTGGGAGTCCAGTTGAAGAGGGTGAGGAGGGATTATATGAGCAAGGGGGTCAAGATCATGATGGGGAAATGCATAGAGACAGCTGACCTGAGCTCGTGCGTTGGACTCTAGACTGACAGCTAGGGAGCCTGCATGGGGCTGACCTAGACCCTTGGCATGTGGGTGATAGTTGTGTAGCTTGGTCTATTTGTAGGGCCCCTAGAAGTGGAACCAAGACCTGTTCCTGGAGCATGATCTGGCTTTTTGGAATCTATTTCCTGTGGTGGGATGCCTGGCTCAGCCTTGATGAAGCAGAGAGGAGCTTGGTCTTGCCTCAACTGGATATGCCATGCTTTGTTGACTCTCATGGGAGGCCTTACCCTTTCTGAATGGAGAAAGAGGAAGAGTGGATGGGGGGAAGTGTAGAAGGGAGGTGGAGGGAGGGAACAGGAGGAGGAGAGAAGGGAAACTGTAGTTGGTGTGGAAAATAAATAAAAAATTTAATAATAATAAAAAAGATGGTTGTGAGTCACTATGAGGTTGTTGGGAACTGAATCTGGGTTTTCTGCAGGAGCAGCCAGTGCTCTTAACCATGAAGCCATCTCTCCAGTCCTGCATATGATTTTTGTTTTTTAATGTGCATTGGTGTTTTGCCTGTGTGAGGGTGTGAGATTCCCTGGAACTGGAGTTGCATACAGTTGTGAGCTGCCATGTGGGAACTGGGAATTGAACCCAGGTCCTCTGGAAGAGCTGCTAGTGCTCTTAACCCCTGAGCCATCTCTGCAGTCCTGCACATAATTTTTTTAATAATAAGTGAGTTAATTTTCTCAGATTAAATTTCTCAGGTTAATGTTCTCTTTGGGTTAATAGCATGTATTTTTTTTCCCCTCAGAACAGGGGCTTACTATGTAGCCAGGTTATCCTTTAACTAGTAATCCTCCTGTCACAACCTCCCAAGTACTTGATTATAAGCATGCAGCACTATGAATAGCTGAAGTTGTATCTTGAATTAGGGAAAAATTATAATGTTAATTCATTAGCTCAACAAATATTATCAAATATTAATTACCCCAGGCACCACTGAAATGTATAAAATAACAAATGTCAATACGAGTCTGTCTTAGTTAGGGTTTCTACTGCTGCAAAGAGACACCATGGCCATGGCAACTCCTATAAAAGAAAACATTTAGTTGGGGCTGGCTTATAGTTTCAGAGGTTCAGTCCATTATTATCATGGCAGGGAGCAGACAGACATGGTGCTGGCTATGTCTTGATCAGAAGGCAACAGGAAAGTGGACTGTGACACTGGGCGGTATCTTGAGCACAGGAAACCTCAAATCCCACCCCCCAAGTGACACACTTTCTCCAACAAGGCCACACCTACTCCAACAAAGCCACACCTCCTAATAGTGCCACTCCACATGAGCTTATGGGGACCAATTGCATTCAAACTACCACAGAGTCATAGACCTAAGTTCTTTTTTCTTGTACGATCTATGGAGAAATACTTACAGAGTCTACTTGGATTTGGTGGGCCTGCCATAATGAATTACCACAGATTGGATGGCTGCAACAGAACTTTACGTGCTCAAAAGTCTTGCTGAGCCCAAGGTATCTTCAGGGCTGGTTCCTTTTGCATTTTCTCTCCTTGGCTTAGAGGTAGCCATCTTCTCCTTTGGTAGTCTTCCCTCTGTACCTGTATGTGTCTGTTAGTTATTTTTGTGTAGATCAAATGTCTTATCAAAACAGCTTAGGAACAAGGATTCTTTATTTTGGCTTTTGGTTTCAAAGCGTGCAGTCCACAGTAGACTAGCCTCATGCACTTGAACAGAATAATACTGTAGTGAGGGTATGTGACAGACATCATGGCTGATTAGAAATGATCAAGCAAGGCAGGAAGGGGCTAGGGATAATATACCCCACAAAGACCTGGCCTACTGACCTATTTTCTACAGCTAGGCCCACCTCCTAAAGTGTCCTTAATCATCCAAAATATTGGGACTAGCTAGAAATCTAACATTCCAAATAGGAGCCTGTGAGGGATATTCATATTCAACCTTAATAGTGTACAAATTTCCTCTTTACATAAGGACACTGGCCACATTGATTAAGATCCAGGTCACTGACTCATTTTAGCTTAAACTCTTTTTTAAAGACCCCCATATACAAATATAGTTACAGACTGGGTATTGGACCTTAGGTCTTCAACATGTGAATTAACATGGAAACAAAATTCAGTCAACAACAGTTATTCTAATGTATATCTTTCTTAGCTCTCAAGTTAACTGTCTAAAAATAACAAAATGCCTCTCAGCACATCTGTTATACCATCTCTTTATGGGTATTAGAACTAGATAGGAATAAATCTACATTTTTAGAGTGTTAATGATTTTTATCAAAGATCACAGATGGACCAAGCTTTGCCCAGAGCTACAAAACAGCTAATGGGTGAGGGAATGATTTTCTAAGACTTAAGATGTTTTGGAAGTGAGTGTTATATAACTGAACATGACTTAAAAGGACTGCTAAAATTGTGAGCTAGACTTTTAACTAAAGAGATTTAAAAGTCCACTCTCTTCTTTCTGAGAAACATCTACAAACTTGGAAGAGAAGATGTAGGGGAACAATGGAGTTATACCCCACCCCCATCTTCATCACCACCGTCGTCATCATCATCATCATCGTCATTTTCTTCACCATGTCACAGTGGATGTTTTCATCATAATATCTTCAAGTTGTTCCCTCCTATTTCTGACAAGTTTGTGAGATTCTTGTGGGCAGAGAGCATGCCTAAGACTATTACCCATGTCCTTTTGTATCTGACGTGGTGCCAGGCACAGAGTTAGGCCTTGATAGGCCAACCGCAGGCTGATTGCTAGGGGCATAATCAGAGGATGGGAGGTGGACAGGAGGGATGAGGATGATGGGCTTGTGTGGCGTTGCCAAGAGTGTGATGATATCCAGGGATGATAGTATACTGGCTTTGACTAAAGTTGATGATGGGGCTTCTGATGAAGAAAGTGAAGAGACACAGGACTCTGTAGTCACAAAAATAGTTTCAGAGTGGTTTTAAGTCTTAAGAAACCTAAATTGGTTATGATTTGCTCATCAGGCAAAAATCTTGCCATGCAAGCCTGGTGACTTGAGTTGGATCCCCAGATCCCATAAAAAGCTGCATGTGGGGCTAACATTTGTAATCCTAGCCCTCTTATGGTGAGATGGGAGGCAGAGACCAGAGAATTCTTAAGAAAATTGAAGATGATCCAGGTTGGAGTGCTCAGAGCAGAAGAGCAAAAGACAGAAGAGAAACAACACCAAAAAGTTGTCCTCTAACCTCTACATGAATACTGTAGCTTGTGATAGCTGTCTACACACACACACACAGACACCAAATAAAATAAAACATTTAAAGGGCATAACAATTTAGTGGTAGAGAATGGGTCGGGACAGGGGTGGAATCGAAACGGAGTCTTAAGGCTGGGAGGTAGCTCAGTAGTAGAATGTTTACCTGGCATGCATGAGGCCCTGGCTTCAATCCATAGCACCACAAAACAAAAAACAAATAAACAAAACCCAGAGAGAGTCTGTTAACTCCCTCTGACTGTGGTCACAGGAAAACATTTTGACTAGGAAAAGATTAATTTCTGCTGGGCAAATTCAAACAAAACCCCTCACATGTGGGAACTATTATGTTGACTCCAGTTTAACTGAGCAGATGGTGACACTCCTCAGGCGTCTCAAGGATGTGCCTTCCATGCTGAAAGCATCTGAATTGGGCTGAGTGACCGAGAATCACTGCACACTGCTCATGCTACCTGTCTCCCAGAAATCTTTTCTGTTTAATCATGGAAACACAGATTCTTCTCCCCAAAATCTTTTAATAAATTGCTTTCATCTGGAACAGACAATTAACATATAAACACGAATATTTATTTCCCCTCCTTCGGCAGCTCTTAGCCTCAGTTTTGTATTAATATGGGCTTGTGATTTGCATTGTGAGTCCCTGAAAGCACATCAGATGTGATAGGGCTAGCCCCCTTTTCGGGTCTTCATAAACAGTTCAGGACACCAAGGAAGGTTTTGTTTTTGAATCCTTGTCCACATCTCGCTGTGAGTCACAGCTGAAGTAAATGGGAGAAATGGTTGCTTACTCTCAAATCACTGAGCAGTCATTAGCCTTGTAGAAACTAGTTTTGCTGAACTCGAAACTTTGAGACAATGTCTGGCTGTGGAACATAGATCTGCCTTGAACTTACCTCCTCGAACCATCCAACTACCTCAGGCTGAGTGCTGGCCTCACAGGTGTGGACCACCATACCTGGTACTTCACTGCGAAGAGTCGAGTGAAGACAGAAGAAAGAGATTTTCTCTGTGGCTTCCCACCCACCCATCCTGTTTCTTGGTTTCTTTTGAAATGAAACCACAGCTTTAAGTAGACCTTTCCAGAAGTTTGCTTAAAGACACAAGTCTATGCTACGGTTACAGGGGGAGCTACTGGTTACTAATCGAGGGCCTTCCTTGTGTCATAAGTCACTTCTCCTGCAAGGAAACACTTTCTCACTGGAAAAAAAAACCCCAAAACCAAACATTAAAATGAAGGACAGGAGACAAAGCCAAGCATGCCTGTTCTCGCAACACTCAGGAGGCAGAGCCCAGAGGATGACCACACATTCAGAGTTGGTGAGTGGTGTGGCCTAAGTAGTGAGTTTTAGGCCAGCCAGGGCTACGTGGGGAGACCTGTTTCAAAAAACTACCGCCATTTCTACCGGCCCCAGTATCAACCAAAACACAAAACAGAAAAAACCAAAACAACCCACCAAAACAAAACAGAACACCAGCAAGAAACAAAAAGACAACCGACAACCTAAAAAGTAAAAGAAAAACAAAAAAGCAGGACTGCAGGGCCACAGCAAACGGGTTAGGATCGATTGGGTTGTTTATTTGCTTTTCTGACTCCATTGCCTCAAATGACTGCTTCTCTTCATTTATTTATTAACATCTTAATGTGGTTGCCCTGTACCTAGATTCATCTAGATTCTGGACTGTCGCCCTTGCCAGGTGGCCTGATGGAGATCCAGGTATACCTGGGGTCTCACCCCGCAAGGGCCAGTCCCTGGTGCTGATTTTAGGAATGTGCTTCAACTTGTCGAGTGGACTCTAGATTGGGATCCTTCTGCTTCGTGAAATGTCTTTCCTTGTTTAGTAACTGGTGTGGATAGCTGGGTGGTGGTGGTTCACACCTTTAATCCCAGCACTCGAGGGGCAGAGGCAGGCGGATCTCTGAGTTGGAGGCCAGCCTGGTCTACAGAGTGAGTTCCAGGACAGCCAGGGCTACACAGAGAAACCCTGTCTTGAAAAAAATAAGCAAAACAAACAACAGCAAATTGTTATGGATAATTAGTGCATTGCCCTGAACCTAACGGCTGCTTTTGAGTTGTCTTGCAGACTCCTGTGACCTTCATTTTCCATGCTGTTCCTTATTTCAAACACTCTATACACCCACACATTACCCCGATGAGTAACAACAACAACAACAACAACACAAACTCCCTATCTGTGGTTTCAGGCTTCCTATTAGTCTTCAGATTTTGAGACAGGGGCTCACTATGATGATATAGCCCAGCTTAGCTTGACACTCTCAATCCTCCTGTCTCTTACACAATCCTCCCTAGGATACAGATATGTGCACATACTCAGCTTGCTTCAGGGTTTTTCTGTTTTCTTTTGACAAGGTCTTATGGAGACCAGGTTTGCCTCCAATTTGCTTTGTAACCAAGGCTGGTTTGAGCTCTTGATCCTCTTGCCTGTACTTTCCCAGTGCTGGGATTATACATATGTCCCACCATTTCCTGCTGCTTCAGGCTTTCTCAAACTAGGAATAAGAAAAGAAATGTTCTGTTGCTATTAGCATGAGCAGCTAGCTCAAGATAAACATAAGTGTGGGTGTTTTCAAATGACCAAGTCTCATCTTTTTTTTCTACAGCTAATTCAGATGGTCATATCAGAAAGGAAACGAGCCTCCATCCCCCCACATAAAAAGGTTGATTAAAGTAGCTAAGGCAGCCATTTACACAGATGACCTCATTTCATCCTCACAGTACCCCAAGGGGGTGGTTACTATTATTGGTCTTGGGTTTGTTTTTTTTTTTTCAGATGTGGAGACTCTCAGTAGCTCTACCAGGCAGAACTCATCACTGAATCCCCAAGGCCTGGCTGTAGGTCCTTTATACAAAGTTGATGTTGAACAAGTATCTCATGAATGAGATGAACGAGTGACTGAATTCCCCAGGTTTTATCATGTTCACCCTGGATCTTTATCTGTCACCCAAAGTGTCTTCCTCTCTTTTCTATTTTATCATTAGAACATCTTTGCTACCTCATTTTTCATGGCATTCCACAAAGAATGAAGGTGGTTTGCAAATATATCCATATGTATAAGTATACATGTATTATTCAACAGTATAAAAAATAAACAAGGCAACCAAGGACATTCTCACATTTTATTTTTCTTTCTCAGATTTAGTTTCGCTCACTGTGAAGAAGAAAACACACTCAATTCTTGACACAGATTTTCTTGTGTATGGCTAAGTACGTTGATTTCTTTATCCCACTCATTAGACGCCTTGATGTTGGCATTCTGCCCTCTGCATCACTGGAGCCACTGAGGAAGGGCTTTGGACTTGAGGTGATTTTCGAGAAACATTCTTACATGTTAGCCAGAAATCAAAAGTTTGTATAACTTACATGCCTTCAAATTTCTGAGCAATTTGCTCTTGAGTTTTCAACTTGTAATTTCCAAACTTTACTCTAAGGATCTTTGCAAGTTGAGTTAAAACCAACTTAGGGATACATGGAGATCAGATGTGAGGTGGGGCCGGGGTCCCATTGTTTTATTTCAAGCAGAGGAGCTTTGAATTCCTTTATCGTATTAATTAATTTATTTCTGAAGACAGGATCTCACTCCAAAGGCCAGGATGGCCCCAAACTCCTAGTGCTGGGATTACAAGACATAACCCACACTTTTATCTCTTTTCTATTTGGTTCCCCTTGATTCTAAAATAATAAAAATCCACAACTCTATGATTTCCCTCCCCCCACCCTGCTTTTTTTGTGTCTATCTCTTAAAACACCCAAGTCATTAGATTACATCTAGCATCATTCATTGATCAGTACTATTTTTGCTAGCTTCTGAAAAATGCAATAATCCTCACCCCTTGCCTAGTATTCAAATACATACTGGCTCTGTAAATTTTTCTGGGTCCTCTTTTTAATGTGTGGGTTAAAAAAAGATATGCAAGTGAAATCAAGAAATAGCTCAGAGGCCAGCACTTATTTAAAGAGTTCCTGAGAATGAACGACGCATTCCATAGAGACACAGGCACAGTAGACCAAACTCCCTTGGGCTAATAACATGGCCGTGAGTCTTAAAGACAGAAAAATCAATGTATGGTGGATTTTAAAAGATAAAGCTCCAAGGCAGGCATTTCAATAGATCCATGGCTTCCGGCTGAGAGGAACAGATATTGGTTTTCAACACAGCACTGCTCTGTTGAAGTAGTTTCCCTCTTGTCTTGGCCTTTTCTGTATTGCTCTAACCAAACACGCAAGGCTGTGGAATTCGTCCGGGAAAAAAGCACATTTTAGAAAACACTTTGGGGAACTGAAAGCTTAACATTGGGCAGCCCTGTTTACTAGATCTTGGTCAGGACGTCCTTGGTTAGATCACAACATCACGGATGACGTCATGGCAGAAAGTAGTGAGAGGGACAGACAGAGGTCACATGATGCTCTCTTTGTACAACTTGTTTTCAAGGTAGAGCTAACTAATCCATTCCTACCAGGCATGACATGCGTGGTAATCCATTCCTGAGGCTGAAGTTCCTGTGACCTAATATGCTCCACCTCTTGGAGGTTCCACCCCTTCTACAGGGTCTAGGGTGAAAGTTTTCAGCACCCGGACCACTGGGAGACAAGGCCCATTTCAGCCACAACACTCTCCATTGGTCAACAGTCTCACACCTTGGTCCTTCTCTTCTCCTTCTCACTTCATGGAGTGAGTTGTCAGTGCTCTGCCAATATCTGCCTTATCTCCCAAATGCCAGTTGCTTCCACTTCTTTTGCTTCATTTCAATAGCTCGGGGTGGGGGGGGCATTTATTTAAGGAGTGCCTGGGAATGGAGGATGCATCCCACAGAACCAACAGCGGTTCACTACCCTCAGTCTGACTTGCAAGGGTAAGTGTTCTCTTAGGTAAATGGATCTTCAAAAGGTTGGAGGAGAGACTTATGGGTAGTCCTGGGAATTTCATGGCAAGATTTGGAGCTCTGAGGGAAAATACACACACACACACACACACACACACACACACACACACACACACACATACACACACACACACCCTTAGGAGATACATAGATTTTCATCTAGTTCAAGGAACAGGCCCTTGGTAATGGAAGCTTAAAGGCTGTAAAAAGTCCAGAAATTCCCTCCACATTATGGAATACATACTGGAGCAAAAGCCACTATAAAAGTATGTTTAAACTTAGACCATGGTGGACATGGAGGGGAGGGAGTGGGTGTGTGTAGGTGTGAGGGGGATTTACAGAGAAACACGGTAGAGGATGAGGATAACTTAGGAGATTTGTTCTTGGGAAAATGGCTCAAATGCTTAGAGAAGTGCAGGACCAGGGAAAATCCCAGAGAGCACAACTTAGTCAAGTGTAGAAATTCAAAGGGCAGGGAGAGGGGCTTCCCAAAGGTCACACTGCAGCCCGAGACTCTGGGGAAGTGACAGCCTGTGTTTTCCTGTGAGATTGGGGAAGGTGAAGTGTTAGGGACTGTTTGAAATGTTCTGGCATTCAGAGTTGTGAATGTCAGTTCTTGTGTCTCTGGTTCCTTCAGCATTGTGCCTGTACTGTCCCCTTGGCCTCCCTACTCTTAACCCTGTCTGTCCCCTGTGCCTTGACTCTCTGACCTTGGCTCTGGGAACCACAGGGTTGGGCCACTGTGCTCTGCCTGCCTCCCAATGAGAGCCTTCTCCTGTGTGCTGCTTTCACTACAATGAGCTGGAAATCTTTGCTTAAGGCATGTGTTTCTTTGACAAGCCCAGTCTTTGGATTATGAAATGTGACCTGTTTGTGCTGGTGACCTCAGACTGATAATCTTTTTAAAAGTATTTGTTTCCTCGTGTGTGTGTGTGTGTGTGTGTGTGTGTGTGTGTGTGTGTGTGTGTGTGTCCAACAGTATACATGTAAGGGGACCAAAGGAAAACATCTGGTGTTCGCTCTATCACTCTCCACCTTCCTCTCGTGAACTTAACACCTAACACCTGTCTTAACACCTAACAGATTTCGTGTAACAGGCAACATGTTATAGCCCACATGCAGCGTACCCATACCAGCTTTTTAGATATTTGAAAATATGAGCACATTCTTCACTCTGTACATTTCAGCTATATGTTCCTTTTTTTCACCAATCATTTCTCAGCCCTGCAGACCGGTTATATTGACCTTTTTCTAGTTATTTAATTGGAATAAGAAAAACATTTTATTTTCTGTTGATAAGCTGCCCTCTCCATGCTCCTTCCTCCCAACCCCCGGCCCCTTGAGGCAGGGTCTCATGTAGCCCAGGCTTGCTTGGAATTTGCTGCCTAGCCAAGTGTTATGTGACTTTTCCTGGGGAGACATGAACAAGCATCTCGGATACTGACGAGAGACCAAAGAAACGGTTCCACCCAAATTCAGTTTAGTGAACCAGTGAGTTTACTGGGGTCCTTCCAGGAGTGTGGCGAGAGGTTGACTCATGTGCCAGTAATTCAAAGGAAGCCACAACATCAAAAAGCCCATCCTAGTCTGACAGATGCTACATGAAAGCTGCATCTCTGGGGCTGGCAGTGCAGCTTGCAGGCAGTTCAGCTCAGTCTCCTCTGGCCTGCAGCTGCCACTGCATACATAACATCTGTGGAGCAGGAGACAGAGAGGGAGGCCTGTGAGCCTTGTAAGTTTTAGGAGCTTCCTGAAACCTGTGAGCTTTGTTCACCTCCTGAGTCTAGTAGGTTTCCTGCATCTTAAGCAGGAGACAGAGAGAGGGGCCTGTGAGCCTTGTAAGTTTTAGGAGCTTCCTGAAACCTGTGATTTTTGTTTACCTCCTGAGTCTAGTAGGTTTCCTGCATCTTAAGCAGCAGCCCTTCTGAGAGGGAATTTCAGCTCAGAGGAAATTGCTGTGCAAGACTAAAGGATGACCTTGAACTTCTGACACTTGCCTGTGTGTCTGGAGGGTTGGCATTACAGGTACGCTTCCCCATGCACGCTAACACAGTATATTTATCATCCAAAACAGGTGACATGCTGTGTAGCAAAATATTTTTTTTAAAGACAGGATCTCTCTGTGTAGGGCTGGCCTAGACTCACAGAAATCCACGTGGCTCTGCCTCCTGAGTGCTGGGACTAAAATTGTGTGCCACCATGCCCAGCTATATTTAAAACTTTTATTCTCTAAAGTTTTGACCTGAAAATATTTCTTACAGAAACATTTTTATTTCATTTCTTCTTTCAGCTTTCTTTTTAAATTTTCTAAAATAGACACCTTGGGAAACAAATTTGATCATCTTAAAATTGGATAAAGTAATCTAATTGTCTCTAATCAATGAGTGATATCATTTCAGATTTTAGCTGGGGGTGACCACGACTGTGACAGACAGAATTTCAAAATGGCTCTGTGACCTTTTGCCCACTAGCATTCCTCCAGTACATCTAGTACTTTACACTGCAAAACAGAATTTGGAGACATAATTATGGTAGTTAATCTGTAGACTGTAACGTGGGGTGTCTTCATTAGGGTTTCTCTTGCTGTGATGAAACACCATGATCAAAAGCAACTTTAGGAGGAAAAGGGTTTATTGCATCTTATACTTGCAAGTCACAGTCCATCACTGAGGGAAGTCAGCACCAACCTGAGGGTAGGAATGAGACTAACGACCAAGAAGGATCACTGCTTCCTGTCTTCCTTCTCAGGGCTTGCTCAGCCTGCTTTCTTACAGCACCCAGGACGCGACAAGTCTGCTGCTCTCTGAATTTGGAAGAAACCAAGGCAAGGATCAGAGAGCAGCCTTTTGGAGATGTCGGCGACATGACAACCTCCAAGCAAAGAAGGATCCTCAGTCCTTATCATGAGAGCCTCGACTCTACCAACTGTATGCATAAGCCCATAAATGAATTCTTCCCAGAGCCCAGTCTTGGTTTAACCTGGTGAGTTCTGGTGCAGGAAAAACTAGAAGGGTGGTGTGTGTGTGTGTGTGTGTGTGTGTGTGTGTGTGTGTGTGTGTGTGTGTGGTGTGTGTGTGTTTCCAGCTGGCCATTTGTCAGACAGCAATAGAAAACTGATTTCTCTTGTTTCTAGAGTTTTGCTGCAGCCCCAGCCCCACCGAGTGCATTGTGTAATGGGTGGCATCATGAGAAAAGGTTCAGGAGGCTTTATTTTTATTTTAATTAAATTTTTTTCCACTTAGATTTCCATTCCCTCTGTTGGGTACAGTACTGTGGGTGGTACTATTGATAGAATTCCCACAGATATTATTCTTTGCTAACAGGACGTCTTCCCCCTCCACTCCCAACCCTCTCCTCCCAACAAAGAGCCTTCCATTCCATCACTGGGAGGCACAGCCATGGGCCTGTAGGGGTGTGTGTGTGTGTGTGTGTGTGTATGTACGTCTGAATGTATGTCTTTATGCCTGAGTGTGTGTCCATATGTGTGTGCGTGTGTATGTGTTCTGGCCAGTGAGATATGAGTAGAAATCTATCCGGATAGTTTGAGAAGAACTCTTCTTCTTAACAGACCTGAGGTGAAGGAAGTGGTCTGGGTGACACTTGTCACTTTTTCCTTTGCCTGTAGTGTGAAGGTGGGACATTTCCTTGTGACCATGAAAAGGAGGCTAAAAAGACCACAGAGATGCTGATTAAGGACCTGCTGACCTTAAACCCATGTCACTGTTCACAATACCTGACATGGGGGTGAGGGAGATGGCTCATCAGCTTGCTGTGTAAGCCTGAAGACCTAAATTAGATCCTCAGAGCCCACATACAGGTTGAAGGAAAGAACTGATTACTCAAAGTTGTCCACTGACCTCTTCATGCATGAGGTGGCATAGATGACCACATATGTAGTAACATACATACTCACACACTAACATTAGTATACCTGATGCTTTGTTGTTGGTTGTTTTTCCACTCTTACTCTTTTGGCTCTTTGGGGGGGGGCAGTCCACCACCCAGCAACCAGATAGCTTATTCTTAATTATAAATGACTCCCATCTACCTTTTGCTTCTGGGCTTTTTCCTCTTCTTACTTCTGTATATTTTACTTTCACTCTTACTCTGTGGCTGGCTGTGTGGCTGGGTGGGTTGGTCCCTAGTATCCTTCTTACCTTGTTCTCTTGCTCTTTCTTCTTCCTCCTAGATTTCCCCTTCTATTTATTCTCTCTGCTGATCAGCCCTGTCTATCCTTTCTTCTGCCTCATTGTTGGCCATTCAACTCTTTATTATACCATCAGTTGTTTTACACAGGCACAGTAACACAGCTTCACAGAGTTAAACCAATGCAACATAAAAGAATGCAACACATCTTTGCATCATTAAACAAATGTTCCACAGTATAAACCAATGTAGCACATCTTAAAATAATATTCTACAACAATACTTATTATTTATTTTTTCTTAATAATAAGGAGAGGTTTATTGAGCTTACAGGTTGGGAGATCTTTATATTCAAAGTACAAATGGCTCAACATAGACTCTTCTGGTGAGGCTGTTCCTTCCTTGTGGTGTGATAACTGTGGTGGGAGTGCTGAGTCAGCACAAACAGATAATGACACCTTGAGCTAGAAGTTGAGAAAGTCCAGGTTTGTTTGAGTGATAATGCCCCTCAGAATATATCTGAATAACCTAAGAGCCTCCCACTAGGCCATACCTCTTTAAAAATTCACACCACCACCAAGTACAGCCACCCTGTGGACCAAGATTTCAACCACAATGGAACTTTGAGGAACACATGAACCACCCCCAAATAATAACTACAGTTAGTTAGTAGAACTGTAGCTGACAGCATAGCTGACTGACAGAGAATTTGGGTTTTAAAAGTGGAAACAGATTTAAAAAAAAACTTAAAATGGGTGGTCAGGATGGAGCTTGAGGACCCATCTCCCTTAAACTGGAAGCTTTTACCATAACAAACACTTAAGCATTCTGTTGGCACATCTGTCTTTGACAATACATCACGAGTTGCAGTGGGGTGGAAAATTGGGAGAAACATTTAAGGTGTTTACATGTGTTGGCTTATTTTAATGGCTATTAGAAAAAAATATCCTATAATGAAATGCAAACTTAAGCTAGATAGCTAACCTGTAATCAAAGAGGGGAGAAGGTATGATTTTATTTAGGAAGGTCCTTCCTAGGTATGTATGACCTTTGGCCCAAATGAATGGAATCTCATTCTTTGAAGTCTTTCAGGGCTGAAGAAGTCTTTGGTAGTCCAAGTTAATACAAGCAGAGGTGGGAAAGTGGTACTCTTAAGACTGATAAAACCAGAGCTTTCCAACACAAAGCCCTAATTGTGTGAGTTAAATACTGGAGGATTTGGAAGAGTACGGAGTCTAGCAGGAGGCCGACAAGAATTCTTAGCCTCAAAGACTGTGTCTAGACAAGATCTTTAGCTGTGGTTACTAATGCAGAGACTCGACCAGAAGCAAATGCATAGATCTACTGAATTTTTGAGAGGCACTTTACTGTGAAAGATACCGTTAAGGTTTGCCAACAATGGCATGTAATTGCCCAACCCCAAAGACAATCCCTAGTTATACAAACTTGTATAAATATGCGGTGACTGCTAAAACTACCAAAAAACTTTCTCCTGAATGCTCACTTCAGACATAGGCATTGAAAGTGATTAATAAGGAATATCATATCTTACCTGAGGCCATGGAAGGAACATAGGGAGTATTTCATAAATGACAGAACTAGGAAGTAAGAGACTGACCAATCAGAGATTCTCCACTGAGAGGGCAAGATATTAATAGTTTTTATTTTTGTATTTTCAATCATTATATATTAGGTATTTTGGAAGGAGAGAGTATGGTTTTTCTTAGAGAAACTTCCATGTTTATAAGATGTGATCTGAGCCAGATATAGTGGTGCATACAGAGGAAGACCATGAACCTGAGCTGTAGTGATAACTGTCAATTGTTATTCAAATTATTTATTATAAAACAAAATTATATGAATATATAAAAATAAAACATGAAATTATCTTTGGACTGAACAAAGAAGATCAAGTATACAGAGATACCAGATTTTGACCTGGTTAAGGAAGTAACCTGCAGCTTTGTGTTTACTTCTTTTGGGGGAAGGGATGACACCTATATGAACTTTCTATATAGGTTATATGTGGCTTGCCAAAGGAATGGCATATACTTTTAGTTGGCTGTCTAAAAGTTCTAGAGTCAGATTTCCATGTTCACAGGTTCCATGTTGGACTCAAACTATCGTTGGTAGAAATAGTCCAAAAAAAGTCATGCTTGTCTTCAGCATACTTAGGTTCATTTTACTTGTTAGTTCCTACTTAGTAAACTACCTATACAGTATTACATTGCATGAGGTATAGTGAATCATCTAGAGATGGTTTTGAGTCTATAGGAGGATGTGTTTATACTATGGATCTCCATAGTTTGCTCACCCATGGATCTTAGTATCTGCAAAGGGGTCTTGGAGGAGAGTCTCTGTGGGTGATGGCAGATGAATGTACTTCTGTAGCCCTTCTTCCATGGGAAGACATCTCAGCTGTCTGTGTCCCTGGTCCCTACTATTTGCTCTGATTCTTTTCTAGCAGAAGTCCCTTGATTTCAGGCATGGCAAGCTTAGTAATAGAGCTTGATATGGCCATACAACCTCCAATTTAGACAATGATGCAAAGGAGGTTCTCATAAAGCTTTCTACATTTGTATGCTGCCATTAAACCAACATCAGCAACAACTTAAGCATAATTTTACTATATGAGATTAAATAAATCATCACTTTATATTACTGTTGATACTATTTTTTATGAGACAGGTTCTCACGTAGCCCAAATGATCCTTCAATTCACTATGCAGCTGAGGTTGACCTTGAACCCCTGTAATTTCTTTTTTTTAAGAATTTTTAAAATTCATTTTACATATCAACCACAGATCCTCCACTCACCCCTCCTCCTACTCCTCTCCAGCCTTCCCCTGCCAACTCACCTCCAATCCCCTCCTCCTAAAGGGTAAGGGCTTTCATGGGGAGTCAGCAAAGCATGCTACATTTAGTTGACACAGGACCAAGCCCCTCCCCACTGCATCTAGGCTGAGCAAGTCATCCTGCCATAGGTAATGGACTCCAGAAAGCCAGCTCATGCACCAGGAATAGATCCTGAACCCACTGCCAGGAGCCCCTTAAACAGACACAGCTACGTAACTGTCTCCTGTATGCAGAGGGTCTAGTCTGGTCCCATGCAGGTTCCACAGCTGTCGGTCTAAAGTTCCTGAGTTCCCATGAGCTTGGTTCAGTTGTCTCTGTAGATTTCCCCATCGTGATCTTGATCCCTATTGGTCATATAATCCCTCTTCCCTCTCTTCGACTGGACTCCCAAAGCTTGGCCTGGTGCTTGGCTGTGAATCTCTGCATCTGCTTCCATCAGTTACTGGATGAAGGCTCGATGATGACAGTGTATTCACCAATCTGATTACGAGGGTAGGTCAGGTCAGGCACCATCTCCACTATTGCTAGTAGTCTAGGCTGCTAGCGTCATTCTTGTGGATTTCTGAGAATTTCCCTAGCACTCAGTCTCTCCCTAACCCCATAATGGCTCCCTCTACCAATATATCTCTTTCATTGCTCCCCGACTCCATCCCTCCCCCAGCTCGGCCATCCCATTCCCTCATGTTCTCATTCCCCACCCATTCCCTCATGTTCTCATTCCCCACCCCTTCCCCTCTGTTGCCCCACCCCCACCCCCTGTTTACTCATGTGGATCTCATCTATTTCCCCTTCCCAAGGCGATCCATGCATCCGTCTCAGGGTCCTTCTTGTTAACTAGCCTCTCTGGAGCTGTGGGTTGTAGTCTGGTTACCCTTTGCTTTCCATCTAGTATCCACCTATGGAACTCCTGAAATGTCCATGTGCTTACACCTCCTATGCTACCACACTTCGCAAACCACCATTTTACAACTCACCCTTAATTTTTGCTTTTATATTTTAGAGGCAAATATTGATAAATGATGTGACTGTAAATCTGGAGACTAGCCTGCTACAGCAAGGAGTCATTGAAGTACAGAGTATTGTTCAAGTCGAGCCTCTCCCTCTAATTCATTTTGTAAAGTTTTACTAGAAGATATCTATTCCCCTCCCAATCTCTCTCTCTCTCTCTCTCTCTCTCTCTCTCTCTCTCTCTCTCTCTCTCTCTCTCTGTGTGTGTGTGTGTGTGTGTGTGTGTGTGTGTGTGTGTGTGTGTGTGACAGCGACTTCTGCACCGCATGGGAAGGTGAGTGGTAGCAATGAAAGCCACATAGCCTGCCAGTCCTGTACTGCTTCTATCTGACCTATTATAGAAAAGGTTTATGGCTTTACATCTAAAAGGTCATCTGTAGAAATCAGGGTTAAACGGGATTAAAAATTTCATTTATTTTAGCAATATTTTACTTAATTTCTAAAAAAATCATAATTTATTTATTGTACATGTGGGTATTCACACACGTCACAGCTCACTTGTGGAGATCAGAGGACAGCTTTCAGGAATGATTTCTCCCCTTCCAACATGTGGGGTCTGGGGTGGGTTTGAACTCAGACTCTCATGGTTAGTGGTAAGTGCTGTTATCCACTGAGCCATCACCCGATTTTAAATAATGTGGTAGGAGTTTTGCCCAAATATATAGAACATATGAACTCTTGTCATCCTCACAGACTGCAGGTCCTGCCTAAGTCTTGGTTGGAATCTGCAGAGGAGGGACTTGGTGACTCATGCTGCTGACCATTTTTCTGTGATTCTTCTGACTGCACATCTCTGATCCACCATTAAACTGAAACAAGTTCCTGTCTAGATTTACTGCTGGGTCCCCAGAGTGGCTAAGAGGTTGAGAAGGACTGTGAGGTTTCTGGAGGCTGCTCAGGGAATTAAGGGCCTCAGATCAGAAGATTTTGCTGTTGTAAAAGTAGTGTCAGTTCTGGAAATGAGACATCTCTATTCAGGACCTCAATCACTTATTTGACCTCAGACAAATTTCTCTCTAATCACCAATATCCTAAACTGCTAAGTTCTCAGTAGGTCAGGACTTGGTGACACATACCTGTCATCCAGATTTTGAGAGAATAAAGGAGAAAGAGCATGAGTTAGAAGCCAACCTCGGCTACATAGTAATTTCGAGGTCAGCATGGGCTTGCTACATTATGAGACTCTGTCCCCAACAACTGAAAACAACAGTCAAATAAACCAAACAGCAAAACAAAAACACTTCATCAGTGGGCTGGGACATCTCCAAGTCACTTTTAGGCAGCATGATTTTAAAACTAAGAGGACAAATGTAGTTTCTTGGTATTCTTTTCTTCCAGATTAAGGTTCTTCAATCCTGGTTGTAGCTGGAAGTTTTCCTGTGTCCTGCAGCTGCTTGATCCAAATAAACACACAGAGGCTTATTATTAATTACAAATTGTTTGGTCTATGGCTCAGGCTTATTGCTAAGTAGCTCTGACATCTTAATTTAACCCATTTCTATTAATCTATATTTTGTCACACTGGCATCTTGTTCCTTGGTCAGCTGGATAGTGTCTACCCTGATGCCCAATGTTGGGTGCCACTTGAATTGTGAATCAAACGGCTGTATATCAAAATATATATTAATTTATTAATGGGTGCTATGGTGATGGGTGGTGTCGTTCTGTATGCTGTGAATATGTGTTGTTCTGATTGGTTGATAAATAAAGTTGTTTGGCTAATGGTGAGGCAGAATAAGGTTAGTCAGGACATTCTAACTAGAGAGTGAGGAAGAAAGAAAGAGAGCTGAGGAGACGCTGCTAGCTGCCACCAGGGGAAGCAAGATATAAAGGTACTGGTAAGCTATAAGCCATGTGGCAAAGTATAGATTTATAGAAATGGGTTAATTTAGGATATAAGAGCTAGCTAGCAAGAAGCCTGCCATGACCATAGTTTAAAAATAATATAAGCCTGTGTGTGTCTATTTGGGTCCAAGCGGCTGTGGGACAGAGAAAGCTTATAGCTACACTGTGGGAATACAGACTCGTGGGTACAGGATAAGGTAGATCCAGTTGCAGAGTCCTTCCACTTTGTCCACTTCATGCTGCCTGACTTGGTCTCCACAACCCATGATAGAGCATGGTCCCCTTCTCTCTTCCCTTATAAGAGGTCACATAGGCAGAAAAGAAGCACCACCTCTCTCGGGCCAGGTAGCCCAAGGTCATACTCGGAGTGAATACCCATTACACCTGGTACCTGAAAACATGCCACAGATGGTCTAAAGCACCAATGCCACAGGTCCTACACTGGGATTCTGACTGAATCAGCCTTAGGGAGAAGATCTTTGTAGGTGAGGTGGTTCTGTGTCTAGTGAGCTAGGCATGGCATGCATGTATCTTGTCTATCTCCTGTTCAAGGTTCACGCACACTAGTCTTACCATCTGTGAAAGACACAAATAGGAGAAATAAGCAAGGTCAATAATTTTCAAATACCAAATACCAAAACACCTCAGAGTCAGAGAGGCTATATATAAACCAGAGGAGAGCTGATAAAACTTCTCTGCAAAGTCTCCACCACTGAATTTTGATACATCAGATTTTGGGTCTGGGATTCTTTGTATTTGGTTACTGCTCTTTCTAAGCTGGTAAGTAAACCAGGCAAGGAATGTTTTGACTTTTGGCTGGGGACATAGCCCAGTCAATGGAAGGCTTCCCTGGCGTGTGTGCTGTCCTGGGTTCAGTGCCTAGCCCAGTGTAAGATTAGGTGGGGTGGTGCGTGCCTGCAATTTCTGCACTCAGGAAGTAGAGGCAGGAGGATCAGAAGTCCCAGGCCAGAGTCAAGGAGATAATCTGAGGAGGGCGGGTGGGGATTAGGTGCTTTTGCCTAAGCAAGCCTGATGACATCAGTCTGGTCACCATAGTGGAAGGAGAGAAACATCTGTAAAAGAAAGTTGACCTGCTAGGACACACACACACACACACACACACAAACACACACACACACACACACACACACACACACACACACACACACACACACACACAGTGTAGTTGAGGACAAACTTGAAGTTTTAAATATATCTATATATTTAAAGTACAAAGTATAAATAAAGTATATATGTGTATATATATGTATATATATATGTATATATACTTAAAATTTCAAGTTGGTCCTCAGCTACACAGCAAGTTCAAGATGACTGAGGCTAGCTTGAGATACCAACCAGCCAAACAACCAACACAACAAAAAATGCCTCAGGTTGTCCTAGCTCAGAGGTGGATTGGAAACCAGACAGCCAGTGATCTCTGACCTCTCCACTTGGATGTGAGGGCTTATGATTCATTTTGTGAGGACTAAGTCCCAGGTCTAAGTCAGACAAGAAAGGGCAGTTTGCCCCATGAAAGGGAACTGCGAAAGGGGTGCTATTAGCCAAAGTGGAGGACCTTGATTAGATGTTACTTGATAAAACTATCGCTTTCTTGTTTTACCCCTCAGAAAAGCCTGCAAGCAAATGCCCAAGCTGTTTAATTTTTTTTATTCTCCATAATATCTGGGGGCTCCAGCCTTTTCACACTTGGCTGCAAGTTCTAGTTTAAAAAAGCAAAACCTTGTCTTCAAATGAGTCAGCTAATTCTTTTGTCAACATAATATTTTTATTGATTATTTGTGAGTTTCACATAATGCACCCTGATCCCATGCACTTCCTCATCTTCCTAGGTCCATGTCCCCTACCCTTGTGACCTCTCCCAAAAAAAGAAGAAAAGAAAAAATATACCAAGTCCAATTTGTGTTGCTCATATATTCACTGGAGCATGGTCAAACTCCCAGTGGCCAGTCTCTTAAAAAAAAACAAAAAAAAATCAACTGAGTCCTTCCCCACCCCCAACCCCACCAGAAGTCATCAAGGATCCCTATCGCAATTTTAGAGAGTTCTCTTTAATGACTTCCTGTCTAGACTGTTTCTTTTGGGGAGGGGGTTGAGGAGAGAAGTTGTCACAGCAGCCTTCTGTGTGTCTCATTCTCAACTGTGAGTCTGCAGTCATTGATACCACCTCAAAAGAAGCTTCCCCTCCCTTCAGTCAGCAGCAGCATGGATCATGGACTTCATACGGTTACTGGCCACAGCCCTGACAACAGGCATCCACAAGACCTCCAGCATCAGCATGGACCATGGACCTCAACATGGTCTCTGGTGGCAGTATAGACTATTGACCTCAACATGGCCTCCTGCAGGAGCACAGACCATGAACACTAACATGGCCTCAGACGGCAACACTGGCCATGGACACCAACATGACTTCAGGCAACAGCACAGACCATGGACATCCATGTGGCCGCCTGCAGGAACACAGACCATGGACACTAACACGGCCTCAGGAGACATCACGAACTACGGATATCAACACAGATGAGTCAGCTTCCTACAGTATATATGATTTCTACTTACGTAAAATAACTATTATTTGTATGTATGTATTTTATGCACACACACACACACACACACACACACACACAGAGGCCACAGTCTGCTTTTGTATTTATTACTAACTACTTTTAACTTTTAACTTCAGTATTAATTATAGCAGGAATCTTAGAAGGTCTTATTATTAAGAATGAACATGAGGTCAGTTATTGGGGTGAATGCTGTAAGATCAGAGAAGCAGAACAAGCCACAGTTACCTCACCTCACCAGTTCCTCAGCTGATCTGTTTCCTCAGACTGGATGCCTCTCAGCTGAACTGTGCTGCTCAAAAGCCTGAATGCTTAACCAGCCAAATGCTTCTAGTTTCTGGTCTTCATGCCTTTTATATCTTTCTGCCTTCTACCATCACTCCCTGGGATTAAAGACTCACTTCTTGGGATTAAAGGCGTGAGTCACCATGCCTGGCTGTTTCCAATGTGGCCTTGAACTCACAGAGATCCAAAGGGATTTCTGCCTCTGGAATGCTAGGATTAAAGGCGTGTGCTACCACTGCCTATCCTCTATGTTTAATATTGTGGCTGTTCTCTTCTCTGACCCCAGATAAGTTTATTAGCATGCACAACATTTTGGGGAACACAATACTACCACAATTAATAGTTCCATTTACTCATTAGTTTTCATCTCATGTCATTCACTCATCTTATTTTCAAATATCAACTGCATGCCAGGGAAGCATTGCCCCAGAGTATGGGCAGTAAACAGGTTCACAGTTGATGCATACATTCTACTTGGAGAAACTGAACATAAGCTGGTCATAATAGGCAACTAAACTACTAATGGATGCTGGATGGAGCATGGGGATGCACACCTTCAATCTCAGCACTTTGGAGGCAAAGACAGGCAGGCCTCTGTGAGTTCAAGGTCAGTCTGATGTGCACATTGAGCTCCGGAATAGCCAGGGCTGCATAAAGAGATCCTGTCTCAAAAAAAAAAAAAAAAAAAAAAAATTAAAGGGAACTAATAAGGTGAAATACTGCAAGGTAAGCAGACGGGAGGCCAAGGAATCTGGAGGTCAGTACTATCTCATATGGGGGTCAAGAAAGGCTTCTGTGCTAAGGTAATATTTTAACATATTTTTATTAACATATATTAGTTATGCATAGTAGTAGATTTTATTATTATAACATTTTAATACACGTACGTATGTATTGTAGTCATACCCACCTCTACTACTCTCTCATCTCTCCCATTCCGGATAATGTCCTTCCTTTTCCCAGCTGGCTCCCCCACTCTACTTCCATGTTGTATGTATGCATGTGTCTGTGTGTTTCTCTGTGTGTTTGTGACCCAGTAAGTTTCATTAGAGTTATTTATAGGCCTGTGGGTGAGAGTTTGTTTTCAGAAGCATGGGTGCCAGTTAAGGTAGTATTTTAGCAAATATCTGAAGAAAGTGGGGAAAAAGTCATGGTAAGAACTGACAGAGAGTGTTGTAGAGAGTAAACAGCCTGTGCTAAAGTCCTGTGGCAGGAGTGTGTTGGGTGTGATGTGGGAACACCAGGGGGCCGAAGTGGAGTATGTGAAGAGAGTGGGAGGGGCTAGAGATGAATTATTAGGAAGAAAGCATCCACCAGGCTGGGCTTGATGGCCTGCTATGAGGGCATTATAGATGCGATCCAAGGGTTTGTGGTGTTTGACTCTTTAGACTCCTAGTGCTTTCTATGTGTAAAGAAATATGCAAATAATACAAACTGAATACTTACAAAGTGATAGGGAATTCTGAACAAGCCATGAAAGTGAAACAGAAATAACAATATACTTTTACTAATTAAGTTACCTCCATGTATTACTTTTCTTCCTTCCATTAGTGCAAGATAAAATCCCATTGATTGCTTCTTCATATTATTTGGTAATGTTATTTTTGCATAGGAAACATACACATATAATTTGATATTTAGTTTGTTTAATTATAATGTATCCTTTTATTATTTATCAGCTAGAAATACTTCAGCCAGTCGTGATGGTGCAGGCCTGTAATGCCAGCACTTGGAAAATGGGAAATGTATGATCTAGATGTCCAGGCCTTAGCTACATGAGACCCTATCTCAGAAAATAAGAAAAAAAACTAGGGGGAAAAACCCTTCAGTTTTACAACTTACAATGTTTATTAGTAGTTTTGTGAGCAATTTTAAGGATTGTTTTCATCTGGGAAAAATTTTCTCAGATTTCTTTTTCTTATGAATTATGCGATATGTAAGGCACTTACTGCACATGCCTGTGGGTCTAGTACTGAAGATGCTGGGACAGGAAAATCACTGTGAGGTTGAGGGAAGCCTGGGCTATATCCTGAGATCTTGTCTCAAAAATGAAAAACAAAATAATCAGCCAGAAAAGGTTTTGTAAAATGCCTACTGTGCAGCTTTGGGTTCCATTCATTTACAACCCTTTTCTCTTCTGTTAGCCGCACAGTCCCAGCCTGAGGAAGGCGACACATTCCTGTATTTTGACCTCTGGCCTTGAGCGTGAATGTCACAAAGTAAGTTGGTACCCAGGGTGGTAGATACATTCCTGGAATCCATCTCCCCACAAGCAAAAGTAGCCCTCTGGAGCAGCGGTTCTCAACTTGTGAGTCGTGACCTTTTGGGGTCCCAACTGCCCTTTCACAGGAGTCACATATCAGATATCCTGCATGTCAGATCTTTACATTACAATTCACGACAGTAGCAAAATTACATTTATGAAGTAGCAACGAAAGTAATTTTATGGTTAGGGGTCACCACAACATGAGGACCCGTGTGAAGGGTCGCAGCATTAGGAAGGTTGAGAACTACCGCTCTGGGGGAACTGAGTCACACCCACGGACCCGAACTCAGCCTTCACTGGGCTCCAAAGTGCTGGCCTTGGTCCTAGCACTGCAGGGGAGGGTCCTGTGGAGAGTGTACTGTGAAGAAGGACTGAGGAGGGGCACATATTGCAGGGCAAGTGTGAGGAAATTGAAGGGCTTGCAATAAAAGAAAGTCAAAACACAGACATAATGAATTCTGTGAGTTCCAGGAAAGCTGACTGTGTGAGCCACAAGGCTACTGATGCGTTTCCTGGTAAGTCATGCCCACTCACTTCAGGCCTGTTTCCTTTCCTAATGATGGCTGACTCAGCAACTGTAATGTACTCTCCAGCTTTTAGTCTTGCTGGGAGTCTTTTGAGTTCAAATGTCACCAATGACATCTTCATTGCTTCTCTTCCTGTTTGCTGCAGTATGTATGCTTGCAGGGATGGCCAGGCAGTCATCCTTTACTAGCTCGATTGAGAAGTTCCTGGGGGACTCTTCTGCAGTCTAACACTCTCCCAACTCAGCTATTTCGGCTTGGGACTCTTCTTAGTACTTAAAACCTTTTGAGGGGCAGGCACGGTAACACACTTCAGCTTCCAGAATGAGGTAGGAGGAACTCAAGTTTGAAGCCACCCTGCTTCATTAAGTATGTAATGTACTGTATATAAAAGAATATATGTGTCCCCTATTTACCATGTGGCATTGCCATAATGGCCAAGTGAGATGTTAGCTATGGAAACTGGTCATCACATTTAAAGTAGTATACATTTGTATATTCCTCTCTCTTCCCTATAAATATAAATATAAATCAATATAAATAAATGGATAAATGAATAAATGAATGAATGAATGAATGAATAAATAACGCTTTGGTGCCTAGTAATTTAACACTTTGTATTGTTAAGTATTCCTTTGCTCTGTGAAGAACTGTTTGACTCATCTCTTCAAGGCCTTTATTGCTTAATAACTTTATTCCATTTATTTGGGAGTTAACTTTATGATATATTGTCTTGGACCAGGAATTAGCAAACCTTGCCTGTAAAAGGTCATGTAGTGCACAGTTCAGGCTTCGTAGGCCAGATGGATTGTGTCAGGATGACACAGCAAGACTGTCGTGTGGCTGAAGCGGCCATGGACAACTATGTAAACAAACAGGCAGGCTGTGTTCCAATATAATCGTATTTACATAAGCAGACCCTGGGACCACATTTGGTTCACAAGCTCTAGTTGGCTAAGTCCTGCTTTGCAGTTGTATTGTCTTCTAGCTCTCTGTCTCAGACCTCAAGTGCAACCTCCACGAGTCTGGCATCTCCATCTTCATAATAATGAGCCTCATGTGTCCCCTATTTACCATGTGGCATTGCCATAATGGCCAAGTGAGATGTTAGCTATGGAAACTGGTCATCACATTTAAAGTAGTATACATTTGTATATTCCTCTCTCTTCCCTATAAAACGACAATACATCTTCTTACCCTCTGTAGGTGGAGTTTTTTTGTCCTGTCAACTCACTCCCAATAACCACACAGAAACTTAATATTAACTATAAATGATCATCTGATAGCTTAGGCTTGTTACTAACAACTCTATTCTTGTTAGATCTTACAACTTAAATTAACCCATATTTCTTATCTATGCTCTACCATGTGGAAGCACCTTTTCTCCATAAGCAACCACAGGGGGAAATAATCACTTTTGCTATCTTATGCATACTGTAGGGCCTTGCATTGAACATTGGCTCCGTATAGCATCTGGAAAGAAGTAAAACATGTGGTAACACCAAGTTGTGTTTGTTTTTAGTTTGAAGAGAGGGAATAACCTATGTACAGTCATGAAAGATCCTCAAAAGACAGAGTGGAAATGTCAGGGTACTTACTGAGATCTTGAGAACTTACCTAGATGGAAATGTAGGTATTGCAGGAGCTTGGTTGGTACTGGGTAAGGACCATTGCATAGCAGTTTAGGATTGGCAGACACAGTGTGGTAAGATGCTAAAGAAGGGTTCAGAGAGTCTTGCTGTATATCCTATCGTTCAAGAGTTTCTGCTGAAGAGTTGATGTGTCCTCCAGGAAGTTGCAGGTCTGGAAAGTAATTTGTAACTTTTGGTTTTATGGCCAAGCTTCCTGAAATAGTAAAGTTATACGGTGAACACATTAGAACAGTAAAGTTGTGTCATAGTGAGCTGCGCAGATACAGATGGTCAGTCTCTGGCCACACACATGTAAATGTGTGAACCCTTCTACTTTCTTAGAGTATGTATTCCATTGCCCTGTTTCTCATCTCCGTTTAGATTTCTTTCTTTTCCTCACAATCTCCTTTCATTGCCCTGTTTCTCATCTCCATTTAGATTTCTTTCTTTCCCTCACAATCTCCTTTCAAGTTTTGTAACACACATGCACACATTCAGACCTTTCTTTCTCTCTCTCTGCTTTTGTGTGTGTGTGTAAATTTTGGATGTAGGTTCTGCATGTAGCATATATCTTTTTGAGTCTGGCTTATTTTGCTTAGCTTAAAGATTTCTAATTCCATCTATTTCCTGCAAATATCATGATTTCACTTTTCATTACAGCTGCATAAAACTCCACAGTGTGTACATAGCACATCTTCTTTATCTATTTATTTGTTGATGGACATTCAGGCTGGTTCCATTTCTCATTAGCTTGAAGAGTGCCGCAGTAAGTGTGGATGCTGAAACCCCTCAGTGGTGCATTGACTTAATGTTCTTTTGGTGGGGATCCAAGAGTGGCTCAGCTGCAGTGTATGGTAGCTCTGTTTTCAGTTTTTTGAGGAAGCTCCTTATTGTTTTCCACAGTGGTAGATCTTGGTTTGAGAATGTTACTTTATTAAAAAGAAATTGTTTTGAGACAGGATCTCATGGAGCCCAGGCTGGCATCGAACTTGCTATGTAGCTAAGGATCACCTTGAACTCCTGATCCTTTTACCTTTACCTCCAAGAGTGCTGGGACTACAGGTAGGTTCCACAATGTCCAGTTTTTAATGTAGTGCTGGCTGGGGGCAGTTGAATCTAGGGCTTCATTCATGCTAGTAAGCACTGTTTCAACTGAGGCATGACTACATCCCCTGATGATGCTACTTTTTTAATTTAGTAGAATAAGTATCTATGGTAGGGAAAAATAAAATATCCATATAAACTTTGGAGGACTGGGGTTGTCTTAGGCCCCATAGTGCAGTGTTCACTGTATTTGTCTATCACTGACTCCTTTTAACCATTTAAGACATTGTGTGCTGCCTTTTTAATCCTTGTTTCTAAGCTGTACTACTTCACTTCAAACTCTGTGTTTCTCTCTTCAAAAATCATTGCTATCACTGGCATACTCTGTAGCCTCCAGCATGGATCCTGGCCCTCACCTTGAACCCCTCTAGAGTCTGTCTGCAGGCTGCCAAGAGTTCCTGTTTGGCAGGAAGACACTACCAGGGTCTGCTAAAAACTAAAGACTTGGCAATCTCTTGATTGAAAATTGTGCCTTATCCAATTTTATTTGAAGATATCAAGGAAATGAAGCACACTTCACTGCTGGTGACTCCTGGTTCTGTGTTTTATGATTTCTCTTAATCTTAGAAACCTTCCTTGTAGTTTTATAGGCTTTTTCAGTTGGTCAAGCACAGAGACAAACTTGAGTTTCCTTTTATGGACTGTCTATTGATCTATCTAATCTATTCTCCTAGTTAGGATCACCATTGCTGTGATGAAACACTATGGCCAAAGCAAGTTGGAGAGGAAAGGGTTTATTTGGCTTACTCTTCCATATCATTGTTCATCATTGAAGGAAGCCAGGACAGGAACTCAACAGGGATGGAACCTGGAGGCAGGAGCTGATGCAGAGGCCATGGAGGAGTGCTGCTTACTGGTTTGCTTCCAATGGCTTGCTCAGCCTGGTTTCTTTTAGAATCCAGGGTCACCAGTCCAGGGATGGCCCCACCTTCAATGGACTGGTCTCTCCCACATCAATCACTAATTAAGAAAATGCCCTACAGACTTGCCTGCAGTTCCACCTTAAGGAGTCATTTTCTCATTTGAGGTTCCCCTTTCTCAGAGATTTTAAATTGTGTCAAGTTGACATAAAACCAGCCAGCACATCTATATAAGGCATGTGTTGTCCAGGAAAAACAACTCTAACCCAACACTAGCTAGGTTGGCTTTGAAGCAATTTCATATCTCATTGTCTTAGAAACAGGCATCCAATTCTCTTAGTTCTTAGCACTGACCATTGTAGTGTGACCCAACCATTTCCTAAGTCCATTCCTACACCACAGTATCATTTTTTTATATTGCCAATCCCACAGCTAGTTCAGTTATCATGAATGCTACTGCATCAAGCTTTTGCCAAGAGGACTCCTTTGGAGTTTCCCAAGAAAATGTAAATCTTTGAGTTGATCTTCCAGGATCAGGGTCTTCCTTGGTCAGAGGTCCCATGCCAAGGCAGGCTGCTGACCAGTGATGATTACAGCTGCATGCCTCATGTCATGCACCTCCGAATGACTGAGACCTTGATAAGCCATGTAATGACCTATGTATGACTCCAGTATCTGAATAGTACTCTCTTGCACAAAGTTGCCCTAACCTAACCTAGTGTGAACCTTCCATTCCGGTTGATTCTAGAGAGCCCTATCACTTATCAACTCTCCCTTTTGAGTTTCTTTGCCCCTATATGAAGAAAACCCATCCAGGTTATCAATCGTTTTGACTTGTAAGTCAGTATTAGTGAGTCAAAACTTGCTATTGGACTTTTTCTATTTTCTAAAAAGGGATTGTATCTACTGGTTAGATGAGGCAGTCTTGAAAGCATGAGAGAAACTTTGGAGTGGTGGAAATGTCATTTTATCATCATGTGGCATTGCTTACATGGGTGTGTCTGTAACCAACACTGACTATTCCTGGTATGAATGATTCACAACAACAAAGGTGAAATGCTTGGGCCAGTAAGGGGCTCACTCGTGTACAGGTATGTGCTCATCTGAATAGTATGAAGAGATGAATGAAAGCCCAGTACAGGCCCAGGAGTCCCCAGCTGTGCATGGAATAAATGAGTTTGATTTCCTTGATCTCTTCAAATAAGTCTGTACCAGGCCTTTTCTGTTTGGGTCACCAACCAGCTCCCAAATCATGACACAGAGACTTATTATTAGTTATGAATGCTCAGTCTAGCTTAGGCTTGTTTCTGGCTAGCTCTTTTAAATTAGCCTGTTTCTCTTTATCTATTTTTTGCCTTGGGGCTTTTTACTTTTCTTTCTTTCTGTATATTTTACTTTCACTGCTTCTCATATCTAGTTGGCTGGCTGCTGCATGACTTCTGGCCCCAGGCATCTCCTTCATTCTCTCCTCCTCTTTCTCTGATTCCTCTAGATTTTTCTTCCTATTTATTCTCTCTCCCTGCCAGCCCTGCCTATCTTTTTCTTGCCTAGCTATTGGCCATTTAGCTTTTCACTAGACCAATCAGGTGCCTTAGGCAGGCAAGGTGAAACAAAGGCAACACATCTTTACAGAATTAAACAAATGCAGCACAAACAAAAGTAATACACCTTTACACGGTTAAAGTAATATTCTGTAGCAGAAACAAACTTAACACATCTTTGCCCAGTTAAAATAATTTTCCATAACATCAGTCTATTTAGGGATGAGTTTCTAAGCAAGAGGTTGCTGAATCCTTGGATGGTCATAGACTCTGACTGTGACCCCCAACTAAACAGGAACTGCTGCCTGGCAGACTGGACTTCAGAATAGTTCAAGGTGGGGGCCAAGGGTTTGTGCTGGAGGCTACAGGTGGTGGTCAGGGATACCAATAATTATTTAATGACGGCAACAGAATTTGAAGGTGAGGTGGCATGGCTTAGAAAAAGCAACAGAAGATGAACAGAATCGCATTGTCTGTTTTCCTGGAGTCCCTTTTCTCCAAGTGCAAGTAGGTATCCCTGACATAATCCTCTGAAATGTTAAAAAAAAAAAAAGAAGGGAAAGGAAGCAAGCTCACAGCATTTAAATAACTGTTAAATTAACTTAATTAATTATATTAAACCATTATTAGTCATTAGATAATTATTTAATTATTTAAGTTAATTCAAATAATTGTTAAATTGTTGCTGGAAGACTGATGAGATGGGAAGGTTTTTCAAGGAAGAAAAAGCAAAGTTACAAATTTCATAGTGTGTCAGATCTCCAGCACCCTGTATGGCAGCATGCTCCTCCAAGGCTAGAGTGGGAAGACAGAAAAGGGAGGAGCCCAGTAGTTCACTGGCCACCCAGTCTAGCTAGTCATTGAGCTCCAGGATCAGTGAGAAACTCTATCAAAAGATAAAGTAGCAGAAATGAAGAAAGATACTCAATGCTGACCTCTGCCTGGCCGTGGAGTCTCCAATTGACTTCATCCAGTGGGAGACCCTGTGACTTTTCTTCCAAGTCCCAAATCTGGTCCACTGAATGAATCCCCTGGCAAATCACTACTTCCAGTTTCCTCCTGCTGCCTTTTGCATCCAGCGGGGAGCCCTCTATCTTCACTATGGGTGATGGTCTAGCTGTAGGCAGCCCTAGTGGTAGTGTCTTGAAGTCCCAACATTTTACTTATGAGGAGTCATGTCAGGCTTGGGAAAACCATCAGTGCAGCAAGACAGGCCAGGGCCTAGAAGGGGGAACATGGCCAGACTATAACAGGAAACTGTGTGGGTAGATACCTGGGGGCATCTGAGGATTCTTATCACTGAAGACCTTGGATGGAGTTCCACACTCATCAAGTGTCAGCTTTGTGACCTTGGGTAAGTAGCAACATGATTGCTCTGAGATATAATTTCCTTTCTTTCTTTCTTTCTTTCTTTCTTTCTTTCTTTCTTTCTTTCTTTCTTTCTTTCTTTCTTTCTTTCTTTTCTTTTTCTTTTTCTCTCTCTCCCTCCCTCCATCCTTTCTTTTTTCCTTCCTCTTTCTCCCGCTCTCTTCCTCCTCCTCCTTATTCTTCCTTAAGCTAGGGATGTGGAAAACTACATGATCCAGATCATTTCTAGTAACCACCTGTCTTAGCTGCTGCATTAGTTACATTTGTAAAGTACAAAGCCAGGCACTACTTTTCAAGGGTGAAAGAAAGTGTCGGGAATATGTGCACTGAGGTATGTGGTGGAGAAAGCTATTACTAACCCAGGTTACTTTGGAAGGAAGCTCCTCTACCATGTGACTGTCAGCTGGTTCTATCTAGTAGAGCATTACCAAGCCAGGAGATGTGCTGTGTCAAAGTTTACATTCTTATATGCTGTGGGGCGTTTACCCACCACCCCCACAGTTCCCCAGAGTTTTCTTGAGTGCGAGCAGCAGGAAATATTAGATAGAAGGATTTATTGCAGAGAATCTTGCGGAGATGAACAGATAGAAAATAAAGGATAGCCTCGAGAGGGCCTGGAACCTATTCCAACGGGCCCCGACTGTCTCTGCCCCAGGGTTTTTATAGAGACGCCAAGGGGTGGCACAAAAGACCTCCTCCCCCAGCACAGCCAAGTGCAGACCATCTCAGACACCTGCACTCAGGCCCGTGGTCCCAATCATCCTCTATGTGGACCTGCTGGGTAAAGCCATGAGGAACCCGAGAACGGGCTCCCACAATATGCCAAAAACCAGTTAGAACTAAATAGTGGTTCTTCAGACACAGCTTGCATTCTCTAGATTACGTCACCTTGTCAGCAACCCACCAAAGATTATCTTAATAGTGGTGAGGAGAGATGCAGCCCAGCACTGCCTCTAGTAGCCCAAGCAGTCTCTTCCCTTGGGGACTTTCATTCGGGTTAGAGATGGCAGTTCTCTGACCATGTTCCCCCAAAGAATTTCAGGACAAGTCAAAGTAAACAAAGTTAGTGAGTTTATGAAGTAGACATGGGCGATAAGTTTAAGGGGCGAGAGAGATTGAGAAACTTCCTTAGGTATCTTCACATAGTTATGATTGGTTCTGAGGGGAGAGAGACTGAGAGACTTCCTTTGGTATCTTCTCATGCTGTGCTTGATTCTGAGGCTAAGGTTTCTTGCTGAAAGTCTGTAACTTGTAACAAGTTTTAAAGATTAAGCAAAGTTGGAAAATTAAGTTAAAAAAATATGTGAACTCACTCACTTATCTCTGTTATCTTAAAGAGTTTGCTTTTATAAAAGAATGTGTAAGGTGTTTTTATGAAGTGCAATGTTTCATTTAGGGAGAGAGTAGTGCTAATACAATGTATTAGTGGTTCCTTTTCTCTGTGCGGTGATAAAATACTTGACAAAAACAACTCCGCAAAGGGAGAGTTTATTCTTTCACCATCTGAGGTATAGTCCATGTTGGTGCTGAAGGCGTGCTGACAGGAGCAGGAAGGAGTGCGTTGTCCTGTCTTCACACTGAGTCTGCAGCCAGGGAGCAGAGAGAGAGTCAACGCTACTGTTCTCCTTTTCATTCAGGCAGAGACCCCAGCCTAGGGGATTGTGTCACCCACAGTAGGGTGTGTCTTCCTTTCACAGTTAGACAGTTCTGGAAACATCGCCACCGACATGACCAGAGGGTTGTCTTCTGGATGGTTCAGGAGCCATCAAATTGACAAGAGCAAATTGTCATCATATATGGTTACACTCAAGGTCACAAACATCTGGCCCTAAGTAAACATATTTGATTTTATTTTTACATATCCTTGTTGGAGATGGCCTTATCTCCATAAACCATGTAGATTTTTTTCCCCATTGTGCTGAAGTTTTTGACTCCCAGCCAGATTCTGCAGGGTCTTCTTTCCTGAGCCATACCTCTTAAAAAATATTCCCCATCTAAGCTGGCTAGTTTTTTGTCAACATGACACAAACTATGTTCCTCTGGGAGACATGTTTCTATGACACTGGTTTGTAGGCAAGGATGTTCAGCATTTTCTTTATTAATGACTGAAGTGGGAGGATCTAGCCCACTGGTGGTGGTCCCAGCGCTGGCAGGTGGGCTGAGGCTGAATAAATATGATGCTGAGCCAATCATAGGGAATGAGCCAGGAAGCTGTCTGACTCTATGGTCTCTGCTTCATTCAGTTCCAGCCTCCAGGTTCTGGCCTTGAGTTCTCAACCTGACTTCCCCTTGTGATGGAACATTGTTGTGAGTCTTTCTCTGTCCTGCCAGCCTGCTCCCAAATAACCACATGGAGGGAGACTTCTTATTAACTGTGAAAGCTCTGCCGATAGCTTAGGCTTGTTCCTAACTAGTTTTTACAACTTAAACTAATCCATATCTTTTAATCTATGTTCTTTTATGTGGCTTGATTACCTTTACTTTGTAATGCCCAGGCTGTTTGCTTTGCATCCTCTGGCGTCTCCGTCTTCTTCTTCCCAGCATTCTCTCTGCCCTGAAAATCCTGCCTAGCTATTGACTGTTCAGCTGTTTATTAAACCAATCTGAGTGACATGTTGCAGTGTACAAAAAGATTATTCCACAACAGAATGCAATCTGTGAGATGAAACAAACCCTTCCCTTCCCAAGTAGCTTTTGGTTATGGTGTTTTATCACGGCACTAGGAAGCCAAACCAGGGCACTGTCTTCCGGTCCTGCCTCAGCACCATGTGTCATGGGTTCTGTTGGCAGTTGAGTCTGCGATCCCTGGTCTAGACTATCACAGACTCACTAATATTGGAGCCAAAGACACCTCAGAATGGTAAGGCTCCTGCCTTTGTTTTGTGTCTGGTCAGACTTGGCATTCCTGCTCAATAGCAAACGCCTCTTGGTTTAAATGATCTGTCTAGCTCACCCAGGTAGGAGTGCCAGGGACCTGGTGGTGGACAAGCCAGCAGAAATGGAAAGCAGCAGCTTGCGTCAAGGAAGGACTTCTGGCTAGGATAGCATGCTTACTTCCATATCGTCACCGAGTCATTGTCAGGAAAGAGAATTGTTCTAAAATTAATGTTTGTTTTATATGCTTAAAGTGAGCTCTTGGGTTGGCAGGATGGTTCAGTGGGTAAAAGCATTTGTTTTGAAAGCTGGCAAGCCTGAATTTGACCTCTGGAGCCCACATAAATGTGGACAAGGAGAACCAACTTCCCAAAGTTGTCCTCTGACCTCCACATTCATACGCAATGATAAATAAATAGGTAAAAGGAATTATTTAGAAAACTAGCGTACACAATAATGGGTTTTATTCTGGCATTTCCATACTTTTTTTTCCTTATCTCTCCCCTCCCTCATCCTCACAAGTATCCCTGCCTCCTCTGGCTGATGGTTCTTATACACAATGGAATTTTATTCAGTCATACAAAATAGGAAATCATGTACGGAGCTGGAAATCATCATTGTTCATCAAATAAACCATACTCGGACATAGTATGTGTTCTCTCATATGCAGATCTTAAATTTAACTTCACGTATTTGTGAATTAATTATTGTTGTGTGTGTCACACATAAGAGTAACACATGTGCATCGGTGGGTGCCAGTGGGGCCAGAAGAGGGCACTGATGATTCGAACTGAGCCTTGGAAGAGCAGCAAGCCCTCTGAACTGCTGAGCCTCCCCTCTCTCCAGATCTCCCCCCCACACACACTTTTTTTTAGGCAGTATCACTCTGTCGCCCAGGCTGGCTCTCCTAATTCATGTCTTCTGAGAAGGATTCAAGGAGTGAGTCACCACACCCAACAAGCATTTCTGATGAGCAGGGTTTGTGGAGCCTGATGGGTTAACACTTTGACCCAGAAGAGCCACGCTCCTTGCGAGGCTGGGGGCACAGTTGCATCACCCTGATCGAACCTGAGCCTGAGGTCAGCGAAGGCTTGGCAGGACTGCAGGCTGAAGAACCTCAGGAGTCTGGGTGTGGGACGAGGAAGGCACATGGGGTCAGAGAGAGGGGGGTAAAGAGGAACCTCTTCCCTTTTCTCTAAGAGTGTTTTCTGCCCCACATGTATGCAGTGAGATATCCCCCTCAACCCCCACGTCTGGGATTGGTGTGTTGCCATATCCCGGGTGTTTGTTTTGGCTGCTGGAGGAAGTACGGACAAAGAAAAGTGCAAGCGCAGACATAACTTTTAAGGCAGCCGACCGGGACAGGAACAACGAAGGGGAACTGGGTTCCAGATTCCCGACGCTGCTGGGCATCTGCATCCTGGAGGCCTCGGGGAAGGTTTGCCTCAGCGGGCTGCTGAGCTGCGGCTGAGACTTCGCAAGCTCTCTAGATGCCTTCCTGGCCATTCTCCTCTTCAGCTATGTCCTCCCTCTGTGCTAAACACTAGGGAAGTGCGTTTTCTAATGAAGAGATAGTCCGCACCAGGAAAATGGCCCTTTCTATTTTTTAAAAAGAGGTTCAATGTGACTTCTGATCTGTGACTCTGTGAGGGGACTCAATTCGAACATATCAGAGCATTTGGTTTTACTTTCGGTTATATATTTTTTAGGAATTGAAAACAAAGCAAACCCCATCACCACAAAGACCAGGAATGATGGGCCCCGGTAGTGCACACCTTTAATCCCAGCACCTGGGAGGCAGAGCTAGGCAGATCTCTGTGAGTTCGAGGCCAGCCCAGTCTACAGAGCGAGATCCCAGGACAGGAACCAAAACTACACAGAGAAACCCTGTTCCGAAAAAGAAAAGAAAAGGAAAGTCCAGGAACGCGGTTAAACTCCAAGGGCTTGCCTGGTGGATCTGAATAGTGCAGCAGCTAGGAGTGAGGAGGTCGCCTTCCACACCCCTGTGGGGTGCAGATGGGTGCTAGCTGGGTTGGGGAAGCAAGCCCAGCCCCAAGGGCCCAGTTTTGACCTTGTCCTGACCTTATCCTGGAGATTAGGCTAGAAAAACCACTCTGTTCATTACAGACTTCTCTGAAACTGGGTTAGAAAAGGGCTGAGGGCAAATTCTTGTTAGAGACCAGGGGCAGAATAACCTAGTGTTTTTCTCCAAAGGGCTAAGCCCCGTGAAGTCTTAGGTGAACTGCCGAGGGTCTTTGGGCCCTGAGCCTGCGCCTTTAACTGTCCCTACTTGCTGGACCTCTGAAATGAAGGCTCCTTCCTATAAGTGGGAGTGGGGTACTGAAGGGGTTTGTGCTGTCTGAAGTAGGTAGGGCATATCTCTTCCTCTGGAGAAACCTTAGAGTCACGTTAGTATTAGGAACAGCTCTGAGTGGAAAGACTTATTATCTTTGAAGCCCTAGACAAAATTGATGGATAGAACACATTTATTTTATTTTATTTTCCTTGCTTCCACAAAACAGTCAGGGAAGGACGGATGACTGGAAAAACCCCTGCTTTGTTAGGGAGGGGCACGTGTGCCTAGGTCAGGTGACTCTGGGGAGTCTTAGCCCACAGCTTCTGTCCATGTGAGTAGACAACAGGGCAGTGCTAAGTAGGGTGGGGAGGAAGCTTGTGAGTGTGCAAGTTGACAAACTTGGGAAATAGAATTCTAAACAAGCATCGATTCACATTTCCCTGTAAACTGGTATCAACAGGTGTACCTGGCCAGCTCCGCTGGTTCTCTGAATTCCTGCTGAGAAAGTGCGCCGGAGAAACAGGCATGTTTTTGGATAAAGGTTGCTGGAATACCTATTATTCTGCATGGAGAGATCAGAATTTTTGTGTGTTAAAACTCAGAGTACTGCAAATGTTTGGGACATTGTTACTTTTCGTAAACTGTATTGGTGCCCAAGTGTTTGAGGCTATGTGGGACACAAAAAGGTTTCAGCCAAAGGAGACAGAAATGGAGTCAGACAAAAGTTCTGGAGAAGCGAAGTGATTTCTGCTGAGCTGCTGGGGGAAACCACTTATTGCCCGTGCACTTGTGTGTGTGTGTGTGTGTGTGTGTGTGTGTGTGTGTGTGTGTGTGTGTGTTTGCACTGTGGAAAGAGCTTCGGTGGTATAGACTTTATGAGATGTGTGCATTTTAATTACTTATGGTCCCTATAAATCATCTAAATATCAGAGAAATACCACTCTGCGAATATTTTGGTGTGTAAGCAATTTGTTTAGGTTAGTTTTCTTGTACAACACAACTTGCAAGCCTTATTTAGTAAAGCTTTGTTGAGATATAATTCACGTAACACAATGTTCGTCAACTTAAAATGTTTAGTATTTCTGCAGAATTGTGCAACCACCAACCACCAAAATGTAAGTATATAGTATGCCATGAAGAAAGCCCCTTCACTCTCCACTCTGTGCTCCCAGCTTTGGGCAACCACGGCTGTGCAGTCTGTCTCTGTAGACTTCCCTCCCATGGACAGAAAGAAAACAATGTGATACATGACCTTCTGTGACTGTCTTCTTTTCCCTTGCACACTGGTTATGAAGGTCATCTGTGTAAGCCTATTTCAGTATTCTTTATTTCCTCATGTTTTGTCCCACATCTGTAAACATTCATTGTTTGACGATGGACATTTGGATTAGCTCCACTTTTTGGCTATTTTGAATGATATTGCTGTGACCATGTCCACAGTTTTTTGTGGACATACATTTTTATTTCTCTTGTGAGTGCTCCTAAGTGTGGACTTTTAGAGCCATATAATAATCATGGTTATTCTCAGAAAGTGTAGGACTGACCTTAAGAATGCCAGATCATGCAGCTTGACCTCAGGGACGGTGGGACTCCCATGGTGCAGGCACCACTGTGGAAGTTGTGATACAGGGAGCCTAATGTGACCTCGGTGGTCCCCGTCTCCTGTTTGTATAATCTCTTCTCTGAGTTGAACAGGGACTGGTACTTGCTTTTTCCCCTCTTAAAAGTGAGAATTTGGACCAACACTCAGATACGTCAATTTGTAGACAACTCTTAACACTTATACTGAAAATCTAAAAAGCCATGTATTGGGTTTCTTTTCTGAAGTCACTCCAAATTCAGACTTGGAGGTAACTTTCCTTAAGGGGAAAACACATAGCAGCAGCACTTAAAACACTGATAATCTTTACCCAACTCATATCGAGTCACAGTCTTTTATCACAGACATCGTTTGCAGTACATTGACAGAATTCTTAGGCTATGCAGAGCACAGCTCTAACCAGGCAATGGTCAAAGGATGGTTTTCTCCAGGAAACAGATCTACTAGAAATGACATGGGACTAGATGTAATTTAAAGTATTTAGTTTAGAAGGCCTTGAGTGCTGTCGTTCCCCATATTCCCTTTCTACCCTGCCCTCCCACCCCCACCCTCTTCAGTCCTCCTCTTCTAGTTTCTCTCATCCCTTTAAAACAACATGTTCTATTTCCTTATCCTTGGGAGATCCCCTGCTCTTCCCTGGTCCATACCTGGTCCCTACCTATCCTATGAAACACACGTATCTAATGCCTAAAAGCTAACATCCACATGAGAGAAAAAATTCAGTGTTCATCTTTCTGGGTCTGAGTTACCTCCAGTAGGATGACTGTTTCTAGTTCTATTTACCTAAACCTTTCACAATTTCAATTTTCCTAATAGCTGAATAATATTGCATTGTGTAAGTGTACAACACTTTTATTCCCCATTCATCAGCTGATGGACATCTAGGGTTTTTCTGACTTCTGACTATTATGAATAAAGCAGCCATGATGGATGGATGAATGAGAAAGAATCTCTGTAGTAAGATACAGAGTCCATTGTGCATACAAAGAGTGGTATAGCTGGATCTTGTATTAGATCTATTTTCAGCTTTTTGAGGAACTACCACACTGCTTTCCATAGTGCTGTACAAGTTTGAATTTCCACCTGCTGTGGAATAATCCCTTTGTACACTGTGAAGATTTGGCACTATGATTGGTTTAATAAACAAACTGACTGGCCAATAGCTGAAAAGATTAAGGTTAGTCAGGAGAGCCAGACTAGGAGAATGCTGGGAGGAAGAAGTGGGGAGTCTGGAGTTGCCAGCAGATGCAGATGGAGCAGGAGATGAACATGCCATGGTAATAAAGGTACTGACATGTGGAAGAGCATAAGTAAGGAACATGGGCTAATTTAAAATGTAAGAGCTAGCTAGTAACAAGCCTGAGCTATTGGCCAAGAATTTATAAGTACTCTTTGGCTGAGCATTTTTAAGTAATCTTAAGTCTCTATGTTTGTTATTTGGGAGCAGGCGGTTGGGCCAGGAAAACTTCTGCCTACACCCACCAGCAACGTTTCACCTTATCTCACAAGCTCACTGACAGCTGCTGGCATTTGTTTTGTTGATTGGCCATTCTGGTTGGGGTAAGATGTAATCTCAAAGTACTTTTAATTTAGATTTCCCTGATGGCTAAGGGTGCTTAAATTTTTTAAAAGTGTTTTCCAGCCCTTTTCATCTCACCTTTTTAGAACTTTCTGTTTAGTTTTGTACTTTAAAATTTTTTTCTTTATATATATATATATATATATATATATATATATATATATATATATATATATTTTTTTTTTGTGGGGGAGGGTTGTTATTTTTATATTCTAAATACCCTCTGTGAGATGTACAGTTGGCAAAGGTTTTATCCCCAATCTGTGGGCTTTTGGTTCAGATGATAATGTCTTTTGTTGTAATAATGAATCTCACCCACATCTGAACCCTGCCGGCTGTATTAATTATCCACCTGCAAGATATGCCCATTGGTGCAATAGTGGTACCGATGTTATGGGGGTCACCATCTACTTTTTCATTGGGTTTTAGGTTCACTTCATGAGATGGAACTCATTCCTGATATCGTTAATTAGGCCAAGAACTTGAGACTGGATAGGTCACACGCTCAGGGCAAACCTACTAATATTATTCTGCTACCTGAACAGAACAATAAAAAGACTCCTAGTGATGTACTGCTATCCCCATAGATCAGTGCATTACTCAGCCCTCAGCAGAGAAGCTTCCTCTTGCAGTAGATGGGAATTAACACAGAGATGCACAACTGAGAGACTTTGGATACTCAGCCCTGAATGTCTTTTTTTTTTTTTTTTTTGAGACAGGGTTTCGCTGTGTAGTTCTGGTGCCTGTCCTCGATCTCACTCTGTAGACCAGGCTGGCCTTGAACTCACAGAGATCCGCCTGGGTCTGCCTCCTGAATGCTGGGATTAAAGGCGTGGGCCACCACTGCCTGACAATGTTTTTTTATTTTTTGAATGGGATGTCTTTATCAAACACCTCCCCGAAAAGGCTCAGGAATCTGTGCAAAAGAGGAGGCAGATGAATGGAAGAGCTAGAGATGAAAGAACTTTTTTTTAGCATTGAACATAATTTGCTTATTGATTCTTTGGGAATTTCACATCATGTATCCTAATTCTGCTCACTTCCCGGTCCCCGCATAATCCTCCCCTCAACCCTGAAGTGCCCCTCAAAAGAAAATTAAAAAAAAATCAAAACAAACCAAAACAAAGCAAACAAGCAAACAAATAAACAAAAGCAAAACAAACCACCCCCCTAAAAAACAACAACAACAACAAAAAACCAACCTCTTTGCTTCTCCTCCTTCCCCGCCTCTCCAACACCTCTTCATTCACCCTGGAGGCAATGGGAGCCATGGTGTGTCACATAGTATAGCCTTTTGTGTCCAATCAGCTTTCTAGCAAATGTTCATTGCAGTGAGTCACTGGTCTGGTTCAAGGCCTCTGGTTTCTGATACACCTTTATCACTGGATCCTCACTGAAACTCCTCTGGGATATCCTGCAGACACCTGAGTCATGCATTCCACAGGACCAGTCCCTTCATGAGCTCCAGCAGGTGCCAGATGGGGTAGATGTTAGGGTGGGTCAACCCAAAGCCCCGCTGTGAGCCTGGGTGGTAGCTGAGCTGGTCAGTCCAAGCCATTGGGGTCACCTGCCTCAGACAAAAGGGTGGAGTCAGCTCCCCTATGCCCATGCCCTCAGGGTCAGTTCTCCCTTGCTGTGGTGAGGGGTGGGTCCATCTCTCCCAAGAACAGGGGCTAGCTCTCCAGTGAGGACTGGGGCCAATTCTCTTCCTGTAGTGTCCAGTGACAGGCAGGGCCAGCTTTCTCAGGGCCGGGGAAGGGCCAGGCTGGCTCGGCATGGCCTTCTGCATCATCCATGGTTTTTATGGTCTTCTGAGGTGACACAGGTCACAGACATCAACACAGATCCCAGTTGCAGCTGGACCATGGACCTAGACATGGTCCTCAGCAGCAATGGAGTCTGTATGTCGCCATTACTCCAGATGGCAGTGCAGGCCACTCAGATCCGCATGGCTGCAGCAGCAGCATGGCCCTCGGACACCAACATGGCCCCAGACCTTGGGTGTCTACATGGCCTTCGATAGTTAACAGGAGCCTCGGACATCAACACAGACCCTGGCTGAGGTCCACAGACCCAGACTTAGCCCTCAGCTGTAGCTCTGGCTTGGAGGTCGCCATGGCATTGGGTAGCAGCAGTTCAGGCCACTCAGATTTGCATGGCCTCTGCTGCAGCAAGGGCCTGGGACACCAACCTGGACTCAGATGGCTGACCTGACCCTGAGCATCCACGTGGCCCTCGGTGGCAACTGGAGTCACATATGTCAACCCAGACCCTAGCGGCTATAGGGCCATGGACCCAGACATGATCTCGGCAGCAGCCTGGACCCGGATGACACCATGGTCCTGGGTGGCAGCACAGGACAACCAGATCTGCATGGTCCCAGCTGCAGCATGGCCCCCAGACTCCAACAAGGCCACAAGTTATGGCCCAGATCCAGGCCTCCACATGGACCCTTGTGGTAGCCTGGGCCACAGTGTTCAACATGGACCCCAGCTGCAGCTGGACCACAGACCTAGACAAGGCCCTAGGCAGCAGCTCTACCCAGATGATACCTTGGCTCCAGATGGAAGCACCTGCCACTCAGAACAGGATGATCTGGCAGCAGCATGGCCCCTGGACACCAACAAGACCACAGATTGTGGCCCAGACCCCGGGCCTCCATGTGGCCTTTGGTGGCAACATGGGCCATGCACTTAAACACAGACCCCAGCTGTGGTAGGACCATGGATTCATACATGGTCCTCAGTAGCAGCCTGTGTCTAGATGTCACCATGGCCCTAGGTGGTGGCCAAGGCCACCCAGATCGTCACGGCCCCAGTGGCAGCATGGACCCTGGACACCAACAAGACCCCAGGTGGTCCCCCAAACCCCTGGAAGCAACATAGCAGTTGATGGCAACAGGAGCCATGGGCATCAACACAGGCCCTGGCTGTGGTAGGGCCACGAAGAAAGAGCATTTCCAAGACACAATCGAGCAGATGCATGTATGTCCTGTGACAGCATGTGGGTAACCTGTGCAAGCTCAAGCCAGACATCCCAGCACAAGGGGAGGGAAGTGGGTGCAAAGTGCTGTCTACAAGCGCTGACTGCTGGGAGAGGGGACGGGAGTGGCACTGGGTATATCAACCACACTCCATGGCAGGCCCCCGGCTCAAGAGCAGCAGGCCAACACAAAATTGACGAACTCCATGTGTTTTAGTGATTTTCTTTCTTTCTTAAAAAAATTTTTTTCAAGAGAAAAACAACATGAAGTTGGGTAGGTAGGAAGGTGGAGGGTGAATCTGGGAAGTTGAGGGATGGAAAATAAAATGATAAAAATATACTGTATGAGATTCTCAAAGAATAAATTTTCAATATTCAATTTGAAGTACTAAATGTATTTCTATGGCCCCACATTGCTATTGAATATGCCTTGTATTTTAGGATATAAAAATCAACATCTCACCTGTGAAATGTTACAATGGCACTCAACACAGCCAATGACTTCCATAATTCAACATCCCAATATTATCTGGTAGTACTAAAAAATAAATGAGTGGATGATTTCACCACTTTTTAAAAATTAATCTATTTTTATTTTATTTGTGTGTATGTGTGTGTGTGTGAGGGAGAGAGGGAGGGAGGGAGGGAGGAAGGGAGGGAGAGAGAGAGAGAGAGAGAGAGAGAGAGAGAGAGAGAGAGAGCGAGCTTGTAAGGTGCATCTCCCATGTGGAGGTCAGAAGACAACTTTTGGGATTTTGGGAGTTGGTTCTCTCCTCTATTGTGGCATCTGGAGGTTGAACTCAAGAGTCAAATTGGCACTGTAAGCACATTTACCTACTAGACCATCTCACTGGCCTTGATTTCATCTCTTTAAATATCATTTACACTTAAAAATGGGATGGGGGATCCCTCACCATACTTTAAAAGTTTTTGTAGAGCTACTAAAAGCTTTGTGTTACAATGCAGTTGGTCAAAAAGCATTCTTCTGGCTTTGTACAAAAAGGGAGACCAGAGCTACTGGTAGACATGGTACCTGGTCAATCAGACTTGGGCTCGCTCTTCTCTGCTGCACCAGAGAGAGGCCTGGCCCCTTGGACTTTCAATGTTTCTGTTTTTGCAGGCAGATGGTCTTCAGTTTCTTGGGAAGCCACATCCTCTTTTCTCTCCCCTTTCTTTTTGGTCTGAAGATCTGTCCTTTCTTCCTGACTTTTTGGGGGACTTCTTTTCGACTTTTTTTTCATGCCTGAAGGGTAATGTGTTGACATCGTAAGGTAGTTGGTGGGAGGCGCATGTCACACCGTGGTGTGTGGTGTGACCATCTAGTCATCATCTTCCTTTCTGCTTTTGCAGGGACAGGTACAGCAGGCAACTTGGCCACTCTCGGCTCCTCTTTCACTGCCTCTTTATGTCTTCACTGGAGCTGGCTTTCCGCTCCAGCCTCTTGGGAGCACAGGACACAGGGGTGGGTCCTGCAGGGCAGCTATGCCTGAAGTGCCTGGGATGCCGGGCTTCTACCACGTGAGCCTGTGACTTGCTTCTAATGGGTAGTATATGAGATGTAAATGAAATGTCACCTTGGTAATCATTTTAGACTACATTTTAGCAGACTGCATGCTCTCCCTTTATGATATATGCAGTTATTTTAGAGAAACTCACATGGTCTATGGCCACCCCATCCCAAATGCACCCAATCACTACTGATCTTGGAATCTAAGTATGACAAAGCCTGGTTAGTATTTGGAAGAGAGTAGCAACTCATGTGCTGAGGCACTGCAGGCACTGATCCGAGGATAGCTGAAGTCATACAACTGAAGAAAATGAATTCTGTCAACACTGGGGGTGAACTTGGAAAGTAGATTTTCCCTAGTGGACCTTTGATGAGAGTACAGCCCAGATGATGTCTTGACTGTGAGCCTTGAAGGAGCCTCCACTAAGCCTGCCCATGCAAACAGACATAATGAATGTGTAGTGATTTGTGAGCCTAAGTTTGTGGCAATCTGTTATGGGGTATTAGAGCACTAATCCAGAAATCTAGGATTTGGCTCCATTATGTAACATGGCCAGGGCTATCGAGTTCCCTTGTTCAGGCAGATATCCTGTTTATCAGTGTGATTTCTGTGATGATAGACTGCATAGCAGTTCAGGTATGGGACTCTAACTGTTACGTACTCTATGTCTCTGGGCCATAATTTTTAGAATGGAAAAAGAAGTAAGAGACAGAGTTCTATTTTTCTTGCTTAATGCTTCTCTAGACACACTGTTCCAGGAAGCATCCCTAAGTATTCAGAATTAAACAATGATAACAGAATGATGAGCACATCTATGTCCTGGGGACTGGAGGAGTGAGAGGAAATACCAGAAGTTGAAGCTGTGCTTGGACAGAGCTTGTGAAATAGGCACCATTTGTCTGCCCTGCCCTGCAGACACAAGCTTGTCCTCGATGCTTCCCCTGATGTTCCTTTAGTCAGGTAATAACTGAGCAGTCCCAGCCAGGTGAATACCACTTCTATTTCAGGAATGTACCCAGGATCATTCTGTCTTTCTTAGTCATTCCCTTCGATATTGAATGGCCCTTGCACTCAGACTTTTTAACTTACGCCTCTTCTGTCTCTCATTGTTCTGTGAAGGCTTGTGCTGTCTCTTACCTGCCACTGGACAGATGGGGCCACCTGGTGATGTGGCTCTCTTTGAAGTCTTTGGCATGACTTTCTGTTCGTTCCTCCTTATTCTTGGCTGCCTATCATGAGGAGGTTGAGCTGGACAGTATCCTCAAGGCACACACATACACATAGAGTTCTCTTTGCTTCCTCTGTGATCTGACTTTAATTTCAAATGCTGTGACTGTGACTCAGTGTGTAGTCTAATAAGAAGACTTGTGCGTCAACTAACCCACCAGGCTTAACTCAGAAGACTTGAAAGTTTTCTTGTTAGGGGAAGAAAATCATTTGGAACTGATGGGAAATAGGTGTCTTGTATCCGGTGGTGGAAGATTGAGACACCAGTGACATTTCCATCACCTAAGGCTCACACTAGTATTGCCATCAGAAAGCAAAAGTCCATTTTGCCAAGGATGGAGTCAGCTGTGTTTCTTCCTGTATTCACAGCAGAGGCATAGTCTAGTAATAGGGAACAAATAAAATAGATGGATGGGATACTGTTTTAGGTGTTATATATCATACAATGATTTTTACAAAGACACTAAGATTACTTGGACATCCTCAGGGGCAGGGAAACTCTTCCCACAAATTGGGATTCACTGATTCTCTTTGCATCTATTTTGTATATCATTTAAAGGAAACATGTTTGCACTCATTGAACAAACAGAACCACAGGGAAATTTACATATTGCAAAAGGCTTCCATTTTCTTGTGTTAATTATTATGCAATGGTTAACAAGGGATTTCTACCTTTGTGAAGCTGGAACATGATGCTGTGAAGATGCCCCATTTGTTCACTCCATCCCTTGGTCTCTGCTCATACAGGAGGAAGCCCTGACTCCCCATGTGCTGGTCAATAGCTATGCTTCTTGGCTACTGGCAGGAATCTTCTGGATGGCAGATGTTTGTCTGACGACTGCTCTTTGCAGTGTCCTGGTCCTTGGCCTTGAGTTGAGACAGTCACTCGGCCGGCCCTTGTTCCTCATTTGTAATCCCCACATACGCTTTTTGCATCGGTTAGTTTTCTCATCACTGAGACCAGAAGCAACTTAAGGCAGGAAGGGTTTACTTTGGATTGCAGCTTTAAGGGCTACCGTCTCTCATGGCAGGGAAGGCCTGGTAGTGTGGAGACACATGGTAGTAGGCACAGAAAAGACTTCTTGCCTACATTTCCACAGACCAGGAAGTAAAGAAAGGGAACATCAGTGTCTGCCTTCTCCTTCTTTCTTCATTCAGTTGTGGACCCAGCCTATGCAACAGTGCTGCTCACATTCAGGGAAGGTCTTCCCTCCCTCAGTTAATCTTCTCTGCAAATACCCTCACACTCACACCTGCAGATACTCTCACACCCACAGACACCCCACACCCTCAGACACTCTCACACACACAGATAACCTCACACTCACATCCACAGATATCCTCACACTCACAGACACCCTCACTCACACCCACAGACACTCTCACACTCACCTCACATCCACAAGTGAGCTTAGGGTACTTAATGCTTCACTTGCTTTCTTTTAAAGGGGTGTGTGTGTGTGTGTGTGGTGTGAATGTCTGCCATGCATCTTCTGGTACATTCAGAGGCCAGAGGATGGTGGCAGATACCCTGGAACTGAGGTTACAGCTGCTGTGCGGTGCTAGGAGACAAATTCTGTAAGAGGAGGAAGTCCTACTTAGCCTCCCTACACGTTTTCTTAACATGAATAAAAAAAAAATGACTGTCATACAAACAGAAACTTAGCTAATTTTACATTTACCAACCTGAATTACAGGATGTTCTGGGGAGCAAGGTTTGAGATAAATACTGTGAAAATGCATAGATCGTTAAAGGGATATAAAACAGAGAGAGATTCTGAACATTTTGCTGGTTTCTTCCCTCCTAAATATAGCCTGCACCAGACAATTTTCATAGCATCAGGCCTGCCTATTCCAGCTCATTCTGTGCTATTACTTGTTGTTCATGTGCTAAATACCACATTAGCACCTCTGGTATTTCCACAGGAGACACCAGCGACTTAGCTCCTTCTCAACCCGATTCACCTCTCGAGCGTGTATGGGCGTTAGCCCTTTCCAGCAGTGTTTACCTTCTGAATTCTCCTTGTGCATGTCTCCGTCTGAGTGTCTCTTACGTGAGACAGGCGTTAGGAGGGGTGTGTAGCAGTTGTTCTGGCTTGACTCAGCACTGTATCATTCTTGCACTCATCTGACAATCACGCCCCTTTGTTTGGTGTTCACCACTGGCTGGTTACCAAGAATACACAGATGATTAAAACATTAGCCCTGACCGGGAAGATCTCCCCAAGACAGAAAGAGTCATCCAAGTACATAATTATACCATGATACAAGTGCTCCATCGGGATTAGCACTGAATCATCTCAGAGGAGTCAGAGAGAGTGGCATTTTGGCTAGATCAGGATTTATCGATGTGTAGGGATGAGGGGGTGATGTTGCAGAGATGATTTGTAGTGTGATGTTGCAGAGATGATTTGTAGGTTCAAAAGCATATGGCAAGTTGGGAGAACGGTGAGAAGCTGGGTATGGCTGGAGCAGTGTGTGTGTGTGTGTGTGTGTGTGTGTGTGTGTGTGTGTGTGTGTGTGTGTGTGATGAACTTGAGGTGAAGGAAGTTTTGAAAGAGAGGGAAGGATGATGTGAGTTAAGTATGGAATTTTGACTTGACTCTGTAGTAATAGGGCATATGCACAAAGGTCCTAAGACAGAAGAATACCTTCCAGGGTAACAGACAGTAAAGGCAGCGGTACATGGATGAGACTAGAGTTGGGGAAGATGAGTCAGAGGGATGCTCTATACAAATCAGCTAATGCTGCCTGCAGGAGACATCATCATGTAGTCTTCCATTAGTGTTGACCTGGAGTAACTGAACTGACAATTGCTTATGCTAAGTCAAAGAGAGGGAAATGTAGAGGAAGGGCCCCAGTTGAGGAATGCTATAGAGGCCACTTTGTCAAGGCTTTGTGACTGACAGGCTAAGAACATAGAGAATAGAAGTGATCGGATCCAGCATTCTCTCCTTGAAGCCAGAGTCATTAGTTGTAACACAAATTGCTAAATGGTCTTATTAATAAAAAAACCTGGAGCCAGATATTGAGGTAAAAGCCTGAGAGATCAGAGGAATAGAAAAAGCCACTTACAACCTCACCTCACTGATACCTCAGTCTCCAAAGAGACCTGCTTCCTGTATACCCACGCCTATATGCCTTTCTGTTCTGCCATCTCATTTCCTCTCTCTGCCCAGCTACATCACTTCCTGTCTATCTGTACAGACCTCAGACCCCTATGGTTAGTGCTGGGATTAAAGACGTGTATCACCATGCCTGGCTCTGTTCCCAGTGTGGCCTTGAGCTCAGAGAGATCTGGATGGATCTCTGCCTCCCAAATGCTAGATTAAAGGCATGTGCTACTGTTGCCTGACTTTTATGTTTAATATAGTGGCTGGCTTTTTCCTCTGATCCTCAGATAAACTTTATTAGGGTGCACAATATTGGGGGACACAATACATCACCACAATTAGTGTCATTGCTACTAAAGACAGAAAATAGGATAATTATAGAATTTTTGTCTAGGAGAGAGAGGGGGGCACAACACATCTGATATCTGTTTCCTCTCTTCTTCACCTCCCTCTCTGTTTCTCACCATGACTGGAGCAGATCATTCATTATAGGAGCCTTTCTGTTCACTTTGTACCTTCTCTAAACGTCCTGGTCTTTGCTTTCTGCTTTGGGGCATGCTTGGTCCAAGCGCAAGATTTTTTGAGAAGTTACAGTAGCAGTGCAACCATCAATCAATGGAAGAAGAACATGAAGGGTGGTTGTTCCCGTTTCCATGCTTTGGGTGGTCCAAGGCCTTCTGACCTTCAGGGGTTCTGGTAGAACCACATAGCCCACTGCACCTCTTCATTAGCTTTCTGTTCTTCCCTTCTCTCTTGTCTGGCACTGTTTCCCTGAAATCACCTCTCATGAAAACTGTGTGTTACTTCATATTTCTGTCTCTCCCCTTTGAACACACCAAGCTAAGACAGGCGAGGACACAAAGACTGGTTTGGTTTGACATGTGAGGAGTCTGTGGTGCCCAGGCTCTCTGCTTCTATTTCTGAAGCTTGGTTAAAGGGTATCAATGAGATCCATATTCCTTATGTCTAAAAGTTTAAAAGTTATTAATCAACCTGCTACCTAGTTAAATAAGATGCTGTAGTCTCCCACGTACCTACCTGTGTTAGAATGTATATCCATGACATCCTCCAAGATTCATGCCAGAATTGCATGAAAATACTCAGGTCTATACAGCCTTCCTTGTCTATAAAATATATTTTATTCTCAACATATGCTGAGGATAGCAGCCTGCAGGATGGTCTATAGTCCAACAAAGAGCTACCTTCACACCTTGGGGTGTGTGCAAAGTGGCTTAGCTTTCCCTCAAGAGAATCAGCTAGAAAGGAAACTGTGTAGGCTCCAGATGGTACCTGGGTACAACTATAGGTCAGGCTTAGACAGACCCTTTAGAGAAGAGAGGCCCTTGGGCAGCTTTTTTTTTTTTTTTTTTTTTTGGTTTTTCGAGACAGGGTTTCTCTGTGTGGCTTTGCGCCTTTCCTGGAACTCACTTGGTAGCCCAGGCTGGCCTTGAACTCACAGAGATCCGCCTGGCTCTGCCTCCCGAGTGCTGGGATTAAAGACGTGCGCCACCACTGCCCGGCTTGGCAGCTTTTAATGTTATGAATCCATAGGACATCCTGACAGTTCTTTGGTAGGCACTGTGGACATTGGTCTTGGAATGGAATTGAACCTTGACATAAACATTTGGAATTTGTGCCATTTGGATTGACACTGAATGGTAGGAGTAAATGGATTCAGCTGGGAAAGTGAGGTGTAATGAGCAGAGGTCTAAGAACAGCACCTTGGGGGTGGCTGGGGAGGTGGAGCCAGGGAAAGAGGCTCTGGAAGTGACTCAGTGCTTCATCTTGACATTTAAGAGGAGTTTTTCCCTTCCAAACTAACAAGGCAAACATAAACTGATTCTGAAAGCAACATGGTAGAGATGTGTTCTTCCTTGATTCTCACCCAATAGCCTATGTATGGAGATTCTTCCTACATTCCCAGTCACATTGTGCACACTAAGATGCCTGAGACTTTGAAAGTAAGGGCTTATTTAAGACCATGGTGTTCAATGTCCATATAAAACACAGTCTTGTTTAGAGCTGCGATCTGAATGTGGCCCCCTGAATCTGTACTGAAACTTAATTACTATGTGATAGCATTAGGAAGTGGGGATTTTAGGAAATTTAGTCATGAGGATGGAGTTCTAATGAGTGGGGTTGGTGACCTCATGAACTGACTGGAATGACCTAGCAAGACTGCTTCTGGTCTTCTCCTGCCAGAGGAGGACCCCGTATTTGTCCCTCTGGCAAACAAAACAACAGTCTTCTTGGAGGCAGAGACCAAGCGCTGACCAGACTCTGAACCTGCTGGGATCTTAATCTTTTCCTTTCCAGAGTGGTGAGAATTCAGGTCTTGTAAGTGACCCAGTACCAAGGACAAAGGCACTTGGAGGGGAACACGGTGCCTTTTTGAAGCATGAGCATGAAATGTTAGAAAAAAGCTTGAGGAATTTTGGGGAAAAGTTTCTCACATTATAACCTTTTTCGTTGTTTGTTACTGTGACACACATCTGAGAGGAGCAGTTTAAAGAGGGGAAATGTATCTTGGCTCAGGCTTCTGAAATTTCAAGGTTTGCCAATAGCTGGCTCTCTCGTTCCTGGATCCGTGGCGAGGAAGCACACCATGGCAGACAGGTGTGGCAGAGAAAAGCTGCTATCCTCACGGGCCAAGGGGCAGAGAAAGACAGGAAGGGACCGGAGGCAAGAACTACCCATCCAAGATGTCCCAGTTACATCTTCCAACTAAGCCCTGTCTTCTAAGTGTCCATTCAGATATACATTCATCAATAACTCAGTCCATTCGTGAAATTAGAGTCTTTATGAACTAATCACCTCAATAGTATCACCAATTAGAGACCAAGCCTTTTTGGGGTTCACTTATATTGAAATTATAACGTTTGTGGTGGTTAATGCCTATTTCAAGCATGATGGTATTTAGACTCACCCAGGAAACACGCTTCCAGAGCACCAGTGAATTTACCTCTGCTCAAGCCTTTGAGGGGTTGTCTAGATTAGGTTCAGTGAGGTGAGAAGACCCATCTTAACTGTGGGCAGCACCATTCCCTGGGCTAGGGTTCTAGAAAGAATTAAAAAGAGAGAGAGAAATCAAACTCTTTGCTTCCTGATAGTGGCTGCAATGAGGCCAGCCACCTCAAGTTCCGGCTGCTGAGACTTCGCTGCCAGAATAGACTGCACCCTTGAACTGCCAGCCAGAATGGACCCTTTCTCCCTTAAATTGCCTTTGTGAGAATATCTTATTAAAGAACCAGGTAAAGTAACTAATACAGCATTCCATGCCCGAGTCTCAAAAGCCTCATGTCAATCTCCAAATGCAAATTACACTCAGTCCATCCCCCCGAACCATCATGGCCTTAACAGGTCCAGATCAAAAGATCAAGTACAAAATCCATGACACTTGAGGCAAAGTTCACATTCCACATCTCCTCTGAGATGCTTCTCCATAAGGCCCTGTAAAAACAGAAATTCCTTATATCCATCCAGTGTAGACAAGCTCCCTCTAAAAGAGAGTGATGGGGCATAGAAAAGAGGGATGGGACTGAGGTTAGAGCACAATCCATCAAAGTAAACATTTAATTCCTGGCACTTCATGCCAATCTAGAATCACATGGGGGAGCAAGTCTTCTACTGGCTCAAGAAGCGGCTGGGCCCACTCAGAACATGACTGCCTCTGGGTATTTGGATGGCTGAGCAAGAAGAAATGAGTCTTGGGGAAGCAGGGTGCCCTGGTGCTGTTTTCTTAAAAAAGGGTCTTCCAAGTGATTATATCTCTGAGCCTGGGATGAGTAGGGCTCAACCAATGCCTGGGATGTCCTTAAAGCATTTTTTTCTATTGCCTTGTGAAAAGTGGTTGACTTATAATTTTAGCACAATTAATCTCTCCGGGAACCACCCTTTATTTGCCTCAACTACAAGTTTTCAAACTCCTTCTGCTCTCCTTTTCGGTTTCACTTCTTGCCATCAATCTGGACAAAGACTGTCAGCAACAACCAGGCCACAGTCTGAACAGCAGCCGTCCGGAATCTCCTTCACAGTGTTAATTTGTACAGAATCTTTAAAATTGGCCTCCTACAAAATCTCAAGACATGGATATGTCTTGAGTAAATATAAATGTGAATATAAGTAAAATGGCTACCAATGTAACACAAACGCCCACTAATCCAAGTCCTAGAGTCCTTTATTTGATTTCAGACTGGACCAGGTGTATTCACAATAGCTTCATTTCTTGATACCAGTTTTCTTGCTTCAGTCAGTCTTCCCCCCCTCCGCCTCCCACTGTAACAAATAACTGAGAAAAACAGTTTAAAATGGGAAAGATTTATTTTGGTGTGTGGCTTCCGAAATTTCAGTTCACGGTCAGTTGATTCCATTGTTTCTGGATTTGTGTTCAGGTTGAACACTGTGGCAGAAGGGTGTGGCAGAACCGCCTGAATAGCGTGGTGGATGAACAGGGCGGGACAAAGCTACCGACCTGGTGATAGCCAGGGGGCAAAGAGAAAAAGTATGCCCTTCAAAAGCATGTTCCCAGATATTTATCTCCAAACAGCTTACTCTTCCTAATCGTCCCTTCTGCCTGGATAGGTGTGAAAGCATTTATAATCCAGCTACCTCTCAATAGCGCCATCAGCCAGGAATCAAACCTTCTATACATGAGCCTTTTGGGTGAACATCTCTTGTCCAAACCATAACAATTAAACATTTCTAGGCATGTCTGTTTTCTTAATTGTTGTGTGTACTTAACTGTTCTGTACTGACACAGTGGGAATGGCTGATCCTAAGTTTCATTTGGAAGGATTTCAAATAGACACTAACTGTTCTAGAAGGGTTTGAATGATCATTTTGTTGGATTTATTGTTTCACAATAAAGAAAGACAATTGAAACGATATCGGCTCCCAGATTTACAGTCATCGTGGCAACAGTGGACTGAAGGGCTTCTCTTGTAGCTGTTTGTGCATGTTGTAATTGGATGTACCTAGGTAATAAAGGCCAAATGGAGGTAAATAAATGGGTAGCTTCACATCAGCATCACTTCTATCACAAATCTGGAGCACCCTCTACAGGCTTACATTCTGGGTACCTGGTTTTCATTCATCAGTACTCTTTTGGGAGATGGCAAAATGTTTGGGACATGGGTTCTTGTTAGTGGATGTAGGCACCTAGGAGAGGGCCTATGGGGTTCTATCTGTCTCTAATTCTCTGTTCCTGACCTACTGCCATGTAAAGCAGCAGCCACAAGCTCCTGCTAACATGCCCAAGGACTGCTCTGCCATTCCTTCCCCACGGGGATGGACTGTCCCTCTGCAGCTGTGAGTCTAAATCACTCTTTCCTCCCTAAGTTCCTCCTGTCCTTATGGCAATGACAAGAAAAGCAACAAATATATTAGAGTCAAGTATGGGTCTCTACGCACACACTTAGGAAGGCGCACAACTCACTTCAGTAAGTCAGGGACAGGGTTCTTTGCAAATGTGCCATCTCATCTGAATGTGATGGATGAAGGGGCAACAGACAGTTTTTCAGGCTTGATTGCAGGGAAAAGGAAACCGATCTGTTCGTAGAGGTTCACTTCTGCGTGTCTGGAGTCTGGGATGGGGAAGGATGTGGGTGGAGAGTTAGCACCAAGTCAGTGTGGTAAGGGTAGTCCATCAAGACGAGCATTTTGTTCTCATTAAGGTATGTAGGTTTTACTTGAGGAGCAAGGGGAAGGTACTACAGGGCTTAAAAGGCAGATGGGTTTCTTGGATGATGACTGAGGCTGCAAAGTGGAAAATACTTCCAGAGAGCAGCATGTCTGGAGGCTGGAAGAAGAGTTTAGAGGTTGTGATGTTAAAGTTGAATTGATGGTGGCTCAAACAGGGATTAATGAGAATAGAATCCACCTGCTCTTTAGGATGAGAAGAGGGTAGACATTGAGGCTGATTCAGAGAGCAGTGGAAGAGAAAGACCAGCAAAATGAGCTCGAACAGCGATCAGACTGGACCAGTAACAGACCGAATGGAATGTGCCCATCAAAGCTGAGCGGGAAGGGCCAGGCTGGGGCTCCTCAAGCCTGCTGATGAAACTCAGGGACAACAGAGTGGGAGAAGCTGATTTAGCTTCAAGTTCTGAGGTGAGGGGAGCCTACAAATGTGGGTTGAATCCTTCTGGGCACACAGGCTGGAAGGCAGGAAATGAAACAGTTCCTAGGGATTACAAACGTGAATGCTTACCCATCCAAGAAGGCAGTGGTCGGCAGGTGGGGAGGGGGTAAGGGGGACTCCTGTGAGATCTTTATGAGGTGTTGAAGGAAAAGCAAGTGCTATTTTACCCAAAACATCCTATGGTAGCAAATCCACCTGAACCAAACCAAACAATAAATATATCCTCTTTGTTGTTATAAAAGCCTCCTGTTTACAAATGCATGCTAGTGCCCTATGCATTTCTCAAATGCCTCTATTTAGAGCGAATTGAGTTAGCGATGTGTTCTGTTTTTTAAGGTATTGGTTTTTTTGTTTTGTTTTGTTTTTTTGTTTTTTTTTTGGATTATACTCTGTGAAATTGTGAATGGTCGGCAGGCAACCACTATGTGTATACACGAGTGTTGTGTTGCAGATATTGTATACACAATAACAAGCTCTAGTGGTCACTTAATCAACACAGGGGTTCAAGAATTCAAGTTAAAAGCAGAGAGCTGAACAGCTTCGCCTTTGCCTCCTCCTTCTCCCCGCTCTATCCTGGATCATCTCTCCTCCCACTGGTCCTTTTATATACCCAAGCGCATCTGATTCATCAGCCCCTCTTCCCTCCTTGCCTCCTACAGAAGCTGCTAAAATTATTTTCTGTTGAATAAGACAAGCTTTCTCTACAGGCACCAGCTCCAAGCTTGATTCCATTGAACACGGGCTCAGAGTTAAGTCTTCATTCTGGAAGGGCTTTTGAACTTCCTTTTGTGCATTGAGAAGGAAGCCTCTTGTGGTTCATTCTGTGATTAAAAAAAAAAACTTTTTAGAGATTTATTTACTTTTACTTTATGTATATGGGTGTTTTGCCCCCAGGCATGTCTATGTGCCATTGGCATGCCTTGTGTCCACAGGGGCCAAAAGGCTACTTCACATCTCCTGGAAATGGAGTTACAGCTAGTTGTGACCCACCAGGTGGGTGCTAGGAATTGAACCTGCATCTCCTGGAAGAGCAGCTTAACTGCTGAGCCATCTCTCTAGCCCCAGTTCTGTGATCTTGTGGAGTAAGGTTTTTGAGACCAGAGGCTTCACTGTTTTGTTCCAGCTGAGCTGGAGATCCTTTCCAGGCAGAGCTAGCAGATTCCTGGAGCTGTCTCCCATCCAGTTTTTGGTTCATTGTGTTTTCCCATTCTTGATTTAGAGACTGACTCTCTCTCTCTCTCTGGTATGCATGTGTGCATGTCTGTGTATGTGCACATAGGTAGAGATCAGAGGTTGGGTTGACGTCAGTGTCTTCCTCAAAAGCTTCTCCACATTTATTATTACTATTATTACCATTATTATTATTATTGGCAGAGTCACTACTGAGCCTGGAGCTCCCTGGTTTGACTAGATTTACTAGCCAGCAAGTCCCATGGGTCCTCCTGTCTCTGCTTCCTGAGCCCTATGATTATAAGTGTATGCTGCCACCTGACTTTTTTACGTGGCTGCTGGGGTCAAATTCAGGTCCTCATGCTTATTCAGTAAACACTTTGCCAAATGTGCTGTCTCCACAGTACCGTCTCCTTGGTTCCTCCTCTTCTCTGTGTGTATGCAATGCCACAGCATGCATGTAGAGGTCAGAGGACAGCTTGTGGGAGTCAGTTTTCTCTTTCTACCACATGGGTTCCTGGGATTGAACTCAGGTCCTCACCCTTGGCAGCCATCGCCTTTACCAATGAGTCCTCTCACTGCCCACTCTCCTTGATTCGTAATACTCAACCCCCCTGCTGTTCTGAAGGATGTTTTCCAGGCAGCTGCAAATGATCTTGACTGTATTTATTTTTTTCTTCAGAAAATGACTCCATAGACAGAACCTGTGCTATCCTCTCTTCCAAAATACTTATATTTAAGGTATTTCATGGAGAAATTAGTCTGTGAATAAACTGAGTCTGTGCAAGCAGATAGATGTATTTTGTGAAAGTTACTGGTTACAGCATCAGCACCAGCCAAGGTGCCCAAGACAGGCATAGCTCAGAGGGCGACTTCCCTCAGATGAGCCTTATACAGGCTGAACTAGTTTGCAGCTAGTGACTTGCTTCTGAGCTCTTGAAGTCACTTGGTTAGCCTGCTCCCTATGACCCTAGTAATTGGAGCTGCCTTTGGTAAGTGCACAGATAAGCAATTCTATTAAACACCACTTTACTCATTGCCACAGAGCTCAAGTACATGTTAAGGTGCCTATAATGGTCATGTTTTCTTCTCAGTTTGCCAATGGAGAAAGCAAGGAACAAAGGACTCAGTAATGAGTTAGTACGAGTAAGGAGCTGAGCTGGAAGGAGAAGTCAGCCATCTTTTTATTTAAAAAAGTAATTTTATTTTATGTGCATGATTGCTTTGTCCAGTTGTATTTATGTGTATCGCATACATGATTGGTGCCTACAGAAACCAGAGGAGGGTATCAGATTCCTTGGGACTGGAGTTTGGATGATTGCAAGCTATTATATTGGTGTTGAGAATTAATCCAGCTCTTCTAGAAGAGCAGCTAGTGCTCTTCCCGCTGAGCCATCTCTCCAGCCCTGAGTCAAGCATCTTAATTCATGATTTAACAATGCCCTTCCCAAACACTCTTCTCTTAACTTTTCTTTTTCTTCAAAAATAAGTGTTTACTGAAGATCTAGTGTATGTAAGACATTATGACATATATCAAGGGAAAACACTGTTCTTACTTGCTTGGAACATACAGGTGTGGAAATTTGGCAACAGTGACATGCTTAGGAAGAAATAACACAAGACCATCTATATCAAGGGTAAACTGCCTTCATAGTGTGGAAAGTAGGCTAAGGTGGTTAACGAGGAGATTGTGGAGGAAGCCAAGACACGACACAAGCTAGGATCTGTCCTCATATTATCTTAGTGGGATGAATGTGTCTTCTGGTGGGTGGAAATGCAGGCTGGGAGAAGGCTACTGGAGACACATGATTGTTTTGTTAAAGGAAGATTTGTGAGAGCTCCATTTCCAGAGGTTGACAAGCCTAACTGCATGGTCTCTAGTAATAAGCCAAGAGGTAATCTTTCTATGAAAGTTACCAGCATTCTTGTGAAGATTTTAATTAGAAAAACATGCATGTGTGCTTTTCCACACACCAGACATTACTTTAGGCTCTGGAGATTCAATATCAAATAGCACTGTCCATACAGTCACCAAGGTGGCAGTTTAGTGCAGATGGACAGTTTGATAGGTATCTACAAAAGAGTATGGTAGTTCTGTCATGAGGCATTGGTGAATCTGGGGACACAGAGAGGAAGGGATTCTAACCTAGGGTAGTTACTGGGACTAGGAAGGGCTTGAAGGAGGAACTTATGGTTGAGCTAAGTCTCTGAAAAACATGGTTTTTTTCTGATAGAAATATGACACACATGTATTTTAAACACCAGATTGTTGCCAAGTCAATGGAATAGCTGTATTTACCCCCATTCCTCTGCTAAGTACAATTAAAAACTACACACATGGGATTGGGCTGTAGCTCAGTGTGCTTGCCTCTCAGGAATGAGGCCCTGGGCTTGATTCCCAGAACTGAAAGCAAACACACACACACACACACACACACACACACACACACACACACACACACAGAGCGACATAACTTCAGGACATTATATCTCAAAGAAACTTAGAAAGATCCTGGAAGATGGAGAGAAGGCACAATGGCTAATGACTCAAGGAATGGTGGCATGGTGACACTTTTCCTGGCTCATCCTTCTCTTTGTATCTGGATATGAAGAAGTCAGCAACTTGGAAACTCCAAAGGGCACCAAACTAAACAAACAACAGAACAAGCCAGCTTGCCCCAGCTGGAAATGGGTAGTCCAACAAAACAGAGAGCATTCAGTCAACACTTATTTTACTTTGGCCAAGCACTGTAGAGGGTGAAACTCTTTCCTGCCTCCATTAGCTCCCAGTAGGACAAGGAGGAAGCTTCCATTCCACGTTTGCCAAATCTAACGAAGCTCCCTCTGGTATACCTTGGGCCTTGATCCCCAAGACGTGAAAGCTCACACCCACACAAACATTTTTACATAGTTGTTGGTTGTAACCTTATTCATATATAAAGTCCCAGAGATCATTTCTATGGAACACTATTTGGTAACAAAAGAATGAGCTCTTGATATAGCAACTTAGAAGATTCTCCAAAGACTCTCACTAAGTAAAAAGGAAAACACCTTCAGAGGTTACAAACCTGTATTATTTATATAATGTTATTTTTAAAAGGTATTTTTGTTATTATCTGTTATATGTGTGTGTATTGCACATACTTAAGTCAGTCAGAGGAGTGTCAAATCCCCTGGAGCTCAAGTTACAGGCAATTGTGAGATCTCTGATAAGGGTATTGAACTTGGGTCCTCTGTAAGGACAGTATAGGCTCTTAATGAAAGAGCCACCTCACCAGCCCTTATATAACATTCTTTAAAAAATTTAATTCACACAGACAAACAAACAAACAAACAAAAAAGCTAACTGATAATAAAAAAAATTTAATTCATGTGTAAGAATGTGTATTTATGTACCACATGGGTGCAGTACCTGCAGAGACCGGAAGAGAGCATTGGACCCCTTGAGATGGTAGTTATAGACAGTTTTAAGCTGCTAAGCGGGTGCTATGATTCCCACCTAGGTTCTCTAGAAGAGCAGCCAGAGCTCTTAACCGCTGAGCCATGGCTCCAGTCCCTATAGCATTTTTGAAATGCAAAGAAGGCTAATGGTTTCTGGGCTTAAAAATGCTGTGCAAAGCCGGGCGGTGGTGGCGCACGCCTTTAATCCCAGCACTCGGGAGGCAGAGCCAGGCGAATCTCTGTGAGTTCAAGGCCAGCCTGGGCTACCGAGTGAGTTCCAGGAAAAGGCGCAAAGCTACACAGAGAAACCCTGTCTCGAAAAAAACCAAAAAAAAAAAAAAAAAAAATGCTGTGCAGGAGGAATCCCCATGGTGACATGTCTTCTAAGTTTTGACCGTATTACTGCTGGCATCTTGGTTCTGATACTGCTTGTCCCGTGTTCTATGACAGGATGCTGCATGATGCTGTGTGAAGACACAGGTACTGTATGATTACTGTGACAATAACCTTCTAAAAAGTTACTACTGGGAGAAACCGGGCAAAGGGTACATGTGATCTCTATTGTTTCTGATAATATGTATGCAACTCTACGATTATTTTAAAATAGAAAATCTAATTAAAATGTCAAACTAAAATAGTTTGAGTTATAGAGGTCAGGAAAGAGGAGAGAAGGGCATTCTGAATAGATGGAAAGCAAAGCCTGAAAGCAAAGATGTGTGTATCAGCCTCAATAATGAGTAGCTAGCCAAGGCCAAACGATGAAGGAAATCATTTAAGCGATTGAAACTTTCTAAAAATTACAAGTTTTTGAAGAAATGGGAAGGTAACAGGCAGGTATTTTGTTGACAATGCTAACTGGGGGTGACTGGAAGTTGAGCTGAAATTTTGAGGAACTGGGATGCACCCCGGGGATGGAGAAATTTTAGGATGGCCAATCACAGTGTAAGTAAAGGATAGAAGAGCTCGAGGAAATTACGGAGGACTGAATTTGCAATCCAAGTTGCTGAAGTGAAGGTGCAAGCTAAGGAAGCGGCTGTGATGTGTGGTAGGACTCTGGGATCATCTGGAATGTAACAGGAGAGCAGAGCTAGAGAAGAAAGTCAAAATGTGGGAGGCCAACTCCCACCTTTTTAAAGGGTTCCTATGAGGAGGAGAGAGGCATAAGGAATCTATAGATGGAAAGACAGCAGAGATGAGACAGACAGAAACACAGGATAGCTTCAGGAGGACCTGGATCAAAATCCACCGGCCTCTTCTGTCTCTTCAAAAGGCTTTTTATAACAATACCAAGGGGCAGGGCAAGAGACCTCCCCCTTGGTAGATCAAAGCATACTGCACAGCCAAGTGCAGACCCTTCCAAACACCTGGTAACCACGCACTTGGTCAAGTCATCCCCTTATGCAGTCCTGCTGGGTAAAGCAAGTTCAGATCTCACTAGGAAACCTCTGTGGGCTACCACATCAAAACTGTGATAAATACTCAGAAAGCATATGACGGCAGGAAGCAAGGAGAGTTGGTACTTCAGACAGTGGCCTGAAGCCTCAGTGGAGGATCGTTGATACAGAGGGGAGAGAGAGGGTGGTGCTCTGTGGCAGCAACTGACAGAAAAAAAAAAAAATGTGTCCACTCCCTGTTATGTGGGTGGCAAGACAGTCAGCAACCTATGACCAGGAGATGGAAACAAGGAAGTGGAGGAAGTATGTGCGGAAGTTGTGCAATGAGGACTGTCTACGTGAATGGGGATTCCAGACGGAATCTGGGAAGGGTGGGTGGGTTGATCAATAATTGGAGGATGACAAGTGGTCTTAGGGGAAGAGATTAGAAGGAAGGACAGGCCTGGAGAGGTTTGTGTTTCTCACAGTGTCGAAGGACTGGAGTGGTCAGTGGCAGCTGTCCCAGAGGAGCTGGCTGCAAGGTGCAGACGGGATGCCTGTGAGCCAAGGGCTTCAGGCTAACAGAGGCATTTGCCCTGGCAGTGTCTGAGGTGAGGTAGCATTTGTTGTTTGTGGACTGGCGCATGCAGGCAGCAGATGCCTGTTGAGGTTTGCTCCGGCCAAGCAGCTGGGGCCGTGTTTGGTCGGGAGTGCAGCCAGCCTGGGCAGCACTGGGGCCTGTCTCCAGAAAGGCTCACCCCTTGTGGGGCCTGGTGTTAGGGACAAATGGAAGCCTCCATCCCTGTCCCCCCAGGTTTGGTTTCATTTAGCGCTGAGAAGACTCTTGAGGAATCTCTAACTCTCCATCTGTGCTTTGCCTCCTAAGGAGACAGCGGTCCTGGTCTGCCACTGATGCCTGGGGCCGAGGCCACCCTTGGCTCGGGCCTCACGTGGAGAAGCTGTGCTAGAAAACGGGCCGAGCAGGCCCTAGGATGAGCCTGAGACTGCAAAGCTGGGAGTTCGGAGGTCCTGAGTACCTAGACTGTTCCTGATGAGAAGTCTGGGTACCAGATTGTAGGTCTTCACGAATCCCTTGCTCTTTGGAAGAAGCACAGCCCAAGGGTGATCAGGGAATCTAGCTGTGTTTAGGCACTGTGCTGGGATCTGGATATGGGGTCCATTACCTGAGTCTGAGGATGGAATAATATCCTTGGGATCCTGGGACCCAACTTCAGTGACTAGTAGAGGACCCCAGCAGAAGTCAGAGCTGTTCCTTCTCTTTCTTCATGCTTCTTTGCCTTCTCCAGCCTCACTTGGCAGAGTTTACCACTATTTAAGGATGATACAGTCTTCCAGGCATTTGCATTTATAATTATTATTTGCATCACTGTTCAGTGATTAAATTTTGGAACCCTGATGGTGGACTCTAATTGTCTCAAAGTTTCTGTTAGTGTGATAACCTGGGGTGGGGGTGGGGCCTATTTCAGCTCACAGTTTCCTATCACAGTCTACCACTGAGGGACATCAGTGCAAGACCTCAAACAAGGCCTGGAACCTGATGCAGAGGCCATGGAGGAGTGCTGCTTACTGACTTGCTCCTCATGGCTTGCTCAGCCTGCTTTTTTTTTTTTTTTTTTCCAATGGAACCCAGAACTACCAGCCCAGGGTTGACACTACCCACAGTAAGCGGGGCCCTCCCATATCAATCGCCAATCAAGAAAACACACCACAGTGCACAAGACAATTTTGTGGGGGCATTTCCTCAATTGAGGTTCCCTCTTCCACAATGACTCTGGCTTGTGTCAAGTTGACATAAGGCTGGCCAGCTCAGCAAGGGTGAGCCAAACAGACTCTTTTCTCCACCAGTTGCTTTTGGTCATGGTGTATTGTCACAGCAATAGAAACCCTAACTAAGACAGACGACCTGGCAGAACCATTTTGTACTACAATTTGTGATGAATGAAAGTCCCCATGGTTCCTTGCTGGCAGTTGCCACTGCCAGTGTGCTCGGATTTGGCTTTTCTAATAAGTGATTGTCATTGACTCCTAGGTTCATGAGGCATGCGTTCCTCTAATTGACAGCTTTCTTCTTTCTTAGAATCTTTAAGTGACCTAGCATTAATTATTTACCCCACTTTTTCTGCACTCATATGTGGCAAAGGAAAAAAAAAGGAAGAAAATTTGGAAAGTCCGGGATGAGGTCACAAAAGCAGTTGACTGTCCCTTCCTTCTCTCACCCACCAGTCAGCTTCCATATGAAGAGTTCCATGAAGAGGCAGAGGACACAAGGGCCTGAGGATGAGTTTGCCAATATCCACTGAGAATCAGAGGCTTGTGACAACTGGAATCCTGCTTGGATTCCTTCTCAGTAAAGCCTCAGAAAGAGAACACAGCCCCTAGCCAGCATGACTTCGGGCTTCCATCTTGAGACAGAGACACACAGATAAACTATGCTTATGTTGTGTGGCTATATCCCCTAAATAGAAGCATTCTGTTCCAGAGGGAAATATACAAAACACTCAGGGTTCAGGAAGTAGACTGGGCTTACATATGGAAGTATGGGTGAATATTTATTTACATGAGTATGGATGACCCAAAGTCAACTGTTCCACCAAAATGCCCACACCAGCATCTCCGAAGCTCCCAGGGAGGTTGGCAGCTGTATAGATGACAGAGCCTCCTCTCTCTAGCTAACGTTACAGCCGACGTAACCTTGGAGCAGGGCCTCATGGATCTTGAAAGTTTGGGGGAACTTCCAGAGGCTTCTAAATTTCTTTACTTCAAGCCTGGCAGTGGTGGCACACATCACTAATCCCAGCACTTGGGTGGCAGAGGCAGGTGGATCTCTGAGTTTGAGGCCAGCCTGGTCTTTGTAGTGAGTTCCAGGACAGCCAGACAGCCAGGAATTTGTGTGTGTGTGTGTGTGTGTGTGTGTGTGTGTGTTTTGATTAGTTACCTGTGCCTTATCTACAATGAGCAGTGGTTTGTTTATCTCCCCAAAAAGTCACACAACAGACTAAATTCCTGACCCTGGTATTATTTATGTCTGTGTTATGGTATACATTCATAGATACTCAATACAAATATATAAGAACAGCATACTTAGTCATGTTAGTTTCCAGGGATGTTGTAACATTAAGCTGCATGGCTCAAAATGACAGAAATTTATTCTCTTGCAATTCTGGAGTGGAGAAGTCAGTATTATGAAGCTGAAGTCAGGGTCTTGTCAGGACCACAACTCCAGAGTTTTTTTTTTTCCTTACTTTTCCAGAAGTGCCTTGTTCTGTGATAATACCCTAGGCTTCACAGCCAGAATTTTAAACCTCTGTCTGTGCCCATCTTCCCATGACCTCTGTCTGTGTATGTGCGCGCGCGCACACACACACACACACACACACACACGTGTGTGTACCTTGTGTGTGTGTCTGTGTGCATGCACTTGTCTGTGAGTTTGTGTGGACGTGTATGTATGCTGGTTCCCGGCTTTCCTCGTAAAGAGACCTACAATTGCATTAGGGTGCACTGTGATAATCAAGACCCCCAACTCCCATCCTCCATCTAGAGATTGCTAGCTTAGTTAAATGTTCAAAGATACTTTTACCACGTTGCACAACATTTATAGGATCCAGAGGTTCTTGGGGGAACCATTTGTTTTCATTTGCCTATTGCAAGCAGCTACAATTTCCAAATCTTATATGTTCTAGATATCACAAGAGACATTTCATGTGTGTTTTCACTTACATGCATTAATTTACATGTGTTATCACTCTCCATTTATACACAATAGCATCTTAGGGAGCTTGAGGGACTTGACTCAGGTTACCTAGGCAGGAGGTGACAAATTCAGCAAGCTGTCTTCAGAGCATGGCCTGCTGAATTGTCTTTCTATCAAATACTTAGGGTGATTAGAAAAGTGGTCTGTATTTCCCTGTGCATAAAAATCTCAATGAATCTTTACAAATGGCATATCTGTTGGTATCTCTCTGATTCCCAAGTTAAAAGAACACTCAGTCACTCTTAAGGGGAGCCACCTTGAGCTGGGAAGACCTCTTCTAATATTCCGAACGGAAGATCCTGTTTCTAGAGAAGATTCACTAAGTATGAAGCATGTCTTCCTGAAGGCAGCCTGGGCAGGCCTGTTCCTTTTAGGGCATACCACATTTACACAAACCACATCTCTAGTTGAAGGGCTGAAGGTCAGGAAGGGCCAAACTGTCCTTCACGTGCAAGGCTTTCTGTGAGAACTTACTGCATTGGTCTCAATAGCTGGTTTTGGATGGAATTGGCTTAACTTTTCTGATAATGGAGGATCTTGAGGTGAAATCTGAATAGGATCGAGAAGGTATGTTTCCTACACTGATCATGGTTCAAACTGAAACTGTGTCATGATTGCAGGTCTACATGGTCTGCTTAGCATGTGCTAGGACATCCCGTCAACAATTTGCTGATATTCTGTGTGTGACCAGATGGTCTAGGAATTCAGGCCACACTGACACTTCAGCCCTATGTAGATGGAAGCTCTCAACTTCTCCCTTCCACATGTAGATTTTTCTCTGGGAAAAGCAATTTAAGGCAGTATAGGTGCCACACAACTAAGAGCTATTTCTGGAACCTTGGCTTTTATTGCTATGGCTTTAATGATGGCATGGTCACCCCTCCCTCTGACCCGTGTGACACGCCTGAGCAGGTGTGCAGATGGTTCGAAGGCTCGGGAGATGTGTCTTCTATGGCAGATGGCGATGCCTTGTCATGGTTCCAGCTACAGTTTGAACATTCTGTTCCCCCTCCGACATGCATCACTTCTGGTGGTAACCTCACTTGGATGTGATTGCTCCCAGCTGGGCTTTTCATGTTGGAGTGCCCTCATATCTGGCGCCAACTGAGATGTATCGGTTTCATTTCTTCCCCAGAGATATTAGAGGCCGATTGGGCTTCAGTGAATGCTTTGTCATACTGACTTTACAAATGAAAGTTGCAGAGACCATCTAATTCTACCAAGATTACCCAGCCCCAGGCTTATACTATTCCTCTTACACCAACATCTCCCCCAACGACAGTTTTTCTCATGGCAGGGAATTCTGGAGTCCAATAAGTTGAACTGTTTCATAGAAGAAAGTCTTTACAGGTCAAGTGAGTTTAGAAAATGATGAACCCCACTCATGCCATCATCGTGGAGCTAATACATTTTAAAGATAGTTTTAGAATTATTATTAATTTTTCATTAGTACACAAAATAGTCGGTTTCGGTACCACATTCCTGTACGCATCCTGTACCTTGCTCTCATCCCCTCCCTGACCCTTCTCCCCACCTTTCACTAGTTCCCCCCATCACCCAAATGATCCCCTTTCTGCTTCTATGTCAAATGAATACTCACTTAAATCTAAATTCTGCATTTGAGAGGAATACGGGGTACGTGGTGTTTTGTTTTTCTTCTCTCGTTTCTTTTTCATGTACCCCATCTTCTCTTTAGGTCTCCATTGCCTATAGTCCCTCTTCTATGTCCATGTCACATATGCATATATGCTTATATCATGATTCTACATATGAGAGGAAATATCGCTTTAGCTTTCTGAGTCTGGCTTATCTTGCTCAACGTGATGCTCTCCAGTTCCCTCCTATTTCCTGAAAAATGACAATTTCATTCTTCTTCATGGCTGAATGAGAATCCATTGTGTAGATATGCCACATTCTCTGTATCCATTCATCTGCTGATGGGCATCCAGGCTGGTCCTGTTTTTGGTCATTATGTATAGCCTGGCGATAAACACAAATGCAGAATTATCTCTATGTTAGGTTGATTTACATTCCTTGTGCTTATCTCCTACCTTAATTCAACCTTTTTCTTTGCTTAAGGGCTTTCTTCACACTCTGGAAGCTTCTGGGATTCCTCTAAGTACAACCTGGAAATATAGGAAAGTTTAAATCCTCACGACAGCCCCCAAATCTTGGACAAATGCCTAGTGTTCTACCCTCTGAGGGAGCGTTCTGAAATCACCTAGCAGTTTGCAGAGGGTTGCCAGGAGAGCTCAGCCCTGTTGCTTACAGTAGTAACCTGTTCATCAACAGGACCTCTTCCCATTGCTGGTAATGCCTAGAAGCCTTGGGATTTCTGCTCAGTCCACCAGGAGCAGTTTCCACACTACCTAGGTGTCTCCTTCCATCCTGGCTGGCAGAATCTTGCTGTCCTCTGAAGGCTGTCTATCTTTGGTTATCTACTCATATGACTGGCACCATCATGTTCCTTTTGAAGATTCTCTCTCTAGGTACCACTTAGGAAGTAAGATGAGTTGGGACCCACAAGGCATGCTGGTGGTATAAACTCAGTAGACTGAGTATGACATGCAAAGGATGATAGGGACTATTGTGAATCCATGGCCTTAGGTTCTGTAGCAGACTATTTGTCAGTCTTGAGCAATTACTATCACATGGCAAGTCTGTTCAATGGTAACAATATTCTTCATATTTAAAAAAAGTAACCCCAGAGCCTTGACTTTTAGACAGTATCTCCAGAACTGTAAATATTTGCACTAAAAATACCAAAACAACAACAATGCCTCCCCCCACCATGTGGAACTTGCATGGTGTATCTGTGAGGTGGGTCAGGCCTGTGGCTCACCAGCTTTCTATATCTGATTTGAGACAAACAGAAAAAGCCTTCCAGACTCAGCATCACTTATATTTCTTGGTCCTAGAACCCATAGCTGGTCATGTTTTTGTCTTTGCTGACATTTAGTTGACACACGCTGTCTCTTCAGGTTCAACTACTTGCTACTGAAAAGAAAAACTAGCCAACCTAACGGTGGTATTCATTCCAGTGGGAACTGCCCACAGGTCTTGCCTTCCCTCTCAGAGTGAGAAATTGGGGATAGATGTTAGCAGGGTTAGCAGGGCCTTGAGCGGTCTGGTGAGTCATGAGGTCATCAAGATGGCAGACTGAAGGTACGCAGGGCCTCTATCACCTGCTCACAGTAGTTACTGCTTTCAGTTCCAGCACTGTGGAAGGCCATTTCCCCTTCCTGAAGTTGAGAGTAGTGTCTGTTGTCGACTGGGACCATGATTCATGGCTCATATACCTGGCAATTAGTTCCACTTGGCCTGGGCACCACATTTAGCATTCCTTGTGTGTATGAGTAGGCATGTATATGTGTGTGCATGTGTACCTGGGGAGGTCAGACCTGTTCCTCTTTGTTGCTGAGATAAAACACCATGACCAGAGTAATTTCTAGAAGGAAGAACTTATTTGGGCTTTTGGTTCCAAAAGAGAGTCCTTAATGGCCGCAGCAGGCAGTAAGTGCTGGAAGCGGGTTGGACACATTCCCATCCACAAGTGTGCCCCAGAGAGAGCAAACTGGAAGTGGGCTAAGGCCATAGACTCTCAAAACTCACCCCTGCTGACATACTTCCCCCCCATCAATGTACTTCCTCAAGGTTCCATAATCTTCCCTAACAGCGCTGCCAGCTGGTGATTAAGGACTCAAAGACTCGAGCCTGTGGGGGATATTTCTCATTCAAATCACCACAGGTGTCTTTCCTCAGGAGCTGTTCTCAATGTTGTTTTGTTTTTGAGACAAGGCCTCTTATTGACCTGGGATTCACCTATTTGGCTCGGCTGGCTGGCCATGAGCCCAGGGATCCTACTGTCTCTGCCTCCCTAGCACTGGGATTGCAAGCACCCCCCCCCCCCCCCAATGTCACCACGCATGCTCAACTTCTTATTGTAGATCCGGGAGACCGACTCTGGAACTCATACTTGAGAACAAACACATTAAGACGGGGCTATCTTCTCCCATGTTAGCATTCTTTTTTCTTAAAAAAAAAATATGATTTTTAATTTGTGTGCCTTATATGAGCCAGGGTGAGTGTATGTGCATCATGTGTGTGCAGAGCCTGTGGAGGCCAGAAGAGTCATATCCCCTAGAAGTGGAGTTATAGGCTGTTGTGAACTGTCATATGGGTGCTAGGTGCCAAACAGGGTCCTCTTCAAGAGCAGTAAGCATCCTCACCACTGAGCCATTTCTCCCTAATTTAACATTCTTAATGACATTCCTCTAGGCATTGTAAACATTTAAAGGAAAGCTTTAGGTCCCCACAGAGACGTGGCAGCCAGGGGGTCTTGGGGCTATGAGAGGCAGTCAGCATATCTGCCTACTGGTCTGAAAGGTACCACACTGAAGTCCATTTCTTCGATGCAGCCATACCCATCAACCTCCTGCTTCTCTGCCTTCTTCCAACTGCACTAGCAAGAACCCAAAGGAGAGCCTTAGATGGCATTTCCAGTAAGATCTGCAAGCCACCTGATCTCTCACAGACTTTTTAAGACTCCAGACCAGGAAAGCATCCCTGAGGGTCACGTTGTAGACTCAGAGTCAGTATAGCCTGAACCAATGAGTTTTGATTTCTCCCTGGGAAGTGGGCTATGCATGGGAACAGACCCACAGGCGCTTTTTTTTTTTTTTTTTTTCAGGATCAGTGAGACAGTTTCCCTTTCTGAGTTGAGACCGTTTTTTAGGGAGCTCGCGCCACCGTGTGGAAGAAGTGGGTACAGTCTTCTTCAAGTTGCATAACATGCATCATCTGCCTTTCCTGTCTTCTTTCTCATCTATTTCTTACATCCCTTCTGAGTCACTGCGGAGAAACTTAGTGATAAAAATAAGTTTTGCAGCAGTGCTATATCCTGCCGAGCTCGCGAGGATCTTCTTCCTCTACAAAATGCCCGACTGAACTGCAGAAAGACGACGGCGGAGGAAGCCCGAGGCATCTGGGTATCTGGGCACCAGACACCCTGCAAATCACAGGCACCCTGTACACTGTCCACAGGGCTTTTCCGTGGAGGGTGACGGTTTTGACTGTCACCCAGGCGACCTTCTGACCTTTACTGCCTAAGGGACAGAGGATGAGTCAGTGGAAAGGAAGGGAAATCAAATCTGGTTCTAGAACACAAAAGAATCTGAGCAAACCTCATGGTTCATCAGCAAACCTCATAGTTCATCCTGGTGAAGCCGGAAAGTGAGCCGGAGCTCCTGCCTCATAAAGTAGAAGAGGGAGGAACGATAGGACCGTGTGGACAAGCTCTTCAGCTCAGGGTTAGGGAGCACGTAGGAGGAGTGTCAGGCAAGGCTGAGAAATGGAGGCCTTCCTATGCCTTGCCACAGGTCCTGTGCCCCCCTGCTGGAGGGCCCCTCCTGCCTCTCTCAAAGACCCTCCCCCACCCCACCCCCCGCAGCCCCCGCTCCTCTTTCTTGGAGTCAGGGCCTCACTCTAGCCCAGGCTTGCCGGAAACTCACAATGCCGTGCAGGATGCCCTCTAACTATGATAATTCCCCAGCCCCAGGCTCTTGCACCACTGCACCGCCATGTACCCTTCAGTCCTTTCAAAATTGTTTGGATGTTGGGAGTTGATCTCAAACCAGTGGAGGGACAAGGAGCCACTGCTTGTCGTGACCATTCAGCATCCATCACAGTACTGCTCAGCGTTCCTGCTTTCTTGGCGGGCCTCCCCATCCCTAAAGGAGAGGGTTTCACAAGCGCTTAAAACAGTCCGCACTGCACAAGAAATCAGGGGAATAAAAAGAAATCGAGGCACTTACATCTCCCTTTAATGAGGTGCTGAAGTGACAGGAAAATGTACAAAAGGGCTGGGAATGGGGAACAGTTGACAGAGTGTCTGCCAGGCATGCAGGAGACCCCGGGCTTGGTCCCCATGACTAAATAAAACGAGAGTCCTGACTTGCAATCTTAACTCTGGGAGTGGGGAAAGGGGGCGGAGTGCCAAAAGTTCGAGGTCATCCCTGACTAATAGTGACTTTGATGCAAGCCTGTGATGTGTGAGACCATGTCTTCCTGAAACAAAACAAAACAAAAACAAACAAAAGTCCTCCCAGGTCTGGCCCGACTCCCACAGAGGTAGATGTTATTAGCATATCTGAACGTTCCCATAGGTTAGGCTAGCTTTTTGGGGGGACACAGTGTGAAGCTCTCCTCTGCAGGAGGCTGGTGTTTGAACTAGGGTGATACAAAAATGCACTGGACCACACTGATGGTAGGTGCAGATTCCAGATCCCACAGACTTTCAGGCACGGGGATGCAAGGTTGTGAAACAATGTTAAGTCTCAGGTGGACATTTAGAGAGCGTGTGTACTCTGTTTGATACCCAAAATTATGTAAATCCCATCATTTGGATTCCATTTGTTTTTTGGAAAAACATGGAGTCCAATGACACAATCCAGGAAAAAAAAACCCGCTTCAAGAGGATTTAAATTTTAACACTACTCTTCCCTTCCACCTCACCATTAAACTCTGGTGGACTGTTTTAGAAGGAGAAGCCTCTAACTTTTCTTCCAATTCTACGACTCTATGGCTAGTCTCAGAGTCTCTCTGGCACCTACGTTATCTATACATATAACCAAAGGCTGGGATTTTCCTGAACAGAGGTAGGAAAATTTCCCCTTCCCTTGGGGTAAGCCCCAACCTCTCCCTGGCTAGACATCTGGTCTACCTAGCTTCAGAAGAACTAGAGAGTTTAGGAGCCAAGTTGTAGTTAGAGTGAGAGCCAAACATGGATTCCAGCATTTCAAGTCAAAACCTGGGAAATCAGTGTTATTTGTTTCCAGAAAAAGGCTTACTCCATAAATTGGCCATAAAGACATTTACCTTGGAAGATCACATTTACTGCAATGATGCTTGATGCACACGAAACAGAACATTGTCTGGCATATAACTGGTGGCCTACAAATCAAAGTCAAGGCCATGGACATCACATCTGCTGTGAGGGGACAGATGGAAGACACGGGGACTGCGGGAACACCTTACAGAAGTGTTAGAAGGATGCCAGCTCACTTCACATTAAGCACCCAGACTTTTTTTTCCTTCAAGGTGAGGTCTCATGTAGCCCAGGCTGGCCTTAAACTCACTCTGTAGCCCATGATAACCCTCAACTACTTATCCTTCTGCCTCCCTCTCTCATGTACTAAATTATAGGCAGGTGCTGCTGTACTGGGATCCAAACTTGGGTTTTTCTATGTGGAAAATATAATGAGAGGAAGAAGTGAATGCTCTGGGTAGAAGCCTAGGTTTTAATTTTCCCATGTGTGGAAGCAGAGGAAAGTAGCTTCATTAAAGACGAGGAGCTACCGCAGCGGGATGAACCATGCACATCTCCCATCTCCACAAAACGAGAGAGCTTTGGGTCCATTTAGCTTTCTGTTTATCTTAATGTATGTAGAGTTGTGGAGTGACATCTATTCGGGGAATTGTCAAAGCCTCAAGTCCTACTTCAAGATGCACTTAAGTTTAACGACAGAGGGGTGGGGGTCTATTCGGGGTACACAGTCTGGGGACTAGAGCGATTCTAACTCTAGGTATTGATAGTTTTTGGTATCCAGGTACTTTGTCATTTGTACTCTCGGCGTTCTAGCCTACAAATCATCCTTTGAAACATGGAGCAAGTGGGCGACGGCGATTTCCATGTGTCGGGGAACAGTGCCCTCTACTGTTCACGCAGAATATATGCAGCTTGGTCAAATAAAGGGCCTCCCTGCTGCAACAGCCCAGTTGTCTGCTGTGATGGAGACACCATTTGGAAAGGCAGTGTCTAGGTCTCAGGTATAAAAATGCTGCAGAAGCCAGCCAGCCAGCTGCAGCAGCTCTCTGGTCATGCAGTAGGTAGCCTCTGATGTTTTAATGCTGTGCATGTGCCCCGCCTCAAGCTCACAGCAAGCACCCAGGAGGTGTGTTCGGCCCTTTACCAGAGGAATTTTAAAAGCAGTGAAGCTGACCACTGCACCTTGACGCTAGACCGTCTCTGCTTCAGAGGGTCACGACGGTAAGATTTCAATCCATTCAAGGCAGAACAGTTACAGCTGTCGTCATAGGAGCGAGCCACAGTTCATCTTCAGCTACTGCCTTCCGACCCCGAACAACGCCCTCAGCACCCATCTTCATTTTAAACAACCAATGGGGCAGGTCTACAGGTGCCAAGCTCGTGCTGCGGATCTGAGTCCTCTTCAATCACAGTCAGCTGCTTTCCCAGCACTATCCCACTTAGCCACAGCAGAGAAAATAGAGTGATGAACCATTTACGGAAGGGAAAAAAAGTCTTAAAATTTTCTTCAAAGGATTACAATGTGTGGCAGTACTTTTTTGCCTCTACTACTGAGTTTCGAATGTATGAGGTGAGAGTGTCGACTCCCCTCACAGGGCGTGGGTTCTTTCACGTCGTTTTTCTGTATGCCAAAAGAGTCCGTAACATACCACCGACTGCCCGCCCAGTGGGCACACACTACCAGGCTCAGGGAAGGAAGGACTAACGTGGTGTGTAATGCAGACCTGGACTGGTAGCCTTCAGGGCTGAGCATGGTGTTGGGTCTTACCATTTAGGATACTGCAGTATCAGGAGACAAGTCAAAATTACAAAGAATTTAACAGTCCCATACAGTTTAATGGGTTAAGTTGCCCACCCTCATTTGAGACAGGACCTCACTTTGTAACCAGCTAACCTGAAACTCTGTATGCCAATCTGGCCTTGAACTCAGAGATCTGCCTGCCTGTGCTTCAATCTTTTAGTACTTCTGTTTAGTCACTTCCATTGAAAATATCAACCCAAGATAAGACTTGTGCATGCGTGCACACGCGTGTGTATGCGTGTGTGTGCGCGCGCGCGCGTGCGCATGTTTGTGTGTGTGTGTGTGTGTGTGTGTGTGTGTGTGTGTGTGTATGAAGAGCCCAGAGACTGATGTTGACATTGTATTCCTCTACACTCTACACCTTGAGACAAAGCCTTTCACTGAACCAGGGGCTCACACATTTTCAGCTAGATTGGCCCCCAAGCCTCTGGGATCTGCTTGCCTCCATTTGCTCTGCCTTGGGGTCACTGATCCATTACCCAGGTGCTAGGCTGGGGATTTGAACCCAGGTCCTCATGCTTTTACAACAGGAATTTTACTACTGAGCCATCTCCTCAGCCTTAGATTTTTAAAAGATTTTATTTGTAATTAATTCTTTGAGAATTTCATTTCATACAGTGTATTTTGGTCATATTTACTCCCCAAGCTTCTCCAATACCACCCTTTCACCATCCACCCTTCCAGCCTCCACCCTTCCAGCCTCCACTCTCACCTCCCTACCCCCTTCCCCTGCCAAGCCCAGTTTGTATTGCCCAATGGCTTGCTTTCAATCCTTTCATAAACATGTCACTGACCGTGGCAGCTGATCTCATGGTCTAGCATAATCCGCTGGTCTGACATCACTGCCCACTGGACATCGTCATGGGGGAATTCTCCCCCTCTGTTTCCTATTACAGGACCCATCGTGACCACATGTATCTGTTTCCCTTTCTCCTCTTCTCAAGGACAGATGTTATGCCTCTCTTGTCTTGTATCTCTTGCTCTTTTATATTCGTTTCTCCTCCTCTAGATAGGAGTGGCACAAACTCAGGATTTGGAATACTAACTATTTGGGAATTTAGGTATGTAGAGATGCTGCCTCAACAGCCCAGCTAACAGCAGCTTAAGCACTAAATTTATGTCAGACTACAGAAATAAGTGGTTTAAACCGACTTTTATTAAATTTTCTCCAGGGGTGGGCATTTTGGAGGAGTGTGGAAAGTGACTGCAGGAAAGATGTGCTCCCTGGAGCTTCGCTTAGGTGATTTTACGAACCCTTCAGGTTCCCAGGGCCCTAAGAGGAAAGATTCCTGACTACAGGAAAGGGGGGTGATCTCTGGAGAACAGGCTGGCTCTAGTCACCAGAAGTTTTTCTGATAGACCAGTTAGAATTCATCTTAATTATGAAAACTTGACCTTGGTGCTAATGATTTGAACAGAAGGAGAGGTGTGCCTTGAGCACAGTGCTGAGACCCTGAGCAAGTTGCTTCTAGGCTGTGCTTGGCACAGAGGGACACTCACCTGCCTCTGCAGTGCTTGGGATCTTGAGCGGCTCTAACGTTTCCAGGACAGACCTGTCTTTCTCTCCTTGGCTCATGTGTCAGGAGTATCTCTTTCTATTATCCAGTGTGTCTTCATGTGTTTAATAAGTGATCCCTGCGCCTTGTGTAGCTAACTTTTCTACAGTGACATCATGTGGTCTCAAAAAGCAATAGCAGTGGGGTGAGCCAGCTCCTGTTCATTCCTGGCCAGTAGTGAACTTCAGAGCTGTCAGGGGTTTGGACAGAGTGGGAAGGAGGGAGTCTGAACTACCCTGATGTAAGGCAGTCAGGTGCTTTGACAGTTTTGGAAAAAGAAGGGCTGTGGCCATGTGTAAACGACCCTGAGCCTCAAAAGCGGTTTATACTGGTTGTGTGTGGTTTAAAGTCCTTGTTTATTGCAGCTCTAGGGACCTGATTAATGACACGATCCTTATCCTGATCCGTCTGTGGGAATTTTCAGTATCTCAGTCTACGATCTTGAGGATTTGGGAAGTTTGCTTGTGGGAAGACAGATGCAGCTCCAGCTTTAGGTCTGTTGAATTGCTAGAGCTGAATGATTAAGGGAATGTCTGCCTTTGCTTGTCAAGCATTCCTCTCCCCATTTCTGGAAACACAGGCTCTTTTCCTGTGGGAAACACACTGTGGACAATGTAGCTGGGCTGGTCCCCTTAACAATTTCTCACACGCAGACACTGATGGAGGGCAGTGGAGGAAATCTAACGCCCTGCTCTATTAATCTCCTATTTCCCTCAGTCGGGGTCTCATGGACTCTGAAGCCCACTCTTTAGGCTCAGCTGCCTGGCCAGAGAGCTCCCAGGATTCATCTCTCTCTCTTCTTCAGCATTGTGCCTTTTTTTTTTTTTTTTTTTTTTTTTAACATGGGGACCAGGGATTTGAACTCAGGTCCTCATTCTTCCACAGCAAAAGGCTCTTACCCATTGAGCCGGTTCCCAGTTCCTCTTCTCCTTTGTACCTTTCCTATTCCTTAACAAGGAATTGGACAGCTGCTTCAGGCTTGACCAGTCAGAAAGTTTGTCCTGCTGGCCACAGTGATCGTGGTACGGGAGGTAAACTATTTACCTCAGGGTGGGCAGCCTGTGTTCTCTGGGCTTTGCAACTAGAGCTATGGGCAAAGGTGATTTCATGCCGCTGAGGTTGCTAATGGGGCAGTACAGAATTTAGGGTGCTGACAGGCATGAACTAAAAGGGGAAGGACCAAAGAGAAAGAAAAGGAAATGAAACCTGACGACATTTTGAGGCTTCTTCCAGCCTTGCCTAGTATATTATAATCTCTTATATTCAGAGATTTTGGTGGTTGTTGATTGTTGTTTTTATTTATTATTGTTATTATTATTTTAGAGAGAGGACCTTCCTATATTGCCTCTGCTGGTCTTGAACTCATGGTCTTCATGCCTTAGTCTCTCGAGTATCTGATGTGTGACACTATAGTCAAGTCTGTTGACAGGGACACACACTAGGTTAGTTGACACTACCTTAGAGTCTAATGTAAGTTCAACTGTAAGTAGTGTGTGTGGGGAGGCTCTTCTGCACTGCAGGGATACCAGTCATTAGATTTCAGAGATCCATGGAACTCACTGGTCAGTGCTATCTTTCCAAGTATCTATAGAATTCTGAAATTAGCCAGGTTTGTTCACCATGGTGTACCGTTCGTTTTATCCATTCATCCAGAGACTCACTGACAGAGTTCTTTACTGGGCAAGGTTAATCTTGGAAAAGTGACATGGAGACAAATGGGCACCATGATCCCAACCTCGAGGGAAAAACTGAGGCATACCTCTACCCTCCACGGATTTGGCCAACTCCCATCTATAAGCCTGTGTCCCTCTTGCCTTCTGCTGACCACAGACACAGCTTTGGGTCAGTGGGGTAACATGTCTTCTGTCTCAAGTGTGAGAGATGGAAAGAGGAAGCACCGCAGCTTCCACAAGACGTCCCTGCTCAGTATCTTGGGCAGTGCGTTGATGAGGAGGTCGGGATTTATAAAGCTTAAATGGAAGATCAGGTACCCCAGCAATCTGATGAAAAATAGTGTGGTAAAAAAGAGGGAGCGAAAAATCCTGAAAGAGAAACCCCAGAAACTGTTAATCAGGAGTTACGAAACCTGGAACAGAATAGAAACTCAGACCTGAGCGCTTCTCACATCTGTATTCTGCTGTCAGCCCTTAGTTTACTCCATTGCTTAGTCAGTTACTCCTTCCATGCACCCTACTGTATTTTTGTTGTGCCATTTCTCATCATGAAACTTCATTTCGTTCCCTTAGTTTTGATTTTTTCCAAATATTTTCCAAAGTAGTTAGTTGCATCTAAGTGTGTATTTCTGTGGACCCACATCTCTTCCAACATAATTTTATCAGATGCTTAAGATTTTGCCAGTCAAACAGTTATAAAACAAGAACTCATTTGGCCTCAATTTACATTTCCATAATGAACATTGAAAGTGAACATTGGTCCATAGGATAGTTGGTCTTATGTGTTTCCTTCCTCTCGCCCATGGTAGTTTGTGCTTGTTGACTGACAGGAACTCTTTATGCATTGTGGACGTAGATCCCTTTCCATCGTGTGTAATTTTCTAAACTCTTCCACTTTTATAACGTTTCCTGGTTCTCAGGTATCAGAGAACAAAGGTTTTTAATTTTAATAGGATCTTGTTTGTCAACCTTTCATTTGATTAGTGATGTGCTTAAGTCAAGTGTGATGATATATGTTTGGAAGCCCAGCACTTGGGAGGCGAGGCAGGAGGGAGACCAGCACAGTGATTTCCTATTTCAAAAAGCTAAACAACAAAGCAAAAATAAGTCTAGAAAGATACTCTCATTTTTCTATTTAAAGTCCATGCAGGTTTGTAAATATCTGCAAACTCATTATTAGTTTTGCCCTCCATGCATGCACTAGAGTGTGGACAGGAATTAACAGGCTACTTTTAAGGAATTAACTATGGCAGTGAATCCTGCTGGACTCTGCTGTTATGATTTAGAGGAGCAGCCTGGGGGTTCTGGGAGCATTCTGCTCATTGTCTCAGGAATGTCTTAAGCTAGGGATATGGGAACATGCAATACTTCATGTATATGATATAAAAGGGTGTTCTCCTTAACCAAATTTCCCAGACAATTGGAGTTGACTTTTAAGCACCAATAATTTTAACTGTCCTGATGGAACTCTTTCTAAACCATACTTCATGCCACTTTGAATATATGTTTCTTTATGCCTTCTTAAGCGGATCACATGGAACATAATCTGACCTTTTCTTGCACGTGAGGGGCTTACTGAGTACTAATTGTTAATTGCTGTCAAATGTTTCCCTCAGGACTCACCTGTGCTCAGGTGTTCAATGTGGCATCCTGTTCATTTAAAAAGTTTAAAAACTCTATTGTGTGCTGGATATTATTAGAAATTTCTTTCCGCAAATGTTTTCTGTTTGTTATGTCTGCTGTTAGATGCTGGTACGTACACTTTCTTCTAGGGGTTCTGTCCCCCTACTTCCTGTCTACCAGTGCTACAGAGAGACTGTATGCAACAAGCTACTTCAAACCATACAAGGGAGTACGGGAGTTAACGTGGGAGCTGCCACATCTCGATTGAGAACCAAGACTTCGCTTCCTCATCACTAAGTTGCTGACTTCTGACACTGGAGAGTCGAGTCGCAGATGCCTTTGGATCAGAAGTCGCGTCACTAGAAGTGAGTTACACAGATGGTGACACCAGTCTCCTGATACAGGGTGCGTGTGTGTGTGTGTGTGTGTGTGTGTATCAAGTTCTCCTTGTTTAGATTTTGCTCTTTGCCAGGATGGCTCCTTAGCTTTGCAGGAAGTTTACTGGAAGAGGTCTTGCTTACCTTTTACTGAACCTTGATGCCTTTTTGGTGATGGAATCGTCCTGGAAGAAACACCAATAGGAAATAAGCACTTTCTGAAAGCTGCCAGGTAACATTAGTAAATCATCAGTTGAATATTATATTGACATAAATCTTACAAATTCTTGATATCGGTACAAATACATGTAATTTTCAAAGATGAAAGTTGCTTTGTAAAGATTTATTTTATTTCATTTTAAACTTACGTGGGTCTGTGTGTGGATATGTGTATGTAGGTTTGGGTGCCCATGTGTGGTGATGCTTCATTTGTGCTGAAATGTGATATTTTATTTGTATGTTAATAAATAAAATTTGCCTGGAGATTAGAGGTCAGTGTGCCATAAACAGAAGTCAGGCAGTGGTAGCACATGCCCTTAATCCAATCACATGGCAGGCAGAGTCTCTGTGTGGTCAGGACATAGCCAAGGGTGGTGACATGAGCCTTTAATCCCAATACCAACCATAGAGACCTGGAGGTCTGTATAGACAGGCAGTGATGAGGAAGTCATGTGGCTGGGCTTAGAGCCAATGACAAAGCAGAACAGGAAGGTAATAAAAACACAGGATAGACTGGAAGAAGCTCTCTCTGGGGAAGCCATGGTGGTGAGGTGGTAAGATAAGGCTAGTCAAGGCTCTTGGCTAGTTCTCTGATCTCTTTGGCTATTACCTCTGTATTTGGCTCTGTGTTTCTTATTTAATAAAACTGTTTAGAAATTTGTCTACACCCATGGATGCCAAAAGAGGGTGTCAGATCCCCTAGAGCTGGAGTTCCAGGTGATTGTGATCTGAATGACTTGGGTGCTGAGAACTGAACTTGAGTCCTCTGCAAGAGCAGAAAACATTCTTAATGCTGAGTTATTTTTTTCAGCCTTGGTTTTTACACACATACATGACTGATATAAACTAAAGTAGAGAAAGATAATTATTAATGAGGTAATAATATAACTGGTAAGTGACCTACAAACTGGGCCCTCAGAGTCCACATTCCTAGCTCTTTAAATTTCTCATTTACCTTCTACTTAGCCAAGGGGAATTTATAGCCCATGGGAATCATACAGACATGCCCTAAGAGAGAAATTTCAAAAGGACTAAAGTAATCTCAAAAGGAGGCTTCTGGATTTATTTTTTTTCTTTTCTTTCTTTTTGGGTTTTTTCTTCCTTCCTTCCTTCCTTCCTTCCTTCCTTCCTTCCTTCCTTCCTTCCTTCCTTCCTTCCTTCCTTCCCTTTTTGTTTGTTTATTGAGACAGGGTTTCTCTACCCTAGCTGTCTTGGAATTCCCTCTGTAGACCAGGCTGGCCTCGAACTCATAGAAACCCACTTGCTTCTGCCTCCTGAGCACTGGGATTAAAAGTGTGCAGCACCACTTGTCCAGCTGGATTTCTTTGATACTTTTCTTCCAAAATATTTTCTCAGATATTTTATCGCCTTTATAAAGTCCTTTTTGAAATCAAGAGTAAGAGGAGTTTTGTCCACATTTTGAAGCCAATAGAACTGGAGTCAGATACTGGAAATGGGTTCTGTAGTCCAAGGAGACTAGAGTGCCATGGCAAGTGCTCAGCTACTCAGGCAGCCTTTCCTGAATGAAGGCACTTGAACATCACTGACCCGTGGATCCTCCTGGTTTTATAATGGGTTTTGGGAAAACCAATACATTTTTCTCTGATTGTTACTAAGAAGAAATCCATCGATGGGCCTCTGAGATTGTATAGGACATGTGAGCATGATCCAACAGAAGCAAATGTCTGGTGGATCCCAGGACCATAGTTAACATCTGGTAGTTTCTCTTATGGAAAGAGATGGTCTTTTGTTTCTGAGATTAAAACCAAACCAAAACAAAACAAATGGCACTGAGATGGCTCAGTGGTTAAGGGCACCAGCTGCTCTTCCAGAGGTCCGGAGTTCAATTCTCAGCACCCACATGGTGGCTCACAACCATCTATAATGGGATCTGATGCCTTTTTTGTGGCATGCAGATAGAGAACTCATATACATAAAATAAATGAGTCTTAAAACAAACAAACAAAAACCTATTTATCTTGACTGCATGAAAACTCTGGTGATTATTAACCCCGGCCTGAAGGCCAATGTGACCCAGTGTGCCTGTTGGTGTGAGACAAGAACACTGAAAGGGCTGGTACCCTCCTTCCAAAAAAGTCTGTGACTTCAGACCTTTGCCTGTGAGCTGGTGACTTCACTAACTATGGGCAGACATTGAAGTGTGACATTAAGAAGTATGACATTCTGTGTTTTAACTTACAGAGCAACTTCAGCTACATGTTGTCAGATACCTGGTGCCCTGTGTTGTGAAAGAGTCAAGACTGTGTTGGGAGGAACAGAAAAGCATTTTCGATTATAGGAGAGAAAGTGCCCTTATACAGCATACCCTCCATTAATGCCCTTTCCAGCTGTCACTTGGAATTCTTAGGTTAGCTTTTGAGAATCTGTCTTTTGTATGTGTGAAAGTGGGATAGACAATTGCTCCTTTGCATCTTGGTTGGGGGTGAGTAAAGTTGGAAATGTTTGCAAAGTGCAGTGAGAAAACTGGCCATCTACTTGGTGACACACAGTTCCTGGAAACTCCCTCTGTAGGCGAAGGCACTGAGTGGAAGCAGTGGAATTCTTACCTTATGATTCAGGCACTGAGTGGAAGGAGTGGAATTCTTACCTTATTATTTAGGCTGTTATTCTTTTCTCTCTCAGAATCCATGCTTAAGACTTTTGATCTAGGAGGAAAAGGAACCACAAAAGAGATTGGACACAAAAGAGCATCCAAATATTCATAACACACAGGATGGTTATTTAAAAGATGCTTTATCCAATAGCATAGCCATTACCTATAGCTGTTTAAATAAATTTAAAGGGAAACCCAGCTCCTTTGCTACATTTCTCATCTTCCAAGTACTCAGAAGTCAGCCACCGGTAGACAGTGGCTTCCTATTGGATGGTGCAGAAAGTTCTACTACACAACTCTCTTTCAGAACATCAGCTGAACAGTGAAGTCCTAATCCAATTCCCAACAAGCATCTAGAAAGACCTGAGAGTGTCCTTCAGGATCAAGGACCTCCATGGCCTAGGACCTGGCTTCTGTGCTGCCATTTGTAAATGGCTGACTTAGAGGATTACACAGTTTTGACTTCTTGTTTTGAGCCAAAGACCCTCCAGAAATTTAATAAACAGAAATGCATATTCATTAAGACTAGCTCACAAAGGGTGAAATGATGGAGGCGAGGCTCATTGTTTTGGTTCTGTACTATTTACCCATGAGAAGGAGAGCAAGAATCTTGCCATTTCTAGTTTTGAGTGTTCATAGCTCAATAGAGTTCATTCACAGTTCTCAGTTTCAGAACACATATTGTCAGTATCTCCAGGAGTGCATTTCATGCCTATATCATGGTTGGAATTTTACATATTTAGAAGTAAGAATGATGATGATTTTAAGTTCATCCTGTGAACAGTGAGGAATACCCCACTTACCAAGGATTTCTGACACCAGCACTTTTTAAAATGCATACTTATGCAATTAATCTTAACTCAAATGATAACGTGGAAGTGTGATAAAGTTATGAAGGTGTGTTTCTATAGTCTTCTAAGACTGTGTTTCTAACAAGATCACAAAAGAAGGGGCTCATTCTGTTTCAGAGGGGACCTGGGAAGAGTTGAGCCTGACTCAGCCGAGAAGGGGTCGCCACTAAAGCAGGATGTCCCTGGGTTAATGCTCACACTTCTCTTTCAAGGAATCCAGTCTCCAGTTCTTCTTCTATCCTCTTCAAGGCTTCCTGGTACTTCTTTAAAGAGAATTGAAGGGAGCCACAGTTACTACTTGGGCACTTTATGATTCTTCTAAACATGCAAGCACTTTTCACTAGACTATACAAAGAATGCTTGGCACTCCCATGGGCCCATCCTCTCAACCCACCACCTTCTCTCCCCTTACTCCTCAGTGGTGGATAGGTTCCCAAGCGTAACTGGGGTTAGACAAAGAGGCATTCCTGTTAGTAATTTAAGAGCACAGACACTGAGATAGCATATCAGCAGTTACCAAGAATCAAGGGACAATAGGGTGATATGTGCTGGGAACTGATGACCATACAGGCTCTTCTTAGTACCATATTGAGATAATTTTTCCTAGGTAGTATTCCTTGGGCAGCTTGGCTACATTATATCCTGGGAAGCTGTACCTTTATGCAGAGAGCTTGATCTTCGCAGAGCTGAGAGACAAACACATAGTCTTCCATTATCTGGAAACCAAAGTGGGCTCTTCCATCTTCTCCGCTTATTGCCATAAGAGAAGTACATAGGTCCACCCCTGTTTCTAGACCCTCAATGTAAACCTTTGCTGTATGTATAAATTCATTTCATCTTGGGGGACAAATAAATCATATTTTATAGTCCAAATGGAAATTATTTGGGGGAAATTTGGAAAAGGAATGGATACTAGTATGTGTTAGACACGGATGTTGGGGTGTGTTCTGTAAAAATGTTTACCTGAAGAAAATCTAGAGGATTGGGTTTATTTTCCCCCCTCTTTTTTTTAAAGCCACTATTTAGATCCATGATGGTCCTGAGTCTGGAAGCTGATGATACATCAATCTTTTGAGGGATACGTTAGGTTGCTGGAGGATTATGTTTCCCCTTCTTGGGAAGAACTTTGGAGTCCCTGCTCTTACCTTGGCAAGCTCCTTTTCTTGGTCTGCACAGGAAGATTCCAACTGTTGTAACTTAACCTGTTGAAAGGAAAGGATCAAAAGCCTTACCAGATGAAAATGCACAAGGTAGACACATCATCTCAGGGATGCTCTGCTAGCTCTTGATGGGTCAGGTTACAGTCGATGGGGGCCTTACGACATCCAGCACTTTGCAGCTGAACAGACTTGTCCTCACTGAGACTTTGTCTTTTACTTTTGCCTTTGGACTCTACAGTTTTTAAGCTACTTTTGTCAAAACTTACGAGTCCTAAAGAACATGGCTTTCTCTTTTCTTCCCCCGCCCCCCACCTTGAGACAGCATTTCTCTGTGTAGGCCTGGCTGTCCTGAAACTTGCTCTGTAGTTATTTTGGTCCAGGACTTTTGCTCAGTATTTTATCCCTGACTATATTCTTTCTTCCCTGTTTTATCTCCTTAACTATTTGGAAAAACACTATTTTATATTGGCCACTCTAGTAAACTAACTAACACACATACAAACTCACTCTCTGTGTGTGTGGAGAGAAAAGATTGGTGAGCCCTTTGCCTCCATGAGGAGCTTTCGTTATAGTTGGGGACATAAGAAAAGAGTCAATACAATAATGGTCTCTGCAAACAAGACAATAAAAACAGAATGTGAGCGGTGCTGGTTAGAGGTGTGAGAGGGTGGTATGAGAGGTGGCAGGAAAGGCCTCTGTAGCAAGACAATGCTTGAGCTGAGACCTAAATATTAAATATTAGTCTGATAGATATCTGAAAGAAATACATTTCGTGGGGAAGCTATTGCCAAGGCTACGGTCAGGAAGTAGTGCACATTTGGTGGTCATGAACAGGTAGATGAGTATGGCAGGTAGAGCAGGTAAGGAAGGTAGATAGGGCCTAGACTGTGGGCCCTCGTAACTTCTAGAAGGAGTGGCCTAGGTTACAGGACCTTGTAGCTTCTAAAAGGAGTCATACAACCCCATGGATCAATTGTTCTCAACCCGTGGGCTGTGTGTGACCCCTTTGGGGATGTCAAATGACCCTTTCACAGGGGTCACCTAAACCCATCTGCATATCAGATATTTATATTATGATTCACAATAGCAGCAAAATTACGGTCATAAAACAGCAACCAAGTAATTTTAGGGTTGGGCTTACCACAACATGACCACAACACAACAAAGCATTAGGAAGGTCGGGAACCATTTCCAAAGAGTCTAGAAGGAGTTGTCTCGGTTGTATTATAGGACCCTGGAGCTGGTATATGGCGTTCGAATCGTTATTCTAATTGCAGTATGAATCCATGGGAGGACTTGACATATAAAGACAAAGTCTTGTTTGTTATTTGAAAGAACAATTTTTTCCTGGTATAGGAAACCTCCATTTCTTCAGAGGTTTCCAGTAGTGTGGGTTTTTGAATGTATAGGGAAGTTGGATTAGAACAAAGATGTGATTCTGGACGGTTTAAGGGTAAAATAAGAAGCAAGGAGAATAGCTACTGAGACGATTTCAGTTGCCCCTGTTACGGTGACTTTCAGAATCAGGGAGAAACAGGATAACAGATGGAGAGAAGGGGTTGTACTTGGGATGTGTGTGTTGGAGGCCGAGCAGAATCACCACACTTCTCTACTCAGCTCTATTTTTCTTCTTCCGTCTAGATGCCATGATTCGACATCTGCACTCCGTACAGCTACTTCTCCCTTCAATCAATTACATCAAGGCTAGTCATCCAGATGCTCCAAGAGCTAGTCTTTCAGGCCAGTGGTGTGAGTCCTAAGGTTTGGGAGCAGATATCTCCTCCAGTGGCTGGCCTGATTACTAATACGCTAGAAGAAAAGAAGCCAAAGAGATACTGTGCATCCCACAATAGCCACAGCAGAACGCCATGGAACAGATGGCTCACAGACTAATGACCTTCTCCAGCAAAGGGTGGAAGGAGTTCTCACAAAGGTTGAGATGCTGACAGCCACCATAGCCAGACCCAATGTGTTTTCTCTTGGTTATGGCTGGGTTACCTACAGCAAAACCACCTGTTCTGCAAAAGGATCTCTGGAGAATACTGGTCTCCTGGCTGCTTATATGACAAGCATAGTCAGGGTCTTTATAACCCTTTCTGGTCTTATCTCCAACTTCCTCCTGATGCAGCCTCAGACCACCACGTCCTTCTTCCCAGATGTTTCCTACAGGAGTACAGTCAAGCAGGTTTGCTTGCTGGCTTTGGACTGCCTATGTGTGTGGCCCCCGGTACTAAACTGGCCAGCAGAAGATGGGACATAAATTCGATATCCTTCCATTCTCTGCTTTTACCTTCAGCATCTCCATTTCTTCAGAGGTTTCCAGTAGTGTGGGTTTTTGAATGTATAGGGAAGTTGGATTAGAACAAAGATGTGATTCTGGAGAAAAATGTCAAGAGAGAATTTTATCTTCTTTCTCAGTACAAAAAAAATCTCTAATTCTTGCACTTTTGATTAGATAGGTTGTGGTTTACTTTGGATCCTTAGATAAAGAAATGCTTCACGTTCATTGTGTGTTTAGAAAATAGAGATCATTGAATAGTTTAGGGACTAAGTGAACAAATCCTTTTTGGATTGCAATCAATAAATACACCTTACTTGACCTTCAGATGACAATAGACATACAGATCCTAGGTCAGCCTCTATGTGTAACCTCAGCCAGAATTCTAAGTAGCAACATGAACATTATTAGATAACTCTGGACATTTGGATAACACAAAGATGAAAGAATATTCCATATACACAGTTTCATTTGTTCCTCAAGCCAAGACTGTGAGAGTATGATGAAATAGCCTAATGACACACATCAGATTAAGCGCTGGAGCCAGGGTTTAAATGAGGGACTTCACTCCCTCAAGAATTTGTACTCACATATGCTCTGTTCTTCCAAACAGTAGAGAGAATAAAATCTGCTGCAGAGAGAAATTCTGGAGTAAGGACAGAGGAGCGATGCTGGGGATGCTGTGAATGTGTTGCTCTGATTGATTGATAAATAAAATGCTGATGGCCAGTAACCAGGCAGGAAGTATAGTGTAGGTGGGATAAGGAGAGAGGAGAATTCTGGGAGGTGGAAGGCTGAGTCAGGAGACGCTGTCAGTCACCGCTAGAAGAAGCAACATGTAAAGATACCGGTAAGCCATGAGCCACGTGGCAAGGTATAGATTTATAGAAATGGGTTAATTTAAGACATAAGAACAGATAGCAAGCAGCCTGCCATGGCCATACAGTTTATAAGTAATATAAGTCTCTGTGTGTCTACTTGGGTCCAAGCAGCTGGCCGCAGGGCTGCAGGAGCTGAACAGAACCAGGAAAACTTTAGCTACAGAGCGAGACCAAGACCTCATGGGATACAGGCCCAAGCACCAAGAATTTGCAGCGACTTTGATGACCGTGTCTAGCGTGACAGCCATTTTTCTGGCCATGCGGATCAAACCCACCCGAGATTGCTTGAGCACTTACCTTTGACTCTTCTGGGGTTATTTCCAGATCACCTTGTTCACATCTGACTATCTTTTGTGATTTCCTTGTAAGCTACAGTTTCAAATAAAAAGCACATTTCAAACACAAACATAAACACTGCTACTGCTGCTGCTGCTGCTGCAACTACTGTTATTAAAAATAATCAGAGAGAAAAGATATCCTCTGGTGTGTATGGGTTAGGAGTCAGAGTGATAGGAAAGCTTCGAGGAGACAGCCTGGAAAGATACTTGGTGTCCTTAGGTTCCATCTTTGCTCTACCCATGTCTACTTGTCTTGTGACCTAGTTAGGGTCAGCAAGTACTCCTCCCAAGCCCCATTTCAAGAGGGGCTACATAGAGCTTCAGGGCGAGTCAGAAAGGGTAACCGTGTTAAGTTCTCTGTAATGTGGAGGGGGGTGCAAGAGGAAATCTTTAGGGGTTAAGGGTAGTTGTGTGTGCTATAGTCTCTGTTGAAGGTAAAGTTAACTTCTCATTAAGGTTCTGGTTAAGCACTGTTATGGAGTACCTATTAGAATCTGTTTTCTTGTGATAGAATGGAGAGCTAGTGAAATCATTAAACACCTCATCCACTACTCCTTCCACTCCACACTTAGAGAATATTCATGGATTTTTGACAAGAGCCTTAACCTCAGGAGAGTGGGTCAGGGAGAGCGATCCATGCCAAACTAAGGCCTTTTTGATACCTGAATCTACTTTCCTTATCTTGCCTCTTTGGGAACCATGATGCTGTGGAGGCATTGAGGAACATAGAGTCCCATCCTACCTTTCTCTGAAGTGCTGAGATACTGTGGACCAAAGCCTCATTCTTCTTCTCCTGGAGAGAGAAAGGACCAGAGTGTAAGTTTGAATCATGGTAAAATCATTTTTTTTTTCCTGAGACAGGGTTTCTCTGTGTAGCTCTGCACCTTTTCCTGGATCTCACTCTGTAGACCAGGCTGGCCTTGAACTCACAAAGATCCGCCTGCCTCTGCCTCCCGAGTGCTGAGATTAAAGGCGTGTGCCACCACCGCCCAGCAACATCATCTATTCTTATTCAGTTGGTATTCCCACTTCACCAGGCAGTTTTTTCTTACAGAAGTTTGAACTTATTTGTACAATGTAAGTAGATCTTGAAATTAAATCACAGGTGAAATAATCAGCAGCATATGAGGAATATAGATATTTACATTCCCAGTACTAAATATTACCTGGGAAACCTTATTCTCCCCAATTCCCTCCCATGCATGGACATAGTCTTTGTATGCAAACAAGATTAGCTTAAAGCCTCCTTTCTAGAACTAGGTTTCATGACACCAGAATGCTCCATGGAAGCTTCCAAACGAGGGAAGCAACCAACAGTCCTATCCATCTGTGCCTCCCATGAATCATAATACCAATCAACACGGCATGATAACCCTAGGGATACAATAGTGACATTCACATCTTGATGACAACCAACAGCTCTCTAATTGGATGTAAGACCTGCTCAACAAGAGGGAAATCATGCCAGGTACTGAAACCTAGCCAACTGCCCAGGGCCAGTGAAGTCATGGATCCTGGAGGAGAACCTACCACCACTTTACTAAACCAGCACAATCATATTTTAAATGTTTCTCTTTATACACACAGACAAGTATAGTCCTTACCCTTCATCAAGGAAACTTCTCTTTGCACCAGACAAAGAACATTACAAAAAAACCACAACCGACCAAAATGCAGAATTGGACCTAGTCCCATCTGATATATCTTTAATACAACCTCTGCCCCTAAGGCTCAGGGATCTTGCCAAAGAGGAAGAGGAAAAATTATAAAATTATAGCCATAGGAACAGGGACTTTCATGTGAGGCTATGTCTCTTAGAAATGTCAGAAGCTACACCCGTAAAGTCTCATCCACATGGATACCTAAACATGACTTGAAGAAGGATGACACCAGTAGATACACTAAGGTCAATGAGGGCCTCAACCCTACACAACAGTACAGTCAACTAAGAAATACTGGAGAGAAACAGTCTCACCCAGAGAAGAAGACACTCATTAGTCATCCAATACCAAATGGCCAGCCCTGAAAAAGTACATACAAGTAACAAGATACAGACTGAACAGGTTATATTTATATATTTAGTAATATACACACACGTGGGTAACAACAATTAATGAAAAAAGAGGCAATGAATTTGTAAAAGAGCATAGTGGAGTACATGAGAGGGTTTGAAGGGAGGAAAGGAAGAGGGAAGTGATGTAATTATAATCTCAAAAACATTTAAGAAAGAATGGAAATATGCTAATTACATGTTTATATTGACTTTATATTGAAATGATATTTCGGCTATGTGGGATTAAAGATCTTATCCAATTCAGATTTACAATGACTGGCTTAGTTGAAGGGGTTGTGCTCTAGGGTGAGGCCAGGATGAAGCCCATGGACTTGCTTTCCCCAGTATCATTCTTACAAGTCTGGTTGTTTCTTCCTCCAGCTCCTGCAGAGCCCGTTCTCTCTCCATCACAGTACAATTTTCCTTCTCCCAATCATCGTCTTCTGCAGGGTCTCCAGTCTGGGTGATCTCACTTTCCAGCCTGAATGATGCAAGGGTAAACCAGAAGGACCCATGATGGCCAGGTTCAGAAGTGATAAAACTCAGGACTTGATGACTACATGTGCATCTCAAGTTAGAAACTCTTCTTTCCCAGGTCCATAGACTCAGGTCATTTCCAAGCCATATAAAGAAAGAACTGCCTTATCCCAGGCCAAACACTCCGGTGTTCCTCAACTCAAGGAAAGCTCTGCCTAGTCTTTTAAGTAAAATATTTTTAAGCTTTCTGTGTTTGCATGTCTTAGGGAAAAATATCAGAGTGAATGATAGTTGTTTGCTACATGAGATAGAGTTCTCTAGAGAAAGTAGGAAAATTGAGGATTTTTGTCTGTCTCCCCCACTCCTCTTCTTTCAGGTTGAGAACTTCCATCATGAAACCTAGACTTACCTCTGGATTTCATTTTCTTTTTCTTGTATTTTGAGAAGAAGCTCCTGGTTGGCTTCATCTATTCTCTGCATATCCCTTTCAAGGTCCATGTTCAAACTGATAATGTTCTTCTTTGATTGGGCCAGTCTTAAGATTTCCATTTTTTCTGACCTATAGGCTCAGCCCCCCAAATAAACAAGGGCTGGTTATCTCAAGAGCAAAGATCAGTGGACCAAGTGGGCTCTCTAGAAAATTGGTAATTCATCCGCTGTGCTCTTTCTGGGAGCACGCTTTTCTATTTTCATTCCTGGATACTCATACATCTGAATCACACCCTACAAAGTCTTCGTAATTCTCAACCCAGCAGGGGACATCTTGAGATGCATCTCCAGTCTGATTTCAAGAGAAGCTTCACTTCCTTAAATAGCCTTGTACTGGAGAGAACTGTTTCCCATGGCAACCTTTTCCTAAATTGTTCTCGAAACATGCTTATGCAATACACTTTTATTGACTATTTTTATCTAGGCACCTGCTCCATCACTTCTGAGTTTGTTTGCTTCATTCAGAGACAGAAGTCTCTACCACCGTGATAGGGCTTCAATCTTTCCATCCTTGCTTCCCCTTCCCTTTGATTTCTGATTATAATGTTTGAGATTCTCATATGAGGGCCATTTCAGTGAGTAATACTTATATTTCAGGAACATCATTCAACAGCACAAACATCTGTTTTGAAAAAAACTGTGAGTGAAATGATAACTTTAGGAAGAGTACCTAAGTCAAGGGAGGCTCACACTAAACTTTTTCTAGCATGTAAAATAATCCATTGGTTTGCATTTGGAGTTTTTAACTGTGAATAGGGTAGTACGGCCCCGGGGATTTCTTTTTGAGTGACGTGAAGCACAATATTGGAAAATGGAGTCCTATCTTGGAAGGGCTGGCTTGGGTGGTGTATTTACAGTAGTTACCACTTTCCGTAGGAGTGAAGGGCTTGGGAGATGGGTGCAGGGGAGAGGAGGGAGAGGTGACTGGAAGATTAGAGAAGGTATGACCAGCGACCTGCCTCACACCTGGTGCCTGGATCCGCCTTTCGTAGTCGCTGTTACTTACTCGTAATCTAGCTCATTTTCCTTCTGTTCTTCCATTGTAGACGCCTGAAAAGTTAGCAGAGATACGGTTACGAACTGCAGAAGTGGGTCCAGCAATCTCTCCAATAGAAAGTCAATGAACTGGTTTTCTCCCTTCAGAGCCCCTGAGATGGATATGACAAAAATCCCAGCTTTTCCTGCTCCTCGTCTGACTCTGCATCAGGAAGTGAGGGTGCAGAGGCCTGCTGGAAAATTCCATAAGAGGTCTCATAAGCAAACACCTAGAGGTTGTTTGCCATAATAACTGGATTTGGAAACCCAGACAAAGCACTAGGAAGAAACAGAGGTCATCAGTTTTTCTTAAGTCTTCTTTCTTTATGACCTGCTGATTTCCTAAAGGTCTCAGGGCACAGATATATGCATATCACCGCCCTGGAAAGTCACGGTTGTTCCCTAGTCCCCGGCGACTGCAAGCTTGATGGGAAGCATGTCAATATTAATCAGGGATCAGAAAATGAAGTAGAAGGAAACTCTGCGGCTCTCTCTGCCCTCTCGCTTCTTCTACAAACTTTACCTCCCTTCTACGGATGTGCTTTGGCTTCCTGATCCTGCCCTAGTCAATTAGCTTCTGAAGACTCTCATCTCTTCCCACTGGAGCCCTCCAATAGAATGTCACAACCTTCCATGGGGTTATGACTCCACAATTGACATAGGAAGGGCAGGGTGATGTGTCACAGTGGCGCCAACGACTAAGTCAGAACCTCTTTATGGTTAAGTCTGCCCTAAGCAGGGACAAGCTTCAGGGAATCTTGTTTCTAGGCAGTAAAAAGGGAGAGTCTTCCTCACTATGTCTCTCTGGTAAATAGGGCTTTCTTCCTGCCCAAGTGTGAAGAAGATGGGAAATTTGGTCTTGTGGCCACAGTGATGCTATCATGTGCCCAGCGAATGACCCATTCATCCTATGGGTATTAAAAAGTAAAAGCACCAGTGTCTTCAAGAGTGAACAGGACAATCCAAAGCACTTGGCCTTGGGAAAAAGTTTACATTCAGAGGGTAGTGCCGTGTGTGTGTATGTGTGTGTGTGTGTGTGTGTGTGTGTGTGTGTGTGTGTTTGTGTGTGTGTGTGTGTAGGAAGAGAGGGAGGGGAATACGTTGATTTTATATCATAAGAAAGGATGTGAAAATATGAGCAGGTGAAGGGAATGGGGGAAGGCAGCGTGTGTGCAGCAAAGGGCGGATTTTACAATTGGGTGGTGCAGAGAGAGCCCCGGAGTCGCCTCATGTTTGAAAGCAGTGTGTGAAGAGGCTTGATGGCCATGGGGAAAACTTGGAATGTGCTGAGATAAATGCAGTGTCCAGCAGATCCAACCATACCACCAAGGGGCACCAAGACCCAGTTTTGCCTGCAGGGGTTCGTGGATCCATCCAAGCTTTCTGCAGTCTGTGCTTTAGAGAGTAAGAACCTACCCCCAAGACAGAAATTACCAGAGACAACGCTGACAATGCCCCCGATTGTCTTGAATGAGCTCCACAATTGGAGTCTTCTCTTTCAAACTTTAAGGGAAAAACACTCACAGAAAACAAAGAATATGCATTCTCTATATGTGTGGGTATGTCTGCCAGTTCTTCACGGCTGGTAACTTCCAGGTGTGAGTCACAGACACCTTTCAAGCTTCAGGTCTCAGAGAAGACCACATGGAGGTGATTTGTGAGCCAGACCAACTTCTTAACATACTGAAGTTTCTAGCAAACTATTTGTAAAATTAATGGCCTCTGATGACCCCCATTACCATCTCCTGAAAGAAGGCATCTCATTGCTTTATGAAGCTGTTCACAGAAGAGTAATTAAGTAACAATTCAGGCCAATGGCCTCTCCCAGGAATTGATGGTAGGGAGAGTTCATTAACCCCACCTGGCTACAGCTTCACCAGGAAATGCCCTGGACCAAGGTTATTGCAGCTGTTAATGGATTGGATAGGGACTTTAACTGGGTAAAAATAAAGCCGTCTCTCCTGCCCGGGGAGCCTTTCTCCTTGAGGGGCTACCCCTGCAAACTGGAAGAGCAGCAGGACCTATGCTTTGGGCCCTGCGCTGACGAGGACAGCAGATTGCTACCAAGGAGAATCCTTAAATCAAGGTGGAAACAGGGCCTTGGGGGGAAGTTAAGGTTTTTTTGATCCAAGCCTCTTCCTGCAGACCACAGATGGCTTGATTAACACCCAGTACAGCTTTTGGAGCAGCTGTTCTCTGTGGTAAAGTTTCTATGCCCTCCTCTCCAGCGGGAAAAATGGCTGAGGTTCATTTCTTGGCTCACTCCCTGCTGTCAGAAATGCTTCTGCCCTTGTGAGTTCCTCTGTTGGGAAACTCTTGCCCTGATTGCAGGCTGGGAGTCCCTGCTGGGTTTGCTGGGCCTGTGCCCATGTGCTGTGGAAACCAGGCAGGTAGGTGCACCTGAGCTCTCGGTGGAAGCTGCCTGCTTGGTAAGGCCTACGGGAAGTGGAAAGCTATCTTGTCTGTTCACCTTGTATGTCCTTTCTTTGCAGGTTGCTAAATGTTTACTGGATGCTTTTATGATTAAGTCTGGTTTTGAGGTTCATTCTTGGGGGAGAGTCAAGGGCATCATTTTAGAAAATTGTTCCTCAAATACGCTGTAACCCCTGTGTATTTTTGTATTGTAGTTACTGTTATCATATACACTTTAGGTTCGTTTATAAAATCTCTTTGAATTTCTCTTCAGAATACATTTCTTGTATTCACAAAAGCATATATTTGAACTACTGAAAAGAGACAGCGATACATATAGAATATAAATGTGGGGAGGATATCACTCTCATTGGATCCAAGTTGGCTTTTTCCTTTGCAAGTCAAAATTCAGATGTAATACAGTTTAATATTCAATAAATTGAATTTCAACTGACAAAAGATATATGTATTTCTTTTAAAATGAAATTTACCAAATCATTGCTATTATAACAACAGTAAATAACTAAAAAAGTTTATCATGGATTTTTACCTCATAGCAATAACTCTGTTTTTCAAAATGTGTTATTAATTATTCAATAATTCCATACAACTTAGTTTTAAATTATTATTATTTTTAGAATTATTCATGTGTATGGGTGTTTTGCCTGCATGTATGTCTGTGTATGGGCACATGTATGTGCATGTGTGTCCCTGGTGACTGTGATGGTCAGAAGAGGGAGTCAGATCCCCTGAAACTGGAGTTACAGATGGTTGTGAGTTTCTCTGTGGGTTCTAGGAATCAAACCCAGGTCTTATGCAAGAGCAGCTGGTGCTATTGATCCCTGAAATATCTATCCAGTCTCTCATATAATTTATTTTGATCAAGTCTTTTGCTTAATCCCTTCCAGATCTGCCCTCATTCCTCACTCCCCAACTCTGTGTCTTAAAAAAAAAAAAACAGCTCCCCAACTCCATTTTTGCTGCTTATATACTCCTAGATGTAGGGCCATCAACTGAGCTGTGCTCAACATACCAGGAGGCATATCCCTAAAGAAAACTGACTCTACCTTCCTAGGAAGCCATCCATTGTCCATAGCTCCTCAGTTAGGGGTGGGGTCTCCTTCTCACTCTGTGCTAGAATGCTGACTGTCTTAATCTCGTACAACTCTTGGTACAGGCAACTGTTGGAGAATATTATTTTAATATGTGTTACATTTGTTTATGCTGTGGAACATCCGTTTCATGATGCAAAGGTGTGTTGTATTCTTTTATGTTGCATTTGTTTAACTCTGCGAAGCTGTGTTACTCTGCCTGTCTAAAAACACCTGATGGTCTAATAAAGAGCTGAATGGCCAACAGTGAGGCAGGAGAAATGATAGGTGGGGCTGGCAGGTAGAGAGAATTAATAGAAGGAGAAATCTGGGAGGAAAAGAAGAGCAAGAGAATAAGGAGAGAAGACGCCAGGGGCCAGTCACAGAGTAGGAGTGCAAGTAAGATATATAGAAGTAAGAAAAGGAAACAGCCTAGAAGCAAAAGATAGATGGGATAATTTAAAGTTAAGAAAAGCTGGCAAAAAAAGCCAAGCTAAGGCTGGGCATTTATAATTAAAAATAAACCTTCGTGTGTGACTTATTTGGGAGTTGGGTGGTGGGCCCCCCAAAGAGCCAACAGAGTAAAGAGTAAAAAACAACGGGCAACCACAGATGTTATGAATTCATGAGTTCAACAGTTCTGTCATGTGCAGAAGACAGTTTTGATCCTGTCAATCCTTGACCTTTGGCTTTTATCATCTTTCAGCTCCCCCCCCCCCCCGCCGCCCGCCCCCACCTATCCGTGATGATCTCTGAGCACTCCAATGACACTTATTTTCTGTACTTTGACTATGGCTCTGTTACTAAACACAGTCCTGTTCTGAAGTACTGAAGTTAGAATTTCAACAGATACATTTGGGAGGATATAACTCCTCCCATAATAGTGCCTAAACATCACTTTTCTGCTCTCCATGACTGGTCCACCCAGGCACTCAAGGGATGCTTATTTGTAGTAGAACTTGTGAGCATTCTCCTCTCCTCTCCTCTCTCATAAATCACACCAAAGGGGGCAATGGCGATAGCTGAATAGGAAAGTACACGCTGAGCTTATGTGAGGCTCCCGGGTTCAGTCCTGACACATGCACCCTTCCCTCAAGGAACACATTTATATAATCGTTGGGTTGCCTCCAGTGTAACCAAATGACAACAATAGAATTATTTTTAACTGCTTTCAATATGTATAATTAAATTATGAAGAAAATGAAAACAAGAAAGATTGTCTCATTGGGACTAGAGAAGCTTTCAAAGTCTCCAACATGTATGACATGCTCAATATTTTCTAGTTGATTTTTTTTTTCTGTGACTCTAAACATGTGGAAGAGGAAAGGGGATTTCTTCAACTGTACCATGAACTAGGGAATTTCCACAGTTGTGATGCAGATCTGATACTGTGGATGCCATTCAGTGCACCCTTCATATTGGTGATGTATTTTTGTTTTCAGTGTGCTAATTTCTTCTGAGATAAACCCATGCTTGGTAGGCACTTCAGCCAAATTTTGTTTTACTTATGTCCATGTGTCTCTGCATGGGGTGTAAGCATATGCTTGTTTAAATGCATGTGGGTGCACATGTGTTCAAGTGCACATACACTTGTGTGTGTACATGTAGACTTGAGGCTGACATCCAGAGTCTTCCCCTATTGCTCTCCATATTATTTGTCGAGGCAGGGTTTCTCAGATGAACCCAGAGCTCGCCGGCTAGTCTAGCTAGCCAGCTTGCTCTGAGGATCCCCTGTGTCCATCTTCTGAGCTCTGAAGTTACAGGTGTGCTGCCCGCCCCCCAGCATTTATGTGGGGGCTGGGATCTAAACTCTGGCCCTCACGTTCGTGTAGCAAGGGCTTGGACATTTCCTCAGCTTCTTTGCTTATTTTATGTTTGTGTCTATAGCTTTATTTTCCGTGTGTGCAGTCAGAGAGTGAACATTAATGATGAGGCTCCTAAACAGAGTGACTGGGGTCTCTGCACATGAACTCATAAAGTCCTGATGTTTGTGTGCACGCCTTTAATCCCTGCACTCAGGAGGCAAAGGCAGATAGAGCTCTGTGAGTTTGAGGCCAGCCTGGTCTACAGAGCAAGTTTCAAGACAGCTAGGGCTGGTACAGAGAAATCATGTCTCAGGAAAAAAAACCATATAAATAAAATAAAAAAGAGTGCTTAATGCTTTTGCAGAAGATCTAAGTTAGGTTCCTAGCACTCAGGTCAGGTGGTTCATCACTGCCTGCAACTCCAGTTTCAGGGGACCTGACATTCTCTTTTGGTCTCCACAAGCATCTGAGTTTGTGGGCACAAATATAACCCCCCACAGACATACATGCATACACATAATTAAACAATAGTTATAGTTAAATACACAGTAAAACTACAAATATTATTTTAAATGTAATGATATTGCTTAGGACCATTTTTTAGTATAAGCAATATTTGTCTTATAGAAAAATCTTACATTGGTAATTATTCTAGTGGATCAGTGTCTAAAGGCACTCTGACCTAGGCAGAGGGGAAGGTCCAGCCAGGCCAACATAGGAGCACTGTGTATTTATTGAAGCTTCAGCTTTCGTCTCACAAGTGTGAGAAGGGTTAGGTATGGTTAGTAAGGATGGGGGTGGGTGGGTCTAGGAGAAAATGCTCTCATTCAAAGATAAACACAGATAAAGATGAATGGATTCAGTATCATATGACACTAAAGGCAGTAAAAGGCCAGGAGTATCCAAGTTCAAAAACTTACCTTGATTGATCAAAATTAAAACATTGCTTCATAAAATCAGAATCTGTAAAGAAAAAGAACAAACCTTCCCTCCTCTGGCCACCCACCAAATGAGGGAAGTGACCTGATACACCAAGGGAACAGCCCTCTTTTCTGGGTGTTGCTTAAAACTGAAAAACTATAGACAAGTATCTAGCAAGAATGTTCCAACTTGATTTCCTACATCTCAACCATGAACTTTGTAAATGACAGCATGTCACAATGTCAAAGCTTGGACACACTTGAAAGTACAATAGCCCTTTGGGAATGACAGTGTGGACCACAACTTTTAGACACAGCAAATCTGTGTCAGATGCAAAGGTGAAGTCACTTTTTCCTTCCACATAGAACTTTAGCTACTCCAGTTTTCTCTCGTTTATAAACCGGCAGAGAGCAGGACTTCGCGGTGAGTACTGTTACAGCCTGTGTCCAGACAGTACTGATTCTCACGGTCCATGTTGTTTTCTTCCCTTGGTGTCCCCTCTCGGTTGTTGAAACACATATGAGGGCTACTGAATTTTTCTGCAATAATTTGAGATTCCGCCACCTCCCTGATGGGCTATCTCCTCTGTTCCTTCTCTCTGCATGCTCGATGGTTCTCTTGCTTTCTATAACTTGATCATCTACATATAAAGATGGTATCGACGTTGCCTTTCCTGTTGATACAGGACTTGGCTTTTTCTCTCTCATCTTATCCTTAGGAAAACTTAAGAGAAGATGCACAAACTTTATAAAAGGAAACGTAGAGCTGGGTGGTGGTGATGCACACATTTAATCCCAGCACTTGGGAGGCAGAGGCAGGTGGATCTCTGTGAGTTCGAGGCCAGCCTGGTCTACAGAGCGAGCTCCAGGAAAGGCGCCAAAGCTACACAGAGAAACCCTGTCTCAAAAAAAACAACCAACCAACCAACAACAACAACAACAACAAAAAAAAAAAACGTAGAAAGGCCCACTTTTTAACACAGAGATAGACAGGCAAACAGCCTGTTCTCAAGTAGGAAATCTTATAAAGATGACAGACTGCTCAATGCTGACTCAGCATAGCACAGTCCCAATAACAATTCTGTAGGTTTTTCTTTGGGAAGAGTTAAAAGTAGAAAACACATATGGTAAAATAATTTGTCAAAATAGCCAGGAAGACTCTGAATAAAGTCATATGTGTAATTACAGAGAGGAACAGTGTCAAGGGTAAGATGGGGAAATAGTATTTCAATGGATCTTTATCTTTTGGATTATAGCTTTCAACCAAGTATGCATTAGGTACAATTTAAAAAACATAGCACAAGATTGTAATAAACAGGGTTGAAGACAACATGGGATTCTAAATCAGAGAGATGTACATTTCTAAGCTATGAGACTGTGAGCATTATGAAGCATAATGGGAAATGTTACTCTTGATATAACACACAAGCCTCAAGGATTTTAAAACAAGGAAAAAGAAAGAAAAGAAATCCAAGGTGGACACAGACATGGTTTTAAAATACGGCACATCCATGAAATAATGAACATGCAAATACAGAGAATTATGGACACAGGGAAAAGGAGAGGAGAGGAGAGAGAAGAGAGGAGAGGAGGGGAGAGAAGAGGAGAGGAAAAGAGAGGAGAGGAGGGGAGGAGAGGGGAGAGGAGGGGAGGGAAGGTGAGGGGAGGGGAGAGGAGAGGAGGGGAGAGGAGGGGAGGGAGGGGAGGGGAGGGGGAAGGAGGGAGGGAAGAAGGAGGAGAGGGGAGGAGAGGGGAGAGGAGAGGGGAGGGGAGAGGAGGGGAGGAGAGGAGGGGAGGGGAGGGGAAGGAAGGGGAGGGGAAGGGAGGGGGAAGGAGGGGAGGTAGAAGGAGGGAAGGAGGAGAGGGGAGGGGAAGGGAGGGGGAAGGAGGGGAGGGGGGAGAGGAGAGGGGAGGGGAGATGAGGGGAGGAGAGGAGAGGAGAGGAGGGGAGGATTATAGGGATGGACAGCAATCCTGAAAGTAAGTTGTAACTGAAATAGAAAAGGTGGGCATTCTGGATCAGATGGACCACTGGTCCTCTATGATTTGAAACAGGGAGACAGCTTTACTACAGGAAGAACAATACCCGGAAATGTTTTAATAATTTGAGGCATTAACCACTGGCACTATAGATGATCAGAGCTTTTGAGAACATCTCAGGGCTAGGCATGTGGTGCACACCTTTAATCCCTGTTTTTGGGAGGCCGAAGCAGGCAGTCTCTGTGAGTTCTAGGCCTGTCTGGTCTACATAGTAAGCTCCAGGCCAGACAGAGCTACATGGTGAGACCCTATCTCAAAACAAAAGAATCAAAAAAGAACATCTCTGACAATGTGAAATTCTAGGAACACACCCATCCCCCAAACAATGGTCATGTAGCTTTATCATTTGGTGAACTTCTTACTTATCTATCTAGAAGGTGCCTCCTGCAAAATTTTTGTTTATAAGAGCATCCATAAGAGAAAGACAAATCAGATACAAACACCCACCTAGGCTTCAGGGATGAGGGTGCTGGTTCCCAATATCAGTCAAATAGAACTTTCCAATTCTTCTTTCTTCTGTCTAGCAGATGTTTGGAGTCGTATAGTTGCTCATAGAGGAGTCAATATTTCACACGCAGAGAGAGGTTAGCCATGGTAGTCACTGTCTTCAACTGTGGTGTGTTGGGGAATATGATTTTAAAGTGTGTTGCATTTTTTCCTACTGCTTTTGTTAACAGTTCAAAATTGTGTTTGGTTAAATAAAATTAACCTTTGAGCAGGAGGCTGAGTCAGCAAGCAGCTGACAGGAAGGGGTAGGGAGGAACCGCGTGTAGCCAGGGTTTTTAAAGTAGGGGCTGAGAGAAGGACGCTGGGTTTTGGGGGCACACCAGCAGAGGGAGAAGGTCAGCGTCTTGCTCTTCAGCCTCTCTGAGCAAGCGGAATTCCACCTAAACTGTTGAGTCGTGAGTTCTTTAGATTTAGATAAAGTTTCCCTTAGTAGCTTTGAAAGAGTCAGAATCCCCTCAGGCTGCTGAGAGCAGCGGAGCTGCAGTTGCTGCTTAGGACAGACTTTGCTTAAGGGGAAGCCACTGTAAAAAATAAAAAAAACAACAGTAGCATTTCCTTTATTGCAGACCTCTTCTTGTCCTCTTAGAAGATTACATCTGTTTGGTGACCTGTCAATCTACTGTGAGTAGATTGCTATGGTTCTCCAGCATCACAATTTGGCTGTGATTTCCTCTGAACAGGTGTCGTTTTCTGCCATTCTTTTTGGGTGAGAGCCCTAGCTACATCCAAAAATGTAATTTTTTTAAAACCCAGTCATATCTATTTCTTCCTCAGAAATTGCAGTGTCCTGAGAACAGCTATCTCTCCTGTCTGTCATTTGGATCAAACATCTATCAAACAGCTGTTGCTGATCTCTGAAGTTGGGCGGGTCATTCAGATCTTGCTCTTTACATGGTAGTCATGATTGTCCAAGAGCCAGCAGCTCAGGGTCCACTCTTTCTGGGTACTCTCTAGCTTCTAGGGCAGGTCTCAGATCAGAAGGTCTCCTGTGAGCAGTTCTGATTCTTCAGGCTTTATATTCATACCACAGATCTCACTTACCCTCATGAAGGTGGGAACTGCGGGCTATGAAAATAACAGACACAACAGGCAAGTTAAAAGTCAGCAAATACTTCTTGAAAGAAGCCAGCAGCATTTTCACCTCATGAACACTCCTCAGCTATTGCTCTGGACACTCCGGGCTTGCCAAGAGCATGCGCGGCTCAAGTTTTGTCATGCATTTTTTTTTTCCTTTTGGAGATTGTATATTGGAGATCTTTTAATTCTTTGCTTGGTTTACAAAAGCAGTAATGAATGCTCTATGGATACAATGTCTATAAAACTTTCAGTGAGAGTTTTTGTTCTCTCCTTCTCCAGTTTGACCTGACTATACAATCATTGTCTTGAACAAGCACCAACTGTCTTAGTTAGGGTTTTTTATTGCTGAGAATAGGCACCATGACCATAGCAACTCTTATAAAGGAAACTATTAAATTGGGGTTGGCTTACAGTTTCAGAGGTTTAGTCCTTTATTGTCATGGTGGGAAGCATGTCTGCATGCAGGCAGACATGGCACTGGAGAAGTAGCTGAGAGTTTGACATCAGGATTGGCAGGCAGCAGAAAGAGAGAGAGACACTGGGCCTGGCTTGAGCTCCTGAAATCTCAAAGGCATCTCCTGTGACACACTTCCTCCAGCAAGGCCATGTGTCCAATAATGCCATTCCCTTTCAGTCTGTGGAGGCCATTTTCATTCAAACCACCACACCAACCAACACACAGATTACTTGGTCTCCTACTGCCTGTTAATGCGTGTTTTCACTGGGGATAGTTTTTTTCTCCAAGTGAGGGGATTTGAAATTCCATGTCCTTTTCTGCTGGACTCCAGTTATAAAACAATGCTCTGGTAGTAGATACTTGCAACATTGAACTTGCTATGCTTGAGGCTTCTGTACCCCAACAGTCAGGTCTGCTAGAGGGGGAAGGAGGCTTTGCTGACAGCTCTTTCCATGTTGTCCTGTTTAGGTGTCTGTTGCTGTAATCAAACACTGTGACCAAGTTGGGAGGAAGCTGGGGAGGAAAGGGTTTCTTTGACTTACAGGTTGCAGTCTATAACCAAGGGAAGCCAGGGCGGGAACTCAAGGTAGGAAGCTGGAGGCATGAACTGAAGCAGAGATCATGGAGGAACACTGCTTACTGGCTTGCTTCTCATGGTTTGTTCAGTTTGTTTTCTTATGCCCTCTAGGACCATGTGCCCAGGGATAGCACTACCTAATGTGGGCTGGGCTATGGTGATATTTTATTTGTGCTGAAATGTAATTTTATTTGTATGTTAATAAATAAAGTTGCCTGGGGGTCAGAGCTAATAGCAAGCCATAGCAGAAGCCGGGCGGTGGTGGCGCACACCTTAAATCCTGATCACATGACAGGCAGATCTCTGTGTGTTCAAGGATATAGCCAGCATGGAGACACATGCCTTTAATCTCAATACCAACCATAGAAGACCTGAAGGTCTGTGCAGACAGGCAGTGACGAGGAGGTCATGTGGTTGGGTTTACAACCAATGAGAAGGCAGAACAGAAAGTCAATAAAAAGATAGACACACAGGAAGTAAGCCTCTTTTTCAGGGGAAGGATGGCAGCAACAGTGAAGGGTAAGAAGGGCGGTTTTAAGTCTCAGCTCTTAGCTACTGCTCTGACCTCTTGGGCTTTTAACTCTGCATTTGGCTCTGTGTTTCTTATTTAATAAGACCATTACATCTACACTGGGCCCTCCCATATAAACGTTAAACAAGTAAATACCTAACAGGCTGACCTACAAGCCAATTGATGGGGGCGTTATCACCATTGAAGTTCCTTCTCAGATGACTTGTCTGAATTGACAAAGACTATCCTGTACACACATGGAGCTCATTGACTCCTGCGCCAGCACCTGGCTATGATTTTATACACCTACTTAGGTATACAAAGGAAGGAAGGGAAAGTAGAAAGCCCTTTCTTGAATGGCATTGTGAAAGCACCTTGCTCTCTAGGACTTGGATGATATTTTCTGAAATGTATGTCAAATCCAGGTCTTCACTGTTTTTCTCTTAGTGTTTAAGATTTTTGTCATTCTGTTTCCTTCCTTGCTGTTTTCTTGCTTGTCTTGTTGGCCAGGAAATGTCACACGATTTTCAGGACCTGGTACAAAATGAAAATGCAGAGCCATTTGGCACAAGAAGAATTGAATATTTCGAAGGTAGGTGGATTGCTACCCCAGCACACACAAGGCCCTGGATTTAATCCCCAGCATTGCAAAAGGAAAATTAATCAACCTGGAGACAGAAGAACATCAAGCTAGACAGTCATTTCTTCTGAATGCAGATCTCTGTGTAAACCACCTGTTTCCATGCCCATGTCTGCTCTATGGGTGGCTCTTCAGCTAAGACAACCTTTGTAGTTAGAGTGCTTTCATGTGCTTTGGGACTGAGCAGGGGCACAGCTAGCTTCCATTGCTTTGCTCAGCTTGTAACCCAGTTAGCTAGCCTGTGCCATGCACTCTATTTTCTAGAGAGAGTTTGCAACTCTCTCTAGTATTCCTTCAGGTCCAGAGAATCTGTAGTAAGACCCCCTATTGGACTCTTACTGTATTAGTTTTGTTATTATTGTCTTGCAAAATTATCAGAAAGTTTTGGGTATAACATAAGACAAATTATAATCACATAGTGATCAGAAGTCTGACATGGTTCTCACTGCATCAAAAATCAAGCTGTGGACAGGTCTTAAGGATCCCAGAAGGACTATTTATCGTCTCTTCCAGTTTCTAATGGACACCTGTAGGTTCATATCTCCTTCTTCCATCTTCAAAGCCAAGAATATAGAATCACAGATATTTGGACTTTCTAGTTTTTGTTTGTGTTGGCCATCTCCTTTTCCCATTCTGATCCTCAGGTCTCTCTTTCTTGTAAAGATCAATAAATATGTGTGGCTTGAGGTAATCTCCCCATTTTAAGATGCTTAATGACAACTGTAAAGAACTTTTGTCATTTGAGGTGACACATTTACAGCTTGTGAGAGTTAGGACGTGAGTATGTTTGAAGGGTCTTTATTTAGCTTACCTGGCTTGTATTAAGGTGCAGGAAGAAGCAGTTATATTAACTATACCATTGGTACTTTCATCCCATGCTGCATGGGAGAGGAAGCCTCTGGGGTTGTGGGATAATTATACGTAGGATGTTCTATTAGGTGGACTTAGGACGTTGTGACTACCTTCATGTGGAAATTAAGCATGGCACAAGAGGATTTGGCTGAGTGTCAAGCTGATAAGGGGTGGACTTGTGATGGTTCTTCTTGATTGTCAACTGGACGGGATCTGAAATCAACTAAGTAATGAGCCTCCAGATGGGTCTCTGAGGGCATTTTCAGGAAGGGTTAACTGAGAGGAAAAGACCTTCCCCCAGATTAGCAGCACCTTTTGATAGGCAGTGGCTTAGGTATAAAGTGGTCTGAGGAAACAGTTGTGTTGCCTGCTTGCCTTGCTTCATGCTAGTGAGTGTGTCTAGCCCCATTACTGCTGTTACTGCTGCCATCCTCCATTGACATCGGAACCCAGACTCTTGAAGCCCAGCCATTCTCTAGGACTCTTCCAGACCTTCAGCATCAGATTGGGACAGGAAGGTATCCAGCCTTACAGGCTAAGTAGCTACTGGGTTTTCAGACTCTCCTGAATAGACAGCCATTGTTGGACTCTCCAGCCTCTACAGTTATAAGCTGTTCTAGTAAACACAGAGAGAGAGACACACACACACACAGACACAACATACACACACACACACAGACACATATATACACACACACACACACAGGCACACACAGACACACACAGACACACATACACACAGACACATGTATACACAGATGCACACACAGACACACACACAGACACACACAGTCTCACACACACAGAGACACACACACTGTTGGTTCTGTTTTTCTAGAGAACCCTGCCTATGGAGTGTTGATGTGCTTTAGTTAGTTTTGTTGTTGTTGTTGTTGCTGTCAACTGACATAGCTAGAGTCATCTGAGAAGAGGCAATGGTCATTTTCTTGATTAACGATTGATGTGGAAAGTCCAGTCCACGATGAGCAGTGCCACCTTTTGTGCATGTAGTCCTCAATGGTAGAGGAAAGCAATCTGAAGAAGCCATGGAGAGCGAGCCACCAAGCAGTATCCGGTTCCTGCCTCCAGGTTCCTGCCTTGGCTTTCCTTGGTCACGGACTGTGAGCTGTAAGATAAAATAAGCCCTTCCCTTCCCAAGTTGCTTTTGGTCACAGGGTTTATAAAAGCAGTAGAAAATAAATAGGGACTGATGACTAATAGTAGAACTATGAAGAAACTGTCTCACTAATCTTGGCCCAATTTGATTTACTTCATGATTATCCACTTTTGTGCTTAAAAGTTTCTAATGTTTGTCGCTAGGGCCAGTGGAAGCACTTTCTAAAAGAAACCCAGACTCTTGACCCCAAGAGTGCTTGTGGTGCTTCTCAGGTGATCTCTCTTTTCCTTCCTACCCTCCCAAGCTACATAGGCTCTTAGGACCCCGATTGCCACACATCTGTCACTCACGTCACAGCTCAGAGTGGTTGCTAGATTCATACTCTCCTGGGATAATTATGAACTTAAGGTTTGCCTATAATATAAGTATTATTTTTACTTAAAACAATTTATTCTCATTCTATGCTATATATTTAAGTTTTAAATTTTATTGTTTTAAAAGTTGCATGCACGCATGTGTGCTTGTATGTGTGTGTGTGTGTGTGTGTGTGTGTGTGTGTGTGCATGTGTGTCTGTGTGTCCATATGAGTGCAGTGCCCATTGAAGCCAGAAGAGGGCATTAGATTCCCCTGGAGCAGGAGTTACAGGTAGTTGTAAGTCTTTCTATATAGCCCATGCTGGCCATGAACTATTATCTTCCTGTCTTATCCTTCCAAGTGCTACGATTACATGTGTGTACCACCACCATAACCCCCCATTCCTGTCACTTGTGCAGCAAGCACTTTACCTTACTGGACCATCTCCTGAACTGTTATCAAATTCATGTGTTAAATAACCGACCCTAATTTGATGGAATTTGGAGGTGTTGCCTTTGAGAGATGCTTACGTTCAGGTTAAGTTCTGATGATGTAGCCCCACAATGGAATTGTTAACCTAATTATTAACCTAAGTTATTAGTGCAAAATAATAGGTTTTATTATGATATTTTCACACATAGACATAGCATACTTTGGTTATATCCATGACCTTGGTACCCTAATCTCCCAAGTGTCTTCCTTTTCTCTCATGGCCCCCTTCTATTTCCCCTAGATTCACTACATGAGAGAAAATACACAATGCTGTAACTTCTTGCTTAACACAGTGATATACAGTTCTATCTATTTTTCTCCAAATGTCCTGATTTTGACCTTGTCCACCCTCCGGCCATTATAGAGAAGGAAAAAAGTATACTGTAGACACAAAAAGGCCAAAATAAATAAGGGGTCAAAAATAAAAAGCAAATTTCCCCACTCTTTAGCAATCAACTCTCACTGCCTGGAGCCTGACCCAGGGCCTTGTAATGCCTCATACAAACAATTGGAGTCTAACTCCTAATGACCCCTGGCACCTCATCTCAAACACCAGTCTCAGGAAGGACAAATGGTGTGATAAAATTTACTCCCTGACAAGAAGAAAGTGAGCCCCCTCTTATCTATTCAAATACCATACTAGACAAATAGCCCAGGAGACAAGGCCAGGTAATTTCTATTAACTGCTATAAAAAGACACCATTCACACTCAGAGGGGTGATTTTCTCTCTGAGAATCCACACATTGGTTTCTGTCCACAGAATGGATTCTTTGTTTCCCCAAAGGAGAATTCATGTTTTATTTTTCTCTTGCTTTCCTGAGTAATATCAAATATGCAAAAGTAACATTATTTTTTTGCTATTTTTATTGATTTTTTTTCATACAATAGATTTTGATTATGTTTTTCCCTCTCCAGCTCTTCCTAGGTTCTCTCCACCTCCCTAGCCACCCAACTTCATGTTCCTGTTCTTTCTTTCTTCCACACACACAAAAACCCTCAAAAAAATAAAAATAAAATAAAAATCAAAACAAACAAAAAACTTAGAAAAAAAATCCCCAAACATAACAAAATGAAACAAAAATCTCACAAAAAATCCACATGGAGTTTGTTTTGCTTTGAACAATTGCTCCTGGACACAGGGTCTGAGATTGTGGAGTGTGGTTGACAGACATTGTGTCTCTCCATTGAAGAAAACTGATTTTCCCTTTCCTGTCCAGTATCAACTTCAGACAGCTTCTTGGTTAGGCTGAGACTTTGTGCCCACTCTCCTTTCTCAGTCCTAGGGGCTTGTCTGGCTTTAATCTGCACAGGTCTGTGCATGCTCTCTGTGAGTTCATCAGTCTTGCTGTGTTTGGAAGACACTATTTGCTTAGAGTAATTCACCACCTCTGGCTCTTATAACCTTTCTCCTTCCTCTCTTGCATAGATTTCTGGGCCTTGAGGTTTGATGAAGATGTCCCATTCATGAACTAGTGCTCCAAAGTATTTCACAGTCTGCACTTTTTCCAGTTGTGGGTTTCTGTGTTAATTCCCATTCACTGCAAGAAAATGCTCCCCTGATGAGGGTTGAGGCAAGCACTGATCTATGGATATAGCAATATGTCATTTGGGTCACTTTATTACTGTAGTCTTTTAGCAGAATAGTAATACATCTAGTCTCAAGTTCTTGATCTCTTTAGCAGTGTGAGGTATGAGTTCCATCTCATGGAGTGGGCCTTCAATCCAACAAAAATGTTGTTAGTTACTCACATAACATCTGTGCAACTATTGCACCAGGCAGGTTGCTATTGTGGGTCATAGGCTTTGTAACTGGGTGATAGTGATGATTCCCTTTCTTCTTTAGTAGCATGCAGAGTAACTTCCAGGATCAGGACAAATCGTCGGGATAAAGCTTCTAGTAGAACATGAGATCTAACTCTCCAGGTTTGATGATGGGTTGTCTTCAGTAACAGGGCCTTACCATCAGATTGTGGAGAGCTACTCGTAGCCTTGGCAGGAACCTGTGATGTTGAGGGGAGTCCATGAGATCCCATTGACCAGCAACTCAAGAAGGTGTAACCCATTCCTGGCACTGGAAGTTTTACTTGATGGCCTATGATATCGAGTTGGGACATTGTCTCATCCATTATTTGGTGACTCCATTTAAATTCCTTTCATATATGTGTATATTTTAGGGATCTTATACAGTAGTAGTTTTCTATGTGGTATTTTAAAAGGCCTTTAGTGTTAGTACTCATCCTCATAGTCCCTCTTTTACTCTGATTTCCCATCTCTAACCCGTTAATTCTCCTATTCTAGTTCCCCTTTACGTCTTCACAACAATACATCCCATTTCCCCTTCCCTGGGAGATCCTCTCCTCTCCCCTGCTTCCTTCCTAGGTACATAACCTCTGTGGTGATTCAGATCATAGCACACATATCAAAAGCTTAAAAGCTAACATTCACATATAAGAGAAAACACACAATATCTGTCTTTTTAGTCTGGGTTACCTCACCCTGGATGATTATTTTCTAACTCCATCCATTTACCTGCAAACTTCATAATTTAATTTTTCATAACAGTTGAATAACATTCCATGTGTAAATGTACCACATTTCATTATCATAGGTTGTCTCCCCTTTCAGGCTGTTATGAATAGAGTAGCAACGAAGACAAATGAGCAAGTGTCTCTGTAGTAACACGAAGAGAACTTTGGGTGTATACTCAAGAGTGGTACAGGTGGTTATTGAGGGCCACAGATCCTTAGCTTCCTGAGGAATCTCCTTATTGACTTCCACAGTGGCCGTACAAGTTTGCACTAACACCAGCAACACATAAGTGCTCCCACTTTCCTGCATTCTTGCCAGCATGTGCTGTCATTTGCTTTGTTAATCTTGGTCATTCTGATAAGTATAAGATGAAATCACAGAGTAGTTTTAATTCGCATTTCTCTGATGGCTAAGGATGTCCAACATTTCTTGAAGTGTTTCTTAACCATTAATGTTTCATCTTTTTAGAGCTCTTTGCTTAGTTCCGTACACCATTTCAAAACTGGGTTATTTGTGTTCTTGATGTTCATTTTTTTTTTTTTTTTTTTTTTTTTTTTGGTTTTTTTTCGAGACAGGGTTTCTCTGTGTAGCTTTGCGCCTTTCCTGGAACTCGCTTTGGAGACCAGGCTGGCCTCGAACTCACAGAGATCCGCCTGGCTCTGCCTCCCGAGTGCTGGGATTAAAGGCGTGCGCCACCACCGCCCGGCTTGATGTTCATTTTTTAAAGTATATTCTGGATAATATCCTTCTATCAGATGTATAATTTGTTTACATCTTTTCCTATTCTGTGGGTTGCTGCTTTGCCCAAATGATGATATCCTTTGCTGTACAGAAGCTTTTCTGTTTCATGAGGTCCCATTTATTTGTGGTTGTTCCTGTGCTAATGGTGTTCTGTTCAGAAAGTCTTTTCTGTGCTAATGAGGTCCCCACCGTCTCTTCTGTAAGATTCAGGATATCTGGTCTTATGTTGAGGCCCTTGATCCATTTGGAGCTGAGTTTTCTGAAGGGTGATAGACATGATCTTTTCTATATAGATTTTTTTCTTATGAATTCTGGTAAATACTTTATTTTTTTTTAATTAAAACTGCTTGGCCATTAGCTCAGGCTTCCCACTGACTAGCTCTTACACTTAAACTCAGTCCATTTCTGTTAATCTATATGTTGCCACGTGTTCCGTGGCTTTCTGGTAAATACTTTAAATACTTGCTGTTCCTATGCCTTGAGACTATCATTCCCAGCATGACATACCACATTTTCTTCATCTGCTCATCTGTTGGGTGGCTGGGTTTACTATATACATACATATATATATGCATACAATACATACATACATACATATATTCGTACAATATATACACACATGCGTGTATACATACATACATATGTATGCATTCACTGTAGCTCTAGTGCATAGTGCTCCAGAGATGTGAATGTATAACTGTGATATGCTAACTTTGATTCCTTTAGCTATATGCCCTAGAGTGGCATATATGACTCATATGGTAGCTCTATATTTAATTTTTTAAAGATCCTCTAAACAAATTCCATAGTGACATATTCATTGTAATCTTTTTTTTTTTTTTTTTGGATTTTTTTTTGAGACAGGGTTTCTCTGTGTAGTTTTGGTTCCTGTTCTGGAACTCACTCTGTAGACCAGGCTGGCTTCGAACTCTGCCCAGCTCTGCCTCTCGAGTGCTGGGATTAAAGGCATGCGCCACCACCGCCCGGCCAGTATCTTTGCTTTTTAATAAGTCATACTCATAAGAACTTACTCTGTGAGACCAGGATTGGTTCTTGCTGAAGGCAGTGACCCCATCGACATAATGACTTCCCTGTAGGGGCCACCCCTCAAGGTTCTCACACTCTCCCAACACCATTGCACTGGGACTAGACTTCCTCACGAATCCTTGCAAGAGACAATGAACAATGTCAAGACTATATCGGGACCCTCACTAGGAACTGGATTACCTTGGCCAGCATCTTGGTCTTACAAACACAAAGGAAAATACTTCTTGTGTATAAGTCATGCAGCTTTTTACTACAGCAGCCTCCCCATTCGCTCTGATTTTGTGCTTTTAGTGTCTTACATTTTCAGTGTGAGGATCTGGACCTGTGAGCTGGGAATGCAGTTATAATTCTGCATTAGACTAGGATGTTATCAGAATCTCAATGCAAGCATCTCTGATGCTCCCCTCACAGCTCCCCCACCATCCTTCTCCAAAGCTGGGGCTCAGCTAGTCCTTCTCCATATCTGTATCCCTAATGTTCATTCATCCCCCCACCATCCTTCTCCAAAGCTGGGGCTCAGCTAGTCCTTCTCCATATCTGTATCCCTAATGTTCATTCATCCCCCCACCATCCTTCTCCAAAGCTGGGGCTCAGCTAGTCCTTCTCCCTATCTATATTCCTAATGTTCATCCATCCCCCCACATCCTTCTCCCTATCTCTAAGGGCCTTGTCCTAGCTTGCTTTTCATTGCTGGGATAAAATACCGACTAAAAGCAATTTGGAGATAAAAGGATTTATTTGATTTAAGGTCACAGTCCATCATCCAGGGAAGCCAAGGCAGGAACCTGGAGGCAGGAACTGAAGCAGAGAACACAGAGGAACACTGCTTACTGGCTTGCTCAGTATCATTTTGTATATAGCTCAGGCCCACATGCCCAGAGATGGCATCACCTATATCAATTAAAATCAGTAAAATGTTCCACAGACATGCCCAGAGGCCAATCCGATGGAGGCAATTACTCAGTCACAGTTCCCTTTTCCCAGGTGACTGGTGTTAAGCTGATAAACACTGACCAGCAGAGGCCTACAATGTCCAAGTCCCATGTTTCTATGGCTTCCCTGTTTAGGGGAGGCATGGACCTATTGCCATTAGCTGGGATTCCTGAATTTATCCAGTGTCCCTCCTTTGTACTTGAGCTCTCTAGATCCTCAAGGTAGCTTCTTGAGAAACTACCCTTCCCTTTGCTGTAGGGCTAGAAGCTTAGTTGCTACTCCTTCTGGGAGTTGTATTTCATCCTTGTTTCAGCCTCTACCTATATAGAATATTCTGTAGCAAAACAAATGCTTATTATGATATTTGTATATACATTGGAGTATTCCTGATGAAACTAAGAAAAAAAGAGGCTTTAGGATTAGATGCCCTTAGAAAAATCTGTCCATTAAATGTAACTCATACCATCTAAACATGTACGTCATTGGAGGGAACTAGTTTCACAGATAACATAACATGCCTTCTCAAATGCTGGATGGTACTACTTTTCAGAAGACAGGGAATTCACCTTTAAAGTTGACCCTTTCCTCCAATATTAATTGATCTTTGGCATATTCACTGTACCATTGACTTGAACTCTCTCTTGACAAAATATAAATAAGTAAACAAAAATAAAGTTGCACATTTTCTTAGGTCAATTTTGATTTAGAAGAAAACATTTTTGAGACATCAAGCTCAAAATAATTTTGGAATTCTAAACATGTTTTATAACCTCTATTGGCAAGAGATCTGTATCTGCAGAATCCATAAAGCGTTTAAGGTATGGTTGATACGGAAACTATAATGACCCTGGAACAGGATACTTCCTGGAGATTAATGACCAGCTGGGAGGGGTTGATGGCCTGAGGTGTAGTTGAGGGCCATTAACCTCAGACAGTCATTAAGGCCCAGGAAATGTCCTATGTCTAGGTCGTTATTGTTATTATAAATTGAAAATGGAAAAAAGAAACAGGCATACAGATTATTTGAAGGGTGACTCCATTTCCAGTGGTCTGAACAGGGAGTGTTCTGGGAGAATTTATTCCCCCATCCATTAGCTAATCCATCTCCCCGAACCCTCTGTTACTTCGCCCTTCAACTGATGGGTCTTTGTGCTGGGAATCCCTGAATTCCCCGGGTGCTGGGGTGGAGAGTACCGCTACCCTCCTTGAAGTGACTGGCGAGCACATAGTCCTGCGGAATGACTTTACCGCGCCTCCAAATTGCATCCTGCATTACAGCTTGCTTGCTTCCCCAGGGACCCGCTGTTTTCTTCTCTATTTAGCTGCAATAAATTTCCCACAACTAAATTTTAAGCTCTTGACTATTTTGTTTGTGCTTATTTCCCAGACCCTTAGGGGTGAAAGTGCACAGTATTGGCTTAACAGTTGTGCTTTACCTCTAGTCAAGCTAGCTATGGTACCCCAGTGTAGTTCCTGGTTCATTTCCCAGAAAGCACTGTAATTCAGATGGCTTTGGAGTTCCCCATGGGTCATACTTAGCGTTGAGTGCAATTAAGTTTCACCTGTTTACAGCTGTCTTTTATCTCTAAGAAACTAAGAACCATTCAAAATGTGCAAGGCCTTACTTGAAGGCTTATAATAGTTCTTTAGGACTTTGCAAGTGGTGAGATAGGAATTGTTCAGCACAAGTGCTCTGAAATAGATCATGCTACACTTACCTTACTTCTCGGCCATGGGAAACTTCAGAAATCCCAACCATCTGACTCCAGCATCATGTTGCCGTGGCTCTGGGAGGCTACTATTTCACTTATTTAAGGGATACCTGAAATTTTGAGCAACATGTCAAATTAGCCAGAATTCATCATCTGTGAATACAAAATAAAGAAAAGATTAAAAAAAAAAGTCCTAAGTGTTTGCCTTGGTTGACAACATGAGCATTGTAGAACAGTGTGCTGCAAGGTGAGACTAAGCTGCAATATTGGATGGGTTTCAGCACTGTGTCTATACTCAAAAGGCGCCTCCTCTTGCTATAGAAAAGCCTGGAGTTCTTAGGATTCCTATGTTTCTTTGACTTAAGACATTGAAAAGCTCAGTGTAAACACAGTGCTGAATTTCCAACCATTATTATTTAGCATAATCTTAATTATTGAGTCTTCCAGACCATATTTAGCCTTGAAATTCAACATACCCGAAGTGGTAAAATGAAATCATATTGAAGCGTTATGATAATATCTTTTTCAAATTCCTGTTGGTGTAATCTATATAATCCCTTTCCTTGGCAGGCTCTTCAGAGTAGTTCATGGTCTCTCTGAGAGAAGTCCTTTTATGTCACCATTTCGTTTTCACATTAATAAGTCTTTGTTGAGCACATTTTTTTTTTTGTTCCAGTCTGCACTCTACCCTCCAGTCCCTGCCTTGTCTGTAATTCTTGATGAGCTGGACTAACCTTCTTGCAAGCTGCAGTCTGGTCTCTGCATTTGGTAGCACATCTTAACATGAATGTCACCTGAGAGGCTGTGACATGATGTGGAGACACATGTTCTTCCCATCAGCTGTCCTTACGTGTTTTCTTTTTAATAATCTTTCACACTGAGTTCATTTCCTTAGGGTGCCTACTGGTTTCCCAATTCACTTTAATTTACTTCTTGTCTAGGACTCCTCTTTGTAAAATTTGGAATGAATTATTATAGGTATGGATTAGGACATGTTATAAATGATTGTGACCTATTGGTCAACCCCTGGTGACATCATCTCCCACCAGAATAATTCTCTCCATGTGTCATATTGCCCAGGAATACCCAACCCCATCTCTGAATGTTAATATTAGCCACATTTCCACCACATCCAGTGTGCTCCTTGCTGTGAAGGTCCTGCAGTCATTTCCAGTGTTCCACACAGAAGCGCCCGATGTATGTCAGCTCTGTCACTGAAAAGATAGCGTAGGGGAACCTTTGAGGAACCTCAAGTCACTTCTTCAGCTTATTTTATTGTGTCTCTAAGGGAGTCTCAAGAGGCATAAATATTCTGAACATATAATCACCATGTTATCCAGACAAGGGGGAGAAAGGGACAGCATATCGAATAGTAGCAACATGTCCATCTTCATTCTCAATAAATATGGAGGGAGTGAAAGATACAGCTAAGTATGTTTATGGAAGAGGTTCAATTCAGCATAGGCTTCCAGTTACTATTCATCAATATACTACAACACAATTAGATATCAAAGTACCTAATTATATACAGGTATTAGCAGGTATCTTAATAATATGCTGCCTCGATTACAGAAAGCTCTAGTGACTTTCCAATATTATAAAAGCCTTATGTTGTTTCAAAAATCTTTTCCTCCCTTCTTCCCACAAAGAATAGACTTCTCTATCCTCAATCTTCTTGTCAGTTTTTTTTTTTTCATGGAGGAACAAGAGCAAATGCTTCACTGTTTGACTGCCTATGGTTAGGCTCAGCTTGCTGTTTGGTTCACCAAAGCTATCATGAATTCCCTCTGTGTAGCAGGCTTACACTTTTTGGCTTATTCCTGAGTAGGCTCTTCTGAAGTTCTTCCAAATCCTTTCCTTCCCATTATATACTTCCTCATGTGAAAAACAATCTTTATCTTTCCCATTCCGAAATTTTCTTCTGGGTGGTCAGCCTGCCTAGCCCAGAATATACCTAGAAGTGTCAACTGATCCTGGAAAATCACTGGTCCACATTGTGTCAAATAGTGGAGCCAGATAGCTGCCTTGCCACCTCTTCTCTGCCTGTCACACGTGCCAGCTCTTTGTTTTTATGTCAAGTAGCCATGTGTGCTGGCCAAATACACTGTCTGCTGGAGAACGAACTGCCCATCTTGCCATCTTAAAAATGAATTGATTCATTTAAAGCTCTCTTGTTGATTTTCAGTAGCAAGTCATCCTCCTGCCCAAGGAATGGTGTCTCTTTAGTGTATTAGCCTCCTTGCTGTCCTCTCAGTTCTCTTCATGAAGTCGCCAGAGAGAGGAGGTGGTGGCTACCAGTAAGGTGTGTTCCAAAGCAATCTCTCAGTAGGCTGTGCAGCAGGAGAATACTGGGGAGGCTCTCTTGACATAGTGCAGTCCTTAGCTTTGATCTTGAAAGTAATTCTGGGAAAACAAGAAAACTCTACTAAGTAACATTTTTTTTTTTCAATCTAGAGGAAGAGAAGAATGTTAAGTGAAATCCCTATAGCTATTCTTATCCTAAAAGAATAAAATCTGAGTCAGGAAAACAAAGTTGACAGCAGGGTCTAAACAGGGAACTAGTTGAGGGATGGGGAGAAGATGAGGAATAGAGGAAAGGGTTAACCCACACTGAAGATGTGTGAATAAGTCACGTGGAAACCCACTAATTTAAAGCTAATCAAACACATAATTTAAAAAAGACTGGCTGGATGTGGTGGCACACACGTTTAATACCAGCACTTGGGAAGCCAAGAAGGGAACTCTGTGAATTCCAGATGAGCCAGGGTTCACAATAATGTACTGTCTCAAAAACAGAACAAAATATGAAACAAAAGACTTTGAATGTCGATGCTATCCACGGGACACAATGCCAACCTGAAGCCACTGGTTATTAAATGAATATCTCACTGCCAGATGTGGGATACCTTTCTAGAAGTTACTGGCTACGAAGGCCCCTGAGTCCCCCAAACTATACAGGTTAAGGCCAATGCCCCTGGATGCTTACCAGGGCGAGGTGGTAAGGCCCTCTTATTGAAGATACCACATACTTCAATTGCAGAATACAGAGGAACCATGGAATTGAGCTGGAAGTTCACTCCTTACTGTAAGTTGCTGTGCAGGAAACTGAGCAGTGATGATGGAGGAATCAGCAAAAATCTTTTCTAGCATTGGACCTTATATGTTACAATATAAACCTGCCAGGAAAGAGGTTCTTACTGCTTCAACCGGGGCATGGCTGTTACAGGGGTAACCAAATGATTTCTGATTGTATGTGAGGACTGCTCCACAGGACCAAGTTCATGCCCAGTACTGTGGACTTGGAAAGGCTCAAGATTCAGGAGATCATAGTGAATCTACTCCCTGTTTTGTTAAATGAGCATGTTCTCAAATTTCCTGCTGAATATTTTGTGTTTATATTCACAGACTAGTTCAGTCCTTTGCCTTGATCAAAAAAGGTTCTCTGTGCCCCAAACAGTGGTTAATGCAGAGACTCCCGGCTGATCGAAGTGCTGAGAACAAGTGACAGTTGAGTGGTAAGCCTTAGGTGGACCACCTATACCACCTCCCCACAGTCTCCGGGAACATTGTAGAAGAAGGGATGAGAGGAATGGAAGAGCTGGATAATTGGGAGGACAGTTGTGACTCACTTCTGAGGGGGTTGACATGGTGGTGGCACTCATTAACTCACATCAGCTGCAGCTGCCTGCATCGAGCTTTCGAATGACTGAGCTAACAAACATTCACTCATAGATGGGAGTGGGGACTCATGGAGTCCTGCTTAGTGAAAGTAATGGAAGTAGAGATTGCTGGGGGGTGGGGGGAGGAAGTCATTGTTTTCATGCTCCATGGGAAAGCTTCACACTCATGCCCACGTGAGCCACCCCAATTAAACTTAGCAGACACAAAGACAAAACAAAAAGACATAAAAGTGAGATGGAGACTTGGTGGGAAGAAGGGTGTCAGGGGTGAGTAGACGATGAGAGAGGGTAAAGTGGTGAGTGTGACCAGAACATTTATACACAAGCATGAACGTTAAGTTTCTATCCTCATTCTTGAGAGTTAGATATGGTTTCTAGACACAAGAATTCACATTTTTGCTGTTGAATTGTATTGTTTTTCTAACAGGAAACAAGAGTACACCAACTCCCCAAATCCCATCTTTAAAAATGCTTTACCAACTGAGCTATGCCCTCAGTCTTTTAAAGATAGCTCTGATTCTATTGCAGTTTACAGACTCTAAGAAGAATGTCCCACATCGGTTTATCCATCAAATCTTTACTGAACTCTTAGTGTGTACTGGGCTGTGACAAGCTTTATTGTTGGACTCTTTGGATTGCCAGCCCACAAATAATGACACGGAGACTTATTATTAATTATGAAAGCTTGGCCTTAGCTTAGGCTTGTTCCCAACTAGCTCTTACTACTCAGATTAACCTGCTTCCATTAACCCACCTTCTATCACGCAGCTCGGTCGCCTCTCCTCTGTACTGTGTGTCTGACTTGCGTTGCCTCTTCCTGACGTCTTCACCTCTCTTCTTCCCAGAGTTCTCTCTCCCCAGAAATCTTTCCTAGTCTCTCCTGCCTAGCTATTGGCCATTTAGCTCTTTATTAAACCAATCACAGTAACACATCTTCACACAGTGTACACAAATATTCTGCAACACTGGGCCATATACTTGGCCCTGGGGATTACAGCAGAAATTAAATACTATTCCTTTCTTCAAGTTCACTGTCAAGTAGAGTGTTTTACTTTCCCCGGCAAAGTTTAAACTCCCACTTTGACAATCTAACGTCCTTGGCATCAAATGCCATTGTTTCATTTAGCGGTCAGAACAAATTGCCTTTCATATTTAGATGGCCTATGGCATTCACAGTTCACTAGTCTGCTGGCTTTGTAGCAAGGACTAGAGAGAACCAGTTAAACCTCTCTTTTACCTTTCCATTCCTCTTGCCATGTGTGACTACAATATTTCTTCCCCCATTTTGAGGACACAGCTTTGAGAGGCTGTCTTGGGGGCAGATACCTGCCCTTACCAGACACTGAACCTGGTCGTGACTAGATCTTAGATTTATAATGTCCAGAGAGTTGTGAGAAATAAAGTTCTATTGTTTCTAAGGTACCCAGTTTCTGGTGTCTTCCTGTAGTTGAACATTTGACTGGATTCTTGAAATTTCCTTTCTTGTTGGGACCTGGTTGGGGTCTTTTGCCAGATCTGACCAATCCATCCTTGTGTGACCACAACCTGATCCTGACACTTTAGATGCTGCTGCTCATGGTGGGCCTCAGTGGCCAGGGCATTTGCTTCTCGGCCCACACAAGATCCTCTCGCTTTGATAGTAGGTTCTAGTTTATCATGGGAGGTTCATGTCATGCCTGTTGTATCCTGTCATCTGAGCCCCACAGAGAGGAGAGGCCGTTAGTTACCCTTCACAGGAAGGCCCAGGCTTACTCATCTCAGGGAGGCTGCTTCCTGCCTGCACTTTCCATGGACTCTGGCCAGTGGGGACATCCATCGTTTACAAATGGATTCACACTGGGTTGACCAGAATTGTAAGTCTGATTTTAATCTCTTCTCCCTAAGGCCTTCTGCAAAATTCCAGGTGCTCCCTCTGAGTGCTCCCTCCGGGGTGCACAGGGATTCCTCCTCAGTTGTGCTGATTTGTTTGCTGTAGTTTTGTAAAAAAAATAAATTAAAATAAATTAAAAAAATCTGCCTTTATAGAGTTTGTCTTTCCAGCCCTTATTTATTTCCAGGCTTTTCCAGGAAGCCTTCCTGTGCTCGCTGATTTCAGGGTCATGTGGTTATAGACTGCTTAACACCTGGCCTCCCCACACCGCAAGCCACAGGCCACAGAGTTGTGCTCTGAGTGGCTGAGCTGTTGGGCCTTGGACCAATTATCTACCAGTCCTAGACTTCAGTCTCCTCATAGGTGGGCTGAGGCCAAGCCTCACATTCTTTGTATCACAGTGGAATCTCTCTGGTATTTCCACACACAGCAAATCCTCAGGCAGGGAAGAGGAAGGCTGTGTCTGTCTTTGTGTCAATGAGGGATTTCTTTTTATAAAATATTTCCCTCTGCACCAGGACAAAGTTACTTACAAAGCTTACAAAGTTTAATCACAACTGGTCTGTAGGCCAGTTATTTAATATATATATATATATTATATATAAGTATTGTTTAATTTATAGGTGCAAGCAGTAGTAAGAGTTAAAAGAGTATACGCTCCCAACTTCTAAATTAGCAGCAGCAGCAGCAGAGATGAACTCAGTGTCATTAGAGAATTGGTCAGGGAGTAACTGCATTGCTTACCTGACAGACATCAGAAGAATGAAGAGTATATTGGCAACAGAATGTGGCTGCACACAAATTACGTTCTTTAAGGAAACATCTAGAATAACTGACTTTTTTAAAAGAATTTTTTTATTCATTTTACATACCAACCACAGATCCCCCTTTCCTGTCTCCTCCTGCTTCCCCCCGCAGCCTCCCCCCATCCCCTCCTCCAAAGTCAGCAAAGCCTGGTGCATTCAGAATAACTGACTTTTTAAAAGCATAATATTGAGCTGAATCTAAACAGACTTTTAAGAAACTCTCATTATGATTTAATCTCTCTTAGGTTTTCTTCAACACTTTTCTTGATCCTCTTTCATCGTAAACGTATAAATGAAAATTGATTCAGTAGTAGGAAATTTTTCCTTCAGAGAATTTGTTCCCCTGAAGTTTTAGGAAGCATTACTGATGGGTCCTAATTTGGTCTGTCCCTTGGTGTTTGGGGATCAGTCTCTAACACATGTGCTCCTAGTAATCTCAATTTACTTAGATGGTTTTAAGTTTAAAAGTCAACCATGCATTTCTATGTGAAGAAATAATGCATCTGGGGTGGTTGTCCGTGTCCACCAGTTTGCAGCTGAGTCTGGTGGCAAAGGCCTGTAGTAACCCCAGCTACTCAAGGCGTCGACATTGGAAGATGGAGATTTGAATATCAGCATGCTTCACTAGGTGCAGTCTGAGCATCCTGAAGAGAGTCTGCCTCAGGAAGAAAAAGTTAGGGGAAAGAAAAAGGACTGGAAATATGGCTCAGTGGAGGAGTGTTTTCATGAGGCCCTGGGTTCAATCTCCTGTAATGGGCAGACAGACACAGACAGACAGATACACACACACACACACATACACACACACACACACACACTCAGACATATACAGACACACACACACACACATACAGACACACACACACAGACAGATACACATACACACACTCAGACACATATAGACAGTCAGACACACATACACACACACACACACTCAGACATATACAGACACTCACACACACACATACAGACACACATACACAGACAGATACACACACACACACACACACACACTCAGACACATACAAGACACTCAGACACACATACATACACACACACACACATACACACACACAGACCTACACACACGCATACAGGCACACAGAGAGAAACATGCAGACACAGACACAAATACACACGGAGAAGCACATAGATACAGACATGGACATGCAGACAAACACGTAGACATACACATGCATAGACATATGCACAGAGAAACACACAGACATAGACGCAGACACAGATGCACATACACACACAGCAGCAGAAACACACAGACGTAGGCACACGTGCACACACGGGCACACTAATAATAAAATTTAAAAGAAATGTTAAAATGGGAGAACGTTCTTCGAAACAAGGAAGCTTGGGGAGAAATGTTGCTAAGCTGGTGTAAGCTCTCCCTCTGCCCTGCTACCAAAGACAAGTGCATCGTCATTTGTTTACCCCGAGTAACTCTAAAGAGACATAGCATGTGAAAGCAGCTGACACTGGTGGCCAAAAGTGCCACCACATTGTTTGAAAGGCAGGTGAGGATACGAGCACCTTCCGTTCCTTGGGGGACAGTCCTGTTGAAGACATTGCCAGTGGTCTTTTTGGTTCAGAAAGCCATTGTCCGACCCAGGAGAGAATCCAAGCTGGCAGGGAGCCTTTCTATCTTGCACTTCCAGGGTGGAAAAGGGAAAGCCTTACACCTGACACATCCTGGGCTTCTGGATGAAAAATTTCCGTGAATCTGAGTGAAGATAAGCAAGAAGGGGACAGTGCCCGATGCTCCGGCGGTGAGGGAGCGCTGGTGCTGGCTGCTGCCCATCCCTCTTATCTCACCTAATGGCCAGTGTCTGCCAATGTTTATTTGGCCACTGCCATTCACCAGCTGCTTCTCTACCATGTTGTTTTTCTTCCCAGATGGCAACACGATGTTCCACGATAAAACTGACACAAAAAACAATGCAAAATTTGTCTAAGAGAGGTTCAGCAAGCATGAGAAAAACATCTGATATCTCTCAGAGCCCGCCAAGTTCGCAGCTCACAGTGCCAGGGTAATTATGGGGTGATTTGAACAGAGGCTATACGGGGAAGCCACTTCCAAATGAATCAGGTAGCTTCCAGAAGGGATGAACGTTGGGCTCCTGGTTCCTCTGGCACCCTGACAGAATCGATAAGTACTGGCCGAGGCTCCCAGAAGCCTCGTACATTACGGAACGCCATGCTTTACTCCACACTGCCTAATTAATGGCTCACTATTTTAAAAACTCTTTTTATTCAATTAGACTCTGCTTTCAATAAGATAAACACTCTTGCTACAAAAATCCTGCCCATCTCTCTAAAGCATCTGCTTTTCAGTTGCCCCCGGTCTCTCATCCTGTCCATCTTCATGTGCTTTAGTTTTTGAAAATGGACTGCTATTTGGGGACTGATTAAAAAAAAAAAAAAGGAGTCTCTCCCACCTTCTTGCTCTGGATGCTGTTTTCTCTTAGCCCCTGCACAAGAACAGCTGCAGAGGCTAACACAACTGTTCTCACTGATTGCAAAGAGCCACAGATGTTTGAAATGAGGCATTGACTGAGTCTCATTCTTATCCGTCACTTTGAGACCAAGTCTTGCCTCTTATGTGGGCTGCCACCCTTCCACTCTCTGTCAGGCCAGAATCTCAGGTGAAATGTTAGCCGCCTTGCTCGCATTTAGCTCCTCGTTTGCCTCAGAATTGGCTTCAAGGAACGACTGTATGTGTAGACTGAGTTTTCAGTTGCTTTGTTAGAGAGTTGATCCTGTGAACATAAATATCTTAAAAGGTCTATCTCCCATTTGAGAAATCTGCCCCAAGCTGGTTTTACTGTGCAATAAAACTGTTGTTAGTGAAAAACAAAGAATAGAAGATTGCCAATCATCTTTGCTGACAAGTACTATTACAGCGAACAAGTTAAACTTTGCTGACTTATAAGTGGAATAATGTGTAGGTAAAACTCAAAAGCAGATGTATTTTTTTTTTTTTTTTTTGGTCTGGAGGGCTTGAGAAACACCAACACGTGCCCACTCATAGCCAAAGGCTGAGCAGCAAGGACTAAGGATTTCCTGAAAAGACCAGAGTTTAGCTGTACCACTAACCAACGCTGGATGTCTCGGCCTCCCAAAATCTCTAGTTCCTTTATAGAAATGAAAAAGATGAGTGATGGTTATATAAAGTGTCATGAGAATCAAATCAGTACAAAGGTGGAAAAGTTCTGTAAATTTGTGAACCGTGGCACAGCTATTAGGTATGAACGTGTTATCCAAGATGTTTAGCTGAATCTCACATATTCTTAAGATTATAACTCTCCTTCAGGAGATGTTCTGTTCTTTAATTTGATAGTTTGTTTCCATGGCCCCAGAAACCCGAGGAGGAGAGGACAATGAAGATTTTAGGACTGTTGTGAATATCTGGCTTCTGAGGGCAGAGGAAGGTGCTGAATATATTAACGTTTGAGGGTCACACTCTAATTCAGTTTTGTAGGGAGCAAGGTCATTTGACACTGGAACCTTTCTGAAGGACAGAATGTTGGGTGTCTTCCAAAGTAGCAAGAGTTGATCTTTTCTTTCTCACATCACTTGACCATTCTTGTAGAGGTGGAATTAATATAATGTGCATATTCTTGTTCATATTCATGTTGGTTCATAATGAAGAGTGCAAGGTCAGGCTGAGGACTCTGAGCATATTGGGAGGGAGGTTGAATTTATAATCTACATTTGCTGAGCTTATCTTCATCTAAGGAGCATGGTCCTCAGCTCTGGCTTGAGTCAAATGTATCACATTTGTGTACTTTGGTTTTAACTCCTCATGAATACTGTAGCTTGCCTAATGAGTAGAACTTATGTTCAAACACTGATTTCGGGGACTGGGGAATGACATGTAGTCTTCAAAACGTTTAAAGTTTTCCAGATGATTCTATGGGGTTCCTAAGTTGAGAAATAGATATTCATAGGCAAGGAATAATAAGTTGTCTCTCAATTCATATGTGGTTCTTATATTTTGCTATTGGTTTGCTTAAGCATGATTTTTCAGTATAGAAGAAAGTCACACATGAACACATATGCAACCCATAATCTCTATTTATTTATTATACTTTTACAGTGATTTAGTATGTATGTTTGTGTGTGTGTGTGTGTGTGTGTGTGTGTGTGTGTGTGTGTGTGTATGCACAAATGGAGCACTTGTAGATGTCAGTTTTCTCCATCTTGTAGGTCTCATGGATAAAACTCGGGTCATTAGGCTTATACTTTCTACACTAATTCAGTGTGTGTGTGTGTGTGTGTGTGTGTGTGTGTGTGTGTGTGTGTGTGTGTAGGCACCCACTCCAAGTGCATGTATGGGTGTGTGTGTAGGCACCCACTCCAAGTGCATGTATTGAGAACAAAGGACAAGTTCTAGTATTTGACTCTTGTGTGGGTCTTGGGGATCATATTCAGGTGTCTTAATCCATTGAGTCACTTTACCAAACGCACACTGTAACTTTTGACATTACTAAACCACTGTATGTAACCTTTTATGTGCATGCCATGGACTCAGGAGATAGTCTAGAGAGAGCAATCCAAACAATAGCAAGGCAGCATCTCTCTGAAATCTTAAGACGATCTCATAAGCAGCTTAGCTTAGACTTTCTATATGCCATTAAAGGATGCACACATATTTGATCCATTTCTTTCTCTTTATCATGTAGTTCTCTAATAGTTTCCCTCCATGTTATGTGGTATATAAACAACTTTGTACCCTGACAATCCCACACGTGACCTTAAAATGTGTAATATTCGCTTTGTTTCTCTCCTTAAAAGTTTGGCATCGTAAAGATTATGTACACAGCATCAATGACCCCAGAGGGAACTGTAAACATTTTTTCCTTAAAAAGGAAGTATATATTATTGTTCATATTATGGAAGACCTGTACATCTATACTATAAAACTACATCAAGAGACTTTTAAAATATGAGCATGGATGGAGAAGAAAATTACATCTTTTCACTAATCTCTCACTAAAATGTAAGGTTTCTTTCAATTAGGAATGAGAAAAAGACTGTGTTAGTTTTAACAGCATCTGTGAATTGTTCACCAATAGAAATCACAGTTATTTATTTATTTTTTATTTTTTGCAGCCTATTATCATTGCGAATCTCTCAAAAGTTCACTTAGGTTCATTGTGATTTTGAAGTTATGGTAGTTTTTAAATCTGTCATCACATTCTGATTCATAACAAATTTAAGAAGGCTATATGGTAGCACATTGTAATTTTAAATTTAAAAACATTTAATATATTTAAATATAATTGGTTGCTTCGTAATTCCCCATATTTTACTACCTATATCCAAACACTAATAATCTCAGGAAGGAACCACAACCTCACTGGGCTGCCTGAGAAATCGCTGGTACATAGTTAGGAGTGTTAGATTAGGTAATGCTTTAAGTTACAGCTGGAATAATGTCCAGATTATAATATTATACAAACTGATGCATAGATAGGACAGCTATTACCTGAGAATAACATCCTCCCTCACTTCTGTTTTCTTGAAAGAGAGATTGATCCAGCAACAGAGGAGACCCCAAGTGACTAACAGTTACTGCTAAGCACAGGGCTGGGCCTCTTTTTCACAAAGCTCCCTTTTCTGCTTAACTAAACAGACATGCATGATGATCAAGCACTAAGTGCTTGGACACAGAGAGAAAATGTATAAACCTGGAGCAATCTTAGAACTGTTAATAAATATATCGTATTTAATCACACATTTTCTTTATTGAATATGCATTCGGGGAAAAGGCTAACACATAGTTTTTGCAGGAGAGATTTATCTGTTGTCTCCTACTTTGAATATGTCCCTAAACAACTGTGTTTTGTGATTATGTATGTTCTCTCTCTCTCTCTCTCTCTCTCTCTCTCTCTCTCTCTCTCTCTGTCTCACCCTGTGTGTGTCTCCAAACATATATATGCATACAAGTCTGTATTTATGCACACATACATGACATACATAGACATTAAAGTTTAATATACTATGCATTCAAAAGTTACTTTTAATAATATTATACTTTAGATATAAGTCTTTCACCAGAAATTTCTTATCACCTTAAAGAAAGTATTCTCCTTTAACGAATGGGGCTCTTACCTTTTGTCACTTAAAAAATAAAATTATGAAATTTAAAAACTTTTCATTGAGCAATTACTTTTGCTCCATCAGATAATATCAGCTTGTTACATTATAGTGTAGTCATCATCTTGAAATGTTATTCTAAAGAAGAGACAAAATTTGCAAGTTTTGAAATCTCATTAAAATATTTATTTTATATCTATGCTTGTGTTTCTAAGTTTTCTCTGCTGACCTTCTATTTTTGATCATTTCCAGAGTTTCTGCTTCAAAGCATTGTTCCAATCTTAACATCTTCATAAAGCCTTCTTAGACTAGGGCAATAGGAATACTTATACCATTACATATTTCTTTTAGCAACTATTGGTCAAAAGATTCATTTTTTTTAATCTTTACAGATAGTGAGTAGATATGAGTGGGCCATCCACAATCTTACTGAAATAGGTTTAATTTTACACATTTATATTGGGGTGTCTTTAGTTGGGTTTGTCTTTCATCTATTCTGTGTAGATGCCAATGACTCAGTTCCATGAATTGAGTCTCACTGCTTAAGGATGATAGTGATTAGAATGTGAAATGTCTCGTACTGGCTGATGCATCTAAACACTCATTTCCCAGTGGTTGGCATTATTATAGGTTGCTACAGAAATGTCAGAGGAAGGACAGATGCTAGAGGGAGGCCTTTTAAGGTACAGCCCAGCCCTGGCTCCAGTCTAGTTCTGTCTGCTTCTGGGTCTGTCACCAAGAGAAAGGATAGCAGGAGCAAGTTCCTGTTGTCATGGGCAGGGGGTGTTGTGCTTCTCAGACATGATGGACTGAAATGCCCTGAGAAGATCAGCCCCTTCCCTCCAAAAAACCTTCTTCCCTTAGCTTCATTCTGTCCTAGTGGCAAGAGAAGTAGATTGTTAGAAGTGGCATTGTTGCTGTGGTAAATTTGCCATGTTGTTGACTCACTGGCCTCTGCAGCCACTTTGTAGGAAGAATACAGAAAAGTTTAGATTTTATTGCCTAGAAAAGCCCATACACTGTGAGCAGAGGTTAATGGGTCATTTTGGTAGAAATTTGAGAGACCAGAATGATGATAGGAATGTGGTCAATGAAGGCCCGGATCATGAAGTTTCAGATGGGAGAAAAGGAATGGCTTATTCATGTTATGTTCTGGTAAAAAAAATACTGCTGCATTTTTTCTCATGTTCTGAAAATCTGAGTGAGGCTGAATTCAAAAGTAACAGTCTAATTTATTTGGCACAGGACATTTTAAGACAGCATATTGAATTCAGGCTATGGAATGGTTATTATTCACTACTTTTAGCCAGATTTCTACTAAGAAGGTAAAACAGGAAGATGTGACAAATGTATACTTCATCAAGGAAAGGAGCATTAACTCATTAAAGTTGCAGACAAGGCAGATGTGCTACTTCAGGGACAGTGGCATTGACATTGGGATGATAAGAAAGGTGCCTTGAAGGTCAGACACATGCATGGAAGTCTCTAGGTTTTCAAATGTCAAATTCCTTTGAAAAAAATTTCTTTCAAAAGAGAGTGCCTAAGATCATAAAGCATTATGGACTCTCTGCTCCAACAGGGCTGCCTGGGAAGCTAGACACTCAGACAACACTGTTGTCACACCCAAGGGAGCTAACTACATCTTGAGCTGGCAGAAAAAAATCTGGTGCTGTCCACACAGTATTGACATTGCAGCCATGGTGAGTGCTAGAATTATGGGTTCATGGAGGTGTATGCTAAGGTTCCAGGAAAAAACAAAGAATCTTGTGTAGCTAATGCATAGCATAGCCAGGTTCTTTGTATGGAGCTTTGGGGGAATATTCCTTGTGAATCTGTGAAGATGGAGACCAAGTTGCAGTGACAACCTCAGGTTGTTGGAGCTACACAGAGCCTGAAACATCTGCCATGCAAAGCAGCAACTCAAGAGGCCATGTTTGCTGCATATGGCAGGGCCTTAGGTAGGGCCAACCAATCCCATTGTCACCCATATGATGTCACCATATGTTTGGGGTTCTGGTTAAGGAGATGCAGAACTCAATGTTTGCTTTGCCAGATTTTGGTCTTGTTTTGGTCTGCTCTATGCTTTCGACCCTCTGATTCCACTCTTCTAAAGCCATTGTATATTGGAGTATGTATGTATGTATATGTATGTATGTATTTATATTTTACAGGAGCTCCCTCTTAAGAGCTTGCCTCTAGTCTCAGCGAAAACTACCTTTTAGTATTACTGGGGCCGAGGACTCTTGAAGTTGCATAGAATAAATTTTGCATCACAAAATTGACCTGAGTCCGTGAAGGCTGAGGCAAAATGTTATGATTTGAATGTCCTGTAAGGCTCATATGTTTGAATATTTATTTTATTTTCAATTTGAAAATATTTTTTAAATTTATTATTTTATTTTAAATGTGTTATTTATTTATTTTACATCCCAACTGAAGTTTCCCCTTTCTCCTCTCCTCCCAGTCCCTCCCCCACCTCCCTTCCACACCCCCCCCATCCACTCCTCCTCTGTTTTTATTCAGAAAAGGGATAGCAACAAAACATGGTGTACCAAATTGCAGAAAGACTAAGCACCTCTCCTTATATTAAAGCTGGGCAAGGCAAACCCAGTATGAGGAGTAGGGTCCCAAAAGCCAGGAAAAGAGTTAGAGACAGCCCCTGCTCCAACTGTTAGGAGTCCCATGAGAAGAGCAAGCAATTGTCACACATATAGAGGGCCTAGGTCAATCCCATTCAGGCTCCCTGGTGGTCAGTTCAGTCTCTGTGAGCTCCTATGATCTCAGGTTAGTTGATTCTGTGGGTTTTCCTGTGATGTCCTTGACCCTTCTGACTTCTACAATCCCTCCTCCCTCTCTCCATCAGGATTCTCCAGGCTTGGTCTAATATTTGGCTGTGGGTCTCTGCATCTGTTTCCATCAGTTGCCAGATGAAGCCTCTCTGATGACAATTGGGGTAGTCACCAATCTATGAGTATAGAAGAATATCATTAGACATCATTACATTGACATTTTCTGTACTCCAGTTGTGTTTGGTTCTCTCCTAGGTCTCTGGGTCATCCAGCCTCTGGGTCCTGCTGCTCTAGGTAATGTCAGGGGTGGACTCACTCTTATGGAATCGGTCTGGGGCTGGAACAGTCATTGGTTGGTCACTCCCACAATCTCTGCACCACCCTTACTCCAGCACATCCCATAGGCAGGGCAGACTGTAGGTTGAAGGTTATGTGGTTGGGTGAGTGTCTCAATTCCTCCACTGGAAGTCTTGCCTCGTCACAGGAGATGGTCAGTTCAGGGTACATATCCTCTATTGCTAGGAGTCTTCGTTGGGGTCATTCTTGTAGATTCCCACGAGTTTCCCTTGCACCAGGTTTCTACCTGACTCAGAGTCTCCCCCCCACCACCTTTCTGATCATCTCAGCCATTAAAGGCTAGACTCACAACCAAAAATATAAGTTTTTGACTACTTCTAATTGGTGGCACTGCTTTGGGAGGGTAGAAAATCTTTAAGAAGTAGGTTCTGGACAGGTGTTTGAAGGTTTAGCCCAGGCTTGCTTCTGGTCTAGCTTTCTCTGCTTCCTGTTCAGCCACCAAGTGAGAAACACTGCCTTGGGCTCCCACCAATGCAGACTGAACTGCTCCACCATTTGCCTTCCCTTCACCATGATGGACTGAAATCCCCTGAAACCGTGAACTGAAAACAAGTCCTTCCTTTCGCAAGTGACCCCTCTCAGGGACTTTGTCACAGCTGTGAGAAAAGTAACAAACACAAGGTCCAAACTTTTTAGCCCCACCCATTGCTTTGGCAGTTTTGTTTTCTTTTCAGTTCAGTAGTGAGCAGGGTGTCCTAGATATGACAAGTGTTCAGTAAATGTCAACTCATGGCAGAGAGTGACATTGTCAGATCCAACCACACCCGTCTTCAGCATTCTTTAGGAATCACTTCCAGTAAAACTTAGTTTGGTCATTTGGGTAGCTCTTACGGACTGGTAGTATGCTCCCCTCCACTCTTTACAATTTCAGAAATTCTCAGTAAAGACACACTCTAGCATCTGAAGAATGTGTCATACCTAGGAAACTTCACTGTGAATTTTCAGGCAAGTGTCTGTACTTGCACCACATCAGCATCTCTATTAACTGGAAGGGTGAAGCTGATAGTCAGGCACCAAAATATTAATTAAGGATACTGCTCAAGATATGTTAAAATGGCTCAAAGCTCCCTCTCAAAGGCAGCAGTTACTTGACAATTTAGGATTTGCTTTTGTCTTAGTGGCTTTTGAATTTGTTACCCGAACAGAACTGCATAGCTCTTTGATGAGGTAGAAGACTGAGCGTCCCAACTAAATTTATACTGCTAATTATTGATTTATTAAGCGGAAACCTAGCTGTCCCAGTTGGTTTTTGTCAACTTGACACAAGTTAAGGTCATCTGGGAAAAGGAGCCTCAGTTGAGAGAAGGCCACCATCAGATTGGCCTGGGAACAAGTTTGTGGGGAAGTTTCTTGATCAATGATTGATCTGGAAAGGTCCAGTCCACTGTGGATGGTGCCATCCTTGAGTAGGTGGTCCCAGGTTGTATAACAAGAAGGCTAAACAAGCCACAGAATGAGAGCCAGTATTCAGCATTCCTCCATGGCTTCTGCTTCAGTTCCCACCCCCAGTTCCTGCCCTGACTTCCCTTCATGATGCGCTATAATACGTAATATAAATTAAACCCTCTCCTCCCCAAGTTGCTTTTGGTCATTGTGTTTATCACAGCAACAGAAAACTGATTAAGACACCAGCAAAAGGAGTATTAAGCTTTGACATTGATTATGAAAAGCACATGTTACCCTATTGGATTCTTATTGTCATTCTTAAATTCCAGAGGTCCTACCAAAGAAGCTTGAAAATTTTACCAGAAAATTAGAACAAAATAGATTGAAAGAAGAAAAATAATCCCCAAGATGATCCAAGAGGACATACAGTCCAAATGGCCTCTACCACATCCCATGCTCTTTTGGTCACTGTAGAACCCTAGCTACAAGGAAAGCCCTGTGGTGGGTTCTGGGGTTACAAAGATAGACAATGCAGAGTCCATGCCCTCCAGGACTTAACAAGGAGTTCAAGAATAGCTAACCATAACACAGGACAGAATGAAATAAACGCTAAATGCAGAGAGAAGAGAACAATAACATTGGCCACAACCTGCCCTTGGAGGCAGCTCCTAAGACAGAACTCTAGGTGCTTTCTGACAAAGTGCTATTAAAACCCAGCGTTCAGCTTGAGAGGGTTAAGAATGGGCCTTGTTTGCCAACCAGGCTTGAGAGATGTATAATGAAACTCATTTAATGAGGCTTTCTGAAAGCAGAAGTGCTTTGACTAGAGGCAACTTCCATTTGTCTAGTCATCATTGTGGTTTGCTCATAAGTAAAGGGCTTTGTTGTAAACACATTCTTTTTCCAGAGGGCTCCTCTGACAATAGAAGGAGCTTGCAGTTTTCTCTGGTGGCCAAAAGAGGGCGCTTGGAGCTTTCTGATTGCTGTTGTAGGGCACTGGCGAAGGCTTTTGGCTAGATTGTCCAGGTCCTTTCCTACTTCCAGAGAATAGGTGCAATTAAACAAGGCTTGGCCCATGGAGGGTGTGGAAATCTTCTTCTTTGGTCTTTTTCTAACTGAAGATTGGTGTTCACATTTGTATGTGTGGACCTAATATTAGCAATTTTTTATTTTTGTTTCCTGTGGATTAGCTGAGAAGTATTATTTTAATGTTAAGAGGAGCTGCAGTTTTGACAGACACAGCAGATAAAAGACTGATATTTATGCTCACTCTGAGAATGTACCCTCGTGAACCCCTTTGCCAGGACTCTGCTCAAGTGTGATTTGTTTGGATATTTGACTGAGAGATCCCCCTCATGCCTTTTGGTCCCATCAGCTCCCTCCCCTGTCTCTCGGTTGAGAATGTTGTATTGTTTTGAGGTCTGTGGACTGTGGTAGCTCGTTTAAAGTTCCAAAGATGGGGCCATTAAGCTTTAAAGTAACATCCTGAGGATTGGTTTGTGGGACCTGTATAAACATGACTGACCAACACCTCACAATTGCAAGGATTAGTTTTAGGTTTTTTGTTTTGCCTGCAAGGGCAATCCTGCCTAGGGGCCAGGATGGACTAGGATAGAGATCTTGAGGTAGGATCAAGGACTCACTCAGAATTGCCACTAATCCTGTAAAAACAAAACAATGAACTGGCCAGTCTGGGTGTAAACTGGGATGTGGGAGTTTTAACATACAACCAAAATGTACTGAGTTGCACCATAATCTTTGAATCCTACTTTTCTGCATTTTAGTCATCTCCCAGTTACATATATAAATAGAACTAGTCTTTTAGCCTTTACTTACAGGATTCATTTTCAGAGAGGGATTATGGTGAGCTGGGGGTGAGCATACATGTTATTTTCTCTTACTCGTCTTTGTCCCCCATGCCAAGCACAGTCTCTGATACACAGCTATAGTCCATTAAACATTTGTTGAATGAATGAAAGAAATAAAAATTGAGCAACGTTTTTTGAAAAGAAAGAGCCCTTTAGTAGTTGGTACTTTATTGACTCAACATTTCTAATAGTATTGATAATGATGCCTGACATATATAGGATGCTTAAGAAACTTCATACATATTCTCATACTTTTGTCCTCAGATCTGTGACTGAGGAAACTGGAGTTCAGAAATCTGAAATAGACATAACAGAGTAACCCTATAATTTGATCCTCAGTGTGGATAGTTTTGAGAGTAAATGAGAATGTCATTTAGTATACCAGATCAACAGCACAAACAAGACTCTACTGGAAAAGTCTGTATGGTTACGCCGCCGTGAATAACTGACAAAGGGCATCTGGTTCTTCTGACTCTATGTTCATTGTGCTGCAGCATCTCATGCAATACAGATTCTGTTTCTCCCACTGTTAGAAACAATGTCTCCAAGAAGACATTGTAATTCTCAGCATACACATAGCAAATTTGGGAGCATCCAATTCCACAAAGACAAATGTTACTAGAGAGTAAGCCACAGAGTAACCCCAACACATTAATTATGGGTGATTTTAGTACTCCACTTCCCCAATGGGCATGTCACCTAGACAAAAACAAAACAAAACAAAAACAAAAAACATAAGTCCCCCCCAAACCCCCAAACAAAACGAAACAAAACAAAACAGAAATATCAGAATGAAAAGGCCCTGACAAATATCTATAGAATATTCCACTCTCAAATTACAGAATATACATTCTTTTTAGTCTCCCACAAAAGTGTCTCTAAAATAGGCCACATACTAGGACACAAAGCAAACCTCAACAAATTTAGGAAAAATGAAATTACTGCATGTATTCTTCCTGACCACAATAGACTGAAGCTTGAAATCACAGAAAAAGAAATGCCATAATATAAACAAACTCATCAAGATCAAAAAAGCACTATTGAATGAAGAATGGCTCATTGAAAACATCCAGAAGGAAATAAAAACAGTTCCTGGAATTAAATGAAAAGGAAGACACAACATACACAAACCTCTGGGCAACAATGAAAGCAATCCCAAGAGGTATACCTCTAAGTGCTTACACTAAATAATAAGAAAGACCACAAACAAACAACTTAATGGTGTCACCCAAGATTTTGGAAAAACAAGAACAAATCCCAGAGCAGTAAATGGAAGTAAATAACCAAAACCAAGGCAGAACTTAATGAAATGGAAACAAACAAAAAGTAATGCAGAGAATCAATGAACAGAAGAATTGGTTCTTTGAAAAGATGAACAGTTAACCAGAAGACAGGGAGGTGACCCAAATTAACAAAATTAGAAATGAATAGATGACATTGCAACAGATATCAAGAAAATTCAGAATGTCATAAGGATGGACTTTGAAAACGTATGTTCCTCTAAGTTGGGTTCCTAAGAGGTTGTGAGATTGTAAGGAGGTAAAATGTAAAAGTAGCCACAAAGGCCTGTTAAGAAAAAAAATGACTCCTGGTCAAGAGACTAGACTCTCTTTCCTGGGTGTAGTTCTAACTTTCCAACGGTGCCAGGTCAATCTTCTGACCAAGGAACCATCCATGGAAGGTGAGTTCACCTTACACCATGCTAATGAAATAGATGTTTTAATTATTCACAAAAGGGGCCTAATTCAGAATTGTTGAGTCAATTTACAGATTTAATGCAATCCCAATCAAAAGTTCCATGCCATTCTTTATAGAAATACAAGAAATAAAGAAATACAAGAAACAATCTTAAAGTTTTATGGAAACACAAAAGACACTGTGTAGTCAAGGGAAATCATGAGCAAAAGGAACAATGCTGGAAGCATTACCACACCCAATCTGAAGATATACCACAGAGCCATAGTAATAAAAACAGCACGGCGCTGGCACAAAAGAAGACATATGGATCAACAGAACACAACAGAGGAACCATATTTAAGTCCATGTAATCACAGCCGCTTGATTTTTGACAAAGATGCCAAAAACACATATCGAAGGAGATGATATCTTGAAAAAAAAAAAACCGTGCTGGAGAAACCGGATGTCTACACATAAAACAATAAACCTAGATCCTTCTCTGGACACCAGTCAACTCCAAATGTATTGAAGACCTCAATGTAAAGTCTGAGACTCTGAGATGGCTAGGAGAAACAGTATGGAGTATGCTTCGAGACATAGTAGGTTAGGCCTTCCTATCTAGAGACTTGGTCTCTCAAGGTTAGCTGTGACCTTGGAAACCAAACATTTCTGTATAGCAAAGGAAACAGTAACCCAAGTGAAGAAGCAACCTCCGGAATGGCAGTAAGTCTTTACCAGCTTTAACATTTAACAGAGGACTAACTTTTTAGAATGTGCATGGGACTAAAAACAAAGTATAAAGACAAAAAATAACCCCAATTAAAATGGACTATTGGATAAAATTGAGTCTTCTTGAAAGAAGAAATACAAATGACTAGCAAACACTGAAAAAAAAAGTGTCCAACATTTGTGAATGATGGCTATGCCATCAGGCAAAGGTGAATTAAAAGTACTTTCAGTTTTTTATCTTACACCAACTATCATCAAGAACTAAGAAGACAACAAATGCTCTTGAGGATGTGGGCACAGAGCACCCCTGATTCACCATTGGTGGGAGTGTAAACTGGTGCAGCCTCTATGGAAATCAGTGTGGAGGTTCCTGAAATTTTTTTTCTCAGAATAGAACTACCATATGAACCAGCTATACCACCTGTCTCAGTTACTTTTCTAATGCTGTGATAAAACACCACAGTCAAGGCAACTTACAAAAGCAAGTGTACTTTTGTACACTTGGGGGCTAACAGTTTCAGCAGGTTAGAGTCCATGACCATCAGCACGATGGGGAGTGTGGCTGCAGGCAGGCATGGGGACGGAGAAGTAGCTGAGAGCTTATTCTTAATTTATAAGCACAAGACAGAGAGACCTGACTGGGAATGGAAGGGCTTTTGAGATCTCCAAGTCACCCTAGTGACACACTTCTAATCCTTCCCAACAATTCCATCAACAGGGATCACATATTCAAATAGATGAGCCTATAGGGGTCATTCTTATTCAAACTATCACACTGCTCCTGGCATATACCCAAAGGACTCCATATCCTACCCCAAAGATACTTATTTATCTATGGTCACTACTACTCTATTCACAACACCTAGAATGGAATCATCCTAGATGTCCATCAACTAATGAATGATAATGAAAATATAGTCCATATACATAATGGGATTTTATTCAGCTATGAAGAAAAACGAAATGCATAAATTTGGAATTAAATGGATGGAACTGGAGAAAATTATACAGAATGAGGTAACCAAGGCTCAGAAACAAGTGCCATATGTTCTATCTCATCTGTGGATCCTCGTTAAACTTTGAGGACTGTGCATTTAACTTATAGAACCTGTAGAATTGGTTCTAGAAAGCAGAAAAGGTCCATTGGGGTGGGGAATGCCTGAAGGGAGACAGGGTGGTAGAACCTGGGTGATTTAAAAGTGTGTGTGTGTAACTGAGATAGAAAGGTTCAAGCAATGATGGAGGGGGGCAGTAGGTTGGAGGGATGAGAGGACAGTGGGGAGGGTTCACTAAACAAAGGGGGTCTGAAAAAGCCACATGGAAATCTATTACTCTGGACGTCAATTAAAAATATAAGTTAAAGGCCTGGAGTGGCGACTCAGCAGTTAAGAGTATGTATTGCTCTTGCAGAGAATCTCAACTAAGTCCCTAGCACCCCTGTCAAGTGACTCACAACTGCCTTGAACTCCAGTTCCAGGGAATCTGATGCCTTCTTTTGGACTCCATGGGCACCTATACTCACATACACACATTTCCACACACAGCCACACATACACACCATTAAAAATAAAAGTAAATCTTACAAAAAATTAAAATATAAGTTAAAAAAGACAAAGAGTTAGAAGAGAGATATCCTTCAGGGCTGGATAATTCTGCCCCTCTAAAAGCTGTGAGTTATTAAACAAAAGTCCCAATGCCAGGTGTGGGTCCTCTTTAGGAGATGTTGCTCAGAGAAGTTCCAAAGGCCCCCAAAACCACAGCGCTCTAGTCATTCCTCTTGGTTAACCCCTAGAACTAATTGATAAGCCCCGACCCCACATGCTTTTGTTACAAGCTATAGAGAAATCAAGCTGGAACTGGGCTGGAAGTGTCATGCCAGCTGGCTGGTTTTCACAGTGCTGGAAGGTGCTAGGCAGGCGATTGGGAGAGAAAAGGCATCAGCCCGCTTACCCGGCCGTGGACCCTATGATCTACAGTATCAGTTTGCACCCACTGCTGTCAATAATGGAAGGACTTTTAGGATGGTAACCAATCATCATCTGATTGTCTTTCATCCTTCTCTACAGGTGGGAATTCATACCTGCTATAGTAAATCTAGCCCAAAACTCATGGCAAGAGGTCTTAGACCCTACAGGCGAATTTCCTACAGACATTGAGCTAAAGAGACACGGCACCAAACTGCCTTCTGAATATTTATGTTTATACTCATAAACAAATGTTACAACATTTGGCCTTAACCAGAGAAGCTTTCCTTTGCAATGAACTGGGTAAATGCAGAGACATGTGGTTTCCCCAAAGGCTGAAAATAAGTGACAGCGACGTGCTCAGCTCTAAAAGGACATCATATTACCCTCTAAGGCTCAGGGAACATTGTGGAAGATGGGGCAGAAAGAATGCAAGAGTTGGGAGCTAGGGAGGAGGACGCTGAAGTGCTGTCTTCTGGGTAAGGCACAGCCACTGCAATGACTTCTGGGTAAGACACAACAACCACTGTAATGACCTCACAGCAGCTGCAGTTACCTGCACAACTGCCCCTGTCATTAGTCAGTCATAGATCAGGGAGAGATTCAGAGGGACACACTCCACCTTGACTGTCTATTTGATAATGGTGGGTTCTGAGAGAGAGAGAGACAGTCATTGTCATCACTGTGTCCCCACAGGTGAGCCTAGCAGGCTCCAGTAAATCGTTTGAAACTCATGGTCACACAGATGGTCCTGATTAAACTCAATGGACCACAAGATGGAACAAAAGAAAATGAAGGTAAGAAAGGGACTTGTAAGGAGGAGGCAGGGATGCCGGTGGGGGTGGGGCTATCAGGGGTAGGAGGGAGATATGAGAGGGTGCAGGTAGAAGTAACCAGAATCCATTATGTACACACTGTCAAATAAGAAGATTAATAAAAGTTATGTAAAAATAGATTGCGACTAAACACTGGAAGATTCCCATCTCACTGAGACATCAGTGCTATTTGGCATGCCTTTTCTTCAATCAATATTTTCTTATCACACACTAGGTGGGAATCATCATGTTGAAATACTAACTCTGTCTTGAAGGAAATGACAATACAAGCTACAGGAGCCTGTGTGCTAACAACTCCACACTACAGAAATCTTCCTATTGACTTTTCCAGATAGCTTTGATTTTTGACTTACATTTTTATATTACCAAAAATATTCACTTAAAATTTACATTACATTTTTCTGAGGATAAAGGATGCTGTTTTATTAATATTGTCATATTAATGTGTTATATCTAATTTTTGTCTTTAAATTTTTCAATTTGTGTACAATTCCATCCCCAAGCCTGGGGAAGATATAGTTAGCCTTTTGCCTAATGCCTTAATCTTATAGCTTTTTGGAAGCATCAGTTTCTAGGTTTGGGAGCCCCTCTGTGGTCCCTGGATGACTTTATTTGTTGGCTAGAAACAGTACATTTGAAGCCACCTGATTGGGTGTCTATGAGGCTTACTAGAGATTGTGTACTTCTGCATCCTTATACATTGACTTAAGAAGCCACCACCAAGCCGGGCGGTGGTGGCGCACGCCTTTAATCCCAGCACTCGGGAGGCAGAGCCAGGCGGATCTCTGTGAGTTCGAGGCCAGCCTGGTCTCCAAAGCGAGTTCCAGGAAAGGCGCAAAGCTACACAGAGAAACCCTGTCTCGAAAAACCAAAAAAAAAAAAAAAAAAAAAAAAAGAAGCCACCACCAGCTAGTCACTGCTTGGTGGAGAAAGGAGAACATGACTTAGGAAGTCTCTTTCATCTTGTCTCTTCTCCCAGGTAGCTTCTGTTGTCAGTTAGATAGCCCAGACTTACTGGAGTCTCAGTTGGGAGATTGCCTGTCTATGCCTGTCTAGGAAAGCTAGCTGAACAAAAACTAGAGAGTGCACTATTAAGCAGTGTTCCCTCATGGTTTCTGCTATAAACTCCTGCCTTGGTTACCATTTCTGATGGACTGTAAGATGAAATAAACCCTTTCCTCTGCAAGTTGCTTTGGGTCATGATGCTTATCACAGCGACAGAAGGCAAACCAGGACAGCCCTCACTGCCCTTGGTCCTCTCATGTATACTATCTGACAAAGGAGAAAGCTTCCAGGGTCCAGCCCCAGTGTCACAGAACTGAGCATAGTCTGCGCAGTTGCTTATGTTGGCGTTACATCCCAACAAACCAACCTGGCACAAGTCAAATGTATCCTAAGTTGAAAATGCCTTTAATTCAATGAACCTACCTGAATACAGCTTAGCAACACAGAACTCTGTTGAGAAGTTGTTTATCCTATGATTGCTTGGTTGACTAGAAGCTGCAGTGTGCAGCCTCTACTTCAGAGAGAGGATCAGTGTGGTGATATTTTACTTGTGCTGAAATGTGGTGATAGATGAAGCCACCCACAAGCCAAGAAAAATGGACAGCTAAATTCCAAAAACACCAGCAATTTCCAGAAATTAAAATCCTGAATCATGACAGGACACTGGAGGAATTCAGGTTTATTTGGTACATGGAATACTCACACTGAATGTGAGGTAGAGCTGTAGGCCTTGTGTACCTCGTACTTCACAAACGAGTCTGTCAGATACGCTAAGCCTATAGGCTGAAGATGATGCCCCAGCATTGTGGAGAAACCTTGGGTGACTGTCCAGGCAGCTAGCTGTTTTTGTCAACTCACATATTTTTGGAAGTCACTTGTTTGCACTTCCTGTTTTACTAGGTAATATTATTTCCTTCTTGGGTCTCTGAGGGAGTTGAAGACTAGATAGTTGTAGTAACAATTTTCCTTGTTAAGAAATTCAGAAAAGAAACTCAATAAGAGTGTTAAGTGTGTAAGTATGAAAGACATCATAAGATAGTTTTCTGTTGGTAATACAAGATAGGATAGAAAGTGAATTAGGTACATTTTGGCCTCACCAAAATTAGATAGATAATGGAATATTTTCTCTGAAATTGTCAATACAAATGGACTAGACATTGCTGATGTATTTATTGCTTGTATATATTGTATATAGTTTTTCTTAGTTATAATTTTTTTTAATTTTTATTATACAAAAAAGGGGAAATGTGGTGATATTTTACTTGTGCTGAAATGTGGTGATATTTTATTTATCCTTTAATAAAGTTTGCCTGGAGAGCAGAGGAAATAGCAAGCCATTTTAAGTAAAGCATACATCCTTAATTGGATCACATAGCAGGCAAGGTCTCTGTGTGTTCAAGGCCATACTAGGGAACAGAGCCAAGCATGATGACACACTCCTTTAATCCCAGTACCAACCACAGAGACCTGGAGGTCTGTACAGACAGGCAATGACAAGGAAGTGAGGTAGCTGGACTAAGATAGCCAATGAGAGGGCAGAACAGCAAGGCAATAAAGGCGAGGGTAAGGCAAGAAGTAGCTTGCATTTGGAAGCTGCAGAGCTGGTGAGGTAAGGTTGGCTGGTGGTTATTCTCATTTCCCTGATTTCTAAGGCTTTCACCTTTATATTTGGCTCGGTGTTTTTAATTTAATAAGACCATTTAGGAATTCATCTACAGGTTAGAATCTCTTGCTTGCTAGGGGAGAGATCAAAGTTCAAACTTCAAAGTGTGGTTTCTGCAGGAAAGTATACTACTCTTGCACCATCATAAAGCTGAAAACTTGCAAGTCAAAATGTTGTTAAGCCAGGACAATCTATCTATGCCTGGCAGAACCAATGGTAGATATGTGGCATGGTAACTATGATTTATTATTTAAATAACAAAGGACAATGAGTAGCTATTAGGATCTTTTATTGACCTAATAGGTATCAACTAGCACTGTACCATTTTGAAAGAAATTAGGTGTAGAAACTCCTATGTAGAAGTTGAGCATTGTTTTGTGACTGGAACCTGGGTGTGGGGAAGAGGCATTCAGTGAAGAACCCTATGGGTGCTGGGGACAGTTTGAGCACAGTGTGGGTGCTGGAGATGTGAGGCAGATGAGCTTCGCGTGTGGTGTGTGAGCAGCACAGGGGAAGAGAAACAGTAGGACAGGTTGAGCAGAGAGTTTGAAGGAAGCAGGTTTATACTGTTACCAAATCTCATACATTTGGGATTATTTCTTCCAAGGACATGCGCTTCCTCGTCTTTAGTTCCCACCTTCAGGACCCCGAGCACATCAAGCTTGGACTGTGCTGTATAATATACTGAGAACCCACCGTCTTCTGCAGGCTTACAATCGTACTTGTAAAAATAAGAAAAAGTTTGACTGAGTCTCAAAATTTGATGAAAGGGGAATGTTGAGAATTTGTCTTTCTGTAATAAATAGTGTGACTCATACCAAAAAGTAGTCTATGTGGGATATTTCTCTGTGAGCGTGTATACATTTATATACACACAGAACACACACACACACAGAGATTTTCTACTTAGCCTATGCTCTAGAAACACATAATTTCAAGAATAAAAACAGGTGTGTGTGTTTTTTTTTTTTTAACTTAATCACCCAAATGCAGCCCCTGGTAAAAGAACTCATATGAGAGCTGCTGTCTGAATTCCTTACATTTCCACTAATGATTGGCAAAGAGATCCAGGAATGACAAGAGCTTCCCTCAAGTCCCCAGTTACTTAGTGGTGTAAGTTTGCTCTCTGATTTTTGGGTCAACATCTTTTTGTGGTCCTCCATGACTCCTTGAATATTTATCAGGGCATCATATCCAAATACTTCATGTAAATGAAAGTGAGCCCCCGAGATGAGCCTTTGGATGCTTGCTTTCTCTAGGTCAAAGGAGGTTGGATTAAATTGCTGTGTTTCTGGGTAGCAATGTAGGTTAGTCTTTTTTAGCTCTGTTCTCTGCTTTTACCCATTTCTTTCTTGTACAGACCCCCAGATCTCATGCACTGTCTCCTCCTTTGTAGAAAATTCAACTGTGCTCTTTTGGAAGACAGGGGCCATTTTCTAGGCACCCACAGGATCGCATCTTGGGTCACTTCTCTAGCCCGTGTGCCCCCATGCCAGTAGTATCTCCACTCTATATAGCATTTCTTGCATCTCTGTTCTCCAAGCTGCATGATCTAATTCTGATATCTAGTAAACCATGTTGGAAAAGCTTCCCCTGGAATTCCTATGCATCCTGTATGTTCCAGATAATAAATGAAAAGCATTTGAGAAAAAAAAAAAAAAGGAAATGAACAACCTTCTAAAGTTTACTCTAGGTTGATTTGTTTGTTGGCCGACCTCTGTACCTTTCCAACAAAATTGCTATTAAAAACAGGCCTATCTCTATCAATTCAACATATGCAACCACATTAAATCCATGGCTGGCTTTCCATTGTGCAGGACTCTGGAGATTTTCAGGCCTGTCTAACATTTGACTTCCTTGTTAAAAAAGAGCATCTTTTAAGGCTAGCTGGACATGAGGAAAAAGACTTAGAAATTCCAATTCATAGATTATTAGAAAACGTTTGACGAGTTTAATAAAAATCAACTTGTAAGTAGTTTTTTAAAAAAGGTTTATCAGTTCTTTGCCTGCTCCCCCCTTTGCTGATAGTGTCCATGCGGAGAGAAGAAAGGCTGCACGTTCCTTCTGCACAAACAGAAGTATATTTACTTATTTCAGATTTTGTCTCTGATGTTAGTCATTGTAACTTGTGGGCAGACACGTCCTCCTCACTAAATGTTAAAGGAACCTTTTTAGGAATGGATAGTAATTATCCTTTTTTTTTTTTTAAAAAAAAAAAAATCCCTGTTTCCAGGGGCTGGCGAGATGGCCCAGCAGGTGAAGGCTCTTGCTGCCAAGCTTGGCAGTCTGAGTTGAATTCCCAGGACCGACATGCTAGGAAGGAGAGAACTGACTCCCACAAGAACAAGATGTCCTCTGATCTCCACACATGCGCTCTGGCATGTGCATGCTCACCCTCTCAAATAACTACACATTTTTCGTTTCAAGTCTGTGTTTTCTGAAGTTCTTTAACAAGTCTTTGAATATCTATAAGGTATCTAGCTTTCTTAACAAAGCAAAGTCCAGTGAAAGACATAATCATATTTAAAGGGAAAGAATGGCTTGGCGTACCAGCAGTTTTATCTTTTCAGAAGCTGGTGGAATAGCTGCATGACAGAACTATATGCAAAACAATGTCTCTGAAATTTTGAAACGAGCCACACCCACTCTTCCTTCTTGCCTGTTTTCAAACTATGTGACAAAATAAGAGAATTAGAAAAAATGGTCTTTCCATACTCCGCTGGGCTAATCCAGACCAGCTGGGAAAAATCATATGACGGACAACGCATCAAAAAATCGAGGCTAAAAATCTGCCAGATCTATTCATAGAACAGCAGATGTGGGAAACAGCCCATGGCTTGTGTGTAGAGGGGTTACAGATAAAAATAGTGCCCCAAATTTTTCGAAGGTGATTTGCAACCTCCCAAGTATAGAATGACCTTGCAACTGAAAATAAGATGACAAGGGCGAAGTTGAAATGGCAACCCCTCTCAGGGGCCCACAGGCTGAAACTCATGTTTGAGAAAGAGGAACTCCTGTCTTTCCCTGAACAAGCTGCACATAGGCACGGAACACTTCTTTTTCTGACAAATTCTTAATATACGTATCCTTCCCCTCTGTTCCGTTCAAGAAAAGATTGTGTGTTTTGAAAGCATCCTGTTTTCTTTCTCCTCCCATCCACAAAAGCCAAGTCCAGAAGATAAGAGATAGGTTCAGCGTCAAAATAAAATAAAACATGCTCTCAGCCCCCCACCCCTCATCGTTTACTGTATCTCCGCTTCTGCACTGTGCTTGGCATCAATGGGTTGTGCCTTGCAGTTGCTTAAATAGCAAAGCCTTCCGAACCTGTACAACTCCATCCCAGATCTTACACAAATATCAAGACCACGGAATTTTACAATCATTCCATGTTTGAGAAGGGAAGAAAGTGTGTGGATAGAAGTGAAGCTGTTTACCAGTGTCCACTTCTCACGTTCTTTGCATTTCTTCGGTGGCCTGTTCTTGATTAAAATATCTTTGCATGTCTCTAAGTCTCTCTAGTCTGGGTGGGGGGAGTCTGGTGACAGGGGTGGGACACCATTAGTGAGATTTCTTTTGGGTGACAGACAGATGTAAATGTATCCATCTAATTCTCTGCTCTCGGGTCTCTGTCTGCAGATGGATGTTAATAATTAGCCGTTGCATCTCCTCCCTCTTTATCAAATTGGGTTCTCCATAAATTCATCATTTCTTTTTTATTTTCTCAAAATAGCGGCAGCCTGACAGCCTCCCTTTGTTCTTGTGTTTATAAATAATTTATAACACAGAAATATCTCTTCTTAGTCTTAAAACACAAACTAATGGAATAACACAACACACTGGCCCAAACTACCTTCCACTGAGGGAGAGGAGTTGTAGAGCTGGGTCCTTTAACAAAGGAAACACGATCACAAAGAAGAAAAACCATTTCCCAGGTGCATGTAATTTTAAAATTTTAGCTCTGCTCTCCCTTCCCAGATTCTAGCAGTATATGAAAGTTCTAGAAGGCAGAAGTGGATTCATTTATAATTTCTTTTCCAAATAATGCCCCTAGTTCAAATTACCGGATATACAATGTCTTTCATTAAACTACACAGAGAGGAGACTATTGTTCAATTAAAACAGCCACAGATGTTAAAAAATGTATCATGGTACATTTATTCAATAACTGTATGCTTATAACCCATGCCTAATCTTCAAGCATCAAATAATAAGGATTTGACCCAAATTAGCAATAAAATACAATGTGTTTGCCCTCTACTAGGCAGGAACGACTGTGTGGGTTTTCTCACATGCCCAGTGGCCTTGTGGTCAGCTTCATAACTGTTTTATTTAGTCACTAATGCAGTGCTATAAGCAAATACGGGTAGGATTTGTGCTAATTAAGGTAAATAGGGCCAAGTTGAATCAGCTTTCCTAAGCTGAGGTCTTTTTCAGAAGTGGTTTAAAAATTCTGCTGTGACTGTAGACTTGCACATCTCATCCTAGGAAATAGCTTAGAAATCATCATTTGATATCCAGAAAACACACTCAGGTTGTAGATAAATAACTCTCCTAACAATGCTAATGCAGAAGCTAGGACTCTGGACACACCCTTAATCAGTTGTTAAGATTTTGCACTGAAGCAGGAAAAACAAAAACAAAAACAAACAAAACAAAACAAAAAGAAATGCCTTCTTTTCCATCTGGAAATGGGACATCGGACAGTGACAAAAGTTACTTACAGAGTTAGTGAAAAACAGGAGTGTGGCAACTGTAACTACTCATCCACCCCAGGATTTTCTTCTGAAACATGAAGCAGGTATATAATCACACTAGGGGCATCATGTGGGAGACCCTTTACAGTACGGAGTGTAAACAGAACTCCTATCTTTACATAGGGATTTCTAAAGTGCCTTTCCAAGCCCCAGGTGACTCCAGTGGAATGAAGCGGGTGATGTGTGCATGTGTGTACATGTGCTTCTACCAGTTAGGAAGTCAGAGGAAGAAGCCCTGTCCACTGTCAGTCAGGAGTCTCTGAAGAGTCTGGAAAAATAAACATTTCTTTAGGTTTGAACTAAAGGAAGAGACAAGGTTAGACCCAGAGCGGAGTCTGCCTGCAATTCCAGATTGGGTCCCCTGTCATGGTATCGATTGTCTTACTCTTGGCAAATGAGTTCTTTTTCAGTTGAAAATGGGGTGGGATTAGGACCCTGCCTTGAGCATCGGAATGCTTTTTACAGACACAGCAACTTCCAGCACAGAAACAGGATCCGTCTGCATTGGTTGGAGTGATTCAAGCATGAAATATTAAGAGAAGGGTACTTTTTTTTTGTAGAAGTAGTGGAGGACAAAATAATTATTGGCTTGTACTACAGCTCAACAATTAACAAGAAATGAAATCCTTTCTTTGGCTTCAAACCATTTCTACATTAAGCACTGTGACTCTGCCCCCTCCTGCTGGCCCACCCACAGGATCTCTCCCGGCTCTGCCTGTATCTGTGGGTCTTCTGGGGGCAGGGATGCAGCAGTAGACCTTGGACCGAGCTATGTGTTTCCTGAAGCACAGAGTGCTCTCATGTCCCCTTTGATGTTGTTGCTCTGGAAATGGACATAAATGACTTGACAGCGTGTTTATGGGGACAGGCACAGAGAGACACGAGGAGACAGAAAAAGCACATTGCCTGCTCTGAGATGGAGGTTTCATCAGGACATCACGGTGTTGAGTCCAAAAGACGAACAATTACTGCCACTGTGAAGACTGAAGGGAGGATGAAGAAAATCCAGCAGAATGCAACTAATGGATAATATTCGAGTTAATGACGAGCTGATGTCACAATAGCATCTTCAGGAACTGCGATCTTCCTAGGTTCTGTGGCAATGACATTTGAAAGGACTTTTCCATGCAGGCCCTAACCATTTGGCCAATTCCGTACTTAGGTAAATAACTGAAGGTGCTCTGGGTTGTAAGGCAATTTCAGTTCCCGGGCTCATTCAAATACTATTATTAATTACCTCCCTTGGCCTAACATTATGCCTTTATTACACACGTATTGTTGGGCTCTTTGAGATCATTGGAAGGCTGTGCCATACACAGAAGCGTTGTGCTTTAAACAATAGAAGCTGCTTATTTGCTTGTAGGAGATGTCAGGGGGAGACAAGCACTGTTGGCTAGAACTGACTTGAAACTCGTCATGAGGAAGTAAGGGGAAAAGTGATCACAGCACAGCATAACTGTGTATGAGAGACACACAATCCTACATGGCGGCTTCCGTCACGCATTTCCCATGGAAGGAGGCGGGGGAATGGGCGCCGAGTAAATGATGGGTGAATACAGACTCAATTGTCGTGTGTGACAAGACACTTTCTCTCTTTGTTTAATATATAAATCAGGAGCACTTATGAATTGATATTAATTAAAATAATGTATTTGCTTTCTTTCAACAGTAATGTCAGCCTTGTTAAAAAACGGAACACTAAATCTTCATTAGACTTTCAATATTAAAAAATCTCACATGAAATATGAATTAACATTTAACTTGTTGCTCATCAGATTAAAGGAGAGAAAAATGCAATAGATGCTTATCTTTAAGGACCAAAGTAGAAGCAACTTTCCTAAACCTGAGAGTAAGATGATGTCCAGAGGCTGCACAGGTCAGGGAGTCACCATTGTTACCTTCCAAAAGAGTGACTGTATCTGAAGTGACATTAGAGAATGCCATCACATCCCCAGGATGAAGTTCACGTTGAGAGGCTAATGCATGGTGAATCTATAAAAAGTCCCATGGTGAAATTTTAGCTGATAAAGGTCCTTAGAATTCTGTCAATGTATATTTAGGGACATGAGCAGAAAGAGTCTTGACACTATTCTGCAATCTTTTCCACATTCAGAAAGATTATGAAAAACCCAATGTATCATGTTGAAAGTATCATGTTTTCTCTTTAGCTATGTTAAAATTTGGAAGCCAGTGACCTCTTCCAAGGGAACAGGTGGAAAAAATGGCTTTGCTCATTCTCTTCAGATAGATGGACATTGGCTGTCACCTCATCTTGTTCCACTGGTGGCCTGAAATTAGAACAGACATCATTGGAATGGCCAGGCTGAGCCCTCGTATTGCATCCAAACATAAGTTATGAAACTCTGAATGATCTTGCTGGCGATGTGTTGTCTTAGGTGAAAGCTGCCCATAAATGTGCTTGCTTATAAAGTGCACTATTGATCTTATAATTACATCGCCCCTAGATTCATACATAAGGAAAATGTGACTGAATTTTAGACCTCTCTCTGGGGGTGGTGTGCACAAGAGTGGAGAAGCCACAAGGTGGTGGTATGGTGCCGTATATATATGTATTTTATACCGGACAATAAGGAAAGGGGTTTGTTTAATGAGCTTGCACTCACAAGCCTGCTCATCTAGTGAACTGTGACTTTTCAAATACCAACCTATTAATGTCAAAGGCAATACTGAAGGGAACAGTTCTGTTTGATTTCAAAAATACAGACAATGTGGAGTCCACTATGGCCCAGCATCTATCACCTATGGGGCTCCATTCATGCCTAATGCTTTATTTAAGCTAAGACCTAGTTTTTAGATATCAGATTAATACATATCTACAGCTTTGCACCTTTCTCATTTGCTATTTTTTTATTTATCATCGGGGCTCACAGGGGCCGTTTTCATTCCCTTACTATAGCATTCACAAGCAGGTGGATTAGAGATAACCCTCATTGTGCTTTGTTTTTCTGCCGACACTGTCATTAATCATTCCTTAAGCCACACTTCAACTTCTAGTAATCAGCACTGGCTGCTCCTGAGCTGTGTGAGAATTGCCTCTTGTAGTGTAATATGGAATTGGAAGCGAATGGCTGAGGCCAGATGCCTCTTCTGCATTCGCCATCTATCTCATCATTTAGGTATTTATCCACCTTGGGCTTGTACGGAGAGCACCTCTCTCCTTCCCAAGAGGGCACAGATTGCAACAGAGGATCAGATTTGTTACCCGGGCTTTGGGCTTTGATTGCCCTCTTATAAGTTCAGGATTAAAGTGAAATTTCCCACAGGGCTATGCAGGATTTGCTAGCATTTAACTGTTTAACCTGGCTGTTTGTGAATGAGAATCCTGTGGTCAACTATCCCGTAGAGGATATTACGGTAAGCCGAGCCTGAATGGTACATATTCCGGCATGTTCCTGTGAAGATGGGTGCAGTTGATTCCAATTAGCTTCATATCTGATGCTGGCTGTATTCACGTACACAGAAAGCAGAAATACCGAGGTAAAAAGCAAGTCAAGGCACTCTCGTTCATGAAATATCCATGTTGATTTCAAAGAATCACAAACGCACTCCCTAAAATGATGATTTCTACTTTTGTGTCTTTTTATAGTAATTGGAAAATTCATTAGTCCTGCATCAAATTTTCTGTTTTGTGTATTTGTTTTCTACTCTCTAATTTGTTTATCAATTCTAATCTAAGGAAGGTTTGGGTTTTTTTTTTCATTCAGCATAACTTTGAATATGACCAAAGCAGAATAAGATTTATTCATTTGTTTACTTGACTGTATTCACAGTGATCAGCATGCATTAAGGAAGTCTTAGGCTACATACAGTACTTACAGATATGATTTCCTGATTCTTTGTTGTTTCTGGAAAGGAAGAATGTTCTAACATTCCCTTCATCCCCCAAAGCTAAGCAACAGGAAATTGAGGGAAGAATTATTCCAAAATCAAGTCCATATCATCTGCCCCTCCTTTATTGTTATTTAGGCTTGGATCTATTGAAAGGAGACATTTGAAAGATGCTAAATGATTCCGTAACCTCGGTGGAGGAATGCATGCTCACTACTGTAGCTAAGCTATTTAATACGCTGTTTACATGCCTAAAAGAGAGTGTTCACTTCAAGTGCTTCATCAAAAGAAGCAGAGTAACGGAGCAACAAAAATATGGGATTTGGGAAACCATCTTAAACTTAACTTTACAGTGAAACTGTTTGCAGCATCATGAACCAACAAAAGCACGAACATTTTATTCTTCTGTAAACCTTCCATTAATTTTTTTTTAAATTTACTTTTGTGATACAACAAAAAAGGTGAGACATTTCAGTTTAAATAAGCAAAACAAAAGAATGCACATTTGGATCTTTTAAACAGGCTGGGTCATGCAAGATTGAAACATTAAAATCTGAAGACAAAACCCCAAACCATTCTTAAATGTGTTGATGGAAATCCTCTTATAGTGGCTAGTGTGGGTGGCAAATGGATCATCTGAGGGGAGCTGGATATGGGCAAACAGCGAAGCTACGGTGGAGTGAGCTGCAGACTAATTTATCTGTTGTGCTGCGCTGGCGTACGATACCCTCTTATTAGGGAGCAGCTTTCAAAGCTGTTGTGATGGACCTGATCTTCAGCCTGGTGGGAGCTTTGCTTGGGGTTAGAAAACAAGAGCATGGCAGAGCTGGTGTTAAATATCTTTAACCCCATTTTTTGCTACATCCTACGGAATTAGGGCTCTCTCTCTCTCTTCTCCCTCTCTCCCTCCCTTCCTTTCTCTCCCTCACTCCCCTCTCTCTTTTTCCCTCTCTCTGAAATTCAAGAGAAGGCTTCCAGATTCACATGAGTGATTTTCAGCTGTGTGTTACGCTCCTGAAGTAACCTCTCCATTCCCATTGTTTTAGTGTGAAATCATTTCCTCGGGAGATAATTAGGGTTGCTCCATTTATTACATTAAATGATTAGCATGCACTTGAAATGATCCAGTGTATTTTCCTTTATTGCTGATGACTCTTAAATATGGGCCTCTATTCTTAATGGTTAAATTAAGATTGTCTTGGCTTTTTTGTAGCTGGCTGTGTAGCCAAACAAGAGAGACTTTCTTTTTCAAACACAGGCCAGGTGTGCTGGGGCTAAGGTCTATGTCTGAAGAGGTTCTATTCATGTAGCTGTCCCACCTGGTTCAACAAAGTGCTTGACACCGGTGCTTAAAGGGTTTCTCTCCCAAAGCCCCTCAGTAAAAACGCTTTCAATGACAGGGTTTTGTCTGCATTACTCATCCTACGTGTGGAGTAAGTAAGCTGAACACAGAGTGACCCTAGCTCCCATTTCAACAAAGTGCCTCACTGGAAAGGCATGTACATTATTTGAGCAAGTAATATGCCCTACAAAGCCATGGAAAATGATATTTTAAGAATTACCAAATATAGATTTCATTTGGATGCAAGTGCTTCTGCTTTCTTTGAACTAGCCTGGCTGTGTGACTGACAGTCCTCCCAAAGCCCCTGGAAAGTTCAGAGCAAGCAGGCACTGTATGTTAAGCAGGCAAGTGCAAAACAAACTGAGTGCATCCTGTGCTTAACTTAGATATGCAGATTTTTCCCCACGAGATGGTAATAAGTGACCCGATAACAGCATTCGGGTCATTAGAAAAGTTTAGACCTGTCTTTTAGCTGCAAGATACAAACATGCATGTGTTCAGACTAACCCTGGTGCAGGATTACTGGTTTCTCATTTGTCCACTTTATCTTAATATGAACTGAACTTTAATAAACGTCACTTTTAAGAGGCAGAATTTTACATTAAAAGGAAAAAAGAACCTTCAAAGTATACAATACAAAATTTCCTGAAAACTTCAAATAATTACATATTTTGACGAGGAGGGGTTGTTTTCTGCCACCTAGTTGAGATGACTCAAGAATGTCATTTTGCTCTTCTTGATTTGTTTATGTAACTGTCATGTTCAAAAGCATCCTTATTTTTAAGAGAATTGTGAGATCCTGTGGGAAGTTTAAGTTTCCCGGAGAAACCAGGAAACGAAAAAGGCGAAGTAGAAAGGGAGAGAGGGGCTAGAGGGAGCAAGCCCAAGGCCCAGCACTCAGCACTGCCACCAACGTTTCCTTCTCCGATGGTGTCAGGTCTCGGACATTCTCACCATCCGACTTCCAGTTACAGTGAAAGAAGTCAGTACCAGGAGTCACGGAGTTCTTTAGCCAAATGAGAAGAGAAGACTTTAATATTTCCTTCATGGGACACACTACTTCTCTCTCCTAATTCCTATCCTGGAATAAATTCTCTGTAAACAGTAGCTAGCATTTCACCATTACAGAGAAGAGTAGGAAGCAGCATGGGAGGATTCTCTGTATGGGAACTCCAGCCTTCGGGGGAAGGCCAGCCAAGACTGAGTTGAAAGAGACGGCTTTGCACCAGAACAAGGATGGTATCAACAACAAAAGGATCTTTTTGTTTTCTTGGGGAGGTAATCAGAGGAACCATACAGGGTTTCTTTTATAAAGTTATTTCAGTGTTATGCATTTGAAATGTTAATGTGCTGGTAATATCTAAATAACCTTAAATAATCCCCGTGTTTTTCCATTCACTCAAACTGATGAAAGCGGTCCTGTTTTTGTCTTTCCTGTGATAGCAAAGTGCAGCTGGGTTCCGGCTGAAGCACATTCTGAAGAAACACCCGTCTGTCAGCTACATCCCATATGGTCTTATTCAGGTTCACTCAGGGGAGACACATCATTGCAGGAGACAACGAGAGAGATCTCTAGATCACACAGGCTTTTTTTTTTTTAAATTTTAAATCTGAAAAGTGATTAAGGTCCAGAGACGTCAGGGATTCTTCTACACATAGGCAGTTCCCATTCTGAGTTTCTACCAACCCCTCTCTCCCTGTCTGGTGATTCTGTTTACGTTGACAAGTCAGAATACGACAGGGTGATGTGTTTAGTTCTTCCTCTATCCTCCAGTTGAGATATTGTTTACAAGTGACATTCCTGTAGGATTAGGTGTGACCTTTCTTGATGAGTATTATAACCAAGTACGATTTCCATTCTACATAACTCAGATCTTATACTAATTACCTTAAGTGACTAATAGTCAAATCATATTATCCTGTAGCCAACCATACCAAAGGAATTTTTTGGAGATGGAAATTTAGTTGTTAGAAAGGTGTTGGCAGTCTACTGATGACCTATCCATCTTTAATTTCTTCTAGAACATTCTGGGAGCATAGTGGATGCATACCATTCTGAATTCCAGGAGACATCTTATCATAGAGGAGTGTGTAGTGTTGTTCCACCCTGATGTTGGAGGATTCTCCAGGAGAGGATGCCTGGAGGTCTTTATCAGCATCCTCAGAGAAGGAACGACCCACCCTCAAATGATAGAGAGGTTGAGAGGTTTAAATTGTACTTCTTTGTGTAACTCTGTGAGTTTCTTTTTAATGTATGTCTCCTTTTCAAAAGATGAAGCTGTAACAGTGTCACAGAAGATGACAATGGCTGAACACCACGTTTCTCCAACACCATATTTCTCCAACATTTAGCCCATTTAAAAAATGCTTAATTGAGAACATTTCCGTTACTCATAAGAATCAAAGTTTCTAGCCCCCCTTTTGTAATATCTTGTTTAAACACTCAGGGCTGTGACTCAGATTTCTACTTTTTCTGACTTCATAGACTTTATTCTATTGATCACATATTTATTCTTTATTGCATCCAGCACTACCTCTGATTTCTTAGAACAGCAGAAGTGAAAATCAGGTTGATTATCATGCAAAATACAAAACTCTTTGGTATGTATTTTTTATACAAAAAACCCTAAACAATAAATAGACAAGCCCCCCCCCCATGATAAATAAAAAAGCAAGACTCCAAAATATGCTATCCCACTAACTGTTTAATAATCCAAATAGATTGTTACAAAGCCACCTGTGTTCTCTGTGTTATTCCATGAATTCTCCCAGTTATTTTATGTCTTAGAAATCTGATACTTTATATAAATGCATTTTTCTTAGGATGGAAATTTTGCTTCTTTCAACAGCCTACTGAGATGTTAGTTATTTATGAAGACAACTGGAGACCTCAATTGATACCTTTGGTGATCATGCCAAATTAAAGATAACCCTTTCCCCCAGAGCAAATCTCATAAATAAACATGAATTCACGAAAACTGGCTGGTCCTAACTTTTAATAGGCTCACATTCTTCCCAGTGTCTTAGGTTTAAGGGACAATGTCTGCCGTCGTTGTGGTTGGCACATTGGGGTAGCCCAACTTTTCTTTATTGAAACTTTATCCCAGAATTTTTAGCCTAGGAAAAGCTTTTGTGTGCATGAAGGAAAAAAAGTAGAAATCAAACTATATAGGAAGATGATAGTAGTATAGTAAATATTATGTTTCTTTCAAAGGGGGCTTTTAATTTTGCTTTTATACAAATATGAGAGTCTGCTAACATCAATCCACAGGAAAAAAAAAGAGCAATTCAGTTACTACAAAGAAGATGGCATCAGTAAAAGAAACCCAGGCTCGGGGACTACCACATTTTGCTCTTTCATCTGGGACCCTTTCAGAAGAAAATGTCATACCTATAGCCAAACAGGGGATATTTGACTTTATTATGGTAATGTCTCAGTCCCGAATGGGAAGATTCACAGAAACATACCAGTGTGTGTCTCCATTTAGTAGATGTAAAAGACTGCACACTCACAATACATAATTTAACTATGCAAACACAGGCTTAGGTGTGTGATTTATCCATTTGCAATAGCCTGAAATTCTTTGAAAGGATTTTTAAAGACTTTATTGTCTAAAAATGAATATTTATAATGCCATAAAGATAGAGGTTACTTACCCGTTAGGCAATGGTATTTTGGACCAATAAAAAAGGAAGTGAAAAGACATATTTAGAAAAACTTCTAAGTGGGGTTTCAATAGATTTTTTTATCAAGATATGCACCACATCACCTGCAGTGATATAACGCAAAATGCCATATCCATAAGTAGGTCCATCACATGTGTATGTGCCCGTGCATGTGTGTGTGTATGCGTGTTTGTTGCCCACACACACATGCACATGTACTTAAAACCTATGGAGCTATTGTTTTATGTGATTTTTTTCCTTAATGCTATTAAGGCACTCATCTATTTTCTGTTCATTTTTCTGAATTCACAGAAAAATCTAAAATATTTCTCTTAAGATCAAGTGAAAATGTTTTTGTATTTTGAAAGAGAAACATCAAAATTCATTATGAACAAAGCCCCGGCATATTAATCTGTCTGCCAGTTCTCAGCCCAGTGTGAATTCATCTGCTTCCAAGTCTCAAAAGTAGGTATCAAAATAGAAATACTGTCATGATTTCAGTAGTTTTAACAGATTTGCCTTTTATTAAAAACACGAACCATGATCGTTATGAGATGTTTGTGGTCTGCATAACATGACCAGTAACTGAGAAATACTTGTGCTTCCTACGGTCTACCTTAGATCCGTAGGAAGAAGTGCCATTATAGGGAAGGTTTAAAGATGTTGCTTAATGCATACATACTTGAGGGATACATGTGCCTTGAGGGAAAAACAAGGACAAAACGTCCTAAGACATGCTAAATATGTAGTTGCTTAATTGCAAAGCCAAATAGATTACACATAGCCCCGAAGAATCTAAGACGTCTGCTTTGTTTGAGGCAAGAAGAGAGACATCTGGAGGGGGGTGGTGGTGGACATGTTGCTGTGACCTGTTAACCAGGCATTTAGTCATGTCCCAGAAAGACCACTGCTCTGCCTTAGAGGCCGGTGAGGACCCAGGCTGAAGCTGAAATGTCACACTGAAAAGATCAGTGAAGCCAGGCAGTGGGGGTGGACGTTTGTAACTGGGGCAGTGCAGTAACAGCCGTCAACCATTTCTCTCTCTAGCAGTCACAAACCTATGCACAGGAAATGATCAATGGAGCAGAAAAAAAATAGGCCTAAAAGTTAAAAATACTCAGCACCAAATCATATAGACTCGCCCCTCACCCTGAGTTTATAATTGTTATTAGCTTCAAATACACTTAAATGCGAATTTTTTTAAAAAAAATCTCACAGCAAACCTTTGCTATGAAGAATAAATTCACCTGTAAAATGTCCATTTATGGGTATCCATGATTCTATTTCACACTGACTTCTTCGAGAGCCACACTAACATTGCTCTTGAGCTGTTTGATTATGGTTTTGGCTGGGATTACGTGTGCTCAGTCTCAAGCAGAGCTGTTTATTTGTTCAAAGCTGCCTTCCCTCTGTGTGAGTTTACTTGTCTGTTCACTGGCCAAAATGAGCACCCCTCTCTGGGGATTCATGTCCCACGAGTGAGTCTGTAACAGAGTCCAGATGCAGGGTGAAGGCTTGTGCTATTGGACAAACGAAACCAAACCTGGAACGGCCTGTGAGTTGTTGATAAATCTTTCCATCGGAATTACATTTGTCTAAGTGGCAAAGATGCAACATTCGCCTCTCATGCAGTGTTTGAATGTGCAGAAGGCAGGTTTAATTGCTCCCCATAGGCAGGAGTTTGGCAGAGAGAAAGCAGTGTATTTTAATCGGTCTGTCTAGCTATATTTTCAATCGACCCTTGCTACAGTGTCTGCATATTTGTGTTGGCATTAATAGAACAAAAATGTGTATTGGACTTAAAAGGTGTTTTGATGGTAGGTAAACATATTTATTTTCCACCTGACTCTGCTCACTGTCCTTGTTCTGCCAAAAAGGCAGCTGAGGGGGTGGTGCCACTACCAGGGCACATTACGAACCAAAGCCCCTTCTTCAGGTTTCAAATGCAGGGTCAGTTTAACTCAGCATCACGATGTTCAGTAACAGAGGTTTCTGTTTGCAAATGGCAAACAAGCTGTGAGTGAAGCCAACCAACCAGAGACTTTCCTTTAAAAAATGATTTCTTCCTTGAAAAAAAAAAAGCAATTCGCTTTATATGTTCATTGTCACTCCATCTCTGTCTGTATATCTACTGTAAGAGGTAACTGATTTTCTGTATAGAGAAAACGTGTTAAGAAGGTACACAGTGTAAGAAGTCTGAACACCCCCTGTACTGCAATTCATGTTTATTTATAAACAAAGTACAGAGGAGTTGACTAAAAAAACTTTTGTCTTTGCTTGGTGTACCACTTTCTCCCGATCCCCATTCCCAACCCGGAGAAGCTGTCTTCACTGAAAATGAGCTACTTTTCAAATGACCTGGGGCATCTTTCCATTGGACACTTGCTGGTTTTTTTTCCCCCTTCAGCTCATCACTGTCTCCAGATAGTATGCTGTACTTTTCCCAGACAGTGCTTTCTCAAGTTCATCTTGCTTTAAAATTAAATGGGATACGGAGGTGGGCAAGTTGAAAGGAAATGGAGACCCCTCCCTTTCTCATTACAGGCTATGGAGAAACATTTAACTCTCTGTTTCTAGTGGTTTCTTTCCAGTGAGAGGGGGAAATAAGTACATGTGTTCCACCGGACACTGTCCTCAGTCAGGTCATTTGGCTTATGGCAATGCTGTTCTCTTTCCCTTCCCCAAAGGGACACAGCATTAGTCTGTCCAAGTGTTTGAAGTGGTTAATGGTCTAGGATGGCAAGAAACAAAGTTTACTGCTTTTTGAAGAAATGAACGATGAGCCCAAATGAAAATACCAGAGCTTACTGTGAGAGGAGACGCTGGGAGCACAGTGAGCCTGCTGCCTTGACAGTTGAGAGAGCTGATGAGAGAGAGAGAGAGAGAGAGAGAGAGAGAGAGAGAGAGAGAGAGAGAGAGAGAGAGAGAGAAATGATTTTCTATAGATTTAAAGAGTTTCTCCCAATTACTTCTCAGTAAGGAATACTTTGCTAACGTTGAACACGGTATCCTCTATTACCACATTTATTATAACAAACTGTGAGAATGCATGAGTGGTGGGTGTTTTTGTTGTGACATCTGAACTATTTGTAAATATTGTTCACAGCTTTCTTAGCATATTTTAGCGAGGCAACATTTCAGCAAAGTATAATTTATTGCACATGATATAGACGGTGAGCTTCCCAACCCATTTGCTCTTAGTGTCTCCACAAAAACAAGCTGACAATAGGCACATTAGTTCAACGGGGAAGGTCTCAGGCTATGGTTCTAGAGCCCTGTGCCTGTCCCTGTCCTTCTGCCTTGAGAGACTATCAGCAAGGCCAAGAGACTGGCTTTACTTGGTGTCAGGGCTTCAACTCTGTAAACTGGGCAGAGGAAAGAGTACAAGTTTTTCCTCTGTTAGTGTGCCATAAATGCATTTACATACACACACACATATATATACATACATACATGTATGTGTGTATTTATGTATATGTGGATGGATGGATGCATTTTTGTGCAGACAGGTTCCTTTGATTGTCACATGCAATCCATGTCCACCTTGCATAGTGTTTTCTTTTTCTGTGTGAATACATATATATATGTAATACAAAAATATACACACATTATATATAATACATATATATACACACATTATATATATGTATATACACCTATATATCACTTTTGCCTCAGTTGGCTAATTTGGCTTTGTCTTAGTCTTTTAAATTTTCCATAAAGGAAAGGTCTGGGAGGAAGTAACAAGATGCTTTCTTGTCTTCTTTCTTTCCTACCAGCTTTTAAATGATAGTTAACACACATTGTAGTTTTATTAGTCCTTCCTGCATGCCCAAGTTGTCACTTTCTGAAAGAAATAAAAAAAGACCTGTGACAGATAATTTTGAAAAATTGTGTTCAGATGCAAGTTGATAGTGAACTGTGTGGACAATAGAGCCAGTCTGCTTTCAGTAGAAAGGCTTGTCAAACTTCATCTGCCACCCACTAGCCTCCTCCTCCTTCTTTTGCTCCTCCGTCTTCGTGCCCCCCGCCCCGTGTCCCTCTTTAATGAGAAGTTGGGCCAGCTTCACATAAAAGCCATTGTTACAGTGTGCCCACAACGGTCTAGATGGAGTAGTTGCACTAGACACGGTAGCTGTAACTTTATGTTAACTCTCAGAAGCATGTAGAATTATCCCCATTTTATGAAGGGGCAAACTAAATTTAAAGAGCTGAAATTACTTGTCTAGAGTACACAGTCACTGAGAGTTTGACTTCAAAGTGGAAGCCCTGAGCCAGTTCAGAAGGTTAGTGTCAGAGCATGTGCTTAGCGCCCATTAGGTTCTTGGGTTGGATCCAGCACCACAAAAGGCAAAGAAACAAACAAAAATGGGACGATAGGATGCCCTGCTCTCTTTTCACAGTCCCTTTACAGGAAGTACTCCGAAAATTAGTAGAGGCCACTTATTCCCTGCTCTTCCACCTAAATTTCTACCCATCATTTTTTTTTAACCACTTTCCTAGAAGCCAATCCAGAATAGCCACCGACAAAAGCTGGGAACATGGCTACTGGGACTGTCTGTCTTCTGGGAGATCTCTTCTGCTCATGGGAGCCACCACAACCAAAATGGAGTCTGCTGCTAAAGGTGTTTTCCAAGCTACTCTTTACAGAACTAACTGTAATTTCCTGGGCTGAGGGTATGTAATTGAGCAACATGGTCAGCGGTTCTGAGAGTACATCCTGACTCAGTGGTGTCTGGACCAGTTTCAACAAGGAACAGCTTCTCGACTAACTCCTAGTTTGCTATTTGGTTTATTTATTTCATATAATATAAAAATGGTGATCAACTAGACCCTCTTCTAACTGTCCACTACAGCATATTGCTTATGCTGTACATCAATAAACCACACAGGGTTAGAATATGGCTGTGTATGCCCTGCTGATCTATGCTTCTGCACTTGGCATAATCATACATGCTGTGGTACTTCTGTAAGAAAGTTTCTTTGTATGGGCTGGAATACTTTTCAATCTTCTGGCTAAGGGTTTGTTCCAATAAATCCACTATTGTGTGAAAACTAGCAGAACATGAAAATGTTCAGCTTATGTCTCCCTAAAACTGGGCAGATGACACCCATTGCTGATTTCCTTATCTTGTTTCTTAGTGCACCTCCCAAAGCTCAAAGACACTTCTACATGTGTTTTGTCATCAGTGAATATGTCTGAACTACCCAGAGTCACCCAGATATTCACCCAGGAAAGCATCTTCAGAGAAGCCTGATCTCACATCCGAAGTCCATTTGCTAAACAACATGAAATTTAAACTGAAGTAGAAAGGTGCTTAAAAAAATCAATAAGCTCAGTGGAGCTGTTTCTAGACAGGTATTTTCTGTTGAATAGACTAAAACTTGGTATTTTATAAATTTCCTTAGCATTTATAAACAGCATACCTGCCCATAACCTGTAGATAGATATATATTCATTAAGATGACCATTTAGTGAGTTTTCTTTTTACATGGAACATATTCCACTCTGCTTGTTACCGCTCTTACCTAGCACTTTATCCCCTACTCCCCTAGAAACAAAGACATAGATTCCTAAGCAGCTAAGGCACATCTTCCTCAGTAGCAGAAGAGTGATTGATTCTGTGTGACCATTCTAATGATACCAGTGCAGATCTCTGCCTGGCTGAACCCAGCCAAGATCCAATGATTCACAAATGACTTCCAAACATTCTCTCCCACTCCCTGAGTGAAAACACACACAGAAAAGGCCCTCAGTTTGCATATAAAGTATAAACAGCAAAGGTGTGCTGTCTTAATTTTCAGTCAAACCCTCCAGACATCCTCCATGGCGTCAGTATTAAAGCAGGAACCAGGGAGACATGCTCCTATTCGATAATAAGCTATGGAAGTTGCATGGGGTCGAGTCTCTAGGAAATCCCCTCTTTCTTTGAAAAAATGTCATTGGTAAGATAGGAGATTGGCACCACAATGAGCAAAATATAGTGCGGACTGATACGCGCTGTCAGGCAGAATTTGGTTTGAGATACTGACTTTTGTCTGCATGGTGTCTCCGTTCCAAAGAAGACGGAGGACGCAAAGCTGGAAGTTTCCAGTCTCTGGTTAATGTGGTCTACACAACTGAATAATGTATAAGGAGACGTTCCTTTGATAATGTCACAATTATTCATTGTACAGCCATAAACTCAAATATTCACATTAACAGCTAGGTATTATTTTTCTTCTCTGAAATTAAGTGAGCGGCATCAGTGGTCATAAATGAGAGCATTCATCAAAGGCGGAGCCATGGCAGAGGATTAAGCGAATGCTGATGAAGTGTCCAGATTCCCATAACTTGGAATGGAGCTGCATTCAGCATTCCTTTATTATCCATCTGCCACATAACAAAAAGTCTCCTATATTTAATGCAGGTTTGCCCTAGGCCACGTAATAGGATTAGGAATAATTTCTACAAATTTACAAAAACAAATCACATGGGAAGGCTTAGAATTTGCTAATAATTTCTCCATAGCCGGGAGATCAAAGGTATATAAGAGTCCCTAGCCAGGCGGTGGCTTGACCCTGGCCAGGCTTTCTTAATGAAAGGGTTAATCTTCTCCGAGGTGACCATAGAGGAGCAAATAGTGTGACCAAAGGCAGATTCATTTCCCCCCAAAACAAGGAAGAAAATAGTCTGAAAAATACAACAGCAAGAAAACATTTACAGAATCACACTACATTTTCTGGTTAGAAAAAAAAATAACTCTGCAGAATCTCACTGAAAGGGGGCAAGACAAAGAAAGAGAGCTGGCTGAGGAACAAGGTCAGTGAAGATCAAAACCTCTCACCAATGCCTTGAGGAATAAAAGAAATTAGGCTGCTCGCTTCTCCTTTCAAAGCTTTCCCCCTATTGTGGTCAGGTGAGTGAGGGCCGCCATGCATCCCTTAGCTCAATCACACTGTTTGTGTTGGGCCTCCTGGAATGGCCAACATGGCAAGGGTCTGCTCACACCAAGCCAAGCAGGCATTGCAGGTGTACCCCTTTATAGACATGCAGACTGGGATTGGAAATTGTGAATTTTTACATGGACTTTCCCTATTCTTGAAGGGAAATGAAGGTGAACAAAGGCATATTAAAAATAATGAGAGCAGCTAAGACTAACGGGAGGCTCAGATGTCATCTGTAGACTTCCTTACTAATTTAGACAAGTGACCAAATTTAGTTCCATCTCCCATTCTACCTTTCCTTTCTTGAAGCTGTAACAAGGTAGTCAGGATCACGGCTATTAACAACCTTGCCTGGCCCCCTTTCCTAGTGATGGTTATGGAATCTCATTGCCAGCGCATGTAACATGTCTCGGGACATACTGAATGCAGAGCTGGCTTCTTTATCTAGCACACCACTCATCAGAGGTTACATATAGAGTCTGTCAGTGCAAGAGAGATGGAGGACAGTGGAGTGGCCTTACTGGAGCGTAAGTTAACCCTTTGATGTAGGTGAGATGCTTCGTATTATTTAGTCAGCCTGGGCCTTGTTCCAGCTAGAGGAAAGCAAAGGTGCTTAGGCATGCACGTCTGTCATCTATTGGATTTTAAAAAAAGAGATTAAGACTGATAATGAAGGAGCCTAAGAGATCAGGCTAAAGAACAAGAGGAGATACTCAGTAGTCAAAGCAATGAACTCAAAGTGAGGAACATTTGTTTATATGGACTTACATTTTCATTGTCACTGGTGTGCATGGTAAGAAGCAGGCTCGCATACTGGCCTTTCTCAGAAGTGAATAGTGAGCAAAGACTCCTTCCCCGCTAAGTCCACTGAGCATCCTTTCTCCACAGTGGAGGGAAAACTAAGTACTGACAATTCCAGGGCCTCCTGAGGGAGGTTGGACATAGATGCCATTGAGACTTCTGAAACCTCATATGCTCATTGCCAATTCCATGCAATGTTAGATTTCTTGAGTTCAGTGGCTGAGGGGAAGAATAATTGGTCCTTTTGACAGAGACTTGAAAGAGAACAGAGTCTACTTTGGTACCTAGGACCCTGAGTTTTATTGATATGCACCCCAAGGTCATGGCTAGTTAACATTCAAATCAAATGCTAACAAGTTAAATTTATATTCATTTATAGACAGTTTTGTAATTGATAGGTGCTTTGCATATATGGGTACTATTCTAAGTGTTGTACATGTTATACTTTTCTAAAGTATATACTGATTTCATTCTCACATAATCCTACCATAGAAACATATTTCTTGTTGGGCGTAGTGATTCTTGCCTTTAATCCCAGCACTCGGGTGGTAGAGGCAGGGAGATCTACACAGCCAGTTCCAAGTCTGGCAGGATCACATATTTGAGACATTGTCTCCAAAATCAAACAAACTAAAAACCAAAAAAGATTTTTAAAAATGAAATTATTTCTTCTTTCTACCCTATGATGGTTAGGTTTTGTCAACTTGACATAAGCTAGAGACACCCGGGGCACCGAGAAGAGGGAGTTGCATTGAGAAACTGCCTCCATCAGATTGGCCGAGGGGCGTGTCTGGGCAGGTGGTCCTGGGTTGTATAAGAAAGGCAGCTGAATATGAGTCTGGGAGCATTTTTTTGCTTCAACTACTTCTTGTTCTCTGACTGAGCTCCAGCCTTGGCATCCCTTGATGAAAGTGTAAACGCTTTTTTTAAGTTGCTTTGTCTTGGTGTTTTATCACACACAGTAACAAAAAGCAAGTGAAGCCACACCTTCGTCAGGAGTAAACTGATGCTCAGGGAAGTTAGGTCATCTCTGAAGAGCCAGGCCTTGAACTTGTATGCAGCGTTAGACTGTCTCTCAGTTCTCCCTTCCTTTCTGGCTAGCTTCTGTTGTAATAAAAGAGGGATTATGGAGTTAACTGAGTGGTATATTTAGTTTTTACTTTTTTCAAATAATTAATTTGAGGTTGTGAGACAGCATGTGGATTATTCTAGGTTGTACAGATAGCAGCAGATCTTGGATGAGAGAATCCAAGTGCCAGCCACCTGTCTAGGCATGATTCCTTCCCTTAAAGCCAATGTTTTCCTGTTGCCTCTTTCTTAACATCAATATCTATCAGTTTTTCAAATGCACAACAGACATGTTCTTTCTTTCAGTTTATTCCAGTGTTAAATTTGGGGGCTATGAAGATCAATAGAAATCCTTAGTGTCAGTAAGGGAAAGACATAGAGAGAGCTGCAAAACATCTACCACTCTCAATGGAGTTCTATATCTCATATGCTATAGTAGCCTTAAGGAGAATAAGAGAGTCCATCATGATAAACTCAAGGCTTGCTTCATGAAAGAACCTATATTCAAAGACTGAAACCTTCATCCAGGAAATGAAGAAGATATTTTGAATAGACAGGAGTGAGGATTGAGGGATTCAATTTAACTCAGTATAAATACATTGGATTGTACTTACTAGGAAAGTGTAACACAGTGGTCAGAAAGGAAATTCTGAATGTGTGAACTGTATTTTGGGAATGGCAGAAGGAAAATAGATTTGGAAATTGAAAATGAGGTTAATAGGATGTGGTTATGTGGTACGTGAAGAAGTCGACTCACAGGTGGCTTTTTGTGGCTGGGTAAACTCACACTAAAATGAGGAATATGCACAGTGAGGTAGACGAGAAACTTGATTCTATTTTAACAAGTAGGTTTTTTGCATGTTGGATTGATTCCCAGGTATAGTGGTCCAAATGACTTTGCAAATAAAGGTATTGAGCCCATAATAGCAAGCGTTAGATGAAGATATGAGTGCATAGGTGGAAATGAACCATGATGTACATGAGATGTTTTGAAGGACAATGGATGGGGAGATGGGAAACTGGAGTCACAGTGCTCCCGGAGCAGGCAGAGTAGACAATGCCTACAAACAAAATGAAGGGGTGTTTGCAGAGAGACAAGAAAATGTCTAGAAGAAAACAGTTTATGATATGGAAGTGGAAGAAGGAAGGTCAATGATCATATTCAGAGGTCAAGATACTAGACCAAAAACCTGTCATGAGAAGTACGAAATATCAAGAATGGGGATTGGAATAAGAGGAATTTTAGATGCCAGGTGGCAGGAGATAATGAGTGGGTGAGTGGATGTGAGGGAAGTATGTTAAGACAACACAAAGAAGATGGAACAATATGGGATGGCCCCTTAGGGTAAAGACTGCGGGGATGATGTACCTCTCCAGACTGAGGAGAAATGGGTAGAAAAGTGTCTTGGGGTTTTTGTGCTGTAATAAAACACTGTGACCAAAGACAACTTGGGTAGAAAAAATTTTGTTTATTTCAGCTTACAATTCTCAGGTCACACTCCATCACTGAGGCAAGTCAGGGCAGGAACCTGGAGGTGGGAACTGAAGCAAAGCAATGGAGGAGCTTATTGGCTTGCTCAGCCTACTTTCTTATTGCACTCATGACCACCAGCCCAGGAGCGGCACTGCTCACAATGGGCTAGGTTTTTCCACAGCAGTCACTAAATAAGAAAATGTCCTACAGGCTTCCCATAGCTAGATCTTACAGAGGTATTCTTTTTCTTTTCAATTGAGAATCCCTCTTCTCAAATGACTCTAGATTGTGTCAAATTGGCATAAAACTAGCCAGCACAAAAAGGCTGATGGCTTGAACAAAGTCTCTGGGATCATGTTGGATAGGATTGGGATTAAGGGTATACAAGGACACACAGATAGAGACGACACTTTTCTCTCAAAGTGTTTTTCTTTTGGAGCAGATTGTTTGCCTGCAGGGTTGGTAGAGCTTCTTGGGTGGAGTCTGGGGGAAGCCATGTGGTGGAGACTGGGGATGAGATAGGAGGGAGTTATTTGGAAGTCATAGTACAGGAGAAACGTGTTCTGATGATGAAGCACAGGCATGGGAAGAGATACTGAATGGGAGTCACATACTGTGTAAAAACGAGAGAAATGGAAGCTAGGAGAAAAAAATCAGATGTTGTGATGCAATCCTGTGGCCCCAGCACTCAGGAGGCAGAGCCAGGGGGATTGTGAGTTCACAGCAGCCTAGACTACACAGTGACACCCTGTCTCAAAAAAGGAAGACAGAATGATCAAGCTGCAAAACTGCAGGGCCACAGGGCTAAGCTCAATTTGGGGGAGCAGTTCCACAGTTCACATAGACTCTCTTCCTCCTGTCAAGGATATAAGCACTAAAGGATGAAAGGGAATATGATGGACATTCACTGTAGCTTGATAGGAGAATCACTTAGGAGATGCACTTCTGAGTGTGTCTGTGAGGCAATTAAGGTGGGAAGGTACCATTCCATGAACTGAGGCCCTCAACTGAATACCAAGTAGAAGGTGAGCTTAGCACCAGCATCCATTTTTCTCTGCTTCTGACTGTGTGCAAGTGACTGGCCATCCCATGATCCTGCCACCATGAACGTTCACAGCCTAAGTCAAAATAAACTTCCTTCCTTAAGTTGCTTCCATTGGGTATTTTGCTGCATAAGCAAGAAAGGTAATGAATACAGGAAGTTTATGCCCTCTAAAAGAGGTCTTTCTAAAAAACACCAGAACATTTTGGGACGAAGTAATCTACTCTCTTCCTGAAGTATTCATACATAAAGACCAAGGTAGCTCCTGTTTTCACCAACATAATGGCCCACAGTGCTATCTCCTCTCTGTCCTTTCGGGGGCACAGAGAATACTGGATTCCTGTGTGATGAGCAATGAAGAAACCAAGGTAGCTTGGTGGCTAGCAAGAATGTGGGGTGGAGTGGGGGAGTCAGCCACAGAGACTGGAACATTCTAGGACTCTGATGGCATTATTTCACCATTTAAGTGAAGCAAGGTTTGTGTGTCCATCATTTTGCAAAGTGAAGCCACCTGACAGGAAGGAGCACACAGGTGACAGTGTCTGTGGTGGCGGCGGCATCTGCAGCAGTGTTATCAGAGGAGCTGCTGAAAGGTGGCAGAGTACCAACTTCCAGGCTAAAACCCTAGACTTGATCTGCCAAGACCAGTCTAAGACAACAGAGACTAAGCATTTTGTGGAGTGGGGTATTTGAAGGCCACACAGTCCCTAATTCCAGCCACAGTGCTCCCATGTCCTGGCACAAGATATTGAGTTGATTGAATTCCATAAATGGAGTTGGAGATACTGATGGAGATACTGCGATGAGAATGCTAATGTTTTTTTTTTTTTTTATTTTATTTTATTTTTTTTTTATTAATTTATTTTGCAATACAATTCAGTTCTACATATCAGCCACGGATTCCCTTGTTCTCCCCCCTCCCGTCCCCCTCACCTTCCCCCAACCCCCCCCCCCCCATTCCCATCTCCTCCAGGGCAAAGCCTTCCCCACAGACTGAGGTCAACCTGGTAGACTCAGTCCAGGTAGGTCTAGTCCCCTCCTCCCAGGCCGAGCCAAACAATCCTGCATAGGCCCCAGGTTTCAAACAGCCAACTCATGCAATGAGCACAAGATCTGGTCCCACTGCCTGGATGCCTCCCAAACAGATCAAGCCAATCAACTGTCTCACCCATTCAGAGGGCCTGATCCAGTGGGGACCCCTCAGCCATTGGTTCATAGTTCATGTGTTTCCATTCATTTGGCTATTTGTCCCTGTGCTTTATCCAACCTTGGTCTCAACAATTCTCGCTCATATAAACCCTCCTCATTCTCGCTAATTGGACTCCCAGAGATCCACCCTGGGCCTAGTCATGGATCTCTGCATCCAGATCCCTCAGTAGTTGGATGAGGTTTCTAGCACAACAATTAGGGTGTTTGGCCATCCCATCACCAGAGTAGGTCAGTTCAGGCTGTCTCTCGACCTCTGAGAATGCTAATGTTATTAGCTGCGCTCATACCACAGGTTGGGGGCTTGGGCATCACAGCTAAACTGTTTCCCAACTATGCTTAAGCACAGTAAGCAAGTTTACAGAGTGACAGTTAATTACATTGAGTGTGGCTGAGTGTTTTAAAAATAAAGGTTTTATTAGTTTTTGAGAATTTCATACATTGTATTTGGAACAGATTCACCCCTACTCTTCTCTTGAATTCCTCCCAGATCTCCATCCCCAACTTCATGTCATCTTAATTTTTTTAAAAAGAATCATTGACTCTAATTTGTGCTGTCTATAGACTGTTACACCCACTGGAGAATGATTGACAGGCCAGGAGCTACATCCATCAAAAAGACCTACTTTCCCTTCCCCTGGAGTGGTAGCATGGAATGGGAAAGGGGTTCATGAGCCCCTAACCCTAAATGAGAAACTTACGTGTTTTAGAAGTAGAATGAGTCTTGGATTGTTTTTGCAAAACTCCTTTTCTCTTTTGCTTGAAATGGTTTTCCATTATTCAAAAGGGTGACACAGATACACCTATTAATATTAGTTTTGTGGCTTACTTCAATCCTATTGGGTTCTTTAAAAAAGTCAGATAAGGAAAGGCAAGGGTATTGGCTACGCCCTCAGCTGCCCTGTTTCCATATGTGTTTGAGGGATGTTAATGCATCACTAAAGTGCATCCTTCTCACTGGATCTTAGTGCATCAGATGAAGTCACAGCCCCTGTCCTATCACTTGGGAAAACTGATAAAATAGTTTCATTTCTATCGTAGTGTTTTTCCTGGGACACTGTATTAATAGATTGTATTTGCATCTTCTGAACTTGTTTGACTATGGAAATTTTTTCCTATAGAACATTCTAGAATTCATGTTCTGTGGATCAGGCTTTGGGAAAACTTATCTCCAGGATATGAGACAGATTCAACTCTGATTGTCTGAAATGCTGATGTTGAAAGAGTCATAAGAAACTCAAACTCACTTGAAAAAAAATAAAAAGAAAAGAAACATTCCTTTGGAACGTTCTAGAAAATGAGAAAAAAGGAGCAACTAGCTATTGGTGCCCTGCATTTTTTTCTCCCAAACTATCCCAATTTATTTATTTTCACTTTAACAGAGGAAGTTTGGAGAGGGCTTCAGTGGTAACTGCCAATATGTTGTGTGGGGTGGACCAATGTGACACTGTGTCCTTTTTAGATCAGATGCTGATTGGATGTGTGCTTCTGTTAAGCAAATGGCCACAATTCTGGCAGCAGCATTTTCTACAGGAAGCCTTTCAAACAATGAGCAGAGGATGGATATGATGTTTTATAATAGTAACTAGAATAAATCATAAGGAACTACTGCTGTGGATTTATTTTCTCAGTGGGCTTCGGCTTCTTTGTTTTAAATCTTTCACTTCTGAATGACTCTCCTAGCCAGGATGTGATGGGAATTCTCCCGAGAGCTCAAAGCTATTTACTATTTTAGTTACATCAGATAACTAGTTGTACAATTTATTTATTTTGTTAGCCATTTTTAGTCGGAATAAGTAAGCATAAAACAAGTCAGACATTCTGGCTTGGTGGGATTGAAGGCAGTGGGATCGAAAGGCAGGGGTGTTGGCTATGCCCTCAGCTGCCCTGTTGATGTTTTTATGACTTTGTATGCAATTTTGATGTGCAACTTGAGCTAGGAACTCCTGGAATGGGTATAATTCCAGAAGAATCAATTATTTTCTACTTATGAAACTTTGCCAATGGTGGTCATACCTGGAAAGATTGATGTTTTAGGCTCAAAAAGTTTTCCGATTTCTCTATTTGAACCTGAATCTGAACAGTCTACTGGAAACAAAGTTGGTGCAAGTGATCAAGTGTCAGGAAAGGCAGGAGATGGGCTCAAATTCACATGGTTTGTTAGGTCTCAGCTCTATTTTGTGAGGCAGTTTCTAAGAATGTGGTCCATAGTCACCTTTGATCAAGAGAAATAGGATGTTTCTGGGCAAGGAAAACAAGGAGTAGCAGGCTCCAGGGGATGCTGTGTCAGAGAGATGAGAACAAGAAAGGAAGAGTTGATCTGAGCTTTCACATCTCAACTTGATGGTCACATCTGCTTGTCCCACTCCCGTAATTGGTACAGTGACCAATAACAATATTGGATTTGAAAATAACACAGGCACTTAAGTCAACCCATGTCCCCACCACAATATTGCTTTCACAGGAACAATGAGCATATTTTCATAAAATGATGTGCTCTTTCAATTAGAGAATCAATTATATGATGCTGCACTGTGGGTAGGAAGAAAGTCTGGGTTCTAAAGTGTTGTGACATCTCTATAGTTCATGAACAAGCCTTCAAGAATGCAATGACGAAGTGATCGGTTCTTGTGTACAGTGGAAATTCAATTACCATTGTAGTAACCGTCACACCTGTTTTGTGTGTGTGTTCCTGATTCATTGGCAAGCTTTTGGATGGCTTTGGAGAGAAAAGGTTGGGATTTCACTAACTGCTTGTGGAAGAAATGAGCAGGTAATCTGTTGATGACATCTGTCACCCCATTGATCTCCTGGGCTGATTGAAGACTGTCCTAGAATGGAAGCCAAGGATAAGTTGGACACTGTGAGGCTTAGAGGTTTCAGCTGAGTAGCTTGGCTCAAAGGCTGATCGCCTAAACCACACAGCTCCTTTGAGAACCTGGAATGCTCAACTTATTTTTCTCAAGAACCAACCATATTAATAGCTGTTAATCCTCCAGGGGAGTGGTGTAAAGTCTTATTATGTGTCCTGTCCTGTAAGACTTCAAGTTTGTATATTTATTTACTCAGACCATGAGGATGCATAACCCTATCTAAGAACTCTATTATTTAAAACAAATCATTTGCCTAAATTTTTCTAGGTAAGACTTGACTGGAATCTCATATCTCCACAACCACCCCCACCAAATACTGAACTCAAATATTGCAATATAATTGAAATTAATTTAAAAAAATTAAATGACATTTTGTGAGCCATTTAAAAGGGTCAGCAATGTGTTTGAGCAGTACGAGGTTAACCTTTGCTCATTAGGGGACATGCAGTCTTCAGTGGGGACTCTGGGGCTGGGGGTTGTACTTGCTAAAAGTTTAAAACAGTAATTTTTTTCCCAAGAAAGGTCATCTTGAGCTAAAATGTCAAATAAATTATTTAGATTACTGAATTAGAAAAGTGAGGATCTGACAGGCTGAATTTTTTATGCACATTAGCCACAGCCAGGGTCTCTCTATGTTCTTTTTATTAGGTAAAGTGCACCCCCTTGCCTCTTATTAAAAATCCTTCCATTTAGTCCTGTACACTGCCTCTGATAGATGACTTGTGTTTGTGATCATCCAAATACAGGAGGCAGCTATCTTCCTACAGCCTGTCTTCATTGTGAGACCTCCTAGTTTTCATTCTAGCTATCATACTCATGAGTCTCAAAGAAGAGAACATGCACACGTGAACACACATATGCTCGAAAACTCTTTACACACACACACACACACACACACACACACACACACACACACACACACACAGGTACACAATGATGCATCTTCAAGTATCTGTGTAAATATGTATGCTTTCTTTCCCTTAAGTGAGATAACCTGTATTTCAGTGAGAGAGAAATTCGATCAACATATGGAGTGTTTCCAATGGAAAATACATAGTGTTAGCAGACTTTTCTCGTTTACGAGAGAGTATTTAAAAAGTAAGTGGCTTTGTGAACATGTGACTTAAGGAATTTCTCTGTTAGCAAAGTGATCTTTGAAAGACTTCTAGATGCCACTTCCAGATTGGGCATATGGCCATTTTCTGGGTTGTCTTTCTGCCACAGAGATGTGAGTCTCTCAGAGGAACTTTCCCATGGCAGGTGATTGCTGGTTCTGATTGGATTTTACATATGAAAAGCTGAGATATAGAGCTGCCAGGGTGGGTGATAGGGCTGGTGACTCTCTACTTTCCTAGATTTGAGTCCTCGTGTTTGCTCCAGGTTCCTTCTTCCCCAGGATGTCTATGTCACACATGTAGTTTCTTAAGCCGAGAACTTCTTTGTGAATGTTTGGTTGTTATTGTGCCTATAGGTGGGAATGCCCATGACGTTCCTTAGTGAATTCATATCATACATATGTATGTATAAAATGCTGGGTGTTCTATATTTTTCTACGACTTTGAGCTCCTTCTCCTATTGTCTCTAGTTTATAAATATATATGTTTTTCTAGTTTCTCTCTTTATGGAAAACTTTATTTTCTAGAATTGTTATTTTCTAAGGTGTTTTTCATATTTATCTCAAGAAATTAACTTTCCTGAGCTTGGACCCCAAGGTTTGGCAAACTGAAATAATGGATAATACCTGGATGGGGAAGGCTGTAATTGTTGAGATTAGAACCCAGAATTTAGAAATTCTGGGTTCTACACCTGTGACTCAATTATAGTCTTTTCTTTTTTTTTAAGTTTTAAGCAGGTTTATTTTGTTCTATGCTTATGAGTATGTTGTTTGTGTCTTAGTTACTTTTCTATCACCTTGATAAAACACCATGACCAAGACAACTTATTAAAGAAAGCATTTACTTTTGGGCTTATGATTCCAGAGTTAGTATCTATGACCATTATGGTGGAGAAAATGGAGGTAGGCAGGCATGTCACTGAGCAGTAGCTGAGAGCTTACATGCTGAGACAACAATCACGAGGCAGAGAAAAAAGAGCTAACTGGGAATGGCATGGACTTTTGAAACCTTCAAGCCCACCCCTAGTGACATATCTCTATCTCATCTATCTATCTATCTATCTATCTATCTATCTATCTATCTATCTATCATCTATGCATCATGTATATTTTTGGCTCATTCAAAGGCCAGAAGAGGTCATCACATCCCCTAACTGGAGTTATGAGTGGTTGTAAGCCACCATGAGGGTGCTAGGCAGGAAAACTGGGTCCTCTGCAAGAGCAACAAGCCACCTGTCCAGTCCCAGTCATTCCTTTTTAGTCTCATATTTCTCTCTTTCTTTGTAAATTTCCCCTTCTTTCTTGACTGTGTACTTACCATTCTCTTCTTTGGACAATGTGCATACTCTGTATCACCTGACCTTTTTGCCACTGGACAGTTTATGACTGCTTCCTGCTAACAGAATATGGGTACAATGAAGAGTGTTGGAGGATGGAAAGATGGCTCAATGGTTAGGAATATGTCCTACTTTTATAAATGATCCATGTTCAGTTCCCAGCACCCACTAGGGTGGTTTGCAATTGCCAGTAACTGCAGCTCCAGGAATCCAGCACCTTTGGTGTCCTCTGGCAACTGCACTCATTTAAACATCCCCTCTCCCCACACATAAGCATACACATAATTAAAAATAAATCTTAAAAAAGATGCTATCTGAGAGATGCAATTCTTACCTTCTAAAAAGACTCATACAACACTGGGATTCCTGATTAAAAAAAACAGCTCACAGAAAAGCCAATTTTACACAAGGATAGCAGGAAGCAGAAAGTTTGACTACCCCTGCTGTGGTCATCAGAATTTCCTCATCGTCACCAGGAATGGTTCTTCCTGATTGTAGAGAACCCCTATCCTTGACTGGTGTTTTTGTTGTTTGTTTTTTCTTTGTAAAATAAGGGACAGATCTTTCTACAAAGAATGTAAGTACACAAGGGAGGCATTTTCTTTGTTTCACTGATATATAAATAGATTAAAGGTGGCCCCTATATGTGTAGTTAGGTTGTTTAATGTTTCACAGGGGTTAGGGCAATGAGCTTAAGCTCCAGATAGGAAACTTAAATTCTGTATCCAATTGCTTTAAACATAGCCCAAACAAACATGTTTAAAGCCATTTGAGGCCTGTCTGCTTTATGTATACTATGTAAGTACACACAGTTTCTATCACTGACAGGGAAGAGCAACAGTAGGTCTGAAGCTACCTAAGACAGAGTTTGCTCAGTCGTGTGTCCAACTGAATACTCACCAGAGGGGATAATAAAATCAGAATTCACAACTGTATAGCATCAGCATGTCACACACACAAGCTGGAAGGTCTGGGCATCAGTGGGCTTAGTAAATCAGCAGCATTTAGTAGGGGAAAATCCAAGGCCAGCTCCCAGTAAGAATTGAAGCAAAACACGTGGACATGAACATGGTTCTGCAACACTTTTGGTATGGAAGAAAGTACTAATGCTGGGTCAAGTGCAGGTAATTAGTGGATACAGATGGAAGATACAACAGCCATTTTACTGTCTTTGAAATCTCCTTAAACTTATACTCAGCTATGTAATTGGGCACTTACTTTATAGCTTAGTTCCTTCGGCATTAGTTTTTTACTGTCACAGCATATGCCACAATCCACTGAGAACTCAGTGGGCTGCACAAGGAATGCTTCTTGATTGATTGATGGATAGAATCCCCTTATGTACAGGGATTATCATTTAATGGAACCACTGTGTGTTTGTTTCATGCTTGTAAATATTTTCCTACTGTATATCCAATCTGTTTCTCATATAGATCCAAATTCTGTATCTTCTCATCTCCTTCATATAATCCAAATGAATTTTTCACTCTTAGATGCTTCCCAGAATGGGATAATGGATGATATTTATGGCACTGAGTTACCCACTGCTTCATCTCTCTGGACTCAAAGGCAGAGAGAGTGAAACATGAAAGCCACTGCTGGAGGGGAGCTGTTAAATTTAAGGTGCCTGCCAGAGCACAACTGGACATCAAGAAGCAACAGAAAAGGAGCGTGGGATGAGTTTCTTGTGAGCTGCATCATCACTTTGTGACTCGGAAGGGAACGACTCAGAAATTGCCTTTATGAGCAGCATGTAGCTGGGGCTCAAACTGTCATTTGATAGGAGAGACTCATACACTCAATGTTGAACGACCATACGAGAGCCTGGGTGGCAGTAGAATGCTTACTCACAATCCTGAAAAGCTTGTTTTTCTGTCATTTCTCCAGTCCACCTAGAAGAATATTCGCTAGTGTCAGCCTCTGTGATGCAGCCCTATGATAGACTCTGAGACCCTCTCACTCATGGACAAAAAAGGCTTTTCCGTAGTAAATTAAAATCTAACTTGATACCTAGCTTTGAAAAAAAGGCTCCATGATTGTAGATAGCTTTGTGATTTCTGACAACGTATTCCCTTTATTTATTTTTTTATATGTCATGATTTTTCTTTAGTTTTATTATTTTTTAATTCACATATAAATGTATAGAATGTGATGTTTTGATTCTTGTAGCTACTAGGGAGTGATCATTCAGGGAGATGCATACAGCCATCAGCTTAGGCTTTTTGTTTAGCTATAGTAAAGGCATTTAAACTTTTCTCTCCTACTTTTAAGATACACAACAAATTATTATTACTAATAACAATGATAATTTTTTTTTTTTTGGTTTTTTCGAGACAGGGTTTCTCTGTGTAGCTTTGCGCCTTTTCCTGGAACTCACTTGGTAGCCCAGGCTGGCCTCGAACTCACAGAGATCCGCCTGGCTCTGCCTCCTGAGTGCTGGGATTAAAGGCGTGCGCCACCACCGCCCGGCCTACAATGATAATTTTTAAATTCAGGTTGCTGCGCCATTGAAGCCCATTGTTCCTCCCTTTAAATCAGATTAATTAACAGGTCAGTCACGAGCATCGTAAGCCTGTGCTGGTGAACATAGGGAAAAAATGGCTCTGGAAAATGGCTTCCCATGTTTCTGAGACCAGGGTTGGAGGTCTCAGGACCTTTGGAGGACCTATGTTCTTCGTTCTGGGAGGCATTGATCTGGATGACTTGATTTTCTTAGCCACAACTTTACATGGACTGTTCTTGACATCACTGAAAACAGTCCAAGGCCGATCCTTCAGACCGGGGCGCTGGGTTCTACTGAGTGATTAAAGGAGTGTCTCTCCTGAGTCCTGACAGAGAATTTTCTTTTAATGAAAAGTTTGGAACTTTATTATTATCATTATCATTATCATTACCATCATCATCATCATCATCATTATTTAGGGGGAAGGTTCTGGTGGAATATGAGGGATCTGGGACTCACGAAAAAGAGAACATAGCAAAGAACCTATCTGTGTGAGGGAGCCTAGTATCAGGAAGAGAGAAGAGCAATCAGTGGAGTTTCTGTAATTCAGAATTGCAGGCTAGTTAAAAGGTGAGCTGTATAACTAGGTGAAACCATTTTAATATCACACTGTTCTTGGCCTGTGTTGTTGTATAATCCTTTGCATACTGGGAACTGGCTATTCCCATTCTCTTCTTGTTTGTCATATGTAGTATCTAACTCCGGACACCAAAGGCCTTTTAAAGCAAGTGCCACCAATCAGCAGACTAAAGGGACAGTGCCATCATTTTTGGATAACCATGGGAGATTGGTTCTAAAATTCTCATAGGTCTAATGGTATGTAAATACTTCATTTTCATGTATAAAATGGCACGTTTACATAGAACCTACACAGACCCTCCTGTCTGCTTTACATCATCTCTGCATCACTTTTAATACCAAATACAACAGACAGGTAGTTATTATACTATGTCGTTTAAGTAATAATGACAAAAAGTCTGTAATGCTTAATTCTGAGGCTGTTTTGACCAATGGCTGTTTGAATCCATGCATGCAGACTCTGTGGATATGGAGGGCCAATTTAATCTTTATTATACATGCTATCCACCAGGAAGAACCTAATGTCTCAATTATAAGCTTTAACTCAACCTTTCTTTTTTTTTTTTTTTTTTATTAAGAGATTTTTTTTTTTTTGGTTTTTCGAGATAGGGTTTCTCTGTGTAGCTTGGCGCCTTTCCTGGGACTCACTTGGTAGCCCAGGCTGGCCTCGAACTCACAGAGATCCACCTGGCTCTGCCTCCCGAGTGCTGGGATTAAAGGCATGCGCCACCACCACCCGGCAAGAGAGTTTTCTATTCGTCTTACATGTCAACCACGGACTCCCCTGTCCTCCCTCCTCCCACCCCCAGCCTTCCCCCCCCAACCCACCCCCCATTCCCACCTCTTCCAAGACAAGGTCTCAACCTTTCTTAAAAACACCAATTTAAGAATTTTCAAAATTTCACCTGCTACTTAAGACTTACACTACTCTAATCATCCATTCCAGTCTGGCTAATACATCACGATAACCCCAGCTTTTCTTGTAACCGTGCATAGCAACTATTACATATCAGCCAATGTTTTTAGAACTTACATATGTTGCTTTATTTATTCTTTAAGCAATCACATGAACAATGCACTTTTCCATTTTGTAGATGAATTAGAAGCCAAGACTCACAACACACAGATGGGAGAGATGAAATTCAAACCCACCCATTCAGTTCCAAAGCATGTTCTTCATATATATGTCTAGATCCAATCTATGATTCCCTTCTTATCCATACCTTTGCTTCCTACTAATTTAATGATTCTTCTCTTAGAATTCAGAAGTTTTCCATGGATGAGCTGGACATTGTCAGTCCCTTAGAGTCCACTTGAAATCAGACACCGGTCTACAGCTCATTTTTGTAGTTACCTGCCATAGTTAATGTAATTCCAGCACAAGGTGACAGTTCAAGGAACAATTCATCTGACTACATTGCACTCGATAGTGGATTTTATTCAAGATTTTTTTTTTGCCAAATTTTTTATTATCATCTTATTCACTGTGACACTAACATACATTGAACCTTGTTCACAAAGTGAATGAGGAATAATACATTGTATATTAGGACTGAATGGCAAATAAATATTTTCTATCATATACATTCATATAATACAGTCATGTGAGATTTATAGCCTAATAAGGAGATGCCTACTAACAATCCCTAAATAGGAATAAACTGGACTGAATGTGATAGTGCACACCTGTAATGTTCAGGAGATAGAGGCAGGGGAGTACAACTTGAAGGCCAGCTTGCGCTGTGTAGGGAAACTCTGCCCAAGTGAGGGAATAAATAAAAATGATGATAATTTCCACAGAGGAAAAAAAGTATGAGCTACTAGAAAGGGCAATAGTGGACGTGATGTGTGCTTGGGGAGCCAGGGTGACTTCTGGGAGGGAGCACTATTGAGTAATAGCTGAAGGTGAAGCAGGAGTTACAACTCTCAGGGCCCTAAGAATCCTGCCTATCTGCTCAGCAGCATTTTACCTTCACCTCTCCTGTTCTCTCCATATCTGGCTCACTAGCCTTATCTGAGGTCATCAAATAAACAAGACTCCTGCTCTTCGATTCCTTACTGTGCTGTGCTCTCCGCCTGCAATTGATTTTCTAATCTTTCATTTCTTTATTCTCTCATTTTAACTGATGTACATTCGATGTATCAGAGCTCTGAGAGAGACAGAACCAACAGGATATGCTCTCCCCACCCCCGATTTATTTGAAGGAATTGGCTCAAGTGATGTGGAGGCTGGCAAGTCTGAGATCTGTAGGGCAGACTGGCAGGCTGAAAGCTTAGCAGGCATTGAGCCTGCAGTATTGGATGGAACTTCCTTAAGGAACCTCAGTTTTTGCTGAGGAGGCTGATTGGACAAGCCCATTCGCACTACAGGGGTGGCCTCCTTTTCTTGGTCAGGTGACTGTAGCTGTTTTAACTACAAAATACCTTCACAACACCACTGAGATTTGTGTTTGATGAAGTAACTGAGTTTTATTGCCTGGCATAAAAAAGTAACCACCATAGGCATTAATGTCTATGTGCAAACAGTTTATAGTAGCTATAATTTTATGGCTGTCAGTATTCCTTCTGCCTTACCTTAGTCTTTACAGCCTGGATCTTTCCACCCACTCCCCATTTGGAGGCCGTCTTCATATACTTTACATATGTTCATTCAAAGATTTCTTTCTATCTTTGCATTTTAAAACACTTCTTGATATAGGAATATGCTCTAAAATTCTCCAGCACATGGGTCTAGTTCTTCAATACATATACCTGCCATAACTCCTACGCTGACATTTTCCTGTAGCTAAATGGATAGCTTCGTTTGCACTCATTATTAGTTCATTGATTTAATCCTGAGTTCATCAACAATGATTTTCAGTACTAAAGATGTATAAATGCACTATCCTCTATGTCTTGACACATATATAAGGTTGGTTAAGACATCTTTATATTCTTTTTATTCCCTACATTATTATTTAGCTGACCACAGAGAAACACATTTACTAGTCTTCTGCTCACTTTCAAAGCCTTTTAAATTATCCTGCACTTTGTTCCCAGTGACTGTTTTTTTCATGACCAGAAGGACAACGAACGGTATTGTCTCCAGGCCTGCAGAAGATGGTATTGTCGTCAGACCCTCCCACCTGGGTCATCATGTACAAACACATCTTAGGACTGATCCTTTGGAATTTCAGTGCTGAAGCTTGTCCATCTAGCAAAGGGCTGGTCATTTCCCTTTTAACTTGTCAGTTTTACATTGTAAGTAACTGTTTGTTCCAGTTTGTTGTGACTTCTAAAATAAACTCTTTACCAAACATAACATTCATACAGAAAAAAAATGTTTTCCTCTTCCTTTTTTTTTTTAAAAAAAAAGTTTGCAAAATTCACACAAGCATATAATGTGTTTTTAAAAATCAAACCCACCACCCCTTTCTTCCTCCCTCTCCTCCAATTCCACATCTTCTCCTCTTCCTCTCCTCCAGCCATTTTCCTTTTTTTTTTTTTTTTTAGGTTTTTCGAGACAGGGTTTCTCTGTGCAGCTTTGCAGCTTTGCACCTTTCCTGGATCTCGCTCTGTAGACCAGGCTGGCCTCGAACTCACAAAGATCCGCCTGCCTCTGCCTCCCAAGTGCTGGGATTAAAGGCGTGCGCCACCACCGCCCGGCTTCCTTTGTTTTTTTTAAAGCCCATTGAGTATCCTAGTCCATGGGTGTAGGGCCATGATCATGAATAGCCTCTCAAGCCTGCATCCATGAAGAAACTTTTACATTTCTTAGGATTTGTTGTTGTTGTTGTTGCTGCTGCTGCCGCCTTGACTTTTAACTTTTGGTTTAATCTACTGTTGTTTCAAAGAGTTATATTTATTTCATTTCCTCTTCTTTTAGAATAAAAGACATCTTCTTTAGACAGGGTCTTGCTATTATTCCAGACTGGCTTCAAACATCTAATCTTGTGGCCTCAGCCTATTAAGAGCTTGGATTTTAGGCATGCATTATTAAAACTAGCAAAAAGAGAAGAGAAGAGAAGAGAAGAGAGAGAGAGAGAGAGAGAGAGAGAGAGAGAGAGAGAGAGAGAGAGAGAGAGAGAGAGAGAGAATGACAGAGGGGGGATTATTTTGGGACCTGGGTATTGAACCCAGGGCCTCACAGTGCTCCACCAAAGATCTGCATCACTAGCCCCTGAAACAAATAGTTTCAGGTTATACGTTTCCCTGTCATCCTAACGTTACTCCCATTCTAAATTTTTTATTTGGTTTAATTCAGAAAAAAAATTCTAATTTTATTGTGATTTCTTTGAATATGAATATACAAGCACATTGTTTAACTTTATAATATTTAAGGCATTTTACATTTATTTATTTATTACTGTTGAATTTCTTCTGTTCTTTCTTCTGAAGTTACAGTTACATGCTTGGTAGCCCTCCCTCCACGCTTCCACACCCAGAATCCCATATGTCTGCATCTCTGTTCACGATTCCTGTATCTTCCATGCTTTTTCTCCTCCATGTCACTGACTTCTCTTCTAATTCAGCAATATACTAATGAGGGTCCAGCAAAGTTTTTAATCTACCTATTGACTCTTTATTTTAAATTATTGTATTTTCCAGTTATAATAAATTATTTTTAAAATTGCAGTTTTTGGGTAAAAAAATCTCTAGTTATTTATGTTTTTATTATCTTTCTCCCTCTATATATTTTTAAACATGCTTAGTGACTCTGCTAGACTGCTGGGCATTTTGCATGAAAACTTTGAGCAACTGAGTGTTTCCTCTTTCCAGAGCAGATTTATGCAACGATAAGGCAGACCACATACGTCTGAGCAAGTCAGCTCATTTAATCAGAAACAGAGGCAATTAATTGCTCTAGAATTATGCCTCCTTCTAGAGTGTCTCTTGAACTCTGCGGTCTTCTGTGGGCTGGTGCCTTTTTCATCGTTGGGTGTTGCTTTCTCCTGTTTTCTGCATCATGCTAGGGTTCTAAAAACTCCACTCTGCTCGTCAGCAGCTCTGGGAGGCTGTCCCCTTTTCCCACTTGATCTGTGCACGTGCAGGAGGATGGTGTTGGACACAAAACCGAGCGCAGCGCTGGGTTTACAGTGCGCTTCTCGCCCGTCATATCGTCTTGTCATTGCCTCTCTAGCTGGATGAGCTGGCATGGCTGTGCTGGCTTCTCTGCCACCAGAAACGATCCCTAGTCCTACTTACTTATCTCAGGGCCAACACTTGGCAGACTCTTAGGGAGAAAAAGCGACATGCTTCTTGTTTTTGTTTTTTAAAATTGATGAGTGAGAATCTCTCCCTTTGCCACCTCACTTCTGGATGGCCTCACCAAGATGTCTGATGTCAGCTACAATGAGAAGTCTTTTCTTTCACTCATATACTGTTTGCTCTTGGATACTGAAAAATATCCAGGGAGATTATGTACACTGTATTGTTCACTTCTAATGAAGCTGTCTGTAAGTGCATAGTCAAAAATTTAGACGTTGGAATTCAGCCTCAATACCAATAATTTAAATATTGTATGCACATTTTCTAATTCTCAATTGTAAAAGTTAGATAAAAAGCATGATTTTCTCAATGATTTACATAGAAAAGTACAATATGATCAATGTAATGATCACGTTTTATCTGAGAAATAATACTAGCTTTAATATTTATTTATTCTCTCTCTCTCTCTCTCTCTCTCTCTCTCTCTCTCTCTCTCTCTCTCTCTCTCTCTCTTTTTCGAGACAGGGTTTCTCTACGTAGTTTTGGTGCCTGTCTTGGATCTCGCTCTGTAGACCAGGTTAGCCTCGAACTCACAGAGATCCACCTAGCTCTGGCTCCCGAGTGCTGGGATTAAAGGCGTGTGCCACCACCACCTGGCTAATATTTATTTATTCTTGTAATATTAAAGGAAAGTTGTTAAGAGGAATTCTAGCTAGATTGGGGCAGATTATTGGCATGCAGCTAAATTTAAAATTAGCTGGCGACTTTTCTGTCTTCACTGGGAATTCTCACCACATTTTTGAAAATATGGAAGTAGATGCAGAGAGACTGTTAACAAGTTTGAAGTCAACCTGGTCAATGTGGAGCACTTTAGGTCAGCCAGTGCTACATAGTGAGACCCTTGCTCAAAAAAGCTAACAGTAAAACACATTTTGAACTCCTTAGAAAAAAACTGTCTGTTTTTTGACTCTCTGTTCTTGACTCAGATTCAGAGTTCAGTGACAGACAGTCACCTGGGAAGTGTCGATCCGCAGTCACTCTCAGAGTCATTGCCTGCAAAAAGAAGACAAAGCCCACTTGTCTCCTGGGGTTTATGCGTGCATGTGTGCAGTGTGCGTGTGTGCATGCGTGCATGTGCGTGTGCATGTGCGTGTGCGTGTGTGTGTGTGTGTGTGTGTGTGTGTATGTGTGTAAGTTGAAGACATTGTGGGAGCACATATAATGCAAAAACCAGATAGGCCAGTCAGTTCCTTTGACTCAAGCATTTTGTTTCAAGTTTCTGAGCACTCAACTCAACCCTAGATCAGAACTTGTTTATCAGTCACATCTGAGATCATTGTTTCTTAAATTGCCAAGGGCAAACACAAAGCTCATTGGCACCAAGGCACACTGTGAAATTCATGCTAAACAGAGCTTTGCTCTGCCCCTTCCCCTGCCTTGGACCCTTGGTGCCTGTGATTACCAGGAGAGTCCACATAAGTTACCATGTGTCTCTGCTAGCAGATTAACAGGGTGAAATGCCTAGGCTTCTTTGGAACCAAGCTAAGACACTGTTCTTGGCTCCTGCTAAAATACTCAGTTCTCTGCCACCCCCACCTGACCGACACAGACAGGGCAGGTAACAGCCCTAGGTACTCCTGTCACCCACCCTGTTTTCTTCTTCTTGTCTAAGCAGGACTTTGCTTATTCAAGGCGAGCTCCCCCTACCCCTGCTCCCTAGATGGTTTTGGCCTGCTTTCAACCCTCATTTTTTCTGTGACTTGGGAGTAGTTAGTCATTTGTGCATCAGTGAGAAGAGGGATTTAGTGACTAGGGAGACCATAGACTTTCCTCTTTGACCCTTCCTTCCTTGACAAAGTAAATCCCACTGAAAACCAGCATTAATAGAGCATGACGGTTTGAAGAATAGAGGCCTAACTGTTGACATGTCTGTTGTCAAGCTATGCATTATGCTCTGATAAAGAAAAGGCACATTTCTTAAAAAGACAATCTCCATGGCATTAGGTTTATTGGTGCGGCATCAGTGTCATTGTCCTTGGCTCCGCAATCACTTAAGGGCTTATCAATATTTCCATTAAAAAATCCCATTTGCTGTCTCTTAAAAGAAGCCTGCCTATGTCAGATCATTTAAACTGAAATTATAGATCAATTATTTTTAGGTTTATTATTGAATATCAGGGGTGCTTAAATTTACTGAATTGGTAGGGGTTGAATGGTCTCAGTTCTAGAGGAAGATGGCAGGTATAAAAGTATAAAAGCAGGATATTATGCAGGTTCTGTGGAGAAAATGAGGCATGCAACTCATGTTAACACAGATCACTGCTAGCTATCCATATATGTCCATGAAAGAAAGGCTTATTCCTTCAAGACTGCATCAGAAATGACCCAAAATAACCTTCATTTCCCATTGACAGATATGAGACCTAATTGCTGATTAGATACATTAAAAAGGGGGTCAGTGTCCTCTGGTCTCAGCAGAGACCTAGTGTCCATAGAGTCCTCACTGTGTGCCACATTGTGCGGGGTAATGAGGACAAGTGCCTAATGAGTTAGGCCTGTATTACTTTATAGGCAAGGAAACTAAGGTTCACAAACCTTGAAACCTTCCCAAGTCATGCAGTTTATTCAGCCTTAAAAAAAGAGAGAGATCTTGCATACCAGAGTCTATAATTTTCTCATGCATACCCACAGATACCCACAAGGTGATCGAGTCAGTGAGACTGGCCACCTGGCCATGCACTCTCTGTGTTCTTTGGTAAAAGCTGCTTTCTGCTTTTGCTTGAAATGCCCAGAACTAGGCATTTCAACATAGCTCATCTTTTAAGATTCATGGTTGGACCTAGGCTTTCAACACAAAGTTAGCCAAGGCTATCTTTTATGATTTTTATTCATTAATTTGGCTAAAATGCCCTATCTACTCCCACAGCACTCTACCCAAGTCACTTTCCCCATGCCCAACCTAAAATAGACAGGACTATTTTATTATCATTTTACTAGTCTAGTTCTCTAGCAAGAGATGTTGGTGTCTCTTGTTAAAACATTAACCTCTTGACTAGTGGAGTACAGTACCATCTTAGGTCGTTTGGATCTTCTGTTAATTATCTATTCCTATCCACTAGCTTATGTTTTCTCTGAGAGAGTTGTCTTTTGTTTTATTTTACAGGCATTTCAATGTACAAAATGTATTGAAATGTAGATTAGGCTCTCGGGAAATGTATCGACTAAAGACAGGTGCTGAGTGTCACCATACACTGCAGTAGTGAGTCCTGAGAAAAATGTATTCTGGAAAGCCCTGCATATCTTTCTCTAGTATGTTCTTAAGAAGTGGAATTCTTAACACTGGTGTTTTGAAGTCACAAGAACAGCTTGGTTCAGTCTCTCCTCCATGGTTTTCCAGGGCTCTGTGCTCTGGGGTGCACAGGAACTCTGGCCTGAGCATCAGGTGTGATGAAGCCAGCATAGCATCCATGCAAGCCAATGACATCATCATCTGCTGCTGCTCTTCCCAGAGAATTCAACTGAATGGAATTCAAATCAGTGTTTTTCCCACTGAAAAGCTTCTGTTTCTTCATTAAAGCTTATTTTCCTGTTAAGCTGGATGTTTTACCTTTGAGCTATTGAAATTTTTTTTTAAATCTCATAAATAAGAGACAGTTCTTTTAGTATTTCAACATTGAAATAAAATTTATGCTTGCTTTTAGAAATAGAATCTTCAAACTGAAAGCAAATAGGGTTAATTTCAGAAACTATTACTGAAGATGAATGGTTTTCCCTATATGGATAGAATATGAAATCTGGTACTGTTCTATTGCAGGCCTCATGGCCAAATTGTTCTACACTTTTCTCACATGATGTGACACTGAGGGTCTACAGAATGCTTTTGTTTTTTTCCCATCCTTGTTCTAGATTTCAATGGGTTTTGACTTCTTTGTGTGGGTATATTCTCAGAAAATAAGGATTAGATCTGGGCCTCTTCTTTTCTATAGGATCATTTGAGCTGTTTCCATAGCATGGGTTCTCATCATCTCTAGGTGCTTTTAAAGTCCTTGGGAAAACAATGAACAAAAACACTGAAGCAAAAAGGATATCCAGTTCACAGGGTGTCTGTGGTTTCCTGCGCTACCGTGAGCTTGTCATGTGGATCATCTCATTAGCTTTGTGTGGGCTAAAGTCAGTCTCTGTCTCTGTCTCTGTCTCTGTCTCTATCTCTCTCTGTCTCTCTCTCTGTCTCTCTCTCTCTCTCTCTCAGGGTTTGGAGGGGTTAAGCCACTTGTCCAGTGTCACATAACCTGTGTTAGAACTCTGAGTAGTTTTTATTGCCTCACAACATTCAATCAAGGCAGTTACTGTTGCAAACAGTGGTAGATTTACATTTTCAATGAATTATTTTCTTGACAACTTTATTAACAATTTGGGCTGATCCTCACAATTTTTTTCCCTTTTTCCTTTTCAAACTAAAGAAAGACTCTTTCTGGAAGCAACATTAGCTCTGCCTCTGTCTCCTTGTTTATTTGTACATTTGTTGTTTTAGCTTCTGGAGGCCTGGGTTTCTTTGGATGAAAGTTCTAACTGACCACATGCTTTCAAGGATAACTTAGTGGATACTATTTGTGATTCTATGCATAGGGACACATCTCTAAATCACCATGAATGTGAATGCAGAGCCATGAGTGAGGACCCCACTAGACCTTTGAAGGTATACTCCTTGTGTTGGAAGCCTCCATATACCCCCAGGATTTAATGTGGTATGCTGTTTGTCCCATCATAGCCAAGGGACCCTAGCTGACATAATCGTATTGTTAAATGTTATTTTTCTTTATTTTTTTGAAATATTATATGCACAAAACAGGAATGTAAAATTTGTAAATAACTGCAAAGCAACTCTTATATAACAAAATCACTGCATCACAGATACTGTAGTCAGAAAGTAGAATAATGGACATTTGAGAACTGGCTTTAGATCAGACTCCTCCTTGTTTTTCCTATCAGATTTTTTTAATGTATGCATCTGCAGATATGTCTAGTTTAGTCTATTATTAAACTTTATGTAAAATGAATCATATACTATGAGATTTTGCTGGAATGAAGTTTTGCTTCTTAAGAGTGTATTTATAAACTTTATCCATGCCGTGTATGCAGTTGGATGTTTTCATAATAGGTGCTATGTAGTATTTCATCATTAAGTCTATGTCACAGCTGGCCAATTAGCATTAGATTGTGCTACACCAACTGATGTTAAGTTGGAAACACCTTCTCTTCCCTGCCGGGCTGAACTGGAGTTGACCAAAAGGAGGCTGTATATAACATCTGGAAGACACAGTTAAGGAGAGCAGTGGCACTATTCTTGACTGTCTTCAGGATGAAGAACGTATGGGGCAGACAGAAGGAGGCGTAGTCTGCAAATTCTTGCTTGTACACACTTGTCCTTCTGTCTGCCTCTCCTTGACTATTGGCCCTGCTGCCCAACATGGACTGTGGCTGTGCCCAGAGAGGTGGTCACTCCCCAGAGACAGCCACTTCTTAGGGACACTTCTGTGAGCTTTCCCTTCCTTCTTCCACTTTAGTTTGACTTTTAACTGGTCAGAGGTGGAGAGATGGCTTACTTCACAAAGCGCTTGCAATGTAAGCGTGAGAGGCCTGAGTTTGCATCCCTAGCAACCACATAAAAAGACAAGTGTGCTCACTAGTATGTCTGTAGTTCCAGTCCTGGGGAGGCAGAGACAGGTGGATCCCAATAACTCCTTGGCAAGCTAGTCTAGACAAATCAGCAAGCTATGGTTTCCTTGAGAGATCCTGTTTCAAAAGATAAGGTGGAGAGCAATGAAAAAAAAAAGACATCCAACATTGACTTCTAGCTTCCATAAATATGTTGTCAGTAGGAACACACATGATCAACTAGTGAATGGTATACAGGCCATACTGACTGGGAAGTGGGATCTATTCTAGGAATTTGACCTTATAGAATCAGAGGCAAGTTAAGGACATAAAAACCCAAAGTGGGAGGGATACATACCTACATGAACATGTGTCCACACACAAGTACACACAGACACAGACACACAGACACAGACACACAGACACACACTCACATACACACACTTGCCCTGTAAAGATTTCCTGGTCACTGACTCCCTGATCATCCACTTCTGCCTGTTCAGTGAGTCTCCTCTGATCTCGCCCCCACTCCTACTAGACTGGATCCCTTCTCCCAGTCAGAGTTTCCCAACTGTACAAAGTCACCAGTTGACCATTTGTGTTGCTAATGATGTCTTCCCCTCCTTAATGTGTCAGGTGGGACTTACAGATCAATATTACAAAAAAAGATGTTCAATTTAACAAGTGATTTTTTTTTATATCTGCTGAGATGGTCATACAAATTCTTCTTCAATAGTTAAGGAAGTAAATTATACTGATTTTATAGTTTGAAAAATACTGTATATTCCTTGAATGAATTTAACTTAGTCACTGTGAATCCCCTTTGTTATTTGTTATGATCGAACTTAGTCACTGTGAATCCCCTTTGTTATTTGTTATGATCGATTAGATTCTACTTATTTTGTATTTTTTTTGTGTGTGTGTGTGTGTGTGTGTGTGTGTGTGTGTTGTATGTACCTGTTCATGTAGATACATATACAAATGAGGATGCATCATGTGTGCATGTGCCTGTGGAGACCAGAGGTTGACATCAGGCATCTTCCCCTATGGCTCTTGACATTAATTTTGGAGACAGGGTTTCTCATTGAACTGGGAGATCATCCTATACTGAGGCAGGCTGAACAATGAGCTTCAGGAATCTACCTGTCTCTCAACGTCATCAATGCTGGGATTATGGCACACACTACCACACCTGGCTTTCACATGTGCTTGGGATACAAACTCAGGTCCTCATTCTTGCATGGCTGGTACTTTATATATCCCCAGCACCTTTGGAATTTTTAGTCTGGGCTCATGTCTTGAGGAGGGTTTGATTTTTCTTTCTTGTATCAGATTTGGGTGCCAGGGTTATGCTAATATTAAAATGGGCAGAGAGTAGCTCTTTTATTGAATTTTTTTTGTATAATGGATTTGATTATGGTTTCTCTTCCCCTATTTTCTCCCAGGTCCTTCCTACCTCCCTATCCATCCAACTCCACGTCTTCTTCCTCCAGAGAGCAGCCTTGTTCACTGATTCTCTGCAATAGTTTGTGTGTGTTTAAAACTATTATTTTTTCTGTGAGTCTTTGCTGTGACTCTGTGATGTTTTAATTTGGGACTGAAGTTTATTTGCAAGGATGTGATTTTTATATGATCTTTTCTTTTTCAATATGAGACAAGGTGATATTTTAAATCATGGGAATATGAAGTAGTGAATAGGGATAAGTCACTTGGAGAGAACATTTGATTAGGCAAATAGACACCATCTATAAATGAATGTCTCTGCTGTGACTAGAAGATGGACATCAGTTCTCATTAGACGACTTACTTTGAGGTGTTAGTAATGTATGTTTATCTAGGTGTTTGTGATCTCTTTAAACTTTCAGTTAGTTGGCATAAAGTTATCCATGATTATTTTATTATCATTTCTGTTGTAGGGCCCAACAAATACTGGACATAAGCCAGAAGCACACATTGTTTTGACCATGACACAATGTAGAAGTTTGATAGTGAAAAGCCCATGGTAACAGGACATGAGAATTGTTGGTACCATTTGTGAAAGCTGGGTACACTCCAGATTCCTTCTCCATGGAACCTTCTATGAATATCTGGCCCTCCTTGCCTCACACCCTCTATCTCCCTCACACTCACACAACATTGTTTTTCTTTTCCCTTTTTCCTTTGTGGATGTGTCAACTATCAGCATCATCTGAAGCGCAGGTGTGGTTGCTAAATTCTCTCACAAAGCATAAACCAATCTCCAAATTCTCAGAGGTGACATGGACATCCCTACATGTCCTTAACAGACTTTCACGGGACCCTAAAAGTGAACGTTTTTTGTGTTTGACCTCCTTGCTTTCCCATGTGTATACAGTGTAATTATTTTTCAGTGTTGCTTCGATATTACAACAGATGAAATCCAGAAGTAGAGAGGAAAAGCCAGGTTTTGTTCATTAGGGAAAATACTAATGATATTTACAAAAACAATTTTTTTGCACTTTTTTTAGAAGAGTTATTTTCTACAAAAATTTTAGGTTGTCAGGCAATGCTTTTATTATCATTTAAAAGAACCAATATCCATGCTTCAAACATTTCTCAGTTTTAATTTTAATGAGACAAATATGGAACTTTCCTTCTCTCCCTCCCTCCCTCCCTCCCTCCCTCCCTCCTTCCTTCCTTCCTTCTTTCTTTCTCTTTCTTCCTTTCCCTCCTTCCTTCCCTCTCTCCTGCCCTCCCTTCTATTTCGTTTTCAGAGACAGTATGGCTAGTCTGGAACTTTCTGTGTTGCTCAGGCTGGCTTCAAATTCATGATGCTCCTTTGTCTACTTCTCAAGTGATGGCAGTTTGTACATGATCTACCCTGCTTGGCTAAAGGTTATGTTCTTTAAGAATGGAGGCAAGGGCCGGGCGGTGGTGGCGCACGCCTTTAATCCCAGCACTCGGGAGGCAGAGCCAGGCGGATCTCTGTGAGTTCGAGGCCAGCCTGGGCTACCAAGTGAGTTCCAGGAAAAGGCGCAAAGCTACACAGAGAAACCCTGTCTCGAAAAACCAAAAAAAAAAAAAAAGAATGGAGGCAAGGTCTTGCTTCATGTGGTTCTGTTTACCGGCCATCACTAAGCCTTCTACTAAATGCTCTACAGAAATGCTTGTGGTTTCTCTGAGCCTTGCTAGTTCCTAACAGGGTACCCTCTCTTCCTTATCTTCCTTGTGAACTCCTTTTCACGCCCCTCTTTCATCATGTCACTCATTTCTTATGCACACCTCTGTGGACCACCATAGCACATTGCAGTAGCAAGCATACCATGTATTATGTGAGTTGGCTGAAAAGTGACTTTGGAATCCCAAGCGTGTTCTATTTAGACTTTTTGTTAATCTGTGTGTGCTACATTTTGGAACTGAGTGGTTGGCATGGATACTCATTATTCTTTTATCACCACATGGCACTCATTTTTCTATAGCTCTGGATTCCCAGTTTTGTGTTTACCCTGTTGCAAAAATCTTGTATGGATATTTTGGTTTTGTACAAAGTCAGGAAATAAGTCTTCTACTACTGGGGAGTAGGACTGGACACAATCGTGTGTGTTCAATTCATCTTCTGTGAGTGGGTGGATGGGCACATACCTGAATGAAAGCAACCAAAGAATAAACATGAGATAACCTTTACGGACACCAGCCAAAGACATTTATCCTTAAAATCGTGAAGTATGGCCAGGTGTGGTGGTAGTGCATACCTTTGATCCCAGTACTCAGGAGGCAGAGGCAGGTGGATTTCTGTGAGTTCAAGGCCAACGGTCTACGTAGTGAGTTCCAGGCCAGCAAGGGACTACTACATAGTGAGACTATGGTGCAAACAGAAACAAAACAAAATCACTCAGCATGCATCAAATAAACAGTAGCTGGAAAGATTGTCGTTCACAAGGCATAGGCAGTAAAACCCCTAAGGGGTTTCCTCTAAATACAAATAGTTCTCAACGGGCTTGGGGGAAATTTGGAGCTCTAATACCTCTCTGTAGTAGAATTTCTTTAAATTACTTTGTTGTTGCTGTTGTATTTTTTTTAAAAACATGTCATTTATGAAAGTGGAATTATTTTTCAAAAGAATATTATAATATTTACAAAATGTTATTTTCATTCTTTGGTACAATGCTGACTTGAGAAAGTTTTATTCCAACCTCCCGCAGAAATCACTCAATTAGCACTAGCTTCAAAAGTCCCTGGTCAAAAAGAACCAGAAATACTGATATTAGCTTCATCTGAAAAGCCATTTAAAATAGTTATGCAAATGGATTTCTAGAATTTTAAAGGATAAAGAGATATCTGGAAGCCAGAGAGAAGGCTCAGTGGATAAAGTGTTGCTGTGCAAGAGTGAGGAACTGAGTTCGGATCCCCAGAACCCTTGTAAAAGTCATGCATCCAGGCACAACATGCATGTCTGTAACCCTCACTGTGGGATATGGATAGGTGGGTCTCTGCAGCTCACTGGCCAGCTAGTCTAGCTGAATCAGCGAGCACCAGGTTCAGTAAAGGACCCTGTCTCAAAATCCAAGATAGAGAGTGCTTAAGGAAGATGTGGATGTCTATCCTTTGTCTCCACATGCATGCACATGTGTGCTTGTGCACCACCATGTACAAGTACACACAGCCACTTGAATACATACACTCACGTAATATCAGAAAAGAGATGAAGTATTTTGATCCTCAGACCTTCTCATCTCACTGTCTAAAAATGGCATTGCAAATACAAGCATCTCTCTGGTTTCCCTTTGGTTCTTCATCTGTTTGGAAGTCTTTGCTTATTCTAACCTCCATTAAATAAGTTCTTGATGTACAACTCAGTACCGCTTTACCAAATTAAGGCAGGGACTCCTGGTGGCTACAGAAAGATTTGGAAAAGTGGCGATCCACCTTGATGCTGAGACATCCCATTGGTTTACTCTGGTGGCTCTCACTGCTGTGGAAGAAGGGATCATAAAGACAGACTACTGAAAAATGCAGTGTGCTACAAAATATTTCCATGCAGAATGCCTGTGAGAACTTCTACCTTGAATCACAGAACTCCAAGCGAGACCCTTTGTCCTCAAGTCCAGCCTACCAGGTAATCCTTTGTGAGAGTCTCCTTGACATATACATTGAATGACATATTTGAGTTACATCTAATTCTTTTTCTAAAACCTAATTAAAATCAATTCTCTGGCATTTTGCTGCTGTTAGGAAAGATGATGTTGTTAGCTGTTTCAGTCAGTGGCAACATGTTAGTGGGATTAAAAACAAATTTCTGAATAATATTGTAATGATTAGTGGATCTATGATAATCTAAGCAATTATTAAGGAACAATGCCCACCCTGATTTGGTATCTTGATTATTTGTTGATGACATCTGAAAATGGAGATGTCACGAGGCAACGCTGTATTGTTTAACTATGTTAATTTATTTTATTTATGTAAATTTAATGCTTCTCAGTATTTCACAAACTTGAGTACTGGTTAATTGTCTAACCAGTGAAGACAGAAAATTGGGAATTAAAAGTAAATGACAATATAAACACATTAAAGGTTTTCTTTAAAACCTCAGCTCCTAAGGCTGGTAAGTCACTGTTAATTTTAATTAGACTTATTTTTATTTCTAAAATGAGAATCATTGTTAAATGTTCCTAAGAGGTTGGCTGGGTTTGGGAGTTAATGATTATTCACAATGGAAGCAACCTTTAAGACACCAAATAGGAGTCATGGTATTAAAAAAAAATCCGCAGCTCAAACTTTCTTCTTGAACTTGGAAAATATCTTTATATTGCCAGCTGGCTTTTTACCAATGAAAGTGCTTAGTGCTCTCTCTCTCTCTCTCTCTCTCTCTCTCTCTCTCTCTATCTCTCTCTCTCTCTCTCTCTCTCTCTCTTCCTCCCTCCCTCTGTCTTACTGTGTATGCACATAAGTGTATGTGCACATGTATGATTATATGATCAACCTTGGGTATTGTTTCTCAAGCACTGTCCACCTTTTTTACCCTCTTTCCCTTGCAACCAGGTCTCTCATTGACCCAGAACTCACCAGTTAGCCTCTACTGGCAGGTCAGCAAGCTCCAAGGATCCCTTTGCTCCCAGCTCTCCAGCACTGGGATTAAGAGTACTACAGTCCCACCTGGCCTTATGTGGGTTCTGGGGATCAAAGTAAGGTCCTCACACTTGTGTTACAAGCACCTTACTATCTGGGCTGTCTCCCCACCAGGATTTTTTTTTTCTTGCTTGTTTGTTTTGGTATTTTCTTTCATGTTTTCTCCTGGTTGTTTTTAGAGGGTTTGGTAAAGTATGAGGAAATAGTGTACACTACTAGGTTCCAAGAGACTATTCTTTAAACCTGTGAATGAAGATGGAAGTGATTGCTTTCATGTCAGGCTCGATCGATTTATCACGAAGGTGTGGAAGTTAGCAGACATTAATCAAAGTCTTGTGCTGGGAATTTAATAGATTGTTGGATTCTGAAATTTCAGTCCTCCAATGAAGCAATGCTAAAATATAATGGCTTAAGACACACTTGCATTAGCAGGAACTGCCACCTCTAAGATTTTGAAGAGGCAGCCTTCAATATGAGTGTCTTAACAGATCCTTGTCAGGAAGCAATGTACTTTTATGTTCTATGACAGACTAGTTCTCCTGAAAAAATTCTGCCTGTGGGCTGGACCAGCAGCTATGGAGAAGTCTGGAATTAGGGATGGATGGAAGATGTTGGGTTTGGTCCTGGGCCCCTCATCTGTTGTGTGATATTTTGTGTTCTGACAAATAAAGCTTGCCTGGAAATCAGAAGGCGGAGCTAGCCACTATTAAACCATAGAAGCCAGGTAGCTCACACCTTTAGTACCATCACTCAGGAGGTGCAGAGAGGAAGTGATAAGGCAAGGGGGGAGACAGACTCTCGGTCTTTTTTAATTGGAGAATCCGGACAGGTAAGAAGTCCCTGGTGGCTGCTCCTCTGCTTCTCTGATCTTTCAGGCAAGCTTTATTTGTCAGAGCACAAACAAAATATCACATGACATTCATCCAAGGTACAATTGTTCAAAGTCTAGAAAGGATCTGGCAACCCCATTTTCAATGTCTTCAGCCTATGGATAGGGAGGAGGTGAAGGAGAGAGTCTCCAGAAAGAGAAGGTAAGGAGATGGGGGCTTCACCAATGCTGTTCTAGGTAGTCTAGATTATATGATCAACCTTGGGTATTGTTTGTGTGGTCATGGCTTGTGTGTGGCAAGGATTTCTAGAGACATACTTAGGAAGGTCTAGACAGAATGTCAGGGTTTTTGTCCATCTTAAGTTTGACACTCAAGACTGCTTCAGGGACTTGAGATACCAAGTAGAAGTCAGGACGTTAGGGGTGGGTAAACATGGTGTGCTTATCAAAAGTATGACTCCCATCTACTGATGGGGAGATTGATGGAGGCTCCTCCCCGCTGCATTGAAGGTGAGCAGTGGGGAGGACAAAATTCTAGATTTTCTTTCCGAGTGCCAAGTCTCAAAGCTTTATTTGTTTTGATTCGGTGTAGTATTTGAGATCGTTGATTTTGTTTTGCCTACTATTTTTCACAGCATCATTCATTAATATAACAGGTGTTGCCAATCCATCATTTATTGTCCCTTTCCCCCTATTCCCATATCATATGACAGAATCTACATAATTCATAAGTGAGCTTCCTAGATTCTGAATTACATACCACTGTAAAGATGTTCTGGGAAAATGCATCCCTCACTTTCATTTTGTTCTTGCTCATCAACAACAGTGTCTTATTGTTTCTTTAGTTAGACAAAATGTAGACCTTTAGGTAGGGTCTACATTACAGTTTGTAGAGGAGGCAGAAAGCAGCATTATTTTGGGTGACTTGATTAGATATGATGGCGGCATGCAGGGATCATGTTCCTCAGCCTAAGAGGTACCCCAGGACTTTGCATGTTGGAAGACTTCTTTGCCTGGTATGGTGAACAAGTATGGACTGGTCTCCATCTTTGTCATCTTTTGAAGCTGTGGTAAATGTATACCTCCTTGGTGAAGTTTTCCCTTCTACATGTAGATAGCCTTGTGCACCCACTGTGGGTACTCACATAGCATTGTAAGTGCGCTGTTATCTTTATAGGTCTGTGTCTACCACTAGATGGGCAGGTGGTGGGAACAGGAACTGTGGCTAGCTAATTTTCATGTTCCCAGGCAGAGCTCTATTCTCATGACTTAATCACCTCCTATTTAACACATACTGGAGATTAGGATCTCAATATGTGAATTTGGGTGAAAATAAATGTTGAGAATCCTGCAGAATGGCAAGAGAATTTGTAACCACTGTTCACATGAAAAACCCGCTGTGTCTCAAATGTCTCAGATTTTTGGCCAGAATAGAGTTTATTCTTGTTATTCAAGCCAATTCAGGAATTAGAGTTTGTTTACACTCTATATAGCTGAAAATGCCCTCATTTCTACAGTGACACGTGGTTCCAAGCAGGTAACTGATCCTAAAACATGGGCGCCACCAACCTAAACTCCTGAAGCCGAGAGCCTACTGCATCTGGAAAATTACCTGATTGAGCAAACTGTTGTTGCTGTTTTTAAATCCTGGGAATTTGATAGGAAAAAAAACCCTGTCTGACAGAAATGGCAAAGTCATGTTATGTCCAGTCTCCCTTTATGAACCACACAAGAATAACTGAGAAGAAATATTTTTCAGAACTTCTAGCAATGCAACACTGTGGATAATACGGCATTATACATAGAGCAATTTACTGAGGCCTTAGTTTTGTTTTCTGAAGATAACTTGAAAGGGTGAATGGGCACAGGGATTTATTAAACATCTGCCAAGATCCAGGCCTGCGTGTATTGTCATCTTTATGTTCATACAGATCCCATATATTAAATGCTAAGACTCCTATCTGCAGTGCTATGTATCTTACAGAAACAGAGATTACTAATGGACCAGCATCCCCAAACAGGCCTCGCTCCTGTACCACATTTTCGAAGAGGTGAGCTTTAAAAGTCACAACTGCCACTTACTGCACTTGTTTCCTTCCAACCTCCCACTCCCACACAGTCATCCAGATCACAGGAGAGAAGTCATAAGGTCACCGCTACTCATTGTAATGGATTTTGACTGAAATACATACATATTTCTCTATGAGTGAAACATGTGTGTGACTGTTAAGATTGGGATATGCCATCACTGACCGTGAACCCAGCATGTATTCAGAACGATGTGCAGTAGCATTTCAGGAGGCTCAGTGTATTAAAAGTCTCCATTCTCTTCTCGGCCGTCTTACTGGATCACGTTCGTGCCTGGGGTTTACCACAAGCTCGCTGCCTCTTAGGCTGATACAGAGTTAAATAAGGTGTAGTTACAGGACCACACACACACAACTTAGGAAAAAGATCTGTATGTGATACCTTTAATAGACTTAGTAGTCTATATAATTCTTACATGATCTTTCTCTAGTTTATGGGTCAGCAAATCACAGCTCATGGGCCAAATTCTACCTGCTGCTCTTCGTATAGGGTCTGGAAACAAAGAATCCTCCTATCTGATTACTTAAAAAAAGGTTGATAAACAGTCTACCGTGAAATCAGGAAAGGATGGGAATTCCGAATCCTAGCATCCATCAAACTGTAAGCAAACACAGGCACATTCATTCGCTTGTGTATCAGTCATGCATGCTTGCATGTTATGATGGCAGTGCTGATTGCTTGCAGCAGACAGCACAGAGCCTTGAAAGCCAGAAGTATTTCTTTTCTGTCCTTTTAGAGAACACTTCGCCCACCTGAAGTCCAGGCGGTGAAGCGGTTCTCATGGGTATGAAATCTGCCTACCAGATATCTGTCTGAGCTCCGCCGTCGGGTGCAGGAGAATCACTCTTCAGATGTTGTGCCCAAAACTGGGAGGAAAGGGAAGTAGCTGAAAAAAGAAAATGTGTAAGATTTAAAGTGCCATCCTATATCCAGACAGTCTGGAAGCAGAGAGAAGGGAAACAGATTTCAATCAGTCTGGCTTACATATGGACTCTGTAGTCTTGGTATAAATATCACCAAGCAAAGACTCCTCTTGCTGTTGTCCTGCCCTCCTGCCACTGCGAGAACCACAGATTACCTGACCGCTGGCTTGAAGGGGCTTTCTGCATTTCTCTCTTGCTGCTCATTAGATTTACATGCCCGAGAAGACAGCAAATCAACACGTCTTTGTCACTTCCTTTGTAACAGCCTGTGTACAAGCTAAGTCCTCCTCTGTGTTGTGGCAAGAACTTGACTTTGAGAGCTGGGCACCCAGTGTTTTTCTTTGCTTCTTTAAAGAAATAGCCTCTGTGCAAAAGACATTCTGGTCAAGAGCCTGCCACCAGTGTATTGTCCGCTTTCTGAGTGGCAATTCCCACCCACTGGTCATTATGGAAATACACTTGGCTGATAATTTCCTGGAAGACTCAAGTGCTCCTACTTCAAGGTCATCTCAAAGGAGAGTTTAAAGAGCATCCCCCTCCCTCCCCTCACTTGTAAAATATGTATATTTACAAGAACATGCATAAATGGTCACCAGGGAAGGTAAGCCAGAAGAGCGCTGGGAGATGCCTTTTCTCACACAGTTCACACATCACCGAGGCAGATAAAATTGGTTTTGTACCGAGCCTCCGAATACACTGTTGAGGACTCTGTCCTGAAAATTGATCTATACACTACGACAAAATTCAGCGCATCTCTTTCATAAATATCTAACAGTGGCATCAATGGCTGCTGCTCCTGCCTGGCTCCCAGGGACTGTTCTCCAGCAGGCAGGGCAGCCCGTGGCTCAGAGCCTCTCTGTGCACAAGGCTGTCATCAGCAGCTGCATCAAAACTTAATTAAAGCATTAGGCTGAGTGCAGTACAATGTAAGCTAAGCCTCAGTTTACAGTATTAAAGTCAGTTGTCTGACTGCCCGTGGAATATTAGATTAAATCTGTTTAATTTTAATAATAGTAACAATGGCCTCCGAGACCTGCAACTTGTCATTTCCTAAACATCCCATGTAGTTTTCTCGTGCTGCTTCCCGTGGCTCTGAGTGCCACATGTGTTACTGTCAGGCTTTGTAAGTCACAGAAAGCCAGCAGGACCGCAGGACTTTCTTTGTTCTGTCTTACAGTGCTAATGTCATTTGAAAAGTCACTGCATCCTTGTATCTGAAGTTTCACATAAAGACCTCATTTGGAAGCCATATGCAGACCATATGGGGGAGAACCATGCAACCTAAGGTCAGCTCATAACACTGTCTCTGAGTGGCTAGTGGGAACATTTGATGGGACAATGCGGGGAAGATAGTGTCCCAGGGAAGGAAAAATGTGAGCCAGTCTTTACGTGATAATAGATGACCCCAGGACTGAATCAGGAGCTTGGCACGTAGCAGGCATTTAGGAAGATTTTACAGTGAATAAAATGAGCAATGACCTCAAAGCCTGACCACGTAGGCAGGAGACTGCTCCATGGCTCACCATATCTGTATACCTGTCAGTTAAGACAAGGGGCTTAATCCTAGTTTAATTCATATTTAAGGAAGGACTGAAATAGAGGAAAGCCACTTCCCAAAAATTCTAGACAGACTTGATTGTGTAATCAATGTGAAGTATGAACTGTCGACTTGCATGAGTTTGTTAGGTATACTATTCTATAGGAAACGGCTAGCTACACACTGATACTTTTATCAAATGTTAAGAAGTATCCATGGTACTACAACACAAAGGGGAAATTATTAATGATTAATTGTATTTGAAGGAATCCATGTGAAATTTTTTATAAAGTGTACTAATGATACAATTTTGTTAAAATGAGTCAGGAAGATTAAAGGCCATGTCTAAAATCAGACAGTGATTTAACAATTCCTCCAGCATGTGAGTTTTGAGCAAGTTTCTCATTTGATCAGGAGCTGGGCTGACTGATTTCAAAGTCTTTCCCAGGTGTCTGGCACAGACTCAAGTGACTTGAGAGCACTTCAAATTCTCAGCGCTCGAGTCTATACCTATGAGTTTCTGTATATCTCAGCCGTATCTTGTTCACATGTAAAATATTAATTCTCTGCTTAGAGGGCTCCTAAGAGCTCCTGGGTGGGGCAAGAAGGAAAGGGACATTAGCAAAGTACAAAAGTAGTTATTGGGTTTTGTATAGCCTGTCACTTTGCCAACTCAGACTTTTAAGCACACTGGAAGCGTCTGAAAGAGGGTGGTATGGCTTTCTCCCGTGTTCTTCCTTCCTTCTGTTTCAGTGGTTGGGGGACTTACAGACAAAAAGTGGCATCTAGCACTGGGGGCTTTGGCTATGTAAGGGGATGGGCACTGACCTCTTAGGGTACACTCAGAGAGCTCACTGATAGTCATAGCTCATAGAGATTTTACTCCCTCTTCAGTATCTGAGGGCTTGGGAAAAGCTAATTAACCAATGTGAATCCTGGCTTCTACCTAAGCATCTTCTGTGGTGAATGAGCTGAAATTCCAGGACTGCAGGAGGCCTTGTGGTGGGATCAGTGAGCCTGTGGCCTGCTGCTGCTTCCTCTCATCTCTTCCATAGAACTCTGCTTATAAAATTTGATTTCAGCCACCCAGAATTCAGATTTTGAAATCAGTTCCTTTCAATTGCCTGAGAGATCTCCCTACCAGTGAGGAAGATGGAGTTTGCCATACGGACTGAAGATCAAGGACTGATTTATTATCACACACATTGAGAAGAGCTCAACTGATCTTAAAGATAATTGTACCTCTAAAAATGCATGTGATAAGACGAATGTTTGAAAAGGGAGTGGTCTACAGCCATGACTCGGTGGTTAAAAACAGTGCTAGTCTTGCAGAGGACCTGAGGTCAATTTCCAGCATCCTTGTTGAGTGGCTCACTCAGGGCCTCCGAATCCCTCTTGTGGACTCTATGGGCACCACATGCATATACACAAATCACACAGACACACAATGAAAAATAAAAATAGACCTTAGGAAAAACATAAACAAACCCTCATACTGAAGGCACTACTCTTTGTCTACCGCCACTAGCTTTTATACAGGATGGCCCGGACATCACGTGCACTGATGTCTTCTCTGTGACATTTTTGTTTCCTAAGCCTTCTTCCTCCACAGCAATTTGAATTGTTTAGCTTTCTCTTGAAGGGGGTTAAAAGTGAAACAAACAATGCTGTTCCAATTCGAGAAGACAAATCCAAAAATGAAAACATCCCATCTCTCTTAGGGTTCTGTTTGAGGTCTCTTTCATCTAGGATTCGCTTATGCTAACCCGAGGCCTGTGGTCTTATTTAGTATCAGCCGGTAATAAAGAGCCCTTCAGCTAAACATGGTCGTATCCCTCTATTAACTGCAGCTCCTGAAGTAGTCATTGAGGGAAGGGGAGTCAGAACCCTTCAATGTCAAGGCGTTTAGAGGCACTCTAGCTTCAATCAAGATGCACGGCGCTAAGTGCCTGCTTTCATTTACATGAAATATTCATACGGCATTCCGTTTTGCTTTTCTCTCTCTCCTAATCATCACTTTTCGGAAGAAGCTACAATCATCTCAGTTAGGGGAGGGTGTTATGGGATGGGCTGTACCTTTCAAAGTCAGGCTTCCTGCAGATAGCTAGTTCTGTAATGAGGCAGCAGACTGCATAGACCGCCAAAGGTCTCCCTCACAGAGGCTGGCCTTGTTATCATGTACTATTCATCTTCAAGTATACAACTTAGTGCAAATGAAAGTAATTAATTAACCACAACAAACCTGTCAAAAAGCCATTTAGGATTTTGACAGAAAAAAATTTAACATTTGCTTTAAGCAGAAAACAAAAATCATAAACCTCAGGAAACTCAAAAGCAGTTGTATATGCATGAGCGTCACCGTCACTGCTGTCCTTTAATTACGTGATAAGTAGCACTGAAATTAATTTCCAGTGCTTTTGACTTACATTAATTGTATGACACGTTGTAGAGTTGATCCAAGTTTTAAAACACACCAGGGTGAGAAAAATGTGTCCTCTATAAATCATTTCTTTCTTCCTTCCCTGTGCCCCTCCCTCTCGTCCTCCCTCTCTTTCCTCTTGTTACTCTCCTTTGTTATTTCTTCTCTCCTTCCCAAATAGTGATTTAGTTGTCTATTCAGTTCTTTCCCCTTAAATACTCCACTGGACCCAGATGGCATTCGCCGAATTCAGCTCTTTGGAGTGGAGCACCAAGAACATGCCTGTCTGTTTTCATTTGAAGAACATGCCTGTCTGCTTTCATTTGAAGCCTTTCCCACTTGTAGTTGCTTCTAGGAGGTGTAGGAAATGGTTAATCATTTGTGTAGGAATTCTGGCCCATTATTCCAGATATTCAAATGTCTTTTCAAAGCTTTTCCTGCACTTTATTTATTTCTCTTTCACTATGCAGATTTGATTGTGACACAAGGAGATAGAAGAGTTGGTCTTTGCTTGTGGGAATATCCTCTGCAAATGAATTTTTACATTAAATGAGAAATGTCAGGTTAATCATTAACGTCTAATGAAAGTGAGAGTAAACGTGTAATGTTTTCGCTTAGAGTGCTGCATTTTTAACAGACGGCAGCTCATAATCGGCGCGCACTGGAGAGGCACTCATTTTTAAAGTTAGAAATGTTAATGGCCCCGAAACAGTTAGTTTTTCATGTCCATTTACCCATTCAGCCTATATAAACTGAAAGAGCAGCCTGAGTGGTCAGAGTTCAGTGCCTCCCACTTCGGTAGTTTTCTACTTTAGAACATAATACAAAATCAGAACAGATCACCCAAATTAAAAATAAACATCCAAATGGGAAAGCCCTGAAAACATTTTCACACCTTACTTCTGTCTGTATGTGTTTTAACACACAATTTAAAGCATGTTTGATTACTCCCCGACCCACTTACAATCTTTTTAAGCTATAACCTTCTCTAAATAAGACAAAATACCTTAAAGATCGTGTTTTAAGAGGGAAATAATTCAAGCGTTTTGTGATCCCGTGGCTTGGTGTGGGTAAAATGAAGAAAGCGGAAGCATTTCAGGTCCACGATCTTTAGTGACTTAAATAAAGGAACAACCACATTTAATTACAGAGGAAGCACAGCTGTGATGTTTTTCCTCGGTGAATGAAATACCACGGAGAAAGCATTAGGAAAGGATGCGCACTTTTTCCAAGGCCTCTGTGAACTTTGCCATGAGGGCGCAGGGAAAGAGTTTTCATACATTGTCAGAATCACACCTTGCCAAGTAATCAACACTGGTCAATAAACACGTGAAGCGCACACCAAGAGGGTTAGATACCACCATCTTCACATAATTTTAGCTTCAAATGTTACTTTCTGGCTTCGTAGTTTTGCTTACTCCAGATGAGAGCTCCTCCTTCTCTTTGATATTTAGAGTTGCTAACAACTTGAAGTTGTTTAATCTTTGTTTTTGCTTTGAAAATCCTTTATTTAAGAAGAAAAAAATAATAAAGATATTTCAAACAATGGTCAGCACAGACTGTAAATCGGGATAAAAGATACTGGTGCTTGGAATATCAAGAAAATACTGTGAGATTTAAGATCCAAAATATTAAACATTCAAATGCAAGTAATAATTCTAGATCAAGCACTTTCCACACATTAAGAAACTACTGTGTGTGTTAACGCCACGGGTTCTATCTATCCTGAATGTATCCCAAGGCTTTCAGAGCAGTGGAATGGTAGGGTTTTGTGAAACTGCACCATAACTGATACCCTCCATTGTCCCCTTGTCTACATGTAACTGTTAGGGTTAATCTGCTTCTGCCCTGGCTTGACAGTCTTGTGCATGTACTTAAAGTAACAAACATGAAACAGGGTCTTTTCCCTTCTCCCAAACCCTTACAAAAAGTACGTTGGCTCAGATTTCAAGATTTACTCTTAAAACCTGCTAAAGTTTGAGGGGTTTGAGTCAGATGTAACTCTCCTACCTGTGGGGTACCTTTAATCCCCGTGAGTAGTGGGACTCACCTTACATGGTTAGCTTTTGATCTGATGACAATGGTTTTGATGCAACTCTCCACACAGACATAAAAGAATGGTCTTTCTCTTGTTCTGTTTCCTAGAGGACTCACAATAGGAAGACTCTGGGCTCTAAAGTTAGGGCTGGGCTCGTGGAAGCAAATTTTCTTGCAAAAGAGTGGCCAGGGGTGATCATTTCTGCTACAGTCTCACCGCAAAGCAGAGAACGGCGACAAAAAGAATGCTTAAAAGAAAAGCTGGTTAGTTTGTGTGCACATTGCTCAGTGTTGGCTTGAATTAGGACCTGATTTCAAGACAGGAATAGCTATAACTATCGAAAGTTGGATTTCCATACAAGACATCCTTGAAGGCTGACTAAAATGCAATGATCATTTTTATTTCCAACTGCCATCATTCTAGCCATGCAGTCACCTTAGGAAGCCTTTTGTCCCTAATTCTTATTTCTTCTTTAGAAGAAACATCTTTTTGTATTGCTTCTTTCTTTAAAAATATAGCTTTATTGATTTATAACTTACATGCCATAAAATCCAACCATTTTAATCACACAGTTCAACGAGGGTTCATAACTTACAGAGTCGAGCACCTCTCCTCACAATGCAATTTTGAAGCATTTTTTGCTACCTCTACCCTTCCCCCTCCAAAAAAAAACCCAAAAACCCTCAGAGCATTTTGAATGAGTTCATCTTCCTGCTACATGCTCCGGACAAGCTCTTCTCTCCACTATTGCTGGATCTGGAGAGTTCAAATAAGAGGTTGTAAAATGTATTCTTTGTGTTTGCTTTTACATCCAGCACACATCTGGGATTCATCTGT